>NW_025422011.1:25415000-26015000 GCF_011764305.1 Mustela putorius furo
GATTTCCTGCCCACCCCCACCCCCGACTCCCGCTGCCAGGCCTCGTCTCCCTTCTCTAGCCCACCCCAGCGGCTGCCTTGCCCCCCACACCCAGGATCCAGGCCGCTGTAAGACCAGCGTCTCCTGGGCTTCTAGTTTGCCAGGGGAGGAAGAGAGGCACAAAGGGACTTTTGCGTGGCAGCCCAGGGACAGGGACAGTTGTCACCTAGCCTGGCCACTGCAGAGGCCACCCAGTGAAATTTCAAGACAACACAGGCAAGATCGCCTGATAATGCAGCATAAACCCAAGCTGGTAGTCCTGGCCCCCGCCCCCCACCCCCCAGAACCAAATCACAAACTGTGAAAGACCCACCAATAGTGTTCTAGAAAGTGGTAGCCATGGCAACAGAAGGAGGCATCCCATTTCTATGGTAACTGGGGTGGCGAGGCTGTTGGCTGTAAAGTCAGACAAACCTACTGAAGCTCTGTTGACTTAAGAATATGTTTTATAAATCACCAAGTTATTTTTATGGTAACCCCGCCCCTGAAACCATAAATCAGGAAAGCAATTTACTATCTATTAAAATGACCAATATGTGCAATGACTTTCATTTATAAATTATGTATGCCACAGTCATCTGTAGAAGATTGTGCTTGCCTTCCAGAATTGTTCTGGGGTTCGCAGTAGGGATCTGCGCGCTTGCAGTCTGGTGTTCCAGGAACAAGGTGATGGCTGGACTGTGGTGCATGGACCATCTTTCGGGTCTGGCGCTCACGTGCTGTGTGACCTTGGCAAGTCACTTCCCTTCTCTGGGCCTCAGATTCCTCACCAGTACACTGAGGGTTGGACTCGGTCCCTTCCGAGGATTCCGAGACAAGGCAAGGCTGCAGGCAGTGGGGCTCATCACAGGGCCCCTGGCTGCGGTCCAGGCCCAAGCCCCCTGAGGCTTCAGGTCAGTTTTTTTTCACCTAATTAAATCTGCCCAGCGGGGGAATATGGCATTTGAGTTAATCCAGGCAGAGTCAGTGATGCAGAGCAGGCGGGATGGCCAATTGGACTAAATAAATTGTCAGTCGAGTTGAGTTTGGAAACCGAATTACACTCATCTGGCCTTCCCTGGGCTGGGCAGGCCCGCGGCATGCTGGGCTGGCTGAGGGCTGCAAGGGGGCGACGGGGGAGGGGCCTCTTTGGAGTCTAATTTCTTTTTAGTCTATCAATAAATGGGCGGTCCTGGGCAGTCCATCCCGGCATCCAGGGGTCCCTGCCCCTCTTCCTTTTCACTAGTCCTTCCCCCTTGGCTCCCAGCTCAGGGAGCAGCAGGTGGATGAGTTCCCCACGATGCTACACAGAGGGGGTGAGTGGAAGTGTGCGAGAGTTTGTGCAGAGAACATAACACGGCCGAGTGGACACCAGTTTGGGCAAGTCCATGTTTGTGGGAGAGTCTGGGGGGAGAGGGGATGAGGGGGAGAGACTGTCAGCGCGCAGTGGGTGTAGACATGGTGAAGGTGTGTCCCCTGTTTATGCGACCTGACTCCAGGCATGTGTGAAAGGTTTGTGTAGATGGTCACCATGTGTAGTGTGTGGTTCCTACAGGGGGTAGGAGTGTGTGTGTGAGTGTGTGCATGCGTGCACGTGTGTGTGTGTTAAGACACATGAGGAGTGGCGTGTGTGCTTGTATGTAGATAAGGACATGTATGGGGTGTGATGCGTCTGCGTCTGTGTGTAAGGGCAGGTATGGGATCGGATGGGGCACATAGGAGCCCTCTCTTAGGGGAATAGGGCTGGCTAGGCACTCTGGACACGTCTTCTCTGAGATAAGACCCAGCCCAGGGCTGTGACCCTTTTCCATGCCCGAGATAGTCATTCACACTCTAGCCCTGGGGTGTGCTCCTTTCTCTGGAACTGTCTCTGACTGAGAGAAAGAGGAGAGAGAGGGGAAGGGTAGGGAAAAGGCCACAGGGAGGCAGGGCTGTGGTGTTCCGGTCAGAACCCCTCCTCCTGTCACACTCCCCCTCTCATTCCTGGGACCCAGCCTGGGCAGTGGGGGAACTGAGGCCAGGAAAGGCAGGGCCCAGGCCTCCAACCTTCCAGAGAGAGGCTTCCTTGAATTCTCTCACGACCCTAAAGAGCTAGGCCATATCTAGAAAGGGCTGCCCCGACAGCTATACTGGCAAATTTGGAGGTGGCCGCAGTCTCCGTGTTGCGGTTTCGTTCCAGGATGCACATTCTTTTATTGCATTTTGGAAATGAAAACATGTCATAAAATGTACACATCCTTAAAATAGTATGTCTAACCCCATCCCCAGTGTGCTATTATTCAACTCATGTCATGTCTTAGATCGATGGTGCCTTAGATTTGTGAAAACATGGTCGTTAGAAACCCCAAACACCAGGGAAGAGGAGGCCCTCAGAGGTTTCTGGTCTAAAAGCTGCCCCCTGTGGCATGAATGGAGAAACAGAAGCCCAGCAAGGAGGCCCAGCAAGGGAAAGGATCTGCCCCAGGTTACAGAACTCTGAGGGCAGACAGAGATAACAGCGTCAGTACTGGGCTGCAGCCTGGAGCTTTCATGGTCACAGCTTCAGAGCTTTTGCTTGAGATGCCCACCCAGGCCTCTCTGCTCCCGGGGCCCCACCTGCCTTCCAGACCCCAGGTCAAAGGGAGGCAGTGGCCGGAGCAGAAATGACAGGATCTTGAAGTTAGGATCAAACCCTACCTGCACCTCTGGCCCTCATGGGTCCCGTCACAACAAAGTGCTTAGGATCAGAGCATCGCAGACTTAGAGAAGTGAAGACTCTTACAGTCATGACACAGGAACCACCGAGTTGGGAGGCAGCTGGGGGACTGAGGTGGATGTGCCCCTCCTCCCCCATCCCAGCACAGCAGCACTGCCCTTCCGAGAGCCATCCACGCGGCAGGTGGGAGGCTGGGCGCACGCACCAGCACAGTCCTGGCTAAGCAGCATGGGGACCCGTCTGCCCAACGGGGGCTAGCCCTGGTCCTGGAGGACACAGGGAGGAGTGTCCCCTGAAAGACAGCCCCCCGGAGCAGTCTCTGGGCACAGCACCAAGGAGATCTTACTTGGTGACGGCCAAAGCCAGACCCCTCAGAAGGGTGATGGAGAGGCTGGAAGTAAGAAGCTCTCCCTGGGGGTGCTGTGGGAGCATGCAGGGGGCAGGAGTGGGCTGAGGCCTGCGTGATGGACAGGAAGGCGGTGGAGTGTGCTGGGGGAGAGGGACTCAGCAGAGACACAAATGCAGGCTCCTTGGTCCCATGCTCAGAGACAGGGTTAGCAGGTGTGGGTGGGACCAGAAACTGACCTTCCACCTGGGCCCTCCGTGGCTCTGATGCCTCCAGCCCCATCCTCGCACTGGGGATCCATGAGGCCAGACGAGACCCAAGCACCAGACAGCTCGGTGTATAATGAAGCTCATGAGCCCGGGACACCCCGGAGACTGGGAAGCGGGCAGCGTGGCAGGAGGCGAAGGGTCCAGGTCTGGCTTCGGAGGCCTGAGTTTGAGTCCCAGCTCCACCATGGGCTGTCTGACCACAGCAGGCAAGTGAGCGCTGGGAAAGGCAGGCCCATCATTTTTCAAGGAGGGACTCTAACAATAATAATAACACAGCCTGGGAAGTCGGATGCTACGGAGCTTTTAGAGCAGAAGGCCAGGTGTCTAGGCTCCCTAAATCCCAGGCAGAATTCTGGGGTTGGGAGACACCTCGAGACTGCCAGTTCCCTTGCACACTAGGATTCCAGGAGTTGGGCCAAGGCTTCTTTCCACAAAAATCTAAACACAGCATTTTCCCCCCGAATTATTGGGGGGGAGGGTGGAAGTTATAAGGAGCAGCAGCAAACAGCTAACGAGAGAAACGTTTCATTTCAGAATTTTTCCCTAATGTTTTCCTCTCCTGCTACCACTTGCCTGCTGACGAACTGGGAGCAAATGAGAGCCTTGTGGGAGCCAACGGCCTTCAGAGCCCATTTCCCGGGGCCACAGACCCAGGCCAAGCCATGTCTGAGACCCAGCACACCAGCCTCCTGCCAGTGAGGAACTGTCCTCAGGGTAAAGGTGACTTCACATGCCCACTGCCACGTGGTTATCCACGTGAGCCCCTGCCGTGGGCCCGGGAGCAAAGGAGGCTTGGTGGGCAAGGACACCCAAGGTCATAAGGCAAGCGGAGTGGGAGCCAGAGCTCCTGGAGTTCCGGCCTAACTCTGCTGATAAGATGGAGGCTGATGACGGCAGCTTCCGGGGCTCGAGGGGTCCCTGCCTCCTGCGCTCTCCATGCTTCGGGTCACTGAAACCTCACACAGGTCTAGGGGGAAGTTTGACTGCTATCATTTTTCAGACGAGGAGGCTAAGGTTTACAGAGGTGGAGAAGCTTGCCCAAGCACCCGGAGGGCCTCTGCTGTGCCATCAGTCCCAGCCTGGTTCGAAGGCCTGCTCTTCAGGCCTCCCGTGGGCAACCCACCCCCCACTATATCCACAGTGCAAGTCAGCCTAGCTGTGCCCGAGAGCCAGACCTGGCTGCTCTGGCTTGATGTGGACCCTTAGACAGCCCTAGCGAGGTACACAGGCCTATGTGCCATAGGGAAGCAGGGCCATGCTGTCCCCAAGTGCCCTTTGAGTTCCCTATGCCTGGAGGGCTGGCTGTCAGGGCCCTGGAAGGTCCCACCAGAAGCCGACATCCCACCCACGCCTGTGACCTGAGAGTCCCTCCAGGAGACCAGACACATATATCCTCACCCATTAGCATGTTAAACTCGGAGAAACACCAGTATTGCACGCAGGAAATTGTTCTGTTTCAGAGTTCAGAACCATGTTTCTCTGTCTCTGCTGCACTTGCTGAGTTTTCTGTTTGTAAGTGATGAGTGATGGAACCCTTCAGAGTTCCTCTTTTGCTCTGCCTGCCAGGGAGCTCAGTGACATTCGATGCTCAAGTCTAAACTCATCTTTCACCCAAGTGCAGGGTATCACTATTTCTTCTCTTTATTATACCACTCCTATGTTTTCCTTTCTTCTTTATTTCTAAGGATTCTGTTATAAGTGTGTCTTATGTGCCTCAAAACTTTTGGTGCCACAGACAGTATAAGAACTATGTGACTGAGGCTCCTAGATAAGAAAGTGAATAGGAAGGTGCCCCCATCTAGGAGATACAGGCCTCCTATGTGTGCAATTCAGTAACCCTGATGCAGATGTCTCTGATGGTGACCACCAGTGATGGGGACCTCTCATCCTGGCTTTGGACAGCTCTAGAGGTATGCATTGATTTTGTGTTTAAGTCAATCTCCCCGCCTTTCTCCCAGCAATCCCAGTTCTGCCCTCTGGGGTCATCAGAACACGCCTGCTCCTTTTCCCTGTGACAGCCCTGTCCACACGGGCAGATGGGCCTCCGGACCCACCGCAGAGCTGTCCCTCCTGCAGGCCAGGCCTTCCCTGGCCTCCACCACATTCCCTCTCCTGGGCCAGCTCCCCTGCTTCAGAGCCTGATTTGGTTAAGTGCTCACTGTGTGTGGCTGAATGGATCACACACTTTACCCTTTTGGATTCCCACAATCATCTCAGTGACTGGAGTGTTTAGCTTTGTTGAGCCCCACTGTGCTCTGCTATGAAGTAATAATAATCTCTATTACCAATGTGATCTCATTTATTCTTAAAAACTTCTCAGAGGCAGAGGTCATTACCTCCATTTTGTAGATTAAAAAAAAAAAAAATGAGGCTCAGAGTGGTAAAGACATGTGCCAAAATACCAAAATCCACAGAGCTTGAAAGTAGAATCTAGGTGTCTCTGACTCTAAAGCCACCCTAACCCAGGGCTTCCACTTATACATCTCTCCCATGTCCATGTAGGTAGCCTGGGAGGAGGACATTAGTCTTCCCATTACGATGACATGGGGTACAGCTGTCGACGTACAATAATCTTCACATTTTGAATCACATCTCTCTCTCTCTCTCTCTCTCTCATAAACACACACACACACACACACACACACACACACACATCAACAGCTGTGCCATCAGCAGGACAGTCTTGATTGTCCCCATTAGACAGATGGGAAAACTGAGGTCCGCAGCTCCATCATCTCCCACTAGGAATCTAATGGGAAATCGCTCCCAGGGCCCACTTGTATTTCCTCATCGAGTTAGTGGTCTTGATTCTCAACAAGGGTGTGCATGTGTGTAGTCATATGCATGTGTTGTGGAGAGGGGAATAAAAAGATGGTTCTAAGAGGGACAGCTCAGGGAGGGCAGTGGACACAGTGCAGGTGGGGCCACAGCTGACTGCCCACCTGCTCTCTCTCCAGTGAATATTTATGCCTTATCCCCGGGCTGTGCAGGGCCCAGAGTGAACAAAAACTGGCATGACCTCCAGTAGGGGAGGCTAACAGGTATCAGGGAAACATACAAGCAAATATGTACCTGTATGAGGTGATAAGGGCTTTCAGAGGAAAGCACAAGGCATCTGATGGGACTTGAACAACAAGTCTTGAGGTTCGAGTGGTTTCTGGGCGGAAGTGACAATTGTGCCGAGGTGGGAAGGATGGGTAAGAACCAACGAGGGGGAAATACAGGTTGCAAGGAAGAGCAATTTAGGCAGAAAGAACAGGAGCAACTTCCAGTCCTTCCATCCCTTGGCCGTCAGCAGCATCTGAGATCGCCCATCACCCCCTCCTTTATGTCACGCTCCTAGGCTCCAACCATCTCTTGATTTTCTCCCTACCTCACTGGCTGCTCCTTCTCGATGTCCTTTGACAACCTCTTCCCCTGCCTCGAGCGATCAGGGTGCCCCAGAACCTGGGTCTTCTTCCCCATCTACATGCATTCCCTTAACGATTCACCTAGTTTCCAGCCTTAAATACCATCACCCATTCAAATACCACCGAACCCTCCCTGATGTCTCCCTGCAGCTCAGCCCTTCTCCTGAACTCAGGACTTGGGCATCTGACTCCTTAGCATCTTCAGGGGGAGGTCTGATAGCGCTGTCCCCAACTTGACAGGCCCCCTGAGCTCCCAAGGAGCCCCCACTGACCGCACCTCTCCAGCCCATGAAGCAGCAGCTCCATCCTTCCGGATTCCTGCCCCAGACCTTGACACCTCTCTTCCTGCCACACCTCGAATTTAATCCGTAAGGAAAGGCCACCGACGACAACGAAGCTTGAAACCAATCCAGAGTCTGACCCGCCTGCCCAGCACTACCCTTACTACCTCCGTCCCTGGCAGGATCAATCATTTCCCCCCGCCCCCGGATTATGGTAAGAGCCCCTTCACTGGTCTCCCAGCTGTCACAGCTCCTGGTGCTCGAGAATTATTTGCAACAGACCAGCGAGATGATCCTTTTAACATAGAAATCTGCCAGTGTCCTTTCTCTGCTCAGAACCCTTGCAGAACCCTCAGATCCCCATTTCTCTCAGAGGAGGAGCCAAGGTCCTCCCGTTCCACGCGGCCCCTGCATGATCTGGTCCCACACTGCCTCCCCCCTGCCAAGCTCCTCTCCTGCTGCTGTCCCCTTCGCTTGTTTCAGCCACACCCGCCTCCTCAAACATGTTCTCGAAACATGCCAGACATACGCCTGCCTTAGGGCCCCCGCACTGGCTGTTCCCCCCACCCCGGCCAGACGCCCTTCCCCAGGTATCCTCACAGCTCATTCCCTCAGCACCTTCTGGGGCTTTCTCTCAATGAGCACCCCCCGGCCGATTCCAGCTTCCTTCCTCTCCTGCCCCTCACAGAACCATCATGAACCATCATGGACTTCCCCAGCTTTACTGATGCGTGACTTACAGCGGGCCATGTTCAGCCCATCCGAGGGGCCAGCTGCGTGAGTGCTGGTACTTTCCACCATCTGATTTCTTTACTTTTGGTATTTATTCTTGGCCTCTCTTCCACCTTAGAATGTAAGTACCGTGAAGGGGCCAGATCTGGGGATGGGCGCTGGCCCTGCTGTCAGGCCCAGCCATGTGCCACACACTAGTAAGGAAAAAGGGGCCCCTTCCTTGGGGACCAGGAGCACAGTTAAGCACCAGGATGGCCTCTCTTCTGTGGGAAGGTCATGGATATCTGCCCATGTCTGCTTGTCTCACTCCTTCAATCTATGCAATGAACACAGCGAAGTTTACACCTTTCATCCTCCTTAGGGGTTCACGTCCTCTGGCGCCCACGTCCCCTCCTCTGCATGGACAGCGTGCGCCATCCCTGATTCACTGACACGGCGCCGGCGTCAACACTGGCGAGGTACACAGACACTGACTTCAGACTCTTGCTTATGCCGGCACTGACACACTTAACAGCAGATGTATGTGGACACTGGTGCAAGGATCATCTTTGTCTATGCATCTGTGACTCATCTGGTCACTGATCATCCGGCTCGGGCCTCACCAGCCTCATCTCCACAGAGGCTGTTTGTTACACTGGCAGTGGGCAGAGAGACTGAGAGCAGATCCACGTCTACACGGGCAACGGGGACACTCACTGATAGCAGACTCATGCCTCCGCTGGCGCGGGTACCACCATGTTCCTCTCTTGACAGTGGGCAGAGCCAATAAAGACCTGGGTGCCCACTGGCCGTGAACACAAATGAGTCAGGACAGTGGACACGAAGGCGTGAAAGTTCCTGTTCACTTCCAGCAGGCCGGCCGGCTGAAGACATTCATTGTGGAGTGTAACAGCTTGAGGCCTGCCTCAGGGGCATCCCTGGCATGGGGACGTGGAATTCAAAACCTGCATGCCAGTCCTGGAGTGTGGCCACTGGCATTGGGGGCACATGGCAAGGAGATGAGACCTTTTCTATTCCCAGGGCCTTGAGATCACACAAGGTGAGTAGAGACTCAGGTTGTGTGACTCCCAGTGCCTCCCGCCCCCTCCCTACCCCACGCCCGGTGCCAGGCCCAGCCAGCCTGGGCTTAAAAAAAGCACCAGGAAATGTCACTTTCTTTTTGAGGAGGTGCGATGGGAGGAGATGGCCCAGGCAGTTTAGCTGCCGGCCTATTCAAAGGCTGGGAACGGTGACAGTACCCTTAAACCCTGAAGCTGGTTTCCTACCTCCTACCCAGGCCGCACAGAATTCCAGCCCCTTCCCGGCAAGCAGAGCCTTACCAAGTGCCAGGGGCCCAGGGGCCCCAGTGCCTGCCTGTCTGCCGCCAGGCCCCTGCCTGCTACTGCATGTCTACTCTGTCTGTCCCAGCAGGACCGGGTACTGTCCACGGTGCGGCCATTCCCCCATCTGCCAAATGGGGCGGGGGTGCGCCCAGACCCCCTGGAGCTCCTCCTCTACCCCCTAGGATCCCTATGTTACCCACAAGAATACCTAGATCCTACTGGAGACACAGCCTGGCCGAGAGATAAGTGAGGGTGGAGGCCTCCTCAGAGGAGAGAGCTCCGGGGACATCCGACCATCCATCCATGCAGCTTTCGGTGGTTTGTTCATTCATTCAATCATACAATATTCACTGAGTGCCCATTATACACCAGGCACCATTTTTCACAACCACCTCCAGAAACAACAGCTTTAAATAAAGCTCCCAGCACAGAGCTGGGCACCCAGTAGTTACTCAGGAGCGAGGACACAGACATCTACCATGTGCTGACCCTTTTCCCGAGCCAGACCCATCCTGAGCACTCACACATGTCCCATCTCACTGACCTTGACCAACTCTGAGTTCTGCACTGTGGTGACCACCCCATTTTTGTAGGGGGGGGGAAACTGAGGCATGGAGCGGCTAGGCTGCCCATGATCAGGAACTTGGGAGGTGATGGAGTTGGAACTGGAAACCCAGCTTTGTCTGACTGCAGAATGCAGGCTCTCCACCACTCTCCCAGCCCCTCAACACCCATTCATGGAATGAAAGCCTGAGGGAGGGAGTGAAACTTTGTGTTGGTGCAGGTACGGGTCTGTGACCATCTAGAGCCGTTGGCACGCGTGAGCATGGGGAGCACGTACGTGCAGATGTTTGTGTGTTCGCCTGTGGGGCTTTTTTATGGAAAGCCTTCCCCTTGTTGTCTTGGTCTTGTGTGTGCTGGAGCTATACTTAGCTGCAGCCGTGACTGTAATGAGTGGTTAGCGGCACACCAGGCACTCTCATTGGGACCTGGTTTCCCAGGGAGATCGCTGGGGCCAGTGTATGTGTGGAGGGGGTGCAGCTTGGCGCTGGGGAATGCTCTGGGCTTTGGGAGGGAGCCTGGAGCTCACAGCTCCATGCATCGTGCAAATGGAGGTCCTCAGCTCCTGCTGGAAGAATCTGCTGTAGGCTAGCATCCTCTAAGCCTCCAGACCCTACCGCCCATGTCTGTGGTCCCTCTACCGGCCCTTGCTGGATAATTAAAATGAAAGCCTCGGAGCTCATGTCTAGACCCTGGGGACTGATGACAAGAAGCAGGGGCAGACGATGTGTCTTGGAGTTCCCGAGCCAGGGGACTCAGGAGGGTGCCTGCCTCAGCCAGGAGAGTGGCACTGTCCCCTTTTACACTGTCCCCTTTTATAGCCTGCTGGTGCTATAGGAGAGACTTGCTCACCGAGGCTGGGGACCTAGGGAGGAGAAGTGGCCTCCTGACCCCAGGACAGACCGAAATCAGAGGTATGATTCGTGCAGCCTGGGGCTCAGAGCCCCCCCCCCCACTCGCTGTCTGCCTTCCAGTGGCCACAGGGCGTCCAGAAAACTCTGGACCCAAGGCTTCCCTGTCATGGGGCTCTGAGTGCAATTTCTTTCCAGCCTGTCTTGCAGCTGCTTGATCAGAACCTCTCACCTTTGAGTATGGGCTGGTCTCCCGGATCAGTCCTGGCCCCCAGCTCCAAGCTCCCTCGCTCCACGAACCGTCCACCCCTGCATCTGCAAACCTAATTTCTCTGCTCGGTGGCTAGGTTTCTCTACCCTGCCTTGCACCCTGAAGTCTTCAGCTTCCCAGTCCTCTCCTCTGGGATATTTTCTTTGAATGAGAGGTGAAACTTCCTTTCCTGCCTTGAAGCCAAGGCACTAGAACAGTATCCCTCCATCGATCCTTAAAACCATTGATTTGAGCACCCATCTGCCAAGGTGCCCACCCAGTGGGATGTCCATTCATACCTTCTTCCTACCACCCATTCATCTCCATCCATGGACCATCCTTTTATCCACTCTTTCATCCACTTGCCAATCACCCATCTGACCATCCAACCTCCTCATTCTTGACCACACAACTTTAGCATAATAGAGTGGGAAGGAACATAGCACTGCTGTAACTGACCTTCTCAATTGCCCAAAGATGACCTGGGGATCTAGTCCTTCTATCACCACTTACTAACTAGATGGATGGCCCATGCAAATAAATTAATCTCTCTGGGCCAGTTTTTCCTTCCTCAATGAAATGCAGATACTATCTCATTCTTCCACCTGAAAGGGCTGTGGTGAAGTATGTCACTTTAGCAAGGATTTATTGATCCCATATTATATAACAGGAACCATCATTCCTTGAGCTGACCCTCCTCCTCAAAGAGGCTGCAGCTGAGCTGGGGAGACAGGAAACCTCAATAGGGCAGCTCAATCAAGGGCAGGAGAAGTTCTCTGGCAGAGCAGACTGTTCAAGAAGGAACAGAACAGGCAAAGGCAGGACACAGGGGAGCAGCTAAGGAAGTGGCAAATGTACCTGGAGGCCAAGGGTGGGTGGTCTGGAAAGACATGTTGGGTAGGATTTTCCCAGGGTAGCACAACAGAGTTCAGGAAGGCCATGGGCATGGAAAGACTTGCCCAGCTGGTACAAAGCACAGCGATTCCTTACTCTGAGACTTTTACTCAGGTCCCCAGACTGCCAGACGGAAAAAAAAAATATCTGCTTGGTGACAGCCAGGCCTCAGGAGACATGGTTCCTGCTGCCTAGAAGAGAAGCCAGTGCCTGGCATTTCTAACCTTTGTGCTGCTAAATACATCACTGGTGACAGTGGTTCTTGCCCCTGAGGCTGTGGGGCCACCGGACAAAGCTTCCACAGCTTGCTTCCTTGTCTCTGTGGTTCAGCCCTCATCATGCCAGCCCTCCCAGGGCATCTGAACCCAGGAACAGGTTCAGTGGTGCCCCTGGTAGGGAAGCGTGTCTTGTGTGCTAGGCACAATGCTTCAGGCTCTGCCCTCCGAAGCACACCCCCACCAGGAGCAAAGAGGCTTGGCCAGATGCCACCTGCCTAAGCCCACACTGAGGCCTGTGCTCTCGCCTCTACCTGTTCCCTCCTCACCCTTCCCCTGCCCTTGAGACAGCAGTCTCCAGCATACATGGCCCTGCTTTGAACCATATTTTCTCCCTCACGAATTATCTTTCTGCCTCTGCTTGGTGCATTTACCCGGCTCCCCTGAGAGGTAAGTGGCACCATGATGCACAGTTTATGGATGAGATAACAAAGCCCCCCCACCCACCAAGACAAGGACCATGCTCCGGGCATGTGGGCTGCTCGGGCGCCCAGGTGGGAGCTCCCATGGCAATATGGGGAGAAGCACACCGCCTGGGCCTGGCCCTCAGCAGGCGCCTGCTCTGTATGCCACCAAAAGCCCTGCCCTCATCCTGGGACTCTGGTGGCTCCAGGTGGCCCAGTGGGTGACTGTGTTCCTCACAGCTGCTAAGAGAACCCCTGAGGCTGAGTATAAAACATTAATCTCTAAGTGGTAAGATGCTGGCCCTGGCGGGAGGCTGTGGTCTAAAATATCTTCAGAGTCCTGCCCTGGTGACAAGACCCACGGGAGTCACACTTCCCTGATCTACCATCCTCATGGGCGGAGAAGGTCCCTGCGGAACCAGCAAAGCCTCCTGGTTACAGCAACCCCTTCTTAGACATACGTTTCATGTTCTCCAAATCCCCTGGGGGGAGAGGCCAGTGTCTGCGGGACCTCCTAGAAAGATGCCTCATGTGCCAAATGGTGAGAGTGATCAGGCATGACTGGAACACCTGTGTTGGACCATGCACTGCACTAACCAGCTTTCTGGACCTTATCTCGTTGGGTTCTCATGGCAGCCCCTTGAAGTGGGAACTCTTGGTATCCCCCCTTTACGGCTGAGGTGGCTGAGGCTTACAGAGGTCACACAGCTAATAATCACCGGAGCCAAGTTTGGACTTAGGCAGTCTGCTCCAGTCTGGCCCATGAACACTACACTGACCATCTTCTCAAAGTCTGACCCAGTGAGAAGCAGGTAAGCAGCCATGGGGGGCTATGAGAATGCAAATTGCTGAAAGACTTTGGTCTGGAAGGGCCCTTTCCCTCTGGCTCCCATACCAACTTCTCTCCAGCCCCAGCGCCCCTGAGAGGACAGCATCCCCACAGCTTGGTGGCAGCCTTGTGTGGCCCCACACCTCGTCCTGACTGGCACAGTTGGCCTTTCGGGAAAAGACAGAGGTCGCCACTGTGGTGAGGCAAGGGCCCCCTCCCTGAGGCCCAGCTTCCTAGACGTGAGGACTGTGTGGCCCCTGAGGCCATGGGAGGGGAGGGAAGAGGAGGGAAGAGGACCACGGTGGAGACATAAACACCACCAAACACCAGGCTGGCACACCCAGAGAGCCCATGCCGCGAGACCCTGCCGCCAAGAGCACAGTGGGGTGATGGGGAGCTCTGCTCTTCTCTTTCTGACCTCCCACAGTCTCTCAGCTCTCTGAGCCTGGCCCTGGATACTGGCCTCTCGCGGGGTCTTCACCCCTAGGCACACGGGTCCGCTCAGGACTTCTGCATGTCTCACGGCCCCTGTTCCCCAGATGTCACATGTCTCCCTCCCTCCCTGCTTTCAAGTCTTTGCTGAAACATCACCTGGTTTCCTGCCACACTGGTTAAAATCCTCGCCACCCCCCAGCACTTCCTGGCCCTACCCTCTGTGACGTAGCTCCACAGCACTCCCCACCATCCAACACACTTTATATTCATGTGTCCATTTATTTCTCTTTTATTCTCCCTACGCTAGAATGTAAACTTCTTGAGGGCAGAGATTTCTGGCCATGTTGGTCTTTACTCTATTCCTAGCTTCTAGAACAGTGCCTACCTATTGAGTCAGGAGGCACTCAATAATTACGTCGACTGAATGAAGGAACAAGTGAATGCTAACAGCAGCCCCTGGCAGGAATTACCGAGAGCATCTTTAGGGTAGAGTATGGGTGTAGCGCGAGAAGGCCCTTCCTGCGCTGTGGATGGAGAAGGAAAGAGGTAAGGCGGGGGCACACCATGGGCAGGGGGCCAGGGGCTTGTGGGCAGGCCCGGAGCCAGAGTGAAGCAGGAGCAGGGCTGCCAGGCTAGGTCTGGGGAAGGTCTGGACCCGGCCAGGGTTGAAGGGGCATCCGAGGCCGTGCACAGGCTTGAGAAAGCTTCCTTTGGCGTCTGTGGCCCAGGCCAAAGCTACATCTAAGCCTGGGCAGAGTGAAGCTCCGAGGCCCCCTGAGCTCAGCTGTCTGGGGCTGCCCAGCTAATATTAGCTCATCCCCACCCAGCCTGGCGTCAGCCTGGCGGGGCAGGCCAGCCCGAGAGGGCACCGGCCCCTGGCACCCACAGGAGCCCCGGGCCCCAGAAGCATCTAGGGTCTGCCTGGCCCTTGCAGCCAGTGCTCACCATGCATTGCCTGTAAAGTTAGACACGTTGAGGCCCAAAGCTGGGATACCTGGTCCCCTGCCCGCCAGCCCCCTCCACACTGGGGGTCCTGTCAGCGTCTCAGGTGCCTGTGCTTGGCTCCCCACCACAGATGTCAATGCCTGCCCCCCCCACCCCTTTATTCCGCGGCACAACTTCTGTCTTCCATCTCCCTCATCGCCCACTACACTGGGACAAGGAGGCAGAGCAGGGACCAGTGGCCCACATCGACCAGTGGGGACACTGAGGATCAGAGGGGCCATGGTCTGTCTGTGACACCCAGCAGCTTTGTGACAGAAAGCAAGATGGAATGCAGGCCCTGCCAAGATGACATCCCTGAAATCTGGCCCCTGGGAGACAGACTCCGGAAGCGGGAGACCCCAGGGCCAAGGTAGGTGAGGTGACCCCTAGAGAGTTATTTAAAAGGGGAGTCAGTTTCCGAAAGAAGGAAGCCGACAGAGAACAGCTGACGGTCTGGGTCTTCCAGAGCCAAGCACCGGCGAAAAGACAATAATGGAACCTACGATAATTAAGAACTTATTATGTTTCGGGTTCTGGGCTAAGTGCTTAACACATTCAGGCCTCTCCCCTTCCCTATGAGTCAGGCGCTATTAATATCCCTCTCGAGGTACAGACAGGTTAGGGAACTTGTCCAAGGTCACACAGCTGGGAATTGCTGGGCCAGAACATGAATGCAGGCCTCCTGGCTCCAGAGGACACGCTCTTAGGAGAGACTGGGCTCCAGGTCACACTGTCAAGTGAGGCCTCGAGGTCCATCCACTTTCAGCGGAACATGTGACTGGGACTCCTAGCCGGGGACCTTGGGACAAAAAGCATCCTTAAGATTTCAAGGGGAAGAGTTTGTGTTGACAGTCAGTAACTCATAGAAGGAAGGGGGTGACAGAAGGGACAGGGAACAGAAGGAGGTGGATGGGGAGGAAGATGGGGAGGGACAGCAGAAGAGCCTGGCTGGCCTCCAGGAGGAGTCGCAAGAGAAGTGACACTTGGGCATTTGGTCGGACCACCTGGGCCTGGGAACACTGTCCCGGCAACACGTGTGTCCTTGTGTGAGAGCTCGTGAGTCCTGGTTGAGGAAACTAGTTCCTCAGTCTCTGAGCTCCGGTTGTGGGGGGCGGGCCAGGGGCTCACTGGGCTGAGCTGGAGTGAAAAAGGAGTTTGCTGAGGTGAAGGGGGAGGGATGGGAAAAGCCTCACGTGGCCCTGGGTGGTGACAGTGGCAGGTAGGACCTGTCCTGGCTGCTGCTTGCCTCCCCCCACCCCCTGCCCTGACCAGGACACTCCACAGCCCCAGCACTGCCTTCGTCTCTGTCTCTCCATCACTGCTCTAGGCTCGGGGATGGAGGCACTGTGTCCCCGGGTGAGGCAAGGAAGAAGGGGGTCAGCTGGGAACAGGCTCCAGGGTATGGTGTCTGACCTAGGTCTTGAACTCTGGTCTCCTTATCCATCTTCTCAATAAATATTTATTTAACACCCACTACATGCCAGGTCCTGTTCTAGGTTCTTCTAGTGAAAGAAACAGACGGCAAATGAGATAAATAAGTAAAATACAGTTAGATGGTGTTAATGCAAAGGAGGAAACAGGAGAGCATGGAACGGCAGGAGGTTGAGCTGAGCTGGTGACATCCAAGTCCAGACCTGAAGCAGGTGCAGGAGTGAGGGGGAGGGGGATGCTCCGGGTGGAGGGAACAGCAAGAGTAAGGGTCCTGAGGCAGAGGCACAAACACTGTATTGGTGGAAAACCACAGAGGCCAGAATGAGAAGTGGGAGAGAGGCAGGAGAGCAGAAGGGAGATGGTAGGGGCCAGGAGCTCATGTGGAGCCTCCGAACCCTCAGGAGAACTTGGGCTCCTCCCTGAGTGAGACCGGAAGCTGGGGTTAGCAGAGCACAGAGGTGGCTTGGTCTGACTAGCATTTTACCCAGGATGGCCCTGGCTGCATGTGGAGAAGGAGCCTGAGGGGGGACAATTCCCAGTCATCCAGGGTAGAGAAGAGGATGGCTTCAACTAGGGACCTAGTGGTGGAGGTGATGTAACACAGTTGGTTTCTGGGATGCTCTCAACATGGAGGCAACAGGATTTGCTGATGCGTGAGAGAAAGGAAGGACTCAAGGATGGTGCCAAGCGCTTTGGTCTGAGAACTTACTGGCCTGGGCCTCATCCCCAGGCCTGTCACCCTGGTGCCAACTAATTGGGCACAAAGAAAGATCAGAATCACCCCCCTTGAAGCTCTTCCACCCTGCACACACCCATTCAGGCTTCTCGGTGTCCTGATACTTCCTCTCAACTGGGAATGGCTGCCCACCTCAGCACTTCTCAGAACCGAGGGTGTGTATGATTCATCTGGGGATCTTGTTAACATGAAGGTCCTGACTCTGGAGGTCTCCGGTAGGGCCTGAAATTCTTCATTTCTACCCTGTGCCCAGGTGACATCGGTGCTGTTGGTCAGAGGACCACGCCAACTGGCAAGAGCCCCTATGTCCCCAGCCCCCAGTTGAGAGTCTCCCTGCCCGGGAGCGGAGTCAGCATCCTGAGCACCCCGGCCCCCAGATCCAGGAATCATTCTTGAGGGACAGAGCCCAGGAGCCTGACCTTTTGGAAGCAGCCTGGGTCATGTGAGAGTCAGTCACAGGTGGGAATTCCCCCATAAGCACCCCTGCAGCCCCCAGACCAACCGCTGCCGAGAGCCTTGCCCAGGGCCAGCCCCACCAGGCACAGAGGGCGCTCACTGCCCCACAGCGCCCCCTGCCCCATCAAAGCTAGCCGCCCTGCAGCATTTCCTCTCTAAATGCACCTCTCTGCAGCTCCCACAGGGCACATGGCCAAGGGAACGGCCTGCAGAAGAGGGCAAACAGGTGCCACCTGCTGGGCCTGAGGAAAGCACACGCTGAGGAGGTGGGACCCACAGGTTTATGCCCGGGAGTGCCTGGGAGAGCCAGGGACGGGTCACACCAATCACAGTGGCAAGCCCAGGCAGGGCGTGATTCCTGTGCCTTGAAGGAATGAATGAGAGCAGGTGGAGAGAGCCTGAATGAATGTAGGAGAAAAGGAGGAAGCTCTTCAGATCCCTTCCCCGGGGCTCCTCCCTGCTTGGTGTCAGGGCCCTTGGCAGGAGAGCTCAAATGTGTCCTAGAAAGGGGCAGGGCTGAAGATGTGGATGGACACCTAGGGAAGGACTAACTTGGCACCCACAGTGACTCCGGAAAGCTGAAGTCCAGAATTCTTAGGCTCCTGTTATGTCCAGACTGGGGAGGCACTTGGTCATTTGGAATGACCTTTGTACTTCATAGAGGCCCACCCTGCAGCCTGAGGGGGTGCTGGGATTGGCCCAGGGGAGCCTGGCTTGGTTTAATGGCTCAGCTACAGACCTTGCTCTGGCTTAGTTGCCTGATGCCCACAACAGGGCAACTGTCTGTGGCCTCATCTCTCCATGCACCTGGACCGGTCCTTGATCCTGAGGGCCCACCTGGCCCAGTCACAGGCCTCCAGAAGTGTCCCCAGTGTCCTCCAGCTCAAATCGTGCAAGCCTGGCTACTCCATGCCCAACCCTCGCTCCCCAGAGTGGTCAGCTAGGGCAGGAGCGGCCAGGGTAAGCATTAGGGGCCTTGTGGAATGGGTTGTCACATTCAGCAAGTCTAGAAGAGACACTGAGAAAGGGAAAGAAGTATGCAAAAACCTGGAGGTTGGAATGAAGGCTGGAGATGAGAAGCCCTGGGAGGAGGCTGGCAGAAGGGAGCAGCTCATGTCCGGGTTCCAGCGCAGAAGGCCTCGAATGCCATGCTAAGGGGGAGCCAGCATTACCCCTGGCTTCCCCCAAGTATCTACCACCTTGTGCAGGACAACTTTGGACCTTCCCTGAGCCCTCTGCCATTCCCCTGTAGGCATATGGAGCCCCAGAGCCTGCACGGCTAGTGGGGGGCAATGCCGCACCTTCGGAAGACCCTCTCCCCGGGGACTGTCAGAGCACGTCTTAGCCCTTGAGGCTGGGCCCTTACCTACCCAAGTTCAGGGCCCACAACTTGATGAGCAGGAATCCCAGACAGGTTGTGAAGAATGAGTGTTTGCTGGGGGAGGAGGGTAAGGAGATAGAAACCCTAGCCTGGGCCAGAGACCCCACTATCCTGAAATGGCAGTGGGAGGCAGTCCTGAGCAGTGGTTCTGGACAGAGTTCCAGTGCGGGCAGCCCTGGTCCGAGGGCTGGCTCTCCCGCTAGGGAGCTGAGTGACCTTGGGTAGGTTACTCACTGCTTTGAGCCTCAGCAGCCTCATCTGTGACATTGGTGTGATGATAATGATACAGTTCCATGGCAGTTTTGTGAGAATTAAATGAGAATATGGAAATGAAGCCCTTATGAAGGATACATAGTAAATGCTTTTGTAAATAGCAGCCGTTAGTATTATGATTCAAGAAAGGAAAGGGGTTCTAGAAAAATCTTGCTAGGAGGATGGTAAGAACAGAATTTGGGCCAACTCTGGGTTGAATGACTTGCAAACATCTGAACCAGATGTGCTGAGTCCTGGGTGGGGGGCACAGGGGGCCTGGAGAAGGGGGATGGGAGGGCCATTGAAGGCTTCATCCCCCTCCCTCAGGGGAGGAAATTATGGGGGTAAGTAAAAGAACAGCATGTGCAGGTAGTACCTGGTGCTCTGTTAAAACTGAGAGCCAAAAGAGATGCAAATGGCCAGGCCCTGGGCGGAGAAGATGAGAGTTGGAGTTTCACTAATTCCCTATGTGGTTTTGGGTAAGTGTCTTCCCCTCTCTGAGTCTGCACCTCCTCCACCGAATGAAGGTAGTGGCTAGAGGTGGCCCAGGAGCACCCATCTTCTCCAACAGCCGTCATGCATGTGGAAGGTAGTCCCTCCTACCCAAGGGGTCTCCATGAATCAGGCCTGGGCAGCCAATAGTCCTCTTTTCCTCGGACCCTGTCTCTAGGGAAGGGAAGCTCAGGCCGTTGGCTAGCCTAGGGGCTGATGGGAGGGAGCGGCTCAAGGCCCTGACCTTTTGGTCCAGAGTGAGCACACTGGTCATGGGACCGCTCAGAATAGCCATGGCACTATATTCAGCTGTCTTGGGAGGCCCCAAGATCCCTGGCCCAGGCAGCAGGCCCTGAAATGAGTCCCCTCCGGACTCCCCCCCCAACACCTCTAAGACAACCGCCTGCCTGTCTTCCCAAAGCTTCTGGCAGATAGCAGGCCTCCTGCCCATAGTCAAGGAGCAAAGACATCTGCCTCCAGGGCATAGAACTCTAGACACTCCCTGAGGCAAGGCGAAGGTGCCTGAGGACTCTTAGGCCACAGAGTTGGCAGTTAGAGATCTGGCTTTCTGAACCAGCCCCCCATCTGCTCACATGTGGCCCCTCTCAGGCCACAACTTCCTCATCTTGTCATAACAGTAGCTCCTATTATATTGAGTTTGTAGGAAGCTCAGAGTCTGGAGCAAGACACAAACTTGAATCAAGCAAAGCTGCTAATGAACATTTTATTACATACCAGATAGCTTCTCTGAAGGAAAGGAAGGACTCTCAACCCTGACCCAGGGTGTGGGGTCTGGAAGGCATCACCAAGGAACAATGTTTCAAGCAGGGTGTGAAGGATGAAGAAGTACAGACCAGGAGGAAAGAATGCTCCCCAGGGAACAGCATGTGCAAAGGCCCGGAAGCAGGGACGCCTGGCCCAGGCAAGAAACTGAAATGAGGCCAGGGTAGCTGCAACTCAGTGAGCCACAGAGAGTCAGGCCAGAGGAGACTGAGGAGGCAGGCAGGACTGGAGAGTCCAAAGTATGGTCCAGGGAAGCACCAAAGGGTTTTAAACAGGCAAGGGAATAGGCTGACAGATTCATGAGTTAAAGAGACCTCTCTATGTGGTGGCCAAGTAGAGAATGAACTGGAGGGGGCGGGAGCTGAAGGCAGGAGAACAGCTGGGAGCCGCCGGAGGGGTAGGTCTGAGGGGAACATTGGTGGCTTGCACCAGGGTGGTGGACGTGGAAATGGAGGGCAAAGGACAGACTCTAGAGAGCCATGAAGGGGAAGGATAACACGGATAATCAGAGTGATAATAGCAACCAACATTTACTGAGCACTTACTGCACGTGAGGCCCTGTGACAGGGGGCTCTCCGTACACCAACTCAGTGACTCTTTCATTAACTCAATCATAGGGCCAATTTAAGAGGTGAAGGGGCCGAGAGACTGGGATGGGGAGACACTGGTTTGTGATTTTTCTCTACTGACAAGGGAGCTAGGGCGGGGGGTGATACCACCCAGAGTCCCAAGGACACCTATTAAAGCATCATAGGAAGGAGAAAAACAGCAAGTGGGGGACAGATACACTGTGGTGGGGGACACAGGGGGTGGCAGCAGGGAGAGTAACCCAGCAGCCCCTTCTCCTCCGCTCACGGTCTCCTTCACATGTTACCATGACTAGAAATGGGGCCCTGACAGACTCTGAGGTGGGGAGGGAGTCTCTCAGAAGTCCCTGACAACAGCTCTCTCTCTCCGCCTCTCACCAAGACTCCAAGAGCCCTGTATCGGCTAAGACCCAAGGGAAGAACAGAAGTCTCTTGCTGGGCTCTTCACTCCAGCCACCAAGTGCATTTCCTTCCCAGGGAGCTGAGGAGAAGTTAGGGCTGCCTTGGGTCCCAAAGAGCAGGGGACAAGGCAGAGAGACAGACAGCCAGCATCAGAGGGGAGGTGGGCAGTGGGCTGATGGGGCTTCCCCAGCTTGGGAACCACTGGGACTTCCTTGTCATTTGGAAGGTCAAATGACTGTCACTTGAAAAGGGGACAGATCTCATTACACACACACATGTACACACCACATACTAAGGATACTCTCTGGCCTACGGAACAAGGACCACCATTAGCCCTGACCTGACACAGAACGATGTTCCTGATGAAAACGTGCAAATCTCAGATAAAAGCCAAGAGAGAGAGAAGGACAGGTTTGAAGGCAGGGCTGCCCCAGGCTTTGCCAACAGCCCTGCCTGCTCCCACACCCTCATGGCTTTGCGTGCCAGGACTGCCATCCCCTGCCATCTGCCTGGCTAATTCCCACCTGCCCCCTAAAGCTTACCCTAGCATTGCCTCCTCTGGGACTGTGCGTCCTCTCAGAGCCCCCGGAAGCCCCCTCACAGCCCTTACCACAGAGAGTCACCATCGTCCTCTGTTTGTGTGTGTCCACCCTTCACCCCATCCTGTGCCAGCTCACCTCCCCACCCCTCACCCTCTCAGCACTGGTGCCCAGGAAAGTATAGGAGAGGGGACCCAGGGAACCGGCTGCTCTAGCTCGCACTGTCACCCCTCAAGGGGTCAGATGGGACCTCCTGCTCCAGCCAAACAGCCCTTACCTTCCAGAGCCAGCAAGAAGGCCTGGGGCAGGGTGGCCTCACTATCTGTCTGATCCACACGCCCACCACTGGCCTGGGCTAGAGCAGTATTTCAACCGAGGACAGGCATGAGGAACAAAACCGCTCACTAAGGCAGCTCAGGAGGACCAGGAGATCAAGGGAGCAAGCAGGAAGCTGGTGTGGGGTTTCATCCTCCTCAAGACACACCCACACCTGGGCAACACAAGGTCTCTGTCACAAACAAGCACCCACAGTGCTCTGACACCCAGAGCCTCAAACACACAGTCCGAGCCACACGCAGCGTCCCCCACACCAGGTATGGCCTCATGCACAGATGTTCTTATGCACACAGCCTTACACACACACACACACACACAGCCTCACAGGCAGTGCTTCACATGTGCGATGTCACACTCACCACACACAGCCGTACGCTCACACAGGGACACACTCACCTCAAGTTTCTCACACACACCCAGCATTTCTCTTACACATACAGTCTCCCTCTCTTTCTTATGTACGCGCTGTCTCCCACGCTGTCTCGTTCTCACACACAAAGTCCATCTCCAAACACATGGAATCTGTCTCTCTCACATTCACACAGGATTTCTGATACAGAGACTCACAGAATCTCTCTTACAGAGTCTCACCACAAACACACACATATCACACACACGTGCACAGGGGCACACGCATGCACACCCTACTCCCACAGTCTCTCTCACACATGTTTTTATTCTTATCCAGCCTTTCTCACATGTATGAAGCGTCTCTCACACCCACAGAAAATCCCTCTTACACAGAGTCTCTTTCACACACGTACAGCTTTTCTTCCACACGTACATGCAATGTCACATGCATCCAGGATTCTGGTCTAGCATCTAGAATACAAATTTAAATCCTGACCCACCCGTGTGAGGAGGGGGGAGGGGTAAACAAAGGTGACAGCAGCGGCAAAGCAGAGATGAGGGGGAGGAAGGGCAGGCAGCCCGCTGCTCCCTGCGCAGATGAGCCGCAGAGAGGCAGCGCAATGCAGCTAGGCCAGCCCAGCGTGCAGCAGGAAGCCTGGGTTCTAATCCAGGCTCTGCCCTCAGTTCCCCTGAGTGCCCTTGGACAGGTCCCTCCTCTGTGGGCCTCAGTGTCCTCAGATGTCACTCAAAGGAGTTAGAATGACTCTATGAGTCTCCTGGGGAGAGAAGGTGGTGGCACAGACAGTGGGGGGCTTCTAACCCACCTCCACCTCCCCAAGACACCCCAGCCCTTCGCTTAGAGTCTGCTCCTCAGTGAACACTTGAGACAATCAGGACGTTTCTGTAAGGCTTCGAACACCAACAAGACCCCAAGCCACACTAACCAGCCCATTTATCTGCATTGGGTGAAGGCCACCCCATGGCCTAAGAACGACAAGTGGAAGAGGATGGACGGTGATGGGCTGGAAGAGGCCCCATATGTCCCCCTGCCTATCCTGAAAGTCGGGAGCACAGCCCAGAACCTGAAAGCTGAGTCCAATGTTGGGGTGGGGGTATCCAGCCTCTTACTAGGGATCCAGGTGGGCGAAAGGACAATGAGGAAGTTGGGCCTCCTCCTTCCTTCCTGGGCTGAGGAGGGTGGTGGTGCTGGTGAAATGCTGTCCAAGGTCAAATGCAGGCTGAATGGATGGCTGCTGTAACCCAGGCCTTTGCCAACATGCCCCCAGCCCCAGCACGTACTGGTTCAACCTCCCAGTCCCCCTCTCCGGCCCCTCCCCACAGCTCAGCCACAGCCTCCAGTTACATAATCCCTTGGCTGTGGTGGCCTCTGTCAGGAGGAGAGGGGAGGGTAGACCTCTGAGGGTCCAGTCCATTCTGGGAATGGCAGGGAGCTGGCAGCCAGCTCAGGGGAGGATGGGGTCCCAGGAGACCTGTGTTCTAGTCCTGCTTCGCCTCTAGGTCCCTGAGTGACCTTGTGTAGGGTCTTCAGTGGCAAAATGAGGGGCTTGGTCCTCTCCCCAACCACCCCCCCAACACACAACATCTGTTCTAGGATTTAATGTATAAGAATCTGTCCTGCTCTCCCTCCTTCACATGCTAAAACATCACAGATCTACCAGGCCTGTGCCTAAACACAGCCCTTTTCTCCCTGTGGACACATCAGTGCCCCCCAAGTCCCCTTTCCCCACTGGCCCTCAGCACTGATCCTGCCCCCTCCCCGGCTCCATCCTCCCCACCTTGGCTCCTGGGAGGCGGAGGGAAGGGATGTGGAGCAGTAAAAAAGAGCAGTGATCTGCCTGGTAGGGGGGTGGGGGTGGGGGGCTTTGCTTTAAATTCCCAACTTAGACCTTCCCCCTCACGATTTAGGTTCCATTCAGACCTCACAGAGCCCTGGGGATGCAATGAACGTCTCCTCCAGGGTGGGTGGCTGCTACCAGGGTTTCCCTTTTCGGCTCAGTGAAGCACATAAAAACCCGGAGATTTCACCAGACCCCCTCTCCCATTCTACAAAGGAAGAAACTAATCCAGAGAAGCCTCTGAGAGGCCAAGGTCAGCAGCAGGGTGCCCTTGCTCTCCGGCAACCCGCTGCCATCCAGAAAGGGGAGTGGCCGATGAAGACACGCCCACCTCTCACACACCTTCCTGCAGGTTCCCTTTTAGAAGCCCCCACTCTGCTCCTGACAGGTCCCAGAGGCAGCACAGGCATAAGCATAGTGGCCCCCTCCACACCGCCCCCCCCCTTTTGATGAAGAAGGACAGGCAGTGTTCCCAGAAGCAGGTCTGAGGGGCCACGTCACCGTCTCCACAGCCCAGGCCCATCCATACCCACTACTTAATTAGCCATAACGATTCCCCCTTGACCATCTCTTCACAACAGCCCAAGGTTGTTCCCTGGGGAGGGGTGGTCTGCCTCAAGCAGCGGACCAGGCCAGGCCCTCCTCTGTAGGCCCTGACTGGCTCCAGATGCCTTTCCCTGGGAGGGAGGAAGGGCTCCCAGCTCCTCTCCCCCATGACAAAATCTAAAGGGCAGCTCACATCTTCCCAGTGTACATTCGCAAAGACACAAACATGCATGCACAGGCACTCCTGCACACTCAAACATACACACATGTTCTCTCCTTCCCACTAATATCTGACCCACCCAAATAGACACACCACCGTACTTACATAAATATGCACACAAATCTACTCATACACACAAACACCGATTTGTACTCACTCAGACGTATTAAATTTGGAAATACAGACGCAGACCTTCCATACCTACAGAACTAGTCACCCTCAAAGAGCACCCTCTTTTTTATCCTCCCTCTTATACACGGTTTCCTATGTATACACACACACACACACACTCTCTCTCTCTCTCTCTCTCTCTCTCTCTCCTTTCAGTTCTGGCTCTCTAAGCGCCAGTTCTGGAATCCACCCCCGCCCCAGGGAGACAGAGGACCCTGCCTTCCCCACCAGGCTCCGTTCTTTTGATGGAGAGATTGTCACTTACCCGCGCGTAGCGGGAGGAGTAGGGGTCCTCGAAGAGCGCCCAGATGCGCGGCTGCCAGCGGCGCCAGAAGCCGCCCGGCCGTCCGTCCGGGGAGTCGCTAAGCGCCAGGCGCTTGGTCATCTCCAGCTCGTCCTCACCGTCGCCTGAGTCGCCGGGGCCGTCGGCGTCCGCGTCGTCGGCGCTGTTGTCAAGGGGTGCGCCGCCAAAGCTATCGAGCGCCTCCTCTGCGTCGCGATGCTGGCGGTAAGTCATCCAGCAGCAGGGCTCCACGTCGGTCTCGTCGATGCCCCAGAAGGCCAGCTCCTCCTCATAGAGTGGCCCGCACACGTCGGCGGGGCAGTGCAACTTGCCAGTGCGGTAGTAGTTCAGGATGTGCGCGAAGACGCCTGGGTGGCGGTCGAAAAAGAACTCGTCGGCGCGCGGGTCATAGTCGAAATGGCTGTGGGCGTCGGGCTCCGCCAGCCAGGCGAGCCGTGTGCCGGGCAGCGTGCGCAGCGTCGAGCGGTACGTCTGGTGGCGCGTGCCGCCCACGTTGATCACGATGCGCTCGCTTTCGTCCCCTTGGCCCATCGCGGCGCCCCCTTAGGCATGGCGCGGCCCAGCGACACCCATGGGAGCGGCCGCCAGGGGGAGTTGGCGCCGGGGAGGGGGGCGCGGGGCCTCCTCCCCCCTCCCCCCAGCCGTCGGGGGGTACAGAGGATGGTGGCTCTGGCCACCCCAAGAGCGACCCAAGCCCCTCGGGGCGCTTTCTGTCGGGTGCTGGTCCGAGGGAGTGTGCGCGGGATCCCAGGGGTCTCTAGGCGCCAGATGTGGGGAGGGAGCTGGTCCGGCTGCGGAGGAGGCAGAGGAGGAAAGAAGGGAGGAAGAAAGGGAGGGAGGAAGGGAGGAAGAGGGACGGCGCTCAGCGGCGAGCCCCGGGAGGAGGGAAAAGAGGGTTCGGGGGCCGGGCTCCCGTCCCCATCTCAGCGGGAAAATGAAGAAATTGACACAAAGCTTTTTTGGGGGAAGGTCAGCTGCTCCAAAGGCCGGACAGATAGATCAGCCCCCGGAAGGGGGAGGGGAGGAGAGGGGGCCGGGAAATTCGCGCTCGGCTGTGCGGTGGTCGCCGCAGCGCGCTCTCGGCGCTGGGGAGATGGATGACCGCTGCCTTCTTCCCTGCGTGGCTGGGCGCAGGGCAGGTTCCGGCCCCCTCCCTCTCTCCTTGCCTGGCTGCCTGCTCCCCCCGGCGGCGGGCGCGCCTGCCTGCCCGCCCGCCCTCCTCGCTCCTTCTCCCCGCCTCTTGGAGGAGATGGCGGGCCCCCTGGGCAGGGGCACCTGGGGCGCTGCTCGGTGCGGCGACCGCGGAGCGCTGCGCCCGGTGCGCGCTCCGCCTCGAGCTGGGCTTCCGCGGGGCTAAGCTCTGGCTCCGGCGGCGGTGCTGAAGGGACAGCTCCCGGGCTGTAGCGGAGCTGCGCGGGGCCGGGCACGGGTTCTCCGGGCTGGGCTCTGTCTGCGAGGCCGGTGGGCACTGGCTCCGGTGCCTCTGCGCCCGGCGCTTCGCGCCCGGCTTCGGGAAGGCGGCTGAAGGTGCCGGTCAAGGCGAGGGGGCTGCGGCGGTCGCGACCGGGAGGCGGGGGTGGCGGGTCCAGGCGCGGCGAGGCGAGGCCGGCTAAGCCGGCGAGGCCGGGGAGGCGAGGCGCGGAGCGGCCGCCGCCGCCGCGACGCTGCTGCCGCCCGGGCTGCTGCTAGGCTCGCTTGCTCGCTTGCTCGCTTGCTCGCTCGCGCGGTCCGCGTCCAGCCCGCCGCTCTCCGGACACAAGCACACGGCGCGCGCAGCCGCACTCGCCCCCGGAGGGAGGCGCCGCGCTGGGTCCTAAAAAGCCCCGATTCCGCGCCCCCCTCCCAGCCCGGCGCGGAGCCGGCCTCCCTCAACCCCGGCGCTGGGGGCGCCCGCCCCGCGTGGATCCTGCTCTCCCGGGGGACCCGCCGACGCTCCGCCCTGGGGAAACGCCACTCGATGGGCGGGGGCTCCGGGAGACGTCTAAGGCCTGCGCCCCCCGGGTCAGACTGAGGTTACAAGGGCGTCGGTTACAAACCCGTCCCTGTCCTTCCAAACAAGGGACTTTCCGATCCCCTAGTGAAATGTGACGACCCCGACCGCTATCAGAGACGCCTTGACCTGAACCAGTATTGGCGGCTCCAAGCAACCTTTACTACCGACCTTTTCTGCAGAACCTGGTGCCCCCGTGATCCTGTCAGAGGTTCCTCTTGAATGGACTCCAAAATAACATCCTTCAAACACACAACACACAACGAACGCTATCCTTTAAGCCCTCATAACAACCCAATAAGCCTGGAACCTTGTGATTGCCTCTCCACCCCTTACTCATCTTGGGCCCTTCACAACTCCAGGCTCACCCTAGTCTCCCATTGAGGGCCACAGGCTCTGCCATACTGATCCCAGCTCACAGATCCTCCTACATTAGCTCTGGATCCCTAGGTGGGGATCGCCTATGAAAGGGGTATTCAGCCTTTAGAGGTCAAAAGGAGCAACTGCTCCTAGTGGTCCTGAACACTGACATC
Organism: Mustela putorius furo; assembly: GCF_011764305.1. Lineage (NCBI taxonomy): Eukaryota > Metazoa > Chordata > Mammalia > Carnivora > Mustelidae > Mustela > Mustela putorius. The sequence continues at coordinate 25,442,923 of NW_025422011.1, forward strand.
CCTCTCTCCCAACTGGGCTTCAGCCTCCCTGGGCTGTAAGCTGTTGTTGGGGTGGGGAGCTGGATGGGAGCAGCTCCTGCTATGATCCCCACAGCTTCACAGTTGATCTTGGGGATGGGGATTACAGTGTAGGCCTCCAAGCCTTTCTGGCCCATGTTTGCTGCCAGTGCCTCAGTTTACTCAATCACTCTTTTACTCCTTTCTTGTTCCACACTCTGTCCCAGGCACACGAGTACAAGACACCTTGCCCTCCCAGGGCTCTCAGGCTTTTGGGGGAAGAAGGCAGGAGGGCCTGAGCAGGGCTGGGGAGGTCAGGCCCAGCTCCAGGGTTGGCCGCACCAGGAAAGAAGCTTATTGATCCCAGCCCAGCCCAATCGAACACAGGGCTGCCTGGGCAAAGGGCGATTTAATTAAGAAGACAGGAGGCTCTTATTTACCTGTAGGCACTTGCTAACTGTGCAGACAGCTGTCCCTCTACACTGACCTACAGACACAGCTATGAGCCTGAGGACAAAGCTATGTCTTAGACATCTCTCTCCTCACTTGGCCAGGGAAATCCCAGCCCAGGGAAATCTGTGTGTGGTAGGGAAAGGTTTGGAGGAGTGGAGAAGTTTGGAAAGGGTGAGGGGCAGAGCATGACATGAGCGATGGGAGAAGGACAAGGGCAGAAAGAGAGAGAGGCAGAGTTAGGGCAGAGATAGGGGCAGAGATAGACATAAACAAAAAGAGGGCCCTTATGATCAGGAGGAAGTCCGACCTGATGGAGCTCAGTCTCGCCACATTCAGATTCGCCAGGACATAGGCTCTCAGAAAGCTCTGCCTCAATCCAAGGAGGTGATAAAACAGAGACACGGGGACTCCCAGAAAGAAGAGAAAAAGATGGACACAGAGATGAACACACACACACACACAAACACAAACACACACACACACACACACATTGCACACATTTGGCTAGGAGATACCACGATGGGGAGACAACAGAAAGAGACCTCTCCAAACCTCTTCCTTCTAGCCAGACGTCTAACCCCTTCTCTCTCAGAAAGCCTCGGTGTTTGAACTAGCCATAGAGGTCCAGGATTCACCCTCCTCCCTCTCCTGCAGAAAGAACCACATTGGATCAGAGTATCTCTCCCCAGCCTTCACTTTAGCTCATCTCTTTCCCCGAAACGGACGTTCAGCTCCCTTGGGGCTGCTGCTCATTTGCTTTCCTCCCCAGTGCCCAGAACACAGCAGTTCCTCACTCAGGGTTAGATGATTTGAGAAAGACCAAGAGAGGGCCTGGGATCAGAGCATCCCAGTGTCAGAGGCCAGGAATGTCCAGAGCCCTGAACCAAAGCTGTGACAGGGTGGAAGGTCATACCCAGGATCTCTCGGGGAGTCAGTGCAGAGTCCACTGAGGCTACTACTCTCATGGTGAACTACAATGGGAAGTTGAAGGGTGCTCCATGTAGTGGACAGGTGGAGAGGTGGAGAGGTAGAGGAAGGCTGCTCGTGGAAGCAAAATTAGTGATTAGGAGCCCTATTCAGTCCTAGCCCTGGAGGATGAACTAGAAAAAGAGAGGCAGATAAAAGTTAGAGTGAGGAAAATGTAAAAGGGTATCCACTACACCCTAAAATCCCCTACATGGCAAGCAGAAAGGCTCAGAGAGAAGAACTTCCCAGGGGACAGGGGAGCTGTCCCACTTTAGGATTGTCACCTTGATCCTTGATGGCAACTCCCAGCCCAGGCCCCAAAGAATGTTCTCTGCACCCCACCCCACACCCCGGCAAGCAAGGACATAAAAGTCCCTTCTCTCACTTCCTTTTCACACTGTAAAAGGCTGGCATTTGCAGAAAGCTCAGAAAAACTGGGAGGGCAACACAGAAAGAAAGAACCCCCCCCCCACCCCGAGAAGTGGGGGTGGGAGGAGGAGTTGCTGCCTGAGCCTTAGCTTCTCACCCACAACCACTAACCATAGGCCCTCAGCCCAGCCGAGACCCTCACCCCTTTCCACTTGAGCTATACACTCTTTATTCATAGCCATCTGTCCCTTCTCTTGCAGAGGAAGCCTGATGGTCCTATGCCAGAGGGTCCTTGGGATCAGTGGCTGGTGAGAAGAGGGTGCAAAGAACTACCTACCAGTGCTCGGCTGTTCTTCAATGGTCAAGAATATAGCCTCTAGGGCCTGGCTGCCTGTATTCAAATCCCAGCTCCATCATTGACTTAGCTATGACCTTGGGCAAGTTCTTCAACTTCTCTAGGCCTCAGCTTCTTTATTGTTGGATATGAATAATTATAAGTCCTATATCCTTTAACACCTCAGCTCTGGGATTTCTCTTGTTATGCCTGGAGGGGCGGGTGTGCGAGGTTCCATGAGCTCTGTGGTGAGAAAGGCTCCAGGAGGAGCGGGGGCTGAGAGTGGACTAGAAAAAGGTGAAGGGAGTCCTGAAGCCAAGTTTGGCCTATGTTCTCACACTTGGCACTTGCAAGCCTTAGATCTGGTCCTGCTAGGCTCTGGAACTGGCCCAAGTCCAGCCCCCCCCCCCCTTTGTCCAGCTTGGCACATCCTCTATGCTGCTCTCCCAGGCTCAGAGCCTTAGCAGTCCCAATGGGTAGGGGTGCCATCTTGTGGCCACAACTGGAAACTAACCTAAACCAGGCCAGACTGAGCAGGCTTTGGGAGTGACCCACCATAAGCAGTGAAACCAATTGGTGTCTCCTGCTCTGACCAGAACTCCTCCCTCCAATGGACAGGGAGACTGAGATCAGAGCTGTCATAGTGGAAAATTGGTGACCATTGCTTTTGGAGGTGTGGCTTGAGCACTGACCCTGGCACCTAACCTGGGAATGGGGTAGGGTGTACCACTCTTCGTTCCTGTGACCACCCCCCAGGTGAGTGGGGCCCAGATCTCTTAGGCCAAGAAGTCTAGAAAGGAGGCAAGGGGAAGTTCTAGGCCAGGGTTTCTCAACTTTGGCACCATTGACCTTTCACAGCAGACAATCTTTGGTTGTGGCGGCTCCGCTGTGCCTTGTAGAACGTTTAACAGCATCCCTGGCCTCAACCAGCTAGATGTCACTAGAGCCCCTTCCCCAGTGGTGACCACCAAGAAGGTCTACAGACGCTGCCAACAGTCCTTTGGAGGGTAAAATTTCCTCTGGTTGAGAGAACCATGCGTCTAGATTTGATCACATAACTCATTTGCTGCTTATTAGCGACTGTAAACCGTTCACTTTTCATCTCTATGTTTCTGTTTCCCCATCTGTATAAAGGGGATACAGTTTGAGAGGATTACATGAGATAGTGACTCTCATCTAACTTCCTCTCCTTCCCTTTTCTTCCTTCCCTCAGGTTGCCTATCCCCTCCAAACCCTCTGTGACCTGCTCTCACCCACGTCTCTATCCTGGGCTCCTGCCAGTCCTCAGCAATGTCCATCACTCCCTCAGTGTCAGTGTGGTCCCAGGGGGCAAAGTGTCAGTCCTCCATAGGCTTGGATTTGGGGAAGATGAGTCCTCGATGTCTCTCATGCCAGTTGAGTGAGGTGGGAAGGTAGGAAATGATGAAGGCTGCGGTGAAGGAAGACTGTGGATGGTCAGAGATGATGTATAGGGAGGCCAGGTGGGTCCAGGCACTTTTGTAAGACTGGACAGAGGCCACTGAAATCTTCCGGAAGCAGCTTGGAGATGTGCAGCTATCCCACGGGCTGCAATGTCTTTGATAGGAGCCTTGTGGGTTGTCCTTGTGGACACCTGTGTGTGAGTCAGTCTGCAGGTAAGCCTGATTGGCAGTTTTGTGAGCCTGACATTTAGATATTTTGGGGGTTACACTTTTTTTTAAAAAGAATAGAAAGTTGGACACAAAAGGGAATATATATTTAGACTTAGAAATCAGGAACAAATGGAAATTTTAGAAAGCTGACAAATACTACAAACCTTTAAAAATCCAGAAAAAATTGCTTAGTATTTTTATTAACTGCCTGACACACCAACATAAGACTTTTTAATAAGTTATATTTACTTGGAAGCCAACAAAAGTAGTTGCAACTTTTTTTTTTTTGCAATTACAGAAGGATGTTCAGTTAACACCACGTTTGTTTCATTAAAACTGCACCAAAGATGACTGAAAATGAAAATATCACCATCCTCCTATATAACTATTTTTTCTGTGCACCACCACACAAGAACCTGCTTCAAATTTCTATGCCAGCTTGCAGCTCCTAACTTGTACCAGACAAAGGTTTGTGGCTACTTAAAATACCGCCAAGATGAGGCTATTTAAAGATACATTCATGAAATGCAGGGGACCCAGAATAGCCACAGTGATCTTGAAGAATGAAGTTAGAGGACTCACACTCCCTCAGTTCAAAACTTACTACAAAGCTACAGTAATCAACACTGTGTGGTACCGGCATGAGGCCAGAGGTGTAGATCAATGGACTAGAATTGAGAGCCCAGAAATAAACCCATACATTTATAGTCAGTTAATTTGTGATAAGGGTGCCCAGAAAATTCAATGGGGGAAAGGGTAGCCCTTTCAACAAAAGGTGCTGGGTATCTACATGCTAAAGAATGAAGTTGGATCCCTTCCTTAAACCATATAGAAAAATCAACTAAAAACAGCTGAAATATCAGGGCGCCTGGGTGGCTCAGTGGGTTAAAACAGCTGAAATATCTAAATAGCCCAAACTGTAATACTCTTACTTGGTTTATGTTGTGGTTTTTTAGAAACAAGCAACCTACAGAGGATGTTGCTTGTGCGTACAACACAAGCAACAACAACAACATTTAGATAAATTGAACTTCATCAAAATGAAACAAAATTGTGCTTCAAAGGACACTGTCAGGGATATGAGAAGACAACCTGTAGAATGAGAGAAAACATCTGTAAATCACAGAATTGATATAAGTCTAGTATCTAGATTATAGAGAGAACTCTCAAAGCTCAACGATAAGAAGACAAACCACCTAATTTTAAGAAGAGTAGAGGATTTGAATAGATATTTCCCCAAAGAAGAAATACAAATGGCCAATAAGCGCATGAAAAGATACTCAACATCATTAGTCATTAGGGAAATGGAAATCAAAACCACAGTGAGAAACCGCTTTACACCCACTAGGATGGCCAGAATAAAAAAGACAAACAGTAATAGTGTTGTCGATGATGTAGATGAATTGGAACTGATGCACTGGTACACTGCTGATGGGAACATAAAATGGTGCAGCTGCTTTGGGGAAGTTGTTGGCAGTTCCTCAAAAATTTAAGCATAGAGTTATACCCAGCAATTTCATTTTTAGGTATATACCCAAAAGAATTAAAAGCATATGTTTACACAAAAGTGTGTACTTGAATGTTCATAACAGTATTATTCATAATAGCTAAAAATGGAAACCCAGATACCTACCAACTGATAAGTGGATAAACAAAATACAATGTATCCATACAATGCAATATTATTTAGCTATGCAAAGGAATGAAGTCCTGATACATGCTACAACATGGATAGATCTTGGAAACACTAAGCCAAGGGAAAGAAGTCATGCACAAAAGGCCACAGAGTCTGTGATTCCGCTCATGAAATGTCCAGAATGGACACATCTATAGAGACTGAAAATACTTCATGGTTGCCAGGAGATTGGGGGAGGAGGAAGAGTGGGGAGTGACTGCAAATGGTGAAGAGTTTCTTTTGGGAGTAAGGAAAATGTTCTGTCTTAGACAGTAGTGTTAATGTTGCTCAACATAGCGAATATAGTACAAACCACTGAATTCAATATTTGAAGAGGCTGGATTTTATGGTGGGTGAATTATACCTCAATGATTAAGTTTGGAAAAGTAAAGAAGGATCTGTGTACCAGGTTACAAATAATTTGCTTATGCTGAGAAAAATCTCAGTTTGTCGTGGGGCCCGTTCTCGTTTCTGTAAAAGATCTTTTTCATTATCTTTTTCTTTCTCTGAAATGCTTGAGGCAAATTACTAAAGAATTTCAGAATTGATGCATACCTTTTAAATTCACTAATCCAATGATACAAAGAGAAAGCCCAGATCCAGATGGGTTAAGTCACATGGCCAAACATCAGAGCTGGTCAGTGGCACAGCCAGGCTAGGATCCCTGGAACTATGTAGTCATTGACATCCTCTAGGACTCACTTACTCCTGCTACTGGGAAGGAGTCCTGCTACGGAATTAAAGCTTGCTGTTAAGTGTCTAAAAAAAAAATTAACTGTAAGAAAATGACCCTGTATAATAGAACAACTAGCATTATACAGCCTCATATTCTCATGTGTTTCCTTTGATTGTAGTGAGTTGTGTGTAAATGTTTTCAGTGTTTCATAGATTAGATTAGAAAACACGGAGCTAGAATGAACTTCATCATTAACACCATCCTCATTTTTGTCTTCATCTTCCTCCTCATCTCCTCAGGCTTCTGCCTCCCTCCTCCTGCTCTTTTTTCCTTGCCTTTGTTCAGTCTTGCCCACTCCCTTCTACCACATCAGGCTGCACATTCTTTAATTGCTTCTTCATGTGACAGTGGTTTTATAATACCATTTTCTAGACAGAGAACTGAGACCATTCAGAGAGTTTAGTCTTCCCTTCAGCGTGGTGATCAAGGCATGTTTTGTATCATTCATAATTTAGGGAAGCTTTTTTCAGGCTCACCCCTATATTGGAAATGTCATGTACAATTTTAGGGTTGATGTCAGATTTGGGGAAAACTCTATCAAGAATCTTTCATTTGTGGACTATAAAAGATCAATGTATTTTGAGTTTTCTTCTGTAGTGATCATTTTTATTTATTTTTTTAAGTTGATAGTGTTCATTAAAAGGTTGGTTGATCCATGAGAGACTATGGACTCTGAAAAACAATCTGAAGGGTTTGAAGGGGCGGGGGGTGGGACGTTGGGGGAACCAGGTGGGGGGGTATTAGAGAGGGCACGGATTGCATGGAGCACTGGGTGTGGTGCAAAAATAATGAATACTGTTATGCTGAAAATAAATAAAAGGAAAAAAAAGGTTGGTTGATGTCAAGGTCTTGTGACAGTGGCATTTTATGAATTTTACTTTGTTGATGTCAGTGACTTGTGTTAGATCAGCAAAAGATTTAAAGTCTCTTTCCAATTGTGTTCATACAATTTACTCTTCATTGAATATATTATCAAACAACACAAGAGTCTTTTTAATCATTCCACTCAAAAGTTACCCCTTTCTTTTAATAAACTGCTTTTGGGTATGACCTAAAGATATTTTGGGTATAACTGTCTTTCAATGTCAGATCATTTCAATTAATTTCATTGTTGATTATTATTGCTTTTCTATTCTATTTATCTAAAACATATCCCACCAAACCTAAACAAAATGTATACCTATAGATTGGACCCCAACATGCTCATAATGCCACCTTCCAGAAGGAAGAAGTCAGAGTAGAAACTGATAGTGGTCATAACTAATTGGCTAAAAGAATTTACCTTGGCAAATTAAGGAGATTGGCCCAGGGCCTTAGAAGGGGCTCATCCAAGGGTCCTAAGCTTAAACTTTGTTGCCTACAAGGTGCACCAGCCCCTGGTGATATGTTCTGGGTTCATGTGTACTCTTGTATGAGCACACATGTAGGGACATGGGCTCCGGGCTTCCTCAGATCCCACCCATGTGAAAATGGCCCCAAAGACAAGGGTCACTTCATCTACGTTGCAAATGGAGTTGGCCTCAGCTAGACCCTCCTCCCACCCCCAAATCCAGGGGACTGCGGTGAGAGATGAGCCAGAAGGGGACCTCAAACCCGATCATCCATGGAATGATCCAATCTCCAGGTGCTCCCCTCCCTCCCAACTTCCTCTCAGTTCTCCCTCCTTCCTTCCTATGCACAGGTACAAGGCAAGGCAGCTAAGCATGCAACCTCTGCCTCTCTGCCTGGATTCAAATCCTGGCTCACGACCTAAGCTAGTCCAGTAAGGTTTCTTCTCTGGGAATTTTCAAACTGGGGTTTAATGGTGAGATCCCTGAGTTGCTGGAGAAAACCAATATGGACTCAGAGCGAGTAAACTAGGTAGAGGCAACCCAGGGAATGGTGGAAGACTAAGAGGGGCTTCAGGCTCTGGTCCCTGCTGTCAAACTTATGGATGTTATGGCGCCTGTAGTGCTGCTTCTGTATATGAACTGTCCCCTGTCCTTCCAGCATACCCCTCGGGGGTTGAGGCTAATTTGAACTGGGTTTCTGTCCCTTGTAACTGCAAGTGTCCTGGACTAAATCTCTCCCCATATCCGCTTCTTCTTCTCCTGAGTTCTCCATCTTTGTAATGGTATTACTGTCCACTCTGAAGCAAACCAGAGCCGGAGTCAGCCTTGGTTCCCCCTTTTCCCTCACATCTTAGGGCCTCCATATACAAGACTCTGTGAACGGTTATGCATGCTGTTCACTGAACAAATGTGGCTACGAAGGTTAGTGGGGGGCTGAAGTCCAGCCTGCTCTTTGATTGCCCAGCTATGAACCCTGGTGCAGAGCAGCACCCTCAGGAAAGAAGGGACAGCTTTTTCCAATTGCACACTAGCTCCTGGCCCTCTTCATATGTGTAATTGGTTTCCTCAGTGCAGACACTCTGCATCCTCCTTTCTGTACGTTCTTATACCCCATTATGTGAAGGAACAGTTTATTTTCTGTCGCTTTGTGGTCTTTGCTCTTGCTGTGTCCTCAGCTTGGAGTATCCTTCCCTTTCATGACCAACTCCTTCAAGATTCTTACTAGAGGTTGCCTGCTTGTCTCTACCTTCTGTTTCTACTGTGTTCTTCTACCACATACACCCCCATTATAACAATTCATTGTGATGTAACCAACTGCTAAGAGAGCCAATCTCCCCAAATGTCTCAGTGTTTTCCATAGTCAGGAGCTGTCCACTAGTCTCTGTTTTCACCCAGTATAGGACCTGGCAAATACTGAATGAGTGAGCCCCCAAAGGGTCTCAAAGGAGTATAAAGAACCCCAAGGGGCAACTGGGAAACAGCCAGAAGAAAAGCTGAGGATTATTAGTAACAGAGCAGCTCTAGGCAGCTCTTCAGGGAGCCTGTGTTGCAGACAGCAGAGGCTCTCCTCAGAGCAGAGAGCAGAAGTCCTTCTTGCTGGCAACATATCTTGCTGGCAGTCCTCGGGGTCATCCCACCTGCCAAGCAGAGCCTTTGAACGTGGGCCTGTAAGGTTTTCAGGAAAAAAGTGTCTGTCCGGGTGAGATGCAGGAGACATTGGGGTCCTGGTGACAAATGTATGTATGTTTGGGAGCGGGCTTGCAAGGCATGGGGATGGGGGAGACGTTTACCAGACCATCCTTCCCAGGGTGCCCTCCCAGCTGTGCATGTGCATGCACACATGCATGGGTCCATGGGCACTGTCTGTTGTCTTTTCTTGTTTCTCAAGACACAGTTCAAATGGCACCTCTTCCAGGAAGCCCTCTCCAGCACTCTGACTAAATCAATGTCCCCTCTGCTTCTCTCAGAACGTTTATAGCCAAACATGAGATGATGCCGATTTGCACTGCCCTGACATGGCCAGGATGCTCTAAGTTCCTGAGCAGAGATGTCTGTTCCTGTCAGGCCTCCTATGCGGTCCCCCTTAAGATTACTCCTATCACTGAGAGCCTGTAAGTGCCATACAGCTACATCGCCACCCCTTCACAATCATTTAGTTTTTCCTTATGATGTTATGAGCACCTGATGCATCGCCTATACCCATGCGACTTCTGGGTGGCACGAATTCCCAGCGTTCCTTCTGGACACTACGCCTGGGTTCACTCAGTGTGCATCCAGGGGCGTGATTCTCAACCTTGCAGGCGCTTTAGAATCACTTGGGGAGCTTTTGAAAAATACCAGTACCTGGCCCCAGATATCAGGGGCATATACATTAAATCTTTGGCGAGTGGGGAAGACATGGATTTTTTTTTTCACTACTCAAATCATTCTAAAATGCATCCTGACAGAAGAACCACTGACCTGCCAGTGATGATGGGTCAGAGGAACCTCCCTCCCGTATAGGCTCCTTCCTGCAATCCGTCTTCCGCCTACAGGGGTCGCTGCGGTACAGCTGGCCCAAGTTTTCGGGTTTCCTCCCTTCCTTGCCCCGTCCCCAGGGAAAGTCGGAGCCACCGCGGTATAAATTAGCGTCTTTATTTCGAACACCTGAGAGAGCGCCTGCGGCTCGCCCACCTGCCGTATAAACGTACAAAGTCCCTGTCGCACCGCACACCATGCCTCAGAGATAAATACAGCCCTAGGGGCTCCTGCTCTGGCAAAGCAACTCTTATTTACAGGAATAGATTACAAAAGTATTACAAAAAGTGGTCCTGAACTGGGGGAGAGAGGGTGGAGTGGTTACTGTTAACACTTGTGACACGCGGAACGCGAGGGCGCCCCGCGGGCGCTGGCAAACGGCAAAGTCGCCGGGGTCCCGGAGGGAGGCCACGCCCCACTCAGCAGCACCGGCGTCCGGAGGCGGGGTTTAGATCTGCGCTAGTCCCATCCCTCCTAGGGACGTGGGGAAAGGCAGAGGAAGGGTCTGGCCCCTCGAGGATCAGCTCTGGCCCAAGGAGGAACACCTAAAGGCCATCGCAGCGAGTCTCAGGGAAGGGTGTTGCGTGGGAAAGAAGGACTGTGTCCTTGCTGTGGAGTGCGGGAGTGGAAACACATCAGTTCTCCCGCCTCTCCCAACTCGGGAGGGGTCGCTTTTAAAGCGCGGTTGGGAGTGGGGGTTGGCATTTAAGCTCAATCTTTCGGGCGCGAGGGACTCTAGGGGCACCGTCCCTCGGGCGCGCGGGCAGCGGAGCTCTCCCATGCGGCCGCCCACCCCCTCAGAGCACCTGGTAGATGGGGTTGGGGTTTGCGCCCGCGGGGCACTGCGGGGCAGCGTCCGGGGAAGGGGTGGGGGCGCCGCGCTCGACCTCGCTCTGGGCGGCTTCCTCCTGTGGGCCGGGAGAAGACTCCCGCGGCGCATCCGCCAGCAGAAGCGCGGGTGCGGTAGGGCTGTCGGTGGAGATGCGCTCCACGATGCTGGACAGGCAGTCGAGGCTCGACACCGCGGCACTCTTCCCGGGCCTGGGTTCTGCGCGGGGATGGGTAGGAGAGTATGCAGTTGAGCGGTAGACAAGTCTCCCACCCACAGGCTCAGTGCTTTGGGGCAGACAGGAAATTGAAGGCCCGCCCGAGTCCGAGAGGACCCAGAGAGAGTACGGAGCGAAAAGGAAGGGAGCTGCATGCTTAGTATTTCATTCCCTGTACAGTCTCCCAGGACTGGGGACAAGGGGAAGGTTCTAGATAGAGGAAAGCCGGGGCAGCTCAAAGGGGGTAACGTGGGAAGGAGGCGCGAATACGCACCGCCGGGCGTCTCGCTGTAGTAGGTGCCATCGTAGCAGTTCCGCCGCCGGGCACCGTTCGGGGGGCCGCTGTAGTCCATCTGCAAACGGTAAGGGCGACCGAGTCAGGCTCGGGGACCGCGTGGGGCCAGAGCCTCACTCCCTGTAGCCACCCCGCCTCAAGTCCCCGAGTTCTGGGCCCTGGTTGGGGGATCGGGGCAGACAGGCGCTGCCTGCAGCCTCCCGGGCTAACTAGAGGGCAGATAGTCTTCTAGGAACATAAGTCTGCATTTTGTAAATAGGGTAAGTGGGAAAAAGCAGATCTTCATATCGCTGAAGCAGAGCTCTAACAGCGCCCCAGTAGGGTGACTCGCATTTGTCCCGTGCGCCCCCAAGGCACCAGATCACCCCTAGTAACAGCTGCTTGGGACACCGGGGTCCACTCGCCGCAAGGTTCCCAGCCCGACCTCCCTCCTCGCCCTCGGAAATACGGCCCAGATATACCAGGAGCTGCCCTCACTTCTCTAGCGGGGGGTCCCCGCCTTACCATGCCGTCGGAGCAGTTGGACCGCGGGCTGGACGCGTCTGAGTCGCCGCTGTAGTGTTCGCCCACACGGCCTGGGGGCAGCGGGCCAGGGGCGTAGAAGGCAGCGGCGGCACCAGGGGGCGCGGAGTCCTGGTCGCGCAGCAGCGCCTGCAGGCCTTCGATGTAGCGAATCGCATTGCGCAGGATCTCCACCTTGGGCAGCCGCTGGTTCGGGTTGCTGGACGTGCAGCGCTTGAGCGTCTCGAAAGCCTCGTTGACTTTGCTCAGGCGGCGCCGCTCGCGCATGGTGGCGGCCTTGCGGCGGTCGGCGTTAGTGGTCTTGCGCTTGCACGCTTTGCAGGCCCACAGCAGACAGCGGCCAGCCTGGTGGTGCCCGCTGGGAGCGCGCACATGCTCGTCCTCGCGCGTGCCGGGCGCCGGGTGCACCGCCGCCGGGAAGTGCGAGTGTTCCTCTGGCTTCAGGAGTGCTCCCACGTGCACGAGGCGCGGGTCCAGGTCCTCGAAGAATCGCAGGTCGGAGGAGTCGAAACAAGGGTCATCATAGAAGTCATCCGCGGAGGCAAAGTTGCAGAGGGCGCCGTCGGGGCCAGTCAAGTCTACGTCTCGAAGCGGCGGCGACAGCAGCTCCATATCCCGGCAGAGGGTGGCGCAGTCCCTGCTTCGGTAGGGGTTACCCGAAACTTTCTGCCTATCTTCAGTCCTGGCCCTGCGATAGTAAAGTACCGGGGTTCTGAATGTACACCCCACTATCTCCCCCGCCCCCTGCCGGGTCCTGTTGGGTCTGTTGCGAAAGCGGCGGCAGCGCCCCGGGGCTTCCCCACCCCTGTCTTCACGCCAGGCGCCGGGGGCTATTTATCCAGTAGTAGCTTAAGGGCCCCCGAGCCGTAGCGGGCGGCTGGGGGCGGGGGCGCCCGAGGCCAATAGAAACAAGGTGGGGAGGAGCTTGGGATCCCCAGGGTGGCTGCTGGGGCAAGAGACTGGCCAACCCCCTACCCCTCGACCCCCGCGCGCGGGCGCTCCGGCCCCTCCCTAGGCTGGGAGGGAGGCAGAGGCGGGCAGCCCTAAGCGGTTGCACTTGGCTCTGGGGCACACTTGCTCCAAACCTCTCCAGCACCGTACTCCTCCTATGTCCCCGGGAAGTGTTGGCCGCGCGCGCTCAACTCCAAGCTGACTTTGGGTCTCCTTCTGTCCTCTGATTTATGGGGGGACCTAGGTGCACGGTAGGAGTAGGAAACAGATCGCGAGAGACTTAGAGAGACACCCATGACAATAAGGCAGAGACACTCAGAGGTGAGACAGTGAGACAGTAAGAGATACAGCCAAAAGACAGACACGGAAAGCAGAAAGCTAGAGCCAGAGACAGAGAAATCTGCAACAAGAATTAGAGTCTAAGTGGATGAACTGAGACAAACTGGACGTGGGGGCCGGGTCATTAGGTCAGTTCGTACCAGGGAGTCGCTCAGAGGGCGGTGGACCCAGCACCCCCCCCACACCGGATGCTTAAAAACTGAGCCGCTGCATCTACGCAAAAGAGGGGGGTGGCTGCCAAAGCGCCTCACCAATGTCTCTGAGCCCGGGTTCTGCCCTGGTCTGGAGGGAGTGGAGTGAACTCTTGCCTAGCCCGACCTGCGTGTGTCAGCAGCGGAGTGCCCTGTGCGGGTCTGGGTGGAGATGTGTCTTCCCCTGGGAAGAAAACAGCTCTGGTTTTCCCTGGCGCACAGCGCTGCACAGTGAGGTTCATGGCGCAAAGTCCTCCAACGCCCAGACTCAGCCTGAGAACCCCACTTCAGAGGGGATCTTTGAGAGTAGAGTTTGGAGACCAGTGATCTAAGTTCGAGTCCAGATCCCATAGCTTCTTGTGTGATTTTGCTGAAGTCATACCACCTTCCAAGCCTCAGTTTCCTCACTTTGTAAATCTGGGGATAGTAATAGCTATTTCCTGGAGTAATTGTGGTTGTGGTGAGAATCTAAAAGAGACCAAAGATGTGGAGGCCCTTAGTCCCAGATACAAGACCGTATTAACGAGAGAACTTGCTTCTGTCATTGACCCAGACTGAGCTGTGGGCTCCCTGCAGGTTTCCCCAGCTGTTGGCTGGGGCACTGAGTCCTGACAGGGACCCATGTGATATTAGGGCTTAGCTTCTGCAGAGGTCTTAGCTGCATTTCTTCCCAGCAAGCCTACTGGAAAGACTGGGAATAGAAGGAGAAGGCAATTCAAGGGATCTCTGGCTCCTTCACAAGCCCTGGGTAACCCCCACCCCCAGAATGCCTCTTAACCTTTTCTTGAATCTCTCGTAAATATCTTCCTATTAGCACTCTGACTAGAGGTCTCCCTTGGACCAGATAGCCTCCAGGGCTCTCTCCCTGCAGCACCTACAGATAGAAGCAAGAGTAGTCATTGTACCTTATACTTCAAGAAGCTGTCCTAACTGGCTCCCTGGACCCTGAGAAGCTCTCCCTTCCCACCAAACCTAACAGACTCCTTTGGAGCCCTGCCTTCTTCACTTCTCTGCCACTAGCAATGCTGAAGGTCCCCTTCCTGATGTGGTCCCTTCCCTTCACTCTGTAACTCCATCTTCATGTAGTCCTTCAACACATATTATGAAGCATCCCTTATGTGCCAGGTATTGGCCTAGGTGTTGGGGGATCCAGCAATGAATAAAATGGAGACTCTGCTCTCGTGGTGTTTCAATTGTAGGATAGAGAGACAGATAATAAAAAAATAAGCCAGAAAAGTCTGATATCAAGAAGTTTTCAGTTCTATGAAGAAAAATAAAGCAAAGGGAAAAAGTGATGAAGATTATTTCATTATATGGAGTGGTCTGGTAAGGCCTCTCTGAGCTGATTACATTTGAGCAGAGACCAGAATGAAGGTAGGGCAGAAGCAGGTATCTGAAGTCAGATAGAAAGAAGAGCACATGCAAAGGTCCTGAGGCAGGACTGTGTTTGTCATATTTAAAGTACATCAAGGAGGCTGGTGTGTCCACTGCAGAATGAGCCAGTAGGAGAGTGGTAACAGAGGGGGTCAAAGAGGGACAAAGAATTTGAATTCTGAGATGAAAAGCCACTGGAGAGGGACGCCTCGGTGGCTCAGTTGGTTAAGCGGCTGCCTTCAGCTCAGGTCATGATCCTGGTGTCCTGGGATCGAGTCCCACATGGGTCTCCTTGCTTAGCAGGGAGTCTGCTTCTCCCTCTGCCTCTGCCTGCCACTCTGTCTGCCTGTGCTCACTCTCTCTGACAAATAGATAAATAAAATCTTTAAAAAAGAAAAGAAAAGCCACTGGAGGGCTTGAGTGGAAGTGAAGAATGTTACCGATTGACTCACATTTTAACAGGAGCATACAGGTTTTGGAGAGCAAAGGCAGAAGCAGGGAGAGCATTAGGAGACTATTGTAATGAACGAAGTAAGTGGTGATGGTGGTTTGGATCTGGGTACCAGCAGTGAAGATGGTGAAACATAATTCAATTCCAAACATATTTTGAAGATGGAGCCAGCAATATTTATTCATGTTTGGATGTAGGCAGGAGGACAAGAGAGGAGTTGAGGAGGACTTGGAGAAAAACGGAGCTGGGGAACAGCAGGTTTGCAGGTGACAGATCAGGAGTCCAAGTTAAGACACAATTTGAGATGGGTGTTCAACATCCAGGTGGAGAGATTAGGTAGGCAGGGGTTTCATGAGGCTGGAGTTCCAGGGAGGAGGTCTGGGCAGGGGAAAGCCCTGTCCACTGAGACATCGGAGTCTCTCCAACCCCAGTGCTGCCATCCTGGAGTAAGGCGCCACTCTCCTGACCTGGATGACCACCAGGGCTTCCTGGCTGCTCTCCTTACTTCCACCATTCTTGCCCCAGCATAATCTGGCCCCCTACACAGCAGCCTGAGTAATCCTTTAAATATGTAAATGAGATGATATCCCTTTCCAGCTTTAAACTCCTTAAGAGCTTCTCTGTTGCACTTAGAATAAAATCTCATCTCCTTTCACTAGCCTGTAAAGTCCCACACAAGTTGGTCTCAGCCCATCTGTCTGAATTCATCTGGAGCCACCATCCCTTCTGATTACTCCATTCTCGTCTGAGCTCCTTTCCCATCTTGGAACACTGAGAGCGTGATCTGACCTCAGAGCCTTGTCCTTGCTGCTTACTGCCCTAGCCCCAGCTCCTCCCGCAATCGCAATCGCTGCTTTTCCTATATCAGGTCTCAGCTCAAACATCACTTCCTGGGGATGTCTCCGACCATCTCCTCTAAGGTCACATCACTGGGTCACATCACTCTGCTCATTTCCTTCTTCATGGGGCCACTCTGTAATTATCTTCTTAATTCGCTCACTGATGGATATAGCCTCAGGAAGGCAAAATCGTTTTGCTCACCATGGCATCTCCAGAAACCATCTCAGTGGCTGTCGCATAGTAGGAACTTGATAAATGTCAAATGAATGAATGGGTGGCCTCCTGCCCTTTGAATTTCTATGCATATATTTGAATATCGTGAAATATGTCGTTAGTGAGGATGGTTGTACATCTTTTTTTTAATGATTTATTTATTTATTTATTTGACAGAGAGAGAAACAGCCAGAGAGGGAATACAAGCAGCGGGAGAGGGAGAAGCAGGCTTCCAGCTGAGCAGGGAGCCCAAGGTGGGGCTTGATCCCAGGATCCTGGGATCATGACCTGAGCTGAAGGCAGACGCTTAACGACTGAGCCATCCAGGTGCCCCTGGTTGTACCTCTTTTAAGCTAGTACACAGTTAAACATACATGCTGGGTCACACTTGCTCTGCCCAGGCAACACTCAGGGCCTGTCTGTTGAACAAATTCACATGCCCTGCTCCAGTATCTTAATAGTGTACTATAGACTGGGCACTTACTAGAAGCTTGTATCTTTTCATTTGTCTTACACACTAACAATGAGAAGGGCAAATAATTGTTATAATAGATTTAGATTAAAACACATATTTCTTTCTATTTGCTCCTGCATCAGCAGCAGAATGCCTGGCACACAGTAGGTTCTCAATTAATACTCGTTGGATGAATCAATAAATGAATCAAACCATTTGATTGTAGAGTACACTGAGATTTCCAGGTGAGCTCCTCAAATCACTTATCCATGTGAATCAAAATTTTTCTCAAGCCTGAGCAAGCAGGACTTAATGCTAAGACTTATAAGATTACAACTTTGCGTTTTGGGTTTTGTATTCACAAAAAGCTCCTTGGGGTCATCATCAAATTGCCTTTAGGATAAGTAAACGTTGTACGTTCAGACTTACCAAACATTGAATATATTAGCACTTGTGGGTTAGACATCTAAACTGCTTTGACAGTTTTAAACTTGATTTGTAGCTTCATCTTCTTCAGTAATTAGGAAGCACACAAGCCCACTGGCACGCTGCCACACTTCTATCAGACTTCCAAGTAGGATTTAGTTTGTTACAAGGCTCCTGCTGCTTGAAGAGTTTGGAAATCACTGGACTCAGTGGCTGTTACAGACCTTCCAGGCTGGGACCCATGCCTGACTGAGGTCACTCTCCTTGTGGTGACACCACATTCTCAGGGACAAGTTTGCCAACACCACCGTTCCATCTCTGTTGCTTAAAGAGCAGGGAGCTGGTGCCCTCTTTTCAGTCCTAGTGCTGGGTTGGGGCCAGGGAGGGGGAAAATGACAAATCTGGAAGCAGAAAGAGTCCAAACTCTTATAGGTGTGGAGTCTAGTCAAGGGTGCCTCTTGGGGACACATGTGCTGGACTTGTTCTGGCAGAAGCCAGGGGCGATGGGCCGAGGGACCTACAGGTGGGGGTATCTCCGACTCAGGGCTCAGCAGACTGGTGGGCAAGGGCACACCTCACCCTGGCCCTTGGTTCTCTGGTCTGCACAGTGAGGAACTCCTTTGGCAGCAGGTGGGAAGGGAGGGATCCCTAGGCTTTTCTCCCTCCACGCTTTCCATTCCATCCTCCTCAGCTCCCTTGATGCCTGCCTGGGGCTATAAATGGAGCTCTGGCCCTGAGCAGGAATGCAGGCCTGGCAGGGCCCCTTAGTGTTCACCCTCAGGGAGCCGCCGGCCCCAGGGCTTCCAACAGCCTCTCTCTCTCTATATATATAGCCTCTGGAAACCCAATCCAGCATGCACCTGCTCTGGTCTTCAGGCACCCTGCCCCTGCCCAGGCTGGACCCACGGCCTCTCCCTCTCACTGGCATAGGCAGCATAGCTGACTGGGAGTTGGGGGTGCCACAGGACCCCAGGGTGCAAACATGAACAGGGCCAGTTCTAGGTCGTGTCTCTGTCCCCAGGCTTCCCATTTCTGTCCCTGGATCCCCCCTGAGTGTCCCCACACTGTCCCCTGCTAACCTTGCTCCCTGGCAAGGCATGAATCTGGCTACTCCTTGGGTAGGAATCCTGCCCTGGAGCCAGTCTGGTTGGGTGGATGTGGCCCCAGATTCAGAGCCAGGGTCCCAGGGATTCTTCACAGATGGCTACCCATCCCACTTCTCAGCCTTCCACTTAATAAGCAGGGAGCCCAGAAGATAAAGCAGAGCTGGAGCAAAGGAGCCCCCATGGATGGGGAGGGAACAGAGAGAGAAGAGACGGCCTATATACCAGCCCTGGGCCGGGCGAACTGGTGTATCTCTGTGGGGCCGTGTGTGCCCGGGGAGGGGTGTGTGTGACCACAGTCATTGTTCGCCTGGGCTCGTTCATGTATTCCGCAGATACCAGTGCTGTTCCTGTTTTATGCTAGGTGCTGGGAGCACAGCACAGGACAAAGCAGACAAAGCCCCCTGCCCTCGTGGAGCAGACATTGTACCTGGCAAGACCCAGAGTTGCCAAGAGACACATGAAGAAGTAAACTATGGGGCATCTGGGTGGCTCAGGGGGTTAAACCTCTGCCTTCAGCTCAGGTCATGATCTCAAGGTCCTGGAATTGAGTCCTGCATCGGGCTATCTGCTCAGCGGGGAGCCTGCTTTTCCCCCACTCTCTCTGCCTGCCTCTCTGCCTACTTGTGATCTCTCTCTCTGTAACATAAATAAATAAAATCTTAAAAAAAATAAAAGAAGCAAATTATGGCATGCATTAGAACATGAGATGTGCAGAGGAAAAATACTAAAAGTAGAGCAGGGTGAGCAGGTCTCAGTTGCCAGGACAGGCCTGGCTGCAGAATTAGAGCGGTCAGGTTGACAAGATGACATTGGAATAAAGAGGTAAGGGAAGTTCGGGGGTGAGGCCTGTGCCTGTTGGGACAGAAGGTTCCAGGCAGAAAGAACAAATCATTATGGAGCACCTTCTATGGGACAGTTGCCTCTGTTAGAAGCAGAGGATTCTGCAGGGGACAAGACAGGTTCCTGTTCTAGGAACCTGGGGCCTGAATGTCTGGTGCCTGCTTCTCCCTCTCCCTCTGCTGCTCCCCTCCTTGTGTTCCCTCTCTCGCTGTGTCTCTCTCTGGTAAGAAAGTAAATAAAATCTTTAAAGAAAAAAAAAATCACCTGATGCCTGATTTCTGGAAAGAACTGAGGAGTTCCCTCAGGCAGAGTCTCCCCGACAAACATATTCTTCACAGAACTAGAGCCTTTCTCTGGTCTTCGAAATCCCAGATTCCTGGAGTCTGAAATACAAACTTACTGTGGTTTACTAAATAACACAGGTAAGGTGACAGTAGCTTCATGACCAGAAGTGTTCAGGGAGGTGGGCTTCGTGAAGGTCCCAATTCTTCTTCCAGCCTGACGGCATCAGGCTTTTGGGGTGAGGAGAGCTCCTGATGGAGAGTTCACCACCTCTATTGATCAAATACCAAAGAACATTTTTTTAATGGGAATTTAACTTGCAGTGTGAGGAATTTAAGAAAGCCAAAAGAAATACTATTGCCCAAGTGTACTGTCTCCTCAAAGAGTACTTTGTCTTTAAGCTAAGATGGCTCGGGCCGAGGAAGAAGAAAGACGGGAAGGCCTCTTAAAGTCACCTTCCACTTTATCCACACAAGGATCAGTAAAAAGCCACAGGATGTGTCCCTGCCTCCTCTGGCTAGGACACTCCGTGGAGCTCGTGCCAAGGTCCCAGCATCTGGGCCCGTGACAGAGTGGACAAGTACATTTCCTTGAGGGGACTGCTTGCCCTCACCCCCACACCCCCTTGCTCTCTCATAGTACGTCACGCGCTCGCGTGCCTCATAAACTGCGGCCCCCTCTCCGCCGGGCCACCTCACAGTCTGTGCACATGTCATGCTCCGTGTCCACCCCACATCCCGTGTCTACCTCCCACTCTGTGTACGCATCACAATCCGTGCACAGCTCACCCACCACGTGCACGTCACACTCTGCATGCCTCTCACGTTCCGTTCATACCTCCCACACCACAGACGCCTCACCGGTGAGTGTGTCTCACGTGTGGCCACACCTTCCGTACTACGTAGCCCTCTCACGCTTTGTGGACCTCACGTGCATTACGCATTGTAGACGATGGGCCCCTCTGGCTCCGTGTACACCTCACACACTGTACCCTTCATACCCTGTGTCCATCCCCCCTGCAGAACATGCCTCACATTCCATGCCCACACCACACCTGTGTCCCACACTGCTCATAGGCTAGGTCAGGTGGATCCACATCTTAGTCCCAGTGTGACCGCTGGTCTCCACCTGGGTGCCTGGAGGTTCCCTGCTCCATCCAGAAGGAAAACACTAGGGGGTCTGTGGGCTGTAGCATCCACACCTTCGCAGTTGCTAGCTGGAACTTTCTTTCTTTCTTTTTTCAAAGGTTTGTTTTATTTGTTTATTTGACAGACAGAGATCACAAGTCAGCGAGAGACAGGCAGAGAGAGAGGAGAAAGCAGGATCCTCGCTGAGCAGAGAGCCCGATGCGGGGTTTGATCCCAGGACCCTGGGATCATGACCTGAGCTGAAGGCAGTGGCTTAATCCACTGAGCCACCCAGGCGCCCCTAGCTGGAACTTTCTAAGGGGCATCTCCCTGCTTAGAGCAGGTCAGGCCTCTGTGTAAGGGCTGAGAGAGGAGAGCTATGGGCCGAGGAAAGAACTGGTGATGGGGGTACGGGGGATGGGGATGGCATGGCGCATGTGGCAGAATCCAGTGGGCAGCTGTGGGCATCTGGGGAGGGGCCTTGGCTCCCCACCCCTTTCCTTTGCCTTCTTTCTGTCTAATCAGCCCACCTGCCAGCCTGGGGGGCTCCAAGGAGCTGGGATTAAGACACACACAGCCGTTGGGCTCCAGGGACAGACACCAGCTGCTGCCCCCAGCAGCTGCCCCAGCCACACGCCTCTGCGTGGAGGTTGGGAGCCTTGGGGAGGCCTGATTCTTTCCCATAAACCTGCCCATCCCTGGCCAGTGGCACCCAGGACAGAGAGTTTCCTGGCAGAGAGACAGAGGACAAGGGCCTCATGACTAATAACCAGGCTGCCTGGGACACCTGTCATCCCTCTCTATCCTACATCCTGCCCTGCCATCTCCACGAAGCCCTCCTGGATTGCTGCTTCCCCTCTGGTTTGGGAAAGTAATTTATGGCCCAAGTGCCTCCACAGGTCTTAGTGTTCCTTAGTACCCACCCTGTTCTCAGGTTTCAAGCTAGGTGCTGCGGAAAGGACCCCTAGCTTCTGGGAGCTCCACCTGGTGGGGAGAGGGAGACCCATGAATGAATCATCAAATCACCCTGTGGGAATACCCACAGGGCCCAACTAACTCTCCTGTGGGTACCTGAGAGGACTGCCCCAAGAGAGACGTATTGATACCCTTCTTCTTGGGTACTGAAGAGGAGTAGGAGGCCCAGTAGGAGAACTGGAGGAAAGGCACTCCAGAGCAGCATGAGTAAAGGCCGGAAGGCACTGCAGCATGCCGTGGGATCATCCTGGGGGGCTGACACTGTATCTGGGGTTCCTTTGGTCATTTGGGACCTGCTTATACCCCCAGAGGGGTAAAGGGGCTCTGTCTTAAGTGAAGCGCATTAGCTTTCCAGACAAGACAAGTTAAGCCAAGAGTAGAGGAGGGTGTGAGGAAGGATTCCAGGGGGAAAGCAGCAACCTTACATAGTAGAGAGCACCTGGCCTGAGCCGAAACACCAGTATTCACTGCGCTGGCTGTGCGCAGGTTTGTGATCTCCTCGAGCCCTTCCGTGCCCTGCCTGGGTCTCACTTTCTCCACAGGTAGGATGGAGGCATCAGACACCTGGGTCCCCTCCCATTTGGGTAGGGGTTTTGCAGAGGGCCCTGCTTCTCCCTGAGCCCCCCAGCCTCTCTCCTGGGGGAGAGAGTGGGAAGAAGCCTGTCCTGTGACCTGTCCAGCTGGCCTGCCCAGAAGCAGGGGTAGCTAAAGCAGGAGACTGAGTGAGATTAGGGCTCAGCATGGGACCCAGGATCCTGTTCCTCAGACTGGAAAGGTAGTTAACATGAGGGGTCCCGCCCCAAGGAGCACTGGGGAATCATGAAGGCCATTGCTTCATTCTCTCCTGAAGATGCAGCAGAATCTCCCTTGCAGCCTGTCTGAACTTGCCCTTGGAGCACATGGAGCTGATCTTGCCTGACACAGAGACTGGGTCCCCAGTTCCTCAGTCTGTGTTGCCAGGGATCTCTATTGGGCTTAGGGGTTAGAGTGACTGGGACTCATGCACTGGTCCTACCCCTTACTTAGCTAGGGTAAGTTACCTCCCCTCTCCGAGTGTTACTTCTCCCAGTTGTAAACTGTGACCAGTCTCAGTATCTACTCTGTAGGCTCTTAAGGGTTCAATATGGCAAACCACATGACGTCCTTGTGAAAAGCCTGTCTCATGGAGCACAGTAGAAGCCTGGAGATTATTCTAGCCTGGCTTGTTCTACTTTTAGTAGAAGTTAGGAGCAAGCTGTGGGTGGGTGGGGCTGGGACAGTGGGGGGCCTGGCCTGCCTATTCTGGGCTCTGTAGCTCTTGGAAGTGGGGCCCTGGTGAGGTGGCTGGAGGTGGGGGCCATCTTGAAGCCTGTGGAGTATCTGACTGCAGCAGCAAGTACCACCACCTCCACTGCACACACAGGCAGCCTGCCAGTCGCCCCTAAACAAAGCTTGGCCCAAGGGGAGCAGAACTGGCCGATGACAGATGCAGAGAGGCTGGTGCGGGCTGGGCCAGGGAGTGGGGGCTGGGAGAGGCCAGAGAAAGCAGCTTTGTGGAGGAGGCTGAGGCCCAGGAGAGCCCACACCTCAGTGGCTAGTGTCTTCTCCCTTCTTCAACACCAGAGACAACATTTATTTTCTTTGTATAATGGAGAGATATGAGGCCCGAGCTTCTAAGTACCCTGCCGCCCAGGACTCACCGAAGCTTAGCTCTGGTGGCACTGGGATGGGAATGTTGGTCTCTTGGCCGAGCCAATTTTAGGAAGCCCCGCCTTGGACACAGGGGAATGAACCTGATGGCTTCTTGAGGTCCCTTGATATTCAGGATGAACCTGCTCCAGCTCATGCCCTTAAAGCAAGGACATCTCTACCTGTGGCAGTTGAAGGTGAATGGAGGGTTGCCAGGGGCTGGGGCTGACTTGGTTTATCTATGCCTAGGAAGTAGCCATCTCTGCCTTGACATAAGACATCTGACTCATCTGGATCAGGGGTTTTGGGTCTCACGGTCCCTCCTTAGCTCTTTTAGGATGGAGACTGAAAGTGAGCTCGTCCAGGAACTAGGGAGAGGACGGGGAAGTGGGGAGAAAGAGACATCAGGTCTTGGGGCCTTGCTGGGCTCATTAAATTTGTTCTTGTCCACTCAGCCCCTCCCCTGCCCCTTCTTCCCTTCTCTGCCACACCTCCTTTTTCACTCTTTATTGTCAAGAATTCCATACATAGGAATAGACACAATAGTATAAGAAGCCCATTACCAGTTCTGACGGTCAACTAGCTGATGTCTAAGCCTGACCTGACCTGTTGACATACTGCTCACTTCCTCCCCTCCTGTTATTCTGAAACAAATTTCAGACGCTGTATCATTTCACTTGTATATATTTGATTACGTACTTCTAAAAGATAAGAGCTTTTTGTTTACTTAAGTATGACACCATTAGAATACTGAATAATGAATAATGAAATTTAATGGATTTTATTCATTAAATAATGAAATTTACAGTATGTAATTTTTCACACAATCAAATATTCAATCAGTAATCAAATTTCCAATTATCTCATAAATATTCGTGTTTGTTTGCATCAGGAGCCAAATGGGGCCTATCCATTGTGGTTGTTAATCTGTCTTTTAAGTCCCTTTACTTGTAAACTTCCTCTCCCGTATCTTTCTTCTCTTCAGTTTATTTGTTGAAAAAACCTGAGTTGTTTGTCTTGCGGAGTTCTTACTCTCTGGAGGTTTCCTTTATCGCTTCCCAATAGTGTAGTGGGTTTTTTTTTCTCTTTTTAAAAAACATACTGATACAATTTTTAGCTGGCAGTAACGTCACCCAGCAAAAGACTACATTTTCCAGAATCCCTTGCAGCTAGCTGTAGTCATATGAATCAGCTCTAGCCAATGTGGTAAAAGTGGAAATGATTTGCATGTAACTTCGCAATTGTAACTTTTCTTCTTCCTTCATCCTCACTAGTTGGAATGTAGCCACCAGTGGTAGAATGATGTGCCACCCAAGATGTCCTTGTCCTAATCTTCAGAGTCCATGGCTTGTTACCATAGGGAAATAAAGGACTTTGCAGATGTGAATAAGTTAAGGAGAGATTATCCTGGATTATCTAGGTGATTCCAATGCAATCAAAGGTGTCCTTAAAGGAAAAGAGGGAGGCAGAAGAGTCAGAGTCAGAGAAGAAAATGTGATTACAGAAGGAGAGGTCAGGGCAATGGGGCCATGAGCCAAGGAGTGAGGTAGTTTCTAGGATCTGGAAAAGGCAGGGAAAGGGTTCTCCTCCAGAGCCTTCAGAAGGAACCCTGGTCTGCTAGTGCCTTGATCTTAGCTTTGTAAGACCTACTTCAGACTTCTAATCACCCTAATGATTAGATAATAAGTGTTTTCTTCTTTTATTTATTTATTTATTCATTCATTCATTCTTCTTAAAATTCATAAAACATACAGTGTTCCATTGGTTTCAGGTGTGAAATATAATGATTCAGCAATTCCATACATTACTCAGTGCTCGAGATCATTGTGTATTGTTTTAAAGCACTGAGTTTTGGTGATTTGTTTCAGCAGCAATAGGAAACGGGTATCTCATCTTAGATCATGTGATAGTGATAAAGCTTGTTGAAGATTGCAGAGCAATAAGACAGAAAGAACCTGGGCCCCCATACTGTTAAGCAGCCACACCATTCTTTGACCATCTCCTGCTCCTGGAACATCATGTAAGAAAGGAATGAACCGCATTTTTAGGTGTCTTTGCTGTTACGGTAGCCTACGCTGTATCCTAATTAATATGCATGAACTACTATGTGTCCCGCAATGACACTGGCCCTAGGAAATGACATGTATCAAGCATGTGGTGAATTGTGATGGCTGAGGGGTGCCCAGGAAATTATATGAACATAAAGGACTCCCGGCAGTTAAGTAAGGATTGCTCTCCTCACTTTGCAGATAGGACCAAGAGGTTGGCAATTCTCCCTCAGGCCGACAGATGGGGCCCCTGAGATGACAGCAGAGGTTGTGGGGTAACCTTTAGGGAAGAAGAGGAGTAAGAGCTCCAGGAAGGGAAGAAGTGGAAGGGACACGGTTAAGGCTCTGGACTCTGGGAGTCACGTTGCCTCTGTTGTGCTTCTGACTTTGCCACTAATTGTGTGACTTTGGCAAGTTCCTCAATCTCTCGGACCCTCAGTTTCCCCATCTAATAAGTGAAGAGATTAATCGACGTTTGTCAAAGAACTGGATGTGCGTAAGTGAATGTATGAAGAGCGGAGCCAAGGCACAAAGCTGGAAACACAGGAAGGACTCAATAAACAGCTCTCTTTTAGGGTCCCACCTGTCCCAAACTCAATGGTCAGGCCCGCCTATTGAATGGTAGAGAGGTCCAACACCCCTCAGTCTCTGAACTGCCAACATTTAAACTGGTCTGGATTACACACTGACTTCTAGAGTAGTTGCACTTGTTATTGAACAGGTTCAACCCAAGTAAAGGAGAAAGTAAAAGGGTCTACCCTGCTTGCCCCCTCCCGCCATCCTCCTCTCTCGTCCTAACTGAAGATGAAGACTGAGCTTGGCTTAATGGGGAGCAACTAACAGCAAATGTCTAGAATGCAGGCATGATCCTGTTAAAAATGGCTTCCGAGGGCAGCTCTTTAATGGCTTACCTCTAATGGCTCTCAGGAGGAAGGGCATCACAGTTTTACTACTTGTGGCAAATGATTCTTATTTGCTTAACTCATTCATTCATTCTTTCAACAAACTCATTGCTTTTGGTCTGCACCCAGTTCTGGAAGATGTAAAAATGAATCAGCCTTGGTCTTTTCCTTCAAATCCCTAAAGTTCTAGAGGGGAGGCAGGTGGTAAAACATTTTCTGACTCCAGAAGGCAGATGAAATTATTGCAAACGTGGGAGGGATGGTGCCATGACAGTCCTTGCCCTGAGCAAGAATGAATGGTGGGAGGTCATCATGAATAAATATTTGTCATTGTTGGGAAGAGGTCTCTCACAATCTCTTTAAAGCAGCTCTTTAGCATAATAGCTCTTTTTCTGGTCCTGGATGAAATGTTAGGTAGTCTCATGACGTCTCTGGTCTCCTTAAGATAATAAAAAGTCCTACTATTATTTTGGGTTTACAATACTATGGAAGAATCTTAGATGTCCCCCAAGATTTCTCCCCCTGTATCTTCATGGTACTACATTCTTGGTAATCACCAGGACTGTGGATTTGTTGGTAACATAACCTATTCAAGGTCATGTTACATGACATAGTTGACCTTAAAATTTGGAGATTCTTTGGGTGGTCCTAACCTAATCATAGGACCCCTTTAAAAGTCGACCGTTTTCTCCAATTTGTCACAAAGAAGGAAGTCAGAGATTCAAAGCATGAGAAGGATTTGACATGCCATCATTGTCTTGAGGATAAGTTGCCCCATAGATAGGGCCTGAGAAATAAGTCTAGGAGCTGAAGGGGACCTCCAGGCAGAAGCCACCAAGAAAATTCAGACCTGAGTCATAAGACCATAAGGAACTGGATTCTTCCAACAATTTGAGTGAGTTTGAATATTGATTTTTCCCCAGAGCCTCCAGATGAGAACTCAGCCCATTGACTTCTTAATTTCAGCCTCGTGAGGCCCTGAGCAGAGAGCCCAGCCATGCCATTCCAGACTTCTGACCTGTAGAACAAATGGAGAGCTAATTCACGGGTGTTGCTTTGCACCTCTATTTGCGATCATCATGTTACAGGGCAATAGAAAACTAACACGAATAAAACCTCAATTCAGAGATTACAATGATCAAAACTCTTGTTCTGAAATGTGACTAAAGTATAAGATTCTCTCCCTTGCTCTCTAGCTTGTATCTGCTGTGGGTAGGACATCCACAATCAGTGAGACTTGCTACACGTTGCAGGGAGAGGAGACAGAAGAGAGGGGTGGGTGGGGCAGAAATGTAACTATTTGGCTGCTACTGTTACAATATTCCAGTTAGCGGCACTTTCCAGGCTTAAAGGACATTTTAAATCTCACTCTTCCCATCTTGGTGCTTTCTTTAGTGATTCTTCCTGCTCTGGTTGCTGGGGACCCCTCACTTGCAACTCTATTCTACTGCTCTCTTGTAACTTTAGGTCTTCAGTGGTCTACCTCCAGTGTCCTCCTGCTGAGACCACTCTGCTCTCTAGAGGGTCTCTAGGGCAATCTCTATGTCGCCCCATACTGGCTCTTTCCTACATGGCTCACATATAACCCACAAAAAGTACACATGAATCCTCGCCCAGGTATCTGTGGAAAAGCAGCCTTGTACTCTGCAACTCCAGGCCATTTGGGTCATCTTCTCATGCTTCAGGTTTTGTATTCATGACTCAGATATCAGCCTGCTATGTCCCCTAAACTGTAGGAGAGATGTGTTCAGATCCCCATGTGATGTCCTTAAAGCCTCTCTCTTGACTCGAGGTAAAGGGGAAAACATGTCTCACCCCAAAGGGGAGTCTTCATGGTCCCAATAGTTCCCCCCAAAGAACATCCTCCCTCAAACCCTTAATGCCTTAAGATAATTAGTTCTTAGCTATCTGGTTAGAAATGCTTCCGTCTTAATTTGGGATCTTACTTTGGCATGTTCCTCTGTGAGAAATTTTACAAGATCTTCAATGCAAAGGACTCAAAGTGGAGACACAGAGAAAGGACTAATGAATGCCTTGGCTGAAGTGGAGAGGAGAGGGGCTGGGAAGGTCTCACAGACAGACTTAGAGTTAAACACAGATGAGCAGAGAGGGAAGGAAAAGCATTCTAATCCTAGGGACCAGAGCAGGCCAAAGCTGTGAACTTCAAAAGACCATAGTTTTATAGGGATCCTTCAACAGAAGACTAGAAAGTTCATGACTTCTGCAATAAGAGCTAGGTTTGAGTCCCAAACCTGCCACTTATGGCCGTGTGATTCTGGGCAGACTACTTAACCACTCTGCACTTTAGTTTCCTCAACTAAAATGTGGTGTACCACAACTTGGAAGCAACCAAGATGTCTTTCAGTTAGTAAACAGATAAATGAACTATGGTAGGTCCAAGCAATGGAATGTTATTAAAAGCACTATCAAGGTATGAAAAGACCTTAAACTCATATTATTAAGTGAAAGAAGACAATCTGAAAAAGACACATACTGCATGATTCCGACTATAAAACATTCTGGAAAAGGCAAAACTACAGAGACAGTAAAAAGATGAGTGGTTACCAGGCTTATGGGGAGAGGAGGGATCAATAGGCAGAGTATAGGATTTTTTAAAGCAGTGAAACTATTCTATATGATACTTTAATGGTGGATACATTTCATTACGCATGTGTCTAAACCTATCATAGATTGTGCAACATCAAGAGTGAACCCTAATGTAAACTAGGGGCTTTGGCTGATTATGGCATATCAATGTAGGTACATTGATTATAATGAATGTACCACTCTAGCCCAGGATGTCATAGTTGGGGAGGTTGTGTGTGCATATGGGAACCGGTGATATACAGGAAACCTTTATACATTCTGCTCAATTTTGCCATGGGCCTATAATGGTTCTAAAAAATAGCCTATTTGAGGGGTACCTGGGTGGCTTAGTGAGTTAAGCATCCAACTCTTGATTTTTGGCTCAGGTCACGATATCAGGGTCACGATTTCAGGGTTGTGGGATTAAGCCCTGACATCAGGGTCCTCGCTCACCTGGGAGTCTGCTCTAGATTTTTTTCTGTCTTGCTCTGTCCCTTCTGCCCCTGTCATGTTCATGTTCTCTCAAAATAAACAAACAATCTATTTGTTTTAGAAAGGTGTGTGTTTATTATCTATCTCCCTATAATAATGCTCTGTAATGATCCATCCCCACCCTCAGTGGCCCCCAAACAAGAAGCATTCACTTAATTTATGACTCTGCTATGTGAGGTTAGCTATTTAGATCGGGCTGTTCTCCTGGGCTCTTGTGAGCAGCTGTTCTGGGCTCAGCTGGATTCACTCACATATTGTGGCTGACTGTTTCTTGGCTGCTCTGGGCTGGCTTTGACTGGGGCAAGTGGGACACCTCAGCTCTGATCCACGGGCCTCTCATTGTCCAGCAGGCTAGCCGAGGCATGTTTTCACGCTGATGGCAGTGAAACCAAAATGCAAGCAGAAACACTTTTTTAATCGCATTTTTCAAAATGCAAGTAGCACTTTTCCCAAACCTCTACGTGAGTCATGGATGTCACCCCTTGTGCCACAACGAGTTGCATGACTGAATTCAGAACAGAAGGGTAGAAAAATATGCCACTTGAGGTGAAGAGCTGCCAAGTCACATGACCAAGGGCATGGACACAAGGAGGAGGAAAGAATTGGGTCCATCAGTATCATGAGTCTACCGCATAGGGATAATAGTGCATTTACCTCATAGGTGCGCTGCAAAGATTGGATGTGGTCAAATATATGTGTTTTATTTATATAGGTCCTTAATAGGAACTTACAAAATGGTCAGTTCCTCCTCACACAGGTATTTTTGGGTGTTTCTGGGGCTTTTCAGATAGGGTGGAAGATACTAGGAATTGCTGGAGCTACAAGAGCGAAAACTAACACAGGACTCAAGCTTTGGTCCCTAGAGCTGTCAGTGGGACCCTCCATCATGTGTCTGCTCTCCCTGCTTCTTGGGTTTTGTCTTCAGCCATAGCAAGTACAATGCGACTCCTTGGCAGTTGCTTGCTCATCGTTTAGAGAGTTAAGTACATCTGAATAGATTCCTACCGAATGGGAGGAGTCACTGAGAGCCGTTCTAATCATTAGCTTCCCTCCTACTCCACAGACACAGTCCCTGACAAATGAAAATGGATTCTCTTCAGGGAACCCTGACTGCACTGTTAGTGGGAATATAAATTGGGGCAACCACTGGGGAAAACGGGATGGAGTTTCCTCAAAA
This sequence comes from Mustela putorius furo, assembly GCF_011764305.1. Classification (NCBI taxonomy): domain Eukaryota; kingdom Metazoa; phylum Chordata; class Mammalia; order Carnivora; family Mustelidae; genus Mustela; species Mustela putorius. The sequence continues at coordinate 25,473,237 of NW_025422011.1, forward strand.
AACCTGGAATAGAAATGTCATACAATCCAGTCATTCTACTCCCAGGTAGTTAATGAAAGCAAGTGAAAACACTAATTTGAAAAGATACATGCTGGGCGCCTGGGTGGCTCAGTGGGTTAAGCCACTGCCTTCAGCTCAGGTCATGATCTCAGGATCCTGGGATCGAGTCCAGCATAGGGATCTCTGCTCAGCGGGGAGCCTGTTTCCCTCTCTCTCTCTCTGCCTGCCTCTCTGTCTACTGTGAACTCTCTCTGTCAAATAAATAAATAAAATCTTTAAAAAAAAAAAAAAGAAAAGAAAAGATACATGCTATCCTATGTTCATTGTAGCCTTAGTTATAATAGCCAAGATACGGAAGCAACCTGCGCATCCACTGACGGATGGATAAGGAAGATGTGGCGTATACACAGTGGGCTCAGCCGTAAACAAACAAATAAACAAACAGAAACAGACCCATTAATACAGAGAACAAACGAACAAACTAGTAGTTGCCTGAGGAGAGAGGGCTGGGGGATGGGCAAAATGGGTGAAGGAGAGTGGGAGATCCTGCACTCCTTCAGTGAGGGAATGAGTAAGTCACAGGAATAAAAGGCAGAGCATGAGGATTCTAGTCAACACTACGGTAATAGCGCTGTAAGGGGATGGACGGTAGCTACACTGGTGAGGAGGGTAACATAATGTATAGAATCTCTGAATCACTATGTCATCCTCCTGAAACTAATGTGACACTGTGTATCAACTTCACTTCACTAAAAGAAATGAAAATGGATTCCTCTGTCTTTTGAGTGATAATGACGATGATGATAATAGTCGTAATAATAATAGCTCCCACCTACACAGGAGGCAAAACAGAATCTCATCTGATTCTCACCTCAACTTACAGAGGTCGGTACTGTCACGACGCCCATTTGACAGATGAGGTTGTTGAGGCTCAGGAAGGCCAGTCAGCTAGCAAGAGGCAGAATTGGGACTGGAACACAAGTCTCTCCGACTCTAAGGACAATACCCTTCATTACTTCACTTTCACTCCCTTCAAATTCTTGTGTTTATTCTGCTATCTCAAGTCGGAGGCCACTTGACATTTGCATCACTTTCTGCTAGGGCACCTCAGGTGTTATCCATGTGCTTCACATTTATTTATTTATTTATTTATTTAGTAACAGGGGTTCTTCAGTGAGGGGTCATGAGTAAAGAAAACATTTTCAAGAACTATGCAAGCACTGGACCCCCAATTGCAGGGCTGTCCTCTCCCTAGTCCCAGAGTTACACTTGGAACCTCATCCTTCCCTTGGGGGCCCATGCCAGCTGGTCATTCCTGGGGACATCCTGAGATCTTGGCCAAAGCCAAGGCCCTGGAACTGGCCCTCCTCCCAGGACCCCGACCTCTCATGGCTCATATCAAGAGGTTAGTGAGGAGCAGGACTCCAGGAGGGAAGAGAAGGCCCCAAACCTCAGGCCAGAGTTTGGAGAAACCCGAGAAGGCCCCCGGAACAGCTGACTCTGGGCGCCACGTTTTGGAGGCAGCTGCCCCCTCCCCCACACTGGCTGTGCTGTGAGTCACGGGTTTTAAGCTGAGCACTCTGGGAGATTAACCAGCTTTGTGACCAGCTGCTGGAGGAGGATACTTGGCCGAAAGAAGCAGGATAAAGTTACCCTCTCAGAAGTTTATAGGAAGGCCCATAAATGCCCCCAACTGCTGTGGGGCCCGTGATCTGGGGTGCTCCTAGATGCTTCCCCTGACAAGGCCATCAATGGCTATACTTATCCCCTCACCCCCAAATTTTCACCTACCCAGCAGGTTCTACTAATCTGGCACCCTTTGGGAATGCCTGCCATTTGGGGTCCTAAGGTTCCAAGAGGGGTCTTGGGCAATGGTCCTTCTTTCCCCAGATGACACACATTAGGAACAGAGCCTGGCCTGGAGTCAATGGGAAGGGCCTGGCTCCCGCCTGGCCCGGGCTCAGGGCAGAGGGTGGCGGGAAAGGCCTGGAGCAGGGCTGTGGGCTGCTGGCGCACAGGCTGTCCCAGGCAGGGTGAGATGGCAGGAAGAGGCCACTCTAGGGCCCCAGAAAGCATCATGTGGAGAGGCTAAGAGGAAGCCCTGGGATGGGGAGTCAGGAGTCTGGGTTCTAGACTGCTTTTCCCACCCACCCTCTGGCCTTACGGTCCTCATTTGTTAAAAGGATTTGTGTATACCAGTTGTTTTCAAATGGTGTTCTGTGGAGTCCTGGGCCATTCAGAAATGCTCCAGGGATTCCACAAATGCTGGATGAGAATTTTGGGCTACTAGGATTCTCCAAGGATCATACATAACCCCCTTACCCCCCCCCCCATTTCACATATTTGTACTCATCAAAATACCTTTTTTCCCCACAGATTGACTATCCATTCAGTCAATAATCATTTATTGAGTGTGTACTATGTGCTAGGCTTTGTTGTAGTGGTGGAGAACAATAGCATTCTTTATAAGAAATGAGAGTTACAGATTTAAACTAATAAAAATTTAAAGGTTTTATTTATTTGAGAGAGAGTGTGTGTGTGTGTGTGTGTGAGAGAGAGAGAGAGAGAGAGAGAGCATGAGCAGGAGGGGAGGAGGAGAGGGAGAGGGAAAAGCAGGCTCCCTGTTAAGCAGGAAGCCCAACATGGGACTCGATTCCAGGATCCTGAGATCATGACCTGAGCTGAAGGCAGACCATTAACCGACTGAACCACCCAGGCCCCCAAACTAATAAAAATGAATTTGTAATAGCAAATTGGCACCTCCTTCTGCTTTATATATCAAGGTTCACACAAGAACTTGTCTGAACAGGATTCTGCTCCTAAAGAGGTTCACCTTGGGATGATCTCCTAGATACTTCCTGTCTACCTGGTTCTATTCCCAAAGCCCTAAGCTGCCAGTTCCTTGGGAAGACCCTGAAAGGGTTAAGGAGAAGGCATCTTGGTTCCAAGGTAACTACTGGCATGGGGCTTTCTCCACATGCTGAAGGGGCCACAGTCTGATCGAGGCACTGTGTGCCCTGTGTCCTGGGGCTTGAAGGGAATGGGGGCAGGAGGATGTGCTCTTGCAGCCTGTGCCCTAGATGTGAAGATGGGGTGTCCAGGAATGCCTGCTCTGGCTCCATTTCCCATCAACATACCCACAACCCCACTGTGCCACTCCCAATGCCAGCCTCTGCCCTGTGCCAGGCATTTTACATACAACCCCTTAGTCCTGGGGGTTGGATGCTATTAGCTACATCTTACAGATAAGGAAATGCAAGGATCGACTCGAGGCCAAGGCTGGGGATACAGCAGAGAGTGGGACAGGGCCCAGTCTAGTCTAGTGGGAGCTACTAATAAGAGTATTATCTAATGCTTATATACTACCTACTATATGACAAGAACTTCCCGAAGTTAACTCAGTTTTCTCATACCACCACATGATTATCCTTCCCATCTTACACATGATGAAACAGATGGAAGGATTAGTGTTCCAATGTTACAGCACAATTAAGATAGGACTGGGTTTGGAACCCCAGCACTTGATCCGCTAACAGCCAAGGTAATACCATTCCACTAGCATTCCTCAATGCCTTCTCTGGCATTAAACACCGTGTAAGGCAGATACTAAGTGGTCAATAAATAGTAGCTATTATTATTGACAATACGAAGTAGGGGGTGGGGAGAAGGAGGAAGAGGAAGATTTTGGAACTTTGTTGCTCTCTGAGTCCTATTCTTGGCCAGTGGCTGGCCTGCCATGCCCAGCCCTTCTCTCCAACCCCAAGTCTGTCCAGGCACCTGCTGTGTATCCTGGCATCTCCAGGCAAGGCCAGGGTGAGGCCAGGAGGGCGGGTAAGGACAGCTCAGCCCAGCTCCTCACTGCTAGGGAGGCTGGGGGGTGGGGGTGGAGCAGGGCTGCTCATGGGAGCTTGATGCTTCCCTGGAAGGAGAGGGGACCTGTGTGAACATAGACGAGTGAATGGAGGCAGGGCTGGTCAGACCCTCCCACCTCTTAGAATTGAAGCCTGTAGCAGGCTTTTGTTCGTTAGTAGTGGGCAAGGGCAGCGTCCATGGCTCCGCTGCCCAGTGCCTCTACTCAGTGAGCATTTCCTGCCACTCATCCCCTGTCCAGACCCACCTCCGTTCTCAGAGAGCTCCTAGCTCTGGGAGACACAAATGACATTGGAATAGCCAGGCCAGGTGGGATCCAAGTTTCTCCAAGGAGAGGGAAGAGTTGGTTGGGGTGGGACTGCTACAGGGAAGGCTGGTGGGGGTGGCTCCTGCTCACTAGGAAAGGGAGAGAAGCCTCTTTCCAGGCAGAGGGAACAGCAGGTACAAAGGCCCAGAGGCTTACCTATGACATTAGATAAGAACTCCCAATTCCAGCACAAACTTTGTCCAGATCCAGTTATTTTGGTAGAAAATATACCTGTCAAAGCAGTTCTGGGGGCCCTGGGCTAGGCTTGGGTAGAGGAAGTTCTTAACCGGGCAGGCCCAAGTTTAGGGAGGGGAGGAAGGCAGGGGGGTGGCCAGAACTCCCCTCCTGTCTCAGCTCAGCACCAGAGACTCAGGGTCCTGCAGGGCACATGACCTAGACACTGTCGCTGGGAAGTAGGCAGTTTGTTGGGTGGCTTGTGCCCTCAAGGCTGCATCTGCAGAGGGATACCCCTCAGATGCTCCCTAAGTACATACTCAAAGTACGGAGATGTCCCCTAGAGTCTTGTCCAGAGACACTCAGTCTCACAAATACGGGGTAAGGTCCTGGCGGGCCACACGCAGTCAACATCGAGTGATAATGGGGACTGTCACATTAGTCGGTAGACCCAGTCGGACCCCCAGGGACTCAGACCCAGAGCGACACCATCACCAGGCCACAACTGCTCACAGCCGCACACAATCAAGTGGCCCTCACTTGACCCCGAGAGCTCCCTGGCACAGGGCAGGACACCTTCGGGCCCCTCCCACGTCAGCCCCGCTCCGGGGACCCTCCCAGGGCCGCGCCGCCGCCGGTGGCCGGCAGACAGCCGCCACGTGCGCACTCCGCCTGGCCGCACACCCCCGCGCACACGCCGGCGGGCTAACGAGCCCACAGCCCTTCTCGGCGGGAGGGAGCCAGTTGTCGGGCGGGGCCGCACGGTCACACAGCATTAGCCCTGCGGCCGCCCCACCAGGTGCGGCCACTGCCCTTAATCCCCGGGCCTGCCCCGCTAAGCCGGGCCTGAGCGACACCACAGCTGGGGGCGGCCGGCCACGCGCCGCCCATCACCGCAGCCCCATCCCACCGGCCTCCCGGCCACGCGCCCCGGGGGCCCCTCTCCGCGCCCCGCCGCCGTCTCCACCTCCCCAGCCTTGCGCAGCCTCCCCTGCCCCCGGCGCCACCGCCGGCGACCTTGCGCTCCCACCCCTCGGTATCCCTCTGCAACCCCCTGCCCCTGCTCCGCCCCCAGGTCCAGCCCACCGTTAGTGCATCAGCTTCTCTCTGGGTCCTCAGGCGGGCTAGAGCCGCATCCCCGCCCCGGGTCTCCAGCACAGGACCTGCACTGCCCAGACCTGCCCCAGAGCCACCCACCTGCCAGGGTCCATTACCATCGCCGCTAAGGAGATCGTTTCTTGGGCCCCAAACTCTCACTCTGCGCGCGACCCTCTCATTTACCTGCTCTACCCCTCTCCGATGGCCAGTCCTCGGCTCCCTCCCCTACCTGGATCAGCAAAGTTCCCCAGGCCTCTCTTCCACCACGCATTCGTACAGCCTTCTCCTGTTCATGCTGTTCCCAGGCAGAACTCCCCTCCCTCCAGAGCAGTCAAACTTCAGTTCTAATCCTCTCACTTTTGCTAGACCCCCTGATGGATCCTAGGGTCTTTGGTGGAGGGCATCCTAGGGCCTCTTTGAATCTGTTTTACTTGTCTGAAAAATAAAGAGGTGTGATTTAGATGACCTCTGAGCACTCACTTGCCGTTTCTTATCCCACAACATTAGCAAGGTCATGTTCTTCCAGTCATCTGTATGCTGAAGACAGATGCGTGTGGGAGGGCCCCCGCTGGCCACGTGTCCCCACTCCATCTCATCCCATCACTTAGCTCTCAGGGTCTGAGCAGCAGGGAGGCTTTTTAGCCTCTGGGGTCGGGGTGAGTAAGAGAGGATAGGGTGGAATGTGGGTGTTTAGGTCTGGGTCAGAGCTTGGGGTTGGCTGTGGCGGGGGAGGCTCTGCCACTTTGGGATGTCCCCTGGATGAGTATGCCTCTGGGACTAGCCTGCTGGGGGTCCTGGCTTCAGGCACTGCCAGCATTGGTGCTGATGGACAGCCCCAGCAGGTGGGAGCTGGCTAGTCACCCCCCACAGCCCTGCCCACCTGTCACCCTCCTGCTCGGGTGACTGGCTGCCTGACCCACTGACCAAATTCCCGCTGCTCCCCTGTATGATCAGGGCTGCAGTGCTCTGCCCCCCTCCCTCCGGCTTTTCCCAGCAACTCACAGGCTCGGAGCACACAGGCCACAGATATCACCCACGTGCCCATTCACACTGCTCACACAGACATGCGGACTAACACGGGGCTGCATAAACGCATGCGCCACACCAGAGCCTGCTTCAGGCTCAAACACACTGAGCCAAGTTGCTTCTCCTCAGGTAGGAGAACACTGAATTGCCTTCTCTGTGGTGATAAGGCCACATAGCAAACTAACTGTGGGATTCTGTCGACCTCCCTGCACCCCAGGGACCTCATCTGTTAAGTGGAGTGGATAATGAGTATCTCTCTCTGAGGACTGAAGAAGCAAGTGAAACAATCCACAGAAAATGCTTTGAATAGTTTCTAGTACAATGTGAGTTCATGATGCAAGTTAACCGATTGTATTATTATCCAGTCAGGGTGAGAGGCTCCTGGAGACACCATAGTTGATAATGTTCCTTTGATCAGTAATTTCTGGCCATAATTGTTCCAATGGTTGTAAGTCATCCCAGGGACATTTTTATTCCACTTTCTGCAGGAATTAAGGCTGTCAGTTAGGAGATGAAACCAGGATATGCCACTCCCACATTGTTACTTGGGTCCTGGCTATGACTGCTCATTCTCTGCTATTTAAAAACCAAGAAAGCACATGAGCCTAGGCCTGAGCTGTTGAGTGAACTCTGGGCTGGGCCTGGAGTCACACATCATCTCTTCAGAATCTGTTCTAGGCTGTCACCTCAGATCAGGATCCCTCAGAGTCTCAGGACCCGTCTCTGTCTTTCTGGAGTAAAGACAGTGTCTGCTCCCTACAACAACTTGACCTTACTTATACCCCCAGACCCCTCCAAGAGCCACCAACAGCCCTTCAACAATCTTACTCCACATGCTCTTGGGCCTGCAGTGTGGGGTTTTGGGGGGGCCTGAGGAGAAGAAAGCAGAAGCAGAGCTCTGAGCTCGGGGCCAGTCTTCCTCAGCATCTCCTTCAGTCTGCCCCAGCCAGGCCTGATTCCCACGACACTCTTAGCAGCATGTGAGGAATGAGTGAAGCAGCCGGAGGCTCATTGCTCCCCGCTGGAGACGACAGGTAAAGAATGAGACGGGGGAGAGTTCTGCTCCTCTGCCACCTGTGGCCCTGACAGACAGGAAGCCTTCTTCGTTCTGCTTCTTGCCCTCAACAAAAGTCAAGAAATCCTGTTTTCTGCCTTGAGTGTCTCCCAAGTCTCACTCCACACAGGTCCCCTCCTGTCTGATTCCGGTCTCTCAAACCCTCCCTTCTCCCACCCTCTCCGTGGTTCCTCCTCAAATAAAGAATAGTTGGGTATATTCTTTGTTGTAACTATTATAAAGTATTGGCATCGCTGTTACATACCTTTCTGTATTAGTTATTCCTGCTTAATAAATTACCCCCAAACGTAGCAGCTTAAGAGAACGCATTTTTACGATTCCACTGCTTCTGTGAGTCAGGAATCCAGGAGCGGCTCAGCTGTGACTCTGGCTCAGGGTCCCTCCTAGGCGGTCATCAAGGTGTTGGCTGGGGCTGCAGTTACCCCGTGGCATGACTAGGGGAGGATCCAGATCCAGCTCACTTCTGTGGCTGTTGGCAGACCTCAGGTCCTTACTGGCTGTTGGCTGGAGACGTTCGTTCCTTGCCATGTGGGCCTCCCCGTGGGACAGCCCACAACATGGCAGCTGGCTTCTCTCAGAGCAAGTGAGCTAAGGGAGAGCATGAGAGAGAGAGAGAGAGAGAGAGAGAGAGAATGTATTCCAAACAAAGGCACATCTTAAAGAAAAACAAAACACCTTATTTTAGAAGTGACATCCCAGGGCACCTGGGTGGCTCAGTGGGTTAAGCCTCTGCCTTCGGCTCAGGTCATGATCCCAGGGTCCTGGGATCGAGCCCCGCTCAGCAGGGAGCCTGCTTTCTCCCTCTTTCTGCCTGCCTCTCTGCCTACTTGTGATCTCTCTCTGTCAAATAAATAAATAAAATCTTAAAAAAAAAAAAAAAAAGAAGTGACATCCCAATACTTCTGCTGATATTAACACCCAGAGGAAAGGGACCACATTATATTGGGAGGCCGGGATCGTTGGGAGCTGTTGTCAAGGCTGCACACTGAATTTTCCATTGGGTTTCTCCCCGTGCTTTGGGATTCAGCACAAAGTCCTCAGTAGATATTTGTTGGAAGAATGAAAGCAGTTACCAGAAGAATCTCTGCAGAGGTTCTGTTGTTCCAGATTGTTCTCCTTGGATATTACCCTCCTCCTGCTTCGCCCCCTAACTTTTCTTCTTCATAGGAATCATTGGCAGTTAAATTAAAAAATACTACCTTTGAATAACACATCTGCTCATGGGAGCCTATCTCCCCTCCTACTTTTTGAAACTTGCCTTCCAAAAGCGGGGAGAGGCTTGGTCTTTCTCTCACGTGGATAAATAACCTTTCCGGCTATCCCAGCTCTAAAGTCACTTGGCTGCTTCTCTCTTCATTGAACGGGTCAAGTAGTTTCAAAGAAACCATTCCCTATGTTACAACCTCCATGTGCTCCCAGCACTTGTATTTATTTACTCTCACAGTGATAGCCTCCAGAATGATCCTGTCTTTTCAACTGAACAGGAAGCGATAGCAGGGTAGGGGACAGTAAGCAGACACGCAAGGGTTCACTGTGTGCCTGGACTGGGCTAAAGACCAGGAAGACAAGGGGGTAACTCACGGAATTCCCCAGCATTGAATGGTACAGATGCTCAGGAATGCTTGCTCCTTCTGGAGATACAATTGTCATTAAGTACGCCCCAAAGTAATTATCAGGTGCTATCAGGGCCGAATGTTTAGGAATGGCTCCCAAGATTCTCTGCCTGCATCCACGGAACCTGTGAGCACGGTAAGGCACCGCTCCCCCGATTACGTTATGTTATATGGGACAGTTGACCCTGAAGTGGAGCGATGATCTGAGGGGGTCTAACATAATCCCATGAGTCATTAGCAGCAAAGCACTCTCTCGGGCTGGTGATAGAAAAGGGAGTCAGAGAGATTTGAAGCATAAGAAGGATCCCGGGCACTGAACTGATTTGCTAGCTTAAAGACAGAGGATCATATGAGAAGAAATGCAGGCAGCTCTATGGCGCTGAGAGACAGCCAGTAAGGAACAGGGACCTTGGCCCTACAATCACAAGGACTGGCTCCCGCCAACAAATTGTTGAGTTTAGAAGCAGATTATTGGAATATGTTTCACGCCACCCTCCTATTGACAGCTAGATTTTGGTCTTATGAGACCTTGAGATTAGAATACAACCAAGCCTATGCAGACTTCTGATCTACAGAATTGTGAACTAATTAGTGAGTATTTCAAAGCGTACAATTCAAAATTTTGTTGTGTTTTTATATTGTCAAGGTGGTGCAGCCGTCATCACTGTCTAATTCCAGGATATCTTCATCGACCACTCCCCCTACCAACAAAAGCCTATGTTCAGTAAGTAGTCGTCCCCCATTCCCCACTCTTTCCTGCCCTTGGCAGTCATTAACCTACTTTTTGTATGTATGGATTTGCCTATTCGGGACATTTTATATAAATGGGATCATACAATTTGTGGCCTTTTGTGTCTGGCTTTTTTGTTTGTTTGTTTCTTTCTTTAGCATGTTTTCAAGTCTCATCCAAATTATAATATGTAACCATACTTCTTTCCTTTTTTTAAAAAAAAATTTTTAAAGGTTTTATTTATTTATTTGACAGAGAGAGATCACAAGTAGGCAGAGAGGCAGGCAGGGAGAGAGAGAAGGAAGCAGGCTCTCCGTGGAGCAGAGCCCTGATGCGGGGCTTGATCCCAGGACCCTGAGATCATGACCTGAGCTGAAAGCAGAGGCTTTAACCCACTGAGCCACCCAGGCGCCCCACTTCTTTCCTTTTTATGGCTAAATAATATCCCATTCTCTGGATCTGACACATTGTATGTATCTATCCATCTGTTGATGGACATTTGAGTTGTTTCTACTTTTTTGGCTATTATGCATAGAGTTGTTATGACTATTTGTGAGCAGGCTTTTGTGTGGACATATGTTGGGTTTTTAAAAAGATTTATTTATCTATTTATTTATGAGATTGAGAGAGAGAGAGAAAGAGAGCTAGTATGTGCAAGTGAGGGGAGGGGCAGAGGGAGAGGGAGAGAATCTCAACCAGACCCAACATGGAGCATGGAGCCCAATGTGGGGCTTGATCCCATGACCTTGAGATCATCAAGAGCTGAAATCAAGAGTTGGATACTTAACGAATTGAGCCACCCAGACACTCCTGTGTGGACATATTTTTTGAATTCTCTTGGGTAAATACTTAGGATTAGAATTTCTGGGTTACGTGGTAACTCTCTGTTTAACTTTTCGAGGAATGGCCAGACTGTTTCCCAAAGTGAATGTACCTATTTACATTACCCCCAGCAATGTATGATGGTTCCCATTTCTCCACTTCCATGCCAACAGTTATTATATCTTTTAAATTTTTTCATTAAAACCATTGTAGTGTGCATCTCATTGTGGGTTTAATTTGCATTTCTCTAATGGCAATTGATGTTGAGTGGGCATTGTCTTAAGTCACTAAGTTTGGGGTAATTTGTTACACAACAATGTAATACATAATAATAATAATAATAATAATAATAATAATACAGGTGCTTTCTTATGCCCAGATGGCAAAAAATGGAAATGGGGCAAAAGTTGACAAAGTAAGCCATTTGAGTTGAGTGGCCCAAAACATCTCTAAATGACATTCTTGTAAGGTGGGCCTGGCTGTCATGGGTAGGAGGACAGACATCTAAGGTTAAGGGGTTGGGTTAAATAAAAAACCAGGATGGTTACCTAGTTATGAAGTCAAGAACATAGTAGCATGGAGTGAACCCAAAGACTATTGGGAGTAAATTGCTTCCAGTTTTTGCCCATTTTGATTGGATCAGCCATAAGTTTGGCACCTCCGTATATGCAACATGTCAGAGTTTTAGCCACAGATCCCTTGTGGCAGGACTTCCTGATGAATGGGAACCCCATCATTGCCTAAATGGACCTCTGGGCCAGTATTGGAATATGTTTCAATAGACCTACCTCCACTTCCATAATATAGCCAGAGAGGTTTAGGGAACACTCCTCTCCCCTTTACCAGCTGGACTCATTCATTCACTTATGCGTGGGCCACATTCCATTCCAGGCACTTGGGGTATAGTATTGAAAAAACACCGATCTCATGGGGCCTACCTTTTAGCTGGGAGAGATGGTCAGCAGGCATACACATAATAAGAAAATAAATTATGTACTCCAAGAGTATTAGTGTTACTTATAAACAATGAAAAAGTAGATTTGAGTAAGGGTGGTCAGGATGCTGGTGAAGAGAAACTTCAGTTGCAGTTGGATGGCCAAGGTATACCTTGTTGAGAAGATGAGATCTGAGCAAAGACTCAAAGGTGGTGCAGGATGACAAAGGTAAATATCTGGTAGGAGAACATGCCAAGTAGAAGGAACAATGACAAGAAGGTCTCTGAACAGAAGCACATCCATCAGATGTGCCTGGAGCAGAGCAAAGGCAAGAGTAGTGGGAGATGAGAGCCAAGGGCTGATGGAAAGAGATCACATAGAGCCTTGTGGGCATTGCCAGGACTTTGGCTTTTAGTCTGAATGAAATGGGAGCCTTGTAGAGTTTTGAGCAGAAGAGTTATGAGACCTAACTTGCATTTATTTTTAAAAAATTATTTATTTACTTTAAAGAGAGAGAGAGAGAGCACGTCTGTGCATGCAGAGGGAGAGGCAGAGGGAGAGGGACGGAGAGAAACTCAAGCAGACTCGTGCTGAGTGTGGAGCCTGCCGTGGGACTCAATCCCATGATGCTGAGATCAGACCTGTGCTGAAATAAAGATTTCAGCATAGCCAACCAGACACCCCTTAACTTGCAATTTTAAAAGGTTTCCTTTAGTGGCTGTGCTGAGAACAGACAGGGTGGGGAGGTGTGATGGGGCAAGGGTAGAAGCAAGGAGACTCGTACATAGGCTTCGGCAGGAATCGGGGAGAAGACAACTGTAGTAGGGTTTGCAGTGCTAACGGGGGAAGGACTAAGTAGTAGTCAGGTTTCTGCTATAGTATTTGAAGGTAGAGCCAACAGGATCTCATGACAGATTGGATATGGGAGTGGAGAGGAGAAACAAAGAGAAGATTCAAAGGCAGTGTCAAGGTTTTACCCTAAGCCATGTGAATGATGGAGTTGCCATACACTGGGATTGGAAAGGCTATATGTAGAGCAGGTTTGTGGGAGGAGATCAGGAGTTCAGTTTTGGAGAGGTAACATTTGAGTCAGTTGGATATCCAAGGAACGACATCAAGCAGGCTGATAGATGTAAGTTTGGAGTTCATTCGGGAGATCTTGGCAGAAGGTAGAAAGTTGATAGTCATCTGTATATAATGGTATTTAAAACAACACTGGAATACAAACATTGATGTTTTTGACATATAGCATTGTTTGTCCTTCCCTCTGAACAGACCCATTTTCCTCATGCACATGAATCATTTCCATCCTGTTTCTGAGGGATGAGTCTCATCCTGCTACGTCCCCATGACGTCTAGAAGGGAGTGTTGACTTTGCTAGCCTAAAATCTCAAGCTCATGGGGCTTATCACCCTACTCTGATCTCTGCATCAGTAGCCACTGCATTCTTCACCAGCCCCTCCTCCCAGGTGGTGTCTCTGAAAAGCAGGGCAGCATCCCTACGTGGCTCTTCTTTCTATGTCATACCATAGATGCCATTCCACTTTTATCTGGCCATCATTCTCTCTCTCTCTCTCTCTTTTTTTTTTTCCCATTTCCAGTTTTTTAGTAGACTGGTGTCATATCTGGAAGCTCTTGGTGTACACTTCAAGACATTATATGCATAGGGAGTACCAAATGCAGTTTTTAAGTCAGAGAGTAATAGAATTTTTAAGGTCAGTGCTGTAGATTATGCTCTCAGGGGTAGGAGGCAAAGACAGCTGCCAAATATGTCATTTCCAAAGATGTTGTATAGCCCCTCGATACAGGGATTTGGGCTGTGTCCTGGAGTGAGGTGTTCCCTTGAGGTCTTGTCAGCTAACTATTCTCTGCCCATCTTTGGGATGGACACACAGTGGTCAGAGTGGGTGTGGCATGTGAAAGGGATGGGATTGAGGGGTCAGGGCATGATCAAGAAGCTGATGCCTGAACTCCATGCCCTGCATGACCCTGGTGTCCCCTCCTCTGGATTCTCCCTTCCTTCTTCCCTCGGGTCTGGTTCTCTCTGCTTCCTCTTCCCTCTCCCCAGGCGGCGGGGGCGGGGGGGGGTGCAAATCAGAGCCCTATGACTCAGGCGCAGGGTGGGGGAGGATGTTTTGGATGCCGCTCTGCTGACGCTGGTGCCCTCTGTTCTTACATCCTCCTTAATTTACTGCCTGAGGAGGGGGCCAGGGCCCTGGAGAGAGGATTAGATGGTCCACACTGATCTGAGGCAACAGCTGCTGGGCTGGCGGCCGAGGAACGAGCAGTGAACAGGAGGTGGGGGAGGCTCATGCCTCCACCAAGGCCGGAAGGGAACAAGGCGAGCATCTGGATGTGGCCCCTAGGTGAGGTTGGCTCTGGGGGAAGCTGCCTTTGGTCTGAGAGGTAGGGCTGCAAGTCTTGACCAACCAATAAAATCAGATGCAGGAGTCACACAGAAAAGCCTGGGAGCCATCTGGTCAACCATCTTGCCAGTTTCCTAGAGTAAACTAGAAAGAGTTTTCTTTTGCTTCCTGTAACCCACTGAGGGGAAGATCATCTCTGAGGCCTGGGGCCTAATGGACCATCTTATCAAGGCTGAAGTAGTCCCATAGTTGTGCAAGATGCTCCCTAAAGTCAAGGTTACCCCACATCAGTTGGAGCAATCCCTTATACCATTACAACATTCTCTTCTCTCACTCATGCATTCCCTTGTTCCTTCTAAAGGAGAGGCAAACCAAATAAGGGGCATCCCCATTTGGCAGATGGGGTAACTGAGACCCATAGGAGTTCAGTGACTTGTTCCAGATCACACTTGAGGTCAGTGGAGTGATGGTGATTAGAGCCTTGTAACTGAATCACTCTGGCTCTTTGAATACCAGGAGACATGTTGACATTTAGCAGTGGAGGTCGGCCTCGCTCCTTCCTTCTAGTCCATACTGGCTAATGGAAAATAGCCCAGGCATGGGAGCCATAAACCTGGACTCTTTAAATCAGTTAATATCGCCTTCTGGGGATTTGGTTTTCCCATCTGTTTAATGGGCAGTATCTTGCATAGCACTATGACTATCCCTAAAAGCCTGACAGTATCATCTCAGCCAGTGAAAGGACAGGAAAGGATTTCAGGATCATTAAAAAAGTTAGAGTGAATTTTGAGCTCTGAAGTCAAAATATCAGACCAAATATTAATCTCTGCCACTTACTATTATTTCTGTAAGTACCCCCCCCTTTGAATTCAACTACCATGCATCTTCTGTAGATAAGGGACAATAACCCCTCCCCAAAATAGCTGTTACAAGGATTAAAATAGACAATGCATTCTAAAAGCCAAGCATTGTTCTTGGGGCATAGTAAATGCTAAAAAAATCATAGAAAGACTAGTGATAGTAATACCTGCCGGGTGTTACTTCTTACTTGTTGATACATATAGCCACTGAGCTTGGGCCAAGAGATCTTGTGCTAATGGATTGTTTAGAGCAGCAGTTCTTACCCTTGACCAATCGATCAAGATCACTGCACTGGGGACTGTTGCTTAACAAGGTTCCTAGGGGACCTTGAGGATCCCCCGAGGTTGGTAATCACTATCTTGGGGGACCTGCTTTGATGGCCAAATAATTGACATATCAGTTGTTTGTAGGTAAACAGGTGCTCAGCCATTTAATAGTTTAAACACTCCCCGATTGGCACTTTCACTACTAATTAACTCCTACCTAGCCCTTCCTTCTCTAGGTCATGAGCAGGCATTCCCCACTGGGGGTTCCCAATTAATAAGGTTCAGTCAGCTTGGGGGCCTCTGGGAAGCAGGCAGGACTAATTATGCTTTACCCTCCAGCCCAGCCCCCTGGCCAAATCCTCTCCCTGTCCTTCATCAATCTTGTCCTAGCCTCCAGCTGGCTTGCATTAGCTCCGGTTTTCCAGCCCCCATGGCTGCGACTGTAGCTGAGAGGTTGAGCCAGTCCAGGCTGGATGGATCTGTCACCCGATCCTGGGTCTGTGCCGCAGCCAGTCCTGGAATCTGGGGCAATGTGATCCTGCCCTGCGGGAGCTCCTAGCCAGCCAGGGACGCCATGGCGGGGCTCAGAAAATCCCAGCTATCTGGGGACCTCTGACTAAGCCCTGAAGGATCACGACCGCTGACTCTCAGAGCACCTCTGGTCTCAGCCTCTCACCTTAAAGAATGGGAAACTGAGGTCCAGAGAGGTCACACAGCCTGTTCACTGCAAAGCCCACACCACCTCCTCTAGGTCACACAGCCTGTTGACTGCAAAGCCCACACCAGAACTTTAATCTCTCCACTCCTAGCTCTTTCCCCAGCTCCTTCTGGAGAAGTTCTGTAGACTTATCATCTGGGTGATGGGGTCTGATATGGGAGCTCCTATCTAATCCAGACTCCCAAGACAGAGGATATGAAGGGAAGGTAGTTTTTTAACTAAAGCGCATGATCCTTTTAACCCAGATAAAATTAGTCATTTGAAGTTGGAAATTTGAGGAACAGCAGGAACAAAAGTTTGGGAATAATTGAAATAAGGGCAATAAGTAAGTTTTTAAAATAAGAATAAGAACAAAGTAAGCATGTTCACTCTCACCACTTCTCTTCAACATCATACAGGAGATCTTAGCCAATGTAAATAGTCAGAGAAAAGAAGTAAAGTCATAAAGATGGGAATGGAAGCATAAAACGGACTCTTCACAGATGACATGATTGTTTCCATAGAAAGATCCTTAGGAAAGTACAAAACAGCTAGAACTAATAAGTGACTTGAGCTTGGTTTCAGGATAAAAGATCTATAAACAAAAATCAACTGTATTTTATATGTTGGTTGCAAACAATTAGAAAATAAAATTCAAAAAAAAAGAAAAAAAATATCTTTTATAGACATAACCCCACTTGTTAGCACAATTGAGGAATGCAAATGGTTGGATTTGACACAGGAACACTCACCTCCGAAATCTGAGTTTGCTTATTATAATGTCCACCTAAAGATATTGCTTTGCCCAAAGGTATGGAAACCTAAACTATGAAATGGAAAGATTTATAGAGGAAAGCTTGCATTTTTGTCTTCAGTGGTTGAGAGAAAGGTCAAGATGGTTTTTCAAGGATGTATCTTTCTCACATTATCCCATTAAAAAAGATACCTGGATTTTACCAATCTTACTTGGACCTGCTTATCTTGTACCTTCTAAAAGGTTTGAACCAAATATTTGGACAAGAAGTGGTTCTGTGAAGGGTGTGAGGGTGAGGACAGCAGAGGCCATATGGCTATCTGGTCTTGGCCTTCAAAGTGTCAGGATGTCAAGTAGCTCTTGTCTAGAGAAGGTCAAATGGCCACCTTCCCTCAGAGACAGCCTGGAAATCAGGGCCTGGAGCTGAGGAAAAATGTGCCAGCCCTTTAGTAAGAGTTGCCATATGTCAAGAAAAAGCTTGTTATGTCCCAAGGGCCGTGCAAGTAAAGTATTTTTATCCCTATTATATACTTAAGAAAACTGAGGCTAAGAGCAGCTGAGTGGCATACCTAAGGTTGCTAACTTACACAGTGACAGAGCTGGTATTTGAACCCAAACTTGTAGGATTCAGAAGCCAGTACATTTTTCTCCAATTTTGGGTAGAAAGGTGGAATGCTACATTCTTCAGGTTGGGTGAGGTACACTGGTTCACATGTCTTGCTCCTTTTGAGTTTTATTTTCTTGTTGCTCTCCCGCAGAGCCCATAACATCATTTAGGAAAGTTGTAGTCAGCACATGTCACCCGTGGTGTCTGCACCACAAGCCCCTGGCCCTCCTCAGATTTTAGCCACTGCCCAGTGGATAATCCTTTCTAGGTGAGCTCAGACTCACTCTCTGTGTCCTACCTCAAGCAAAGCCAGTCACTGAATTTTGATTCATGGTTCCCTGCTGCACTGCAGAAGCTTGATCAGAGCTTGCAAATGCTGTCTGGAAGCTCGGGGAGTCAGCCTCCCCAGAAGCAATTTTCAACTAGTGAGGGATGGAGACAATGAAGGATGAGTCCAGCTATCATGGGTTGGGTGGCTATTTCTGCGAGGCATCTGTACATTTCTCAGAGGTTCCAGCAGAATCAAGCCCCCTGTGTCTGCAGACCTCAAGGAAGCAGGCCCTCATCTTGGCTTTTCCTTTCCCCCTGGTTCGTTCTTCCTACCTCCTCAGGTCTGCATCCTGGACCACCTTCTGAGTAGAATACTTGCATTAGATTCTTGCCAGAGGCTCTGCTTTCAGGGCGACCCAAACCAAGATTGTGTGCCTGTGCCTGGAAGGCTGTGTGAATTAGAAATAGCACTGTGGGTGGGGGGGAGGGGAGGTGGGGGAGCACACACAGTGTGGTAGAGTAGCAAACGATTTTTTAAAAAAGATTTTATTTATTTATTTGAGAGAGAATGAGTGAGAGAGAGCATGAAAGAGGAGAAGGTCAGAGGGAGAAGCAGACTCCCCAAAGAGCTGGGAGCCTGATGCGGGACTTGATCCTGGAAGTCCAGGATCATGACCTGAGCTGAAGGCAGTTGCCCAACCAACTGAGCCACCCAGGTGCCCGAGAGTAGTGAATGATTTTGAACAGAGAGTAAACTCCAAGGGATGCAGCAGTCAAGACCTCCTTTCCTTCTCTACATATAAAAGATTCTCTACATGTAAAAGATTCTCTACATATAAAATTCCCAGAGGCATCTGAGTGGCTCAGTCAGTTAAGCATATGCCTTTGGTTCAGGTCATGATCCCAGGGTTCTGGGATCCAGCCCTGTGTGTGTCTCCCTGCTCAGGGGAGAGCCTGCTTCTCCTTCCTCTGCCCCTCCTCCTTGCTAGTAGTGTTCTCTTTCTCAAATAAATGCATAAAATCTTTTAAAAACAATAAAATAAAATTCCTGGAGTTCCTGATGTCTGTGCCCCAAAGGGAGGCATTGCATGGCTTAGGGGACCAGTTAAGACCTGTGACTTCTTGAATTTGTGGCAATGGCTGGGGTCATCACTCAGTGGGGTGTTTCTGGATGGGGCTGTCCCCGTCTCTAGTTAGGGCTATCCCTCAGCCCCTGGTGGTGACTTTCCCAGGCTGTCACCAGTGTGGGGCTGTCTCAGGTAGGTCACTTTCTGACCACGGTTTCAATGAGCCAGTTTCATTAGTCACAGAGTGCGGGTCCTACATGGGTGGGGTGGGGGGCTGTTTTACCTAGTAATAGCTTTGGAGCTGATATCCAGCCACATCCTAAGCCTCTGTATAAAAACAAAGGGGGAGAATTTAACCAGCTGGAAAAATCAATTTAAATGCTTAAAGAGAAACAGTAAGGCCTGACACCGCCGCCTCATTTTCACGAGGTGAGTCACTAAAACGGCTGACCTCATGGCTAATCTATGAGCAAAGGCGCGCTGGCGGTTACTGCTGGCGCGGGGAAGGCCTCCGACCTGCTTCCTGGAACCCTAGCGCCAGGCAGGGGCCAGAGTAGCCCTGTGACATTAGGAAGTCAAACTACGTCTCCAAGGAGTAAGTTCCCAGCTCAGAGGCTCAGGTCTAGCTGCGACTTACTGGTTGGCCAGTTTCACTGGGGAATCCCCTTCTCACAGCTACTTGATTGGCCGGTTCTGCTCCCCACGCCTCACAGTGTGCAGCGCTCATTGGTCGAGTCCACTAAACGCTCCAAAGATCTTGTTCTCTGATTGGCAAATCCCACCAGCCAGTCCGCTGAAGAGGCTGCTCTGTCACACCTTACCTCCAATATCTATTTCAAGGCTAGTTCGGGCTCTGATCGTCTGAATGTATGCTATTCTCACAGGCCTCCCTTAAATACACGTGCTTCCTGCCTCTTCCTTGTCCTGCAGGGTGAAGAACAAAATTTTGCTGGTAGGTGAGATCGAACTTTGAATCCCAGCCCAGACACTCCTTACCTTTGTAACTGTAGCCCAGCTGTTTAACTTCTGTATGCCCCCAATTTTAATAACCACGAGCACTAGAGTTAGGTGGCTTATTGTTTGATAGCTGTGTGATTCCGAATGGATTACTTAACTTCTCTGAGCCTCCTTTTCTTCAGCGATAAAACAGAGAGAGTAATACCTCAAAGACTCCTGGAAAGGATTAAATGAGGTTATGCATGTAAGGTATGTGGCGCGTAAGTTCTCAATAAATGTTATCCGTTGTGTGTTTAGAGGGAAGGGAATTTGCAGAACAATAAAGACCCAGCCTTGTCCTCCCGTGAATAAGGATTCAGTCCAAAGATCAGCTAGTGTGCAGACCCAAGTAATGGTGAGTGATATTATGGACGCAGTTGTTATTTTCCTGAGTGAGGGCAACCCCAGGGTCTGGTCCTACCTGGGCCTGTCCCTCGAGAGATGTCCCTCAGAAGTCTCTGGTGTGAGTTAGAGACCCAGGAGGAGCAGGAGAAGGATGAAGAATGTTGCATTGAAACCAGTGGCTCTGAGAGACCTAGGGAGTAGGACGGTGGCAAGAATATTAATTGTGGCTTTTAAAAATGCTAATGCAATTAAAATGAGCATTAAAAACATTAGCAAAGAAAGAAATGCATACTTACAAGGTTCCAATATAGGATAAAGGATCTGGATCCAAACACATTACTACAGGATCAGGAAGTGCAAAGTTTATGACAGAAGAAGGAAGATCTCAGGTGTGTTCCTGGGCATCCTTGTGCTACTCCATTCCCTGTGGTTGCCCAGTAACCCTCAGTAGCCATTCTCCCAGTCTTTACTTGGTTAAACAGTTGCAAGAACAAGATACATTGTACTGATAAAAATGAAAAGATCACTGGGTTAAACAAAGGGCACAAGAAATTGCTGTATTGGTTGGTCAAATGCAGCTTTTGGAATTCAGACTATTTTGTCAAAGAATGTTTCACCTGCATTTATTCCTCTAAAATTTTAGGGTTAAGCCCTACTATGCCTGAATTATTTTCATATGCAAAAATAATATACATATATCTGGTCAGTATGTTGGAAAGCCCTTTGAAAATTGGTCATTGCCTGCCCTTTGCTAGAGGAACCTGGAAGTTTGTGTCAACACTGGCCAGGGTAAACAGCTGGGCCAGCGCTTGCTGCATTTGAGACCTGGCTTCTTGTTAGCAGAATGTGTATAGAAATCTTTGTCAGAATCAGGTGTCAGGGATCAAAAATAATTTTTTTTTATACTTGCTGATGTATTTTCCTGTTCCAAGCGGTTTGGGCTTGTGCCCTATGGCATTTTTTTTCAAAGATTTTATTTATTTATTTGAGAGAGAGACAGTGAGAGAGAGCATGAGCGAGGAGAAGGTCAGAGAGAGCAGACTCCCCGTGGAGCTGGGGGCCCAATGCGGGACTCGATCCCGGGACTCCAGGATCATGACCTGAACCGAAGGCAGTCGTCCAACCAACTGAGCCACCCAGGCGTCCCCCCTATGACATTTTTGCCATCAACCTTTGGGCTGGAGTGGAAAAGGGGGAGGAGGGTGTGTAGGAGAAGCCCCATCAGACAGGAAGCGGAGAGAAAGAACTCTTCAATTGCTAGGAAAGGATGAGACAGGATCAGGGTGTTGCCTTAGGTCAGGGATACAGGGGACCAGGTAAAATGAAAGGCATCCCAACAGATACACTCACCCCCAACAGGTTTAGGAAAATTTTGCAAGTGGGCAAGCTATTGTTGCATTTTCTCCCAGCCCCACCTTCATGCTGCAAGATGTATCTAGACCAGTAGCCTGAAGCAGTCTCTGGGTGCCATGGAAGAGATCCAGAAGCTTCTGCTCCACTGGGGTAAACAGAGATGGTGGCTGAGAATTGAGAATTGGCAGGCTTGCCCAAAGGTTTCCCTGCAGTGGAGGTACAGGGACCCCATCCCACTGTACAGAAGTAGGAGGATTCTCGTGACAAGGGGGTGCAGGTAGGCAGCTCAAAGCTGAGGATGCAGGTGGAAGTTGTATCTCTAGCAGTAGCAGCTGGAGCAAGAGCCCAGGGGCAATGAGAGGGCCGTCTCCCAGAAAGCAATTGCCACATGGTTTGCCTGTTCTGAGGACACTGCAAGATATCCAGCCACAGATACCTCAACAGGATGAGGGAGGACAGGGGGTCCTGTCCAAAGGGTTTGAGCTCCCCATTCCCCCAGAGCAGCAGAAGCCATATGGCTCAGACCCAAGATCCCTCTCCCTCTTGGTGCCCCTGCAGTAATCAGGAGTAGAGAGGGAGGAGTGGGCAGAGAGCCCCTGGAAGGGCTGAGAACCCACTGCAGAGTGAGTTCACCTCGAGAGTAAGAGGGGATTTTAACCAGAGGAGCTGCAGTATAATTTCCCCCCACCTTTCATTTGGAGACTTTGAAGCAAGATAACAAAAATATTTAGGGAACAATAAAGAAACGCATATTTCCTTGCAAGGAATTGTATGGATTGTATGAATTGTATGAATTGTAATGCATACATTGTAATCCACTTACAAAAGTATACAGTGGCCAGTGGCATTGTCCTAAAAGGCAATGCGAAACCAACTGCCTTAAATCACATTTCCTGCGTTGTAAAACTCTCTCGGTTGAAAGGATAATAGTTTAAACATTTTTGTGTCATCTGTTCCAGAGCGTACGATGGTTCTCTGATCTGCAGATTCTTTACGGGAAAGGATTAGAGTTCATCATTTTTCATCCTGTAATTGATACACTAACTGCCTATTGAAACCCAGATTTCAGAGGCAAAGTACAGCTATTGGCTTTGTCTGCATATCTTACTCTGAAAAAAAAAATGGGTGAAAAATCCAGTGTGGCAGACACATGAAAGGTGTAAAAGCAATTCTCAAGTGACCCTTCAGAAGCACTATTAAGTTGCTTTCTGTAAAATCATTAAATGCCAACCTAGAGAAAAATTAAGATTGAATTTGCTGGGATGGTTACTTTGAAATAGTACAACTTTGGTGCCTGCTTTTCTATAGTGTGTGTACCTTTGAGTGATTTCTATCACTTTGACTTTGGCAAAATGTTCTTTCTCCAAATTAAAACTAATTCAAGACCCCATGGCTTATCAATAAGACTCAAATGGCTGGAACTCTGCGCAGGCATAGCAACCTCAGCATACCTTTTGTAATTTGCATAAAGTTCTCCGTAAGAAAAGAGTATTTTTGATTGTTATACTGTCAAAAATTGTTTAACATATTCAGTTTTTTTTCCCAATGGGGTGTACTTTTGTTTTAACCAATAAACCAATGAAATTATTGATTGTTAGTAAATTTATATGCCTAGAAATTACATGAAGCCTTTTTAAATTATATTCCATGCTGGGAGGAGGCGTATTATATTTCACACTAGGGCCTATATTTCCTGCCAGAAGGTCTTCTTATTCCCAAAAGACCTGCCTGGAACACGTACCCTTGTAGTCTGTGGGCCAAGTCATCTCCTTTAGGAAATGTGCTCACCTGGGCAGTGAAGACAACATGAGAGGGAACCTGTGAGGGTAAGGTAGGAGAGAGCCACAGGTAAAGAAATGCTTTTCCTGAGCCCTTAGGATATGCTGGGCACTGGGTCAAGCTCTTATGAGCAAATCCTTGCCTTAAAAAAAATTTTTTTTGTTGAAGTATTATGTACATAGAAACAAATGCATATAAGTGCACAACTTGATTCTCATAAAATTGTATAAGATGTGCACACCTGTGTGTTTAGCCCCCAAATTGAGAAACAGACCATGACAGCACCCCAGAAGCCTCCCAATGTCCTTTCCTAATTCCTTCTGACCCTCCGCAGGATGACTACTATCCTGACTTCTAGCAACATAAATTCAGTCTGCTTTTAAAAAGTTTTTTTTGGCGGGGGGGATAATCTTAGATTGTCAACAAGTTGGAACAGTGGCACAGAGAGTTCCTGCATACCTTTTACACAACTTCCCCCAGTGATGTAGTATTGAACCATAGAACAGTATCAAAACTAGAAAATTGACATAGGTACAATAATAGTAACTTAGCTACAGGTGTTATTCAGTTCTTGTCAGTTTTTATATGTACTCATATGAAATTTATCATATTACATAGATTCATTTAATCACCACCGCAGTCAGGATATAGAAACGTTCTATCACTGCAGTGTTCCCTGGTTTTGAACTTTATCTGAAGGGTGCCATACAATATACTTTCATTCCTGGTTTCTTTCATTGAGCATTATGTTTGCAAGATTTATTATTGTTGCTGTGTGTCATTGTAATTTGTTTATTCTCCTTGTATTCCATTGTGTGTGTATCCTATTGTTATGAGTGGGGCTGCTAACGAACATTCTGGTGACTAAATGTAAGCATTTCTGCAGGATCTATACCAGGAACAGGATTGCTGGGTCTTACATCATGTGTATGCTTATCTCTGATATGTACAGCGAATCAATTTTCTAGAGTTGTTCTACCAATTTACTTTCCCATAAGCAGTTCAGAGTCCTCATTTCCACATCCTTACCAAATCTCAGTATTTTCTGTCTTCTTCCTTTTAGACATGCAGTGGTATGTGTGTGGTACTGTGTGGTGAGTTTACTTTGCATTTCCCTGATGACTAGTGAAGGTAAGCACCCTTTTATACATTTATTTGCCACTTGGACATTCTTTTTTGAGAAGTGCCTATTCAAGTCTTTTGCCCTTTGTAAAAGTTACACCGTCTTTTTTTCTCCTCTTGATTTGTAGGAGTTTGGATAACATGCTTTGTTGGATATATGCATTACATTCTCTTCAGTCAGTCTGTTGCCTTTTTCTTTCTTTTTTTTTTTTAAACGAAAACTTTATTTTTGAAGAGCAGCTTTAGGTTCTCAGCAACTTGAGTGGAAGGTACAGAGAGTTGCTATATACCTCTTGCCCCCACTCCCACCCATTCTCTGCACTATGAACATCTGGCAGAAGAGTGCTACATTTGTTACAATTTGTTTATTCAATGAACTTACATGGATACATCATTATTGTCCAAAGCCCATAGTTTACATTAGGGTTCAGTCTTGACTTACTTTCTGTGGATTTGGAAAAACGTATGATGGCATGTCTACCAGTATAGTATTTTTTGGTGTGGACATATGTTTTTCAATTCATTTGAGTAAATACCAAGAAGGGTGATTGCTGGATTGTAGGGTAAGAATATGTTTAGTTTTGGGGCACTTGGGTGGCTCAGTTGATTAAGCGTCCAGCTTGATTTCAGCTCAGCTCGTGAGCGGGAGTCAGGCTCTGAGCTCAGTGGGGAGTCTGCTGGAGATTCTCTCTTTCCCTCTCCCTGTGCCCCTCCCTCCACTCACATGCTCATGTACTTTTCTCTCTCTCTAGATAAATAAACACATAAAACCTTAAAAAATATGTTTAGTTATCGTTTTGGGTTTTTTAAAATTTTTTTAAGGATTTTTATTTATTTATTTGAGAGAGAGAGAGAGAAGGAAAGAGAACACAAGCTGGGGGAAGGGCAGAGGGAGAGAGAGAAGCAGGCTCCCCGCTGAGCCTGCTGAGTCTGATGCAGGGTGCTATCCAAGGATCCTGGGATCATGACCTGAGCCACCTAGGTGCCCCAAGAATATGTTTAGTTCTATAAGAAACTGCTAAACTGTCTTCCAAAGTGGCTGTACCATCTTGCATTGCTATTAGCAATGACTGAGAGTTCCTCTTGTGCCACATCCTTGCCAGCATTTGGTGTTGTCAATGTTTTGAGTTTTGAGTGTTCTAATGGTATGTAGTAGTATCTTATTATTGTTTTAATTTGTAAGCGCCTAGTGAATACTGAGCATCTTTTAATATGCTTACTTGCTTTTGGTATATCTTCTCGCGTGAGGTGTCTGTTCAGATCTTTTGCCTGTTTTTAACATTTGAATTGTTCATTTTCACATTGTTGAGTTTTAAGAGTTCGTATATTTTGGCAACAGTCTTTTATCAGATATGTCTTTTTGCAAATATTTCCTCCCAGTGTGTGACATGCCTTCTCATTGTTTTGATGTGTTGCTTTTCTAGTTTCTTAAGCGACTGAGCCACCCAGGCGCCCCCCTTCTTTTCTAGTTTCTTAATTGCACTTCTGATGATCAGACATTCTTAATCCTAATATGGTCTAATTTATTTTAAAAATTCCCTTTTTGATTAGTGCTTTTAATATTCTATTCCAAAAACTTTCATCTATTTCAAAGTCACAAAACTATTCTAGATCTTGCTCTAAAAGCTTTGGTGTCTTAACTTTCACATTTAGATTTGTCATCCAAAGGGAATTGATTTTTACGTATAGAGTGAGATGGGGATCAACATAGTTATTTTTTCTCTGTAGATATGCAGTTGTCCCAGCACCATTTATTGGAAGGATCATGATTTCCCGGTTGCACTGCAGTGGCATCTTTGTCCCAAACCAGTTGTCCATAGATATGTGTGTCTGTTCACATAGATCTATTTTATTCTTCACAACAACTCTTTGGAAGAGGTGGGAGCTCTGAGTTCAGAACTTACTCAACTCTAGACCAGAGCTGCTTGACAGAGACCTGGCCCAAAACTGGCTCGAAGGTGGGAAACTTTTGTCATTGGAGCGAATCCTGTGGGCTTTGTAGTCTGGCACATTTGCACTTGAGTCTTTATTGCATGGCTCTGAATGAGTTATTGACTTCTCTGAGCCTGTTTCCAAATATGTAGGATGCAGATAATAATAGCATGGCAACACAGAACTTGAGAGACTTAGATAATTAAGTGTGTAGTGTTGTTGTTGTTGTTTCTCTCTGTTCTCTTAAGAATGATGAAGAGGAAGGCTTCCTTTGAGTGCCTTAGTGTACTTTGAGTGCCTCTTTCTGCATTTCCCATCTCCGTCCTGAAGCTCCTAAGGGAATGTCCTTCCTTGCGAGGACAGGGGAATGCAGAAGGTTTAGAAGGCCTGCCTCCTAGGGGGAACCAGTTGCTTCTCATCCTCAAGGTTTCTACTTTCATCAGACCCTCTGCTCTCTAGGGAAAGCCTCCCCGTGGGGAACTTAGTAAGTGCATGCAGTTCCAAAGCAGGTATGGGATGCGGGCAGAGAGAGGCGTCAGGCAGCCCTCATTCCTGGGCTTGACTCAGTAGCTCATCAACGTGAACGATCTCAGATGAGCTGCTCCCCTTCTCTGAGCCTGAGAGTCTTACTGACAGTGTCCCCAAGTCTCCTCGGCACTCATATTCTGTAGCTTCTTAACTTCTTACCGCAGTCTGTGGTTAAGTTCCACAGTAGGTTCCCAGAGATGCTGCAGAAAAGGCTCTCACCACACTCTCAGGGTGAATCTGTTCCCAGGGGAGAGCTGGATAGTGTGGCCGCTGTTCTTTCTTACTTGTCCCAAGGACAGACTCTAAAATACAAAAATAGCTTCATGCCCAAAGATGCTTACCACAGTATTGCCTGTGCTGGTGAAAACACCCAGTTTGGAAATAATTGCTCAGCTTTATGTCCCATTCGGGGGCAACTGCACTGGTATTCCGCACCCTGGATTCAGCACAGAAAATTCTAGTGTCGGCTTGGTTTCGGGAAGTAGGCACAATACTTGAAATAGAGTCATTTAGCCAAACATTAAATATTTTTTTAAAAGATTGTATTTATTTATTTATCTATCAGACAGAGATCACAGGTAGGCAGAGAGGCAGGCAGAAAGAGAGAGAGGGGAGGAAGCAGGCTCCCTGCAGAGGGGAGAGCCTGATGTAGGGCTCCATCCCAGGATGCTGGGATCATGACCTGAGCCGAAGGCAGAGGCTTTAACCCACTGAGCCACCCAGGCGCCCCAAACATTAAATATTTTGATCACACATTATGTCCTGGACTAAGGAATGGCTTTATGAAGGTGACTTAGACACTCTCTCCGCCCCCAAGGAGGTCACAGTTTAAGCAAGGAGGAAGAACCCTAAGGAGTGTGGTAGATGTCAATATGCTGGATTGGAGGCACGAGAAGGGTGCCAGGAGAGCCCAGTGAAGAGAGAGTCTTTTTGATGATCTGATAGGAGCTGTTTGCATCCTTCTGAGAGAGAAAGGAAGAGGCATGGAAGCCTGAGGTTACTGAGATTGGAGAGAAGCGGAATCCAGGTGTTACTCAAGAGGTAGAATCAATGTCCTGTGGTCTGAGTGGGTGGGGGGGCGGTGATGAGTCCCAGGATCCCGACTAACCGTGTAGGTGGTGGTATTTCTCCCGAGATGGGAATCCCAGGACGGGAAGAAGTTGGTGGGAAGTTAAGGGCTGTGTTGGGTTTTAAGCTGCCTAGGATGGGTTGTCAGGAGACAGATGGGGGATAAACTGGGGCTCAGGAAGAGAATGAGGTGAGGTGAGTGACCTTGCTTTGGGTCTCATCAGCCTGGAGTTGCTGTTTGAAGACTCGGGAGGAGAAGACATATGCAGGAGCGACTGTGAGAGAGGAGACTGAGAAGCCTACCTTTAGGGAAGGGACAGAAAGGCATGGGAAAGCAAAAGAAGAAAAGCCAGTGAATGAGGGAGACAACGAGCAGTCAGATGAGACCAGCAGCAAGAGGCTTCAGAAGGAGGCAGCTGCCCATCTGTCTTACAACGCTGGGAGGTCTGGACAGTTGAGGACGTATCTGTTAAATTTAGTATGGAAGGGATGGGAACAGGATCGTTTCTCTGCGTGGGGAGACCGGGCTCCATGCTACAAGGAGTTCTCAATAAGTGGGAAAGCAGAGGACAGTGAAGGGAGTCAACTCTTTTGAGGAGTTGAGGAAAAAGTAGGAAAGAACTTAGGGCAGTGACTGGGCATGAAGTTGGGGTGGTGGTCACAGCACTCTTTCCACCAACTTCCAGCTATTAAACGAGGTCCCAGTCTGCTTTGGGACCTTTCTTCTCCTGGCCAGGCTTCTCATGGGAGAAGGGGGCAGGATCAACTGTCTGTTCTCTCTCCCTTTCAGTGCATGTGTCCGCAGGCATGTGCACGCCTTGTTCAGGAAGCTGGAGTGAGAAGCCACGGGGTTAGATCTCTGCCCTTCCACCTGGTCTGGAGGAGCCCTGGGGCAGCCCCAAGTTTCCTGAGGGGCTGGGCCTGCATCTTTTTCTCCAAGATGAGGCTGAGAAGTGAGAGGCAGGCTGTGGACCATCAGGATCTGTCAGCAGCCTCTGCAAGTCTGCCCACCATCTGGGTCCCATCACACAAGTGGGGCTTTTCCTACATTAATCTCTGATGAGCTTGGCCCGGCTTTCATTTCAAAAGGCTCTACTTCTTTTCTGTCTTCCACCAACCCCTTCTTTACACCCCCTCCCCAAAACGGGACTAAAAATCATGCCTTCTTCCTTCCTTGGTTTCCCAACCCAGCTGGGGCCAGAGAAAGCTTTGAAATTGGAGCAAGGCTTGGGATGGGGAGGGAGGGGATACGGGTGTAGCTGGTGGGAAGGGGCTGGAGGAGGAAATGGCCAACTGAGTTCCCAAGCAAGGGGGAGAGAACAGAGATCTCTTGGATGGCCAGCTCTGTCTGGCTCCTTGGGGTCTCCACTCCTTTCCCTCCCATTTCCCCGCCAAATGTCTGTCCTTTACCCCAGTCTTTCCTCTTCTTGTCCTGCATCCCTGGGACAGAGATCATCTCCTGGCACTTCCAGTCCTCCCCTGGGTGTCTCTATAGATGAGGCACAACTCTCTTAACGTGTCAGGAAATGAGTCCCAACAAAAGCTGGCCTGTTATCAGCTGCCTGAAAATGGACTTCCAGGGCCGTGAGCCTGGACATTGGGGAGCTCAGTTTTCTAACTTCTTTCCTTCATGTTTGCCATATAATGCTGGAGACCAGTGCAGAATGGACGTGTGCCAAATGCAAAATGGGACATTGGGCTAACCAGGATAGGTAGAGTTTCATGTATCTCACAGTCCAGAAATCCTGGAATGTCAGAGGCAGAAGAGACTTTGAGACCTAGAGTCCAGCTCAGTTGTTGTAAGTGGATGGCTGCCTAGGGCCCAGAGAGGGAAGAGAGATCACACAGGGCCAGGATGGGAACCTGGCAGTGGGGCTCTCACTTATGGGTCTGCCTACTATGGGATCCTGCAACAGGCTTCAGAGATGCATTACTGATCATATGTCAAGGGCTAACTTGGATTCATAGTCACTGGGGGCCAGGGTTATCCTGAAAGTGTTTTGTGACAGATCGGGGCTCTCTGGATTGGTGGTGAAGAGTGGCTAGGCCACAAAGTCAAGGACCACTTTGTAGGAGGGGTGAGAGGGGAGGATCAGTGGCTAAGGGTAAAAAATAAGGTTAACGAGAGCCCGTTCTTATTAGATTCTGGCCGGGGTCCATCTCTTTCTGTTTGCATGAAGGAAGGATTCGTTTACTAAGGAAGACATTATATGGGCACAGGAAGGACTGGGTGACATGTCACAGAAAACCCAGCTCAAACTGGATCTGACAATAAGAGCAGTCATTAATTCACAGAGCAAGAAGTTCAGAGATAAAGTGGGTCTTAGGGTTGGTCTATTTAGCATGTCATCAAGCATTCAGGTTCTTTCTGTCTCTTAGCTTTGCCTTCCTTACTTTGTGTCACTTTGTGTCACAAGATAACTGCAAGTAGAAAAGGGAGATCCTCCCCCCCCCCTTTACTCAGTTTAATGGGAAAAAGGAAAATATTCTCTCCGTAGCCATGGAATATAAGTCTTTTTCTTGAGTCTGATCGGGCAACTTTGTGTCATATGCCCAACCCTGGGCCAATAGCAGTTACCAAGAGCATGCATTCTAGTCTTGTATTAAAATAGATATTTTAGGGGCGCCTGGGTGGCTCAGTGGGTTAAACCTCTGCCTTCAGCTCGGGTCATGATCTCAGGGTTTTGGGATCAAGCCCTGTGTCAGGCTCTCTGCTCAGTGGGGAGCCTGCTTCCCTCTCTCTCTGCCTGCCTCTCTGCCTGCTTGTTATCTCTGTCAAATAAATAAATAAATCTTTTAAAAAATAGATTTTTAAAAAAACCTTTCAATTTTTCTCAGAAATAAAAACTATATTGTTGGGGGGAAAATAATGGAAGGTTTGATGGACATCCTCAAGACAGAATCAATGAACTAAAAAGTAGTGCCAAGACATTCTCTCAAAATACAATTCAATAAGGCAAAGAGGTGAAAAGTGTAGACAGAAGTGTGAGTAGAGGGAGACTTCTAACATGTCTGTGATACAGAAAGCTGGAAAGAGCTTTGCTCATTGTTCTTATAGTAACAAAAAGAGAAAGCTGGATCAATTAGAAAAGGCATAATATTTCTTGAACCTCTCTGTAGTAGCCAGCTTCCAAGATGGCTCCCCATGATCCCTACTTCCTGGAAATTACACCTGTGTGTAATTTCCTGCTATATGGTACCAGTCATAGAATACAATAGAAGTGATGATATACCACATAAAAGAATATGGTTTTCTGTTTTGGGCTTTCTCTCTCTCATCACTTGCTCCGGGGGCAGTATGCTGCCAGGTTGAGAGTGTTCCAATGGAAAGGCCCAAGGAAATGAAGTCTCCAACCAACAACCAGCAATGAACCAAGGACTGCTGAAAACCACATGCATGAGCTTGGGAAGCTTCTTCAGCCCTATTCATGTCTTGAGGTGTCTATAGCCCTGGATGGCAGTGTGACTGCAACCTCACAGGAGACCCTGAACCACAACCACCCCATTAAGCCACTCCCATATTCATGAGACATGGCAGCTGTGAGATATAATTGTGTATTGCTTTAAGCTGCTCTGTTTGAGAGATAATTTGTAAGGAAGCAGTAGATAGCTAATAGCCCATCAGAGAGTGGAGGGTCCAGGATAACTGGCATCTGAAATCTAAGGAAATGCAGGGCCCTCCAAGCAGAGACAGGATATGAGCATTTGCTTACCTACAGCAGAGTATGAGAAGAGATCTGGGTGCCATAGAAAGAGGCAAAAAGAATAGAGACAAATACTTATTTATCTTTGTTGCATCGAATGATTTTTTTTAATGTTTTCTATTGAGGTACAGTTGACATGTAACATTATATTAGCTTTCAGGTATACAATGTAATGTTTGATATTTGTGTGTTTTGTGAAATGATCACTACAATAAGTCTAGTTGACATTGTTACAGAATTTTCTTTTCTTGTGATGAGAACTTTTAAAATCTACTCTCTTAGCCTCTTTCAGATTTGCAATATAGCACTATTAACTAGGGTCCTCATGTTGTACATGACATTCCCATGACTATCTTATAACTGGAAATTTCACCCATTTCCCTCACACTCTACCCCCTATGCCTGGAAACTACCAATCTGTTTTCTGTATCTATGAGCTTGGTTTTTGTTTTTGCTTTTGTTTTACATTCCACGTATAAGTGAGATCATTATGGTATTTATCCTTCTCTGTCTGACTTATTTCACAAGACAAATTTTAAAAACAAACTGCTAAAGGCCAAATGTGAGCTTATATGAAAGTATAGAAATGCTGGGACCTGTGAACAAGAGGGTAGTTCATCCTTGCGGGCTCCTCTCCATCAGCCTTTCCCTGCTCTTGACAAAGATCAGTGACAGTGCAGGAAGATGGAGAACCATGTCAGCCTGCACATTAATCTTGGATTTCCCAACACCCAGAACTATGAGAAAATGAATTTCTGTTATTTAAGCCACCCACTGTATTGTTTTTTCATTATAGCAGATCATCTGAAACATTATTTATTTTAAATTGTAATTTCAAGTTCTCTATTGTATTGATCCTGTATCCAACAAACTTGGTGAATTCACTTATTAGTTTCTTGATTCTTCATTGATTCTTTGGGATTTTCTACTTAGACAATTGTCATCTGGGAATAGAGATAGTTTTATTTTTCCTTTCCAATCTGTATACCTTTGGATTCTTTTTCTTGATTTCCTTCATTGGATAGAACTTGCAGAACAATGTTGAATAGAAGTGGTGAGAGAAGGTATCCTATCTTTGTTCTCAAATTTAGGGGGACAGTATTTAGTCTTTCATCATTTCTTTTTTTTAAATTTTATTTATTTTCAGCATAACAGTATTCATTATTTTTGCACCACACCCAGTGCTCCATGCAATCCATGCCCTCTCTAATACCCACCACCTGGTTCCCCCAACCTCCCACCCCCCGCCACTTCAAACCCCTCAGATTGTTTTTCAGAGTCCATAGTCTCTTATGGTTCACCTCCCCTTCCAATTTCCCTCAACTGCCTTCTCCTCTCCATCTCCCCTTGTCCTCCATGCTATTTGTTATGCTCCACAAATAAGTGAAACCATATGATAATTGACTCTCTCTGCTTGACTTATTTCACTCAGCATAATCTCTTCCAGTCCCGTCCATGTTGCTGCAAAAGTTGGGTATTCATCCTTTCTGATGGAGGCATAATACTTCCTAGTGTATATGGACCACATCTTCCTTATCCATTTGTCCATTGAAGGGCATCTTGGTTCTTTCCACAGTTTGGCCACCGTGGCCATTGCTGCTATAAACATTGGGGTACAGATGGCCCTTCTTTTCACTACATCTGTATCTTTGGGGTAAATACCCAGTAGTGCAATTGCAGGGTCATAGGGAAGCTCTATTTTTAATTTCTTAAGGAATCTTCACACTGTTCTCCAAAGAGGCTGCACCAACTTGCATTCCCACCAACAGTGTAAGAGAGTTCCCCTTTCTCCACATCCCCTCCAACACATGTTGTTTCCTGTCTTTCATCATTTCTTAAAAATTTTTTATTTATTCATTTGAGAGAGAGAGAGAGAGACAGAGACAGAGAGAGCATAAGCATGGGGAGAGGCAGAGGGAGAGGAAGAAGCTCTGCTCTGCTGAGTTGGGGGCTAAGCTGGGAGTTGACCTGGGGCTGAGCTGGGAGCCCATTACAGGGATCAATCCCAGGACCTCAAGACCAAAGGCAGATACTTAACCATCTGAGCCACCCAAGCACCCCAGCCTTTCATCATTAAGTAGGATACCACTTAGAGAATTTTTCTTAGATGGCTTTTATTGGATTGAGAAAGTTTCTTCTAATCTTAGTTTTCTGGAAGCTTTTCTCATGAATAAATGTTGAATTTTCTCTAATGCTTTTTCTGCATTTATTAAGATGTTATTATGTCTGTTCCTATTACTTTGTTGACAGTGATTTTTCTCTGTTACATTGATTTTCAGATGTTGAACTAACCTTGCACACCTGGTATAAGCCCCACCTGGTCATGATATATATATTTTTTCTATATTGCTGGATTTTGATTTTCTAATATTTTCTTAAGGATTTTGCATCTATGTCCATGAGCATATTGGTCTATAGTTTGCTTTTTTCGCAATATCTTTCTTCTGGTTTTGGTATCAGGGTAATTCTAGCCATATAAAATGAATTAGGAAGTATTCCTTCCTCTTTAATTACCTGAATGTTTTTGCATATAACTGGGTATTATTTCTTCCTTAATATTTGGAATATTGGAATTTTCCAGTGAAGACATCTGATCCTGGAGTTTTCTTTGTTGGAAAGTTTTTAATTACTAATTAAATTTTAATACTATAGTATTATTCAGATTGTCTAATTCTTCTTAATATTTGGTAGTTTAGGGGTGTCTGGTGGCTCAGTCAGTTAAGTGTCTGCCTTCGGCTCAGGTCATGATCCCAGGATCCGCAGGAGCCTGCTTCTCCCTCTCCCACTCTCCCTGCTTGTGTTCCCTCTCTCTCTCTGTCAAATAAATAAATAAAATCTTTTAAAAAAGTATTTGGTAGTTTATGTGTTCAAAAATTTTTCTATTTTTTAAGTTATTAAAGTTTATTGGAATTGTTTGCACAGTAATGTCTTATTCTGCTTTAGTGTCTGTAAGGTCTGTAGTAATCTCCCTTCATTCATTCCTGATATTGATTATATGTATCATCTCTCCTTTTTCTTTTTCTTAATCTGACTGGCTAGAGGTTATCAATTTTATTGATCTTGCCAAAGAACCACTTTGGATTTATTGATTTTTCTCAGTAATGTTTTTCTTTTAAATTCTATTGATTTTTGCTCATTATTTTTCCTCCTTCTACTTGGTTTGGATTTAATTTACTTTTTTTTTCTGTTTTTTTGAGATGAAAACTTAGATAATTGATTTCTTCTATTCAAACATATGGATTTAATGCCATATTTGTCCTTTAGCTGCACCCCACGAATTGTAATATGTTATATTTTTATTTTCATTCAATTCAAAATATTTTCTGATTTCTCTTGCAACTCCCTCTTTGACCCATGAGTTATTAATAAATACATTGTTTAAATTACAAATATTTGTGGATTTCCCAGACATCTTTGTTACTAATTTCTAATTTAATTCTGCTTGGCAAGGGAACATACTTCATATAATTTCAGTTTTTTGAACAATTTCTTGAGGTTTGTTTAATGACCCAGAATGTATCCTCTCTTGGTGAATGCTTCATGTACACTTGAGAAGAATGAGTATTTTGCTGTTGGTGGGTGAAGTTTTCCTTAAATGTCAATTGGTCAATTCGATTAGTAGTGTTATTCAGATTCTGTATCTTTTTACCATTTGCTGTGTACTTATTGTTACTATTACTGAAAGAGTTCTGATGTCTCCAACTATAATTGTGAGTTTGTCTAGTTTTCTTTTTAGTTTCATTTTTATATTTCATATACATTGTTAAATTTATGGGAATTAAGTTGTTTATAATGATATTTCATTTTCCTTTAGTGTCCATAGGACCTGCACTGATGCTGCTTTATTAAATACTGATATTGGTAGTTTTTTCCTCTGCCTTTCTGGATTAATTAGGATAGAGGTATATCAATTTTATCAAGCTTCTCTAAAAAACAAGACTTTGATTTTAATGACTTCCCTCTGTTATTTATTCTCTATTGCTTTCTATTTTATCCATTCCAACTTTAATTTATTATTTTTTCATTCTTATATTTACTTTGTCTTTTTCACCCCCAAGTCTCCTAATAAAGATGGTACAAACTTCTTTTTTTTTCTTACATTTACTTTGAATTTAATTTTTCTTTTCTCTTTCTAGTTTCTTAGAGTGAGAATTAAGATAATTGATTTGAGACATCCATTCTTTTTTAATATAGGCAATTTTTAAATATAGGCAAAAATAGAAACGTCCCATAAATTTTGATGTACTATGTTTTAATTTCTAATCACTAATTTAAAAAATATTTTCTTCAACCTGTGGATAATTTATTTTTTTAAGATTTTATTTATTTATTTGACACACAGAGAGAGATCACAAGTAGGCAGAGAGGCAGGCAGAGTTGGGGGGAAGCAGGCTCCTTGCCGAGCAGAGAGCTCAATGCGAGGCTCGATCCCAGGACCCTGAGACCATGACCTGAGCAGAAGGCAGAGGCTTAACCCATTGAGCCACCCACGCGCCCCAACCTATGAATAATTTAGAAGTGTTTTATTTCTGGATATTTGGAGATTTTTTTTTAATATTTCTGTTGATGATTTCTAACAATTCCATTGTGGTAAGAGAAAATGCTTTTTATGACAGTATTCTTTTAAATTTATTTAGTCTCAGTTTATGGCTCAGTATATGGTCTATCTTTGAAATATTCCATGTCCCCTTGAAAAGAATGAGTATTCCGCTCTTGTTGGGTGGAGTGCTCTATGAATGAAAGTTAGGTCCAGGGACACCTGAGTGGCTCAGTGGGTTAAACTCTCTGCCTTCGGCTCAGGTCATGATCTCAGGGTCTTGGGATCAAGCCCCAGTGGGGCTCTCTGCTCAGCGTGGAGCCTGCTTCCCCTCTCTCTCTCTGCCTGCTTCTCTGCCTACTTGTGATCTCTGTCAAATCAATAAAATAAAAAAAAAAAAAAAGAAAGTTAGGTCCAGTTATTGATAGTACTGTTCAAATCTATATAAAGCATTACTGATTTTGTCTACTGTTAGTTTTTAAAAGATTTTATTTGTTTATTTGACAGACAGAAATCACAAGTAGGCAGAGAGGCAGGCAGAGAAAGAGGGGGAAGCAAGCTCCCTGCTGAGCAGAGAGCCTGATGTAGGGCTCAATCCCAGGAGCTTGGGATCATGACCTGAGCTAAAGGCAGAGGCTTAACCCACTGAGCCACCCAGGCGCCCCTACTTGTTCTTTGAATCATTAGTAAAAGGTGTTGAAATCTTCAACTATAATTATAATTTCTTTGCTTTATATATTTTGGAGTTCTATTATTAGGTGCATGCAAACTATTGATTGTTATGTTTTCTTGATGCACTGACTCTTTCATCATTAAATGTTCTTTTTTTAAAAGAGTTTTTTTATTTATTTGGGAGAGAGAGAATGAGCATGAGCAAGGGGTTGGAGCAGAGGAGAGGCAGAGGTAGAAACAGACTCCCTGCTGAGCAGGGAGCCCAACATGGAGCTTGATACTAGAACCCTAGGATCATGACCTGAGCTGAAGGCAGATACTTAACTGACTGAGCCACCCAGGCACCCCAGGAATATCATTAGAAGTTTTTTAAAAGGGGGCTCCTGGGTGGCTCAGTAGGTTAAAGCCTCTGCCTTCGGCTCCGGTCATGATCCCAGGGTCCTGGGATCGAGCCCCACATCGGGCTCTCTGCTCAATGAGGAGCCTGCTTCTCCCTCTCCCTCTGCCTGACTCTCTGCCTACTTGTGATCTCTGTCTGTCAAATAAATAAATAAAATATTTTTTTTAAAAAGAGAAGTTTTTTAAAAGAACATTTAATGAGGGATCCCTGGGTGGCTCAGTTAGTTAAGTGTCTGCCTTTGGCTCAGGTCATGATCTCAGGGTCCTGGGATGGAGCCCCTCACCAGGTTCCCTGCTCAGTGGGGAGTTTGCTTTTCCCTCTCCCTCTCCTCCCCACTCATGTTTTCTCTCTCTCTCTCTGTTTCTCTCTCTCTGTCTCAAATAAATAAAATCTTGAAATTAAAAAAAACCTTCTAGTGACATTCCTTGCTCCAAAGTCCACTCTGTCTGAAATTAATATATTCATTATAGCTCTCTTATAACTAATCTTGTGTAAAGTTTCTTTTTCTATTCTTTCCTTTTTAACTTACTTTATATTTTAAGTGTTTCTTGGGTGCCTGGGTGGCTCAGCTGATTAAGCATCTGTCTTCAGCTCAGGTCATGATCTCAGGGTCCTGGTATCTAGCCCCATGTTGGGCTCCCTGCTTAGCAGGGAGTCGTCTTCTCCCTCTCCCTCTGCCCGCTCCCCACTCATCATGCTCTCTCAAGCTCTCTCTCTCAAATAAATAGAAAAAAATCTTAAAAAAAAATACCTGTTTCTGTAGGCATTATAATTGGCTCATTAAAAAAAGTCTCAATCTGTTACTAGATTATTGAGATCATTTTTAATATTATGCAATGATTGGATATAATAATATAATAACAGAGTTTTAATCTATTATCTACTTATTTGTTTTGTATTTATGCTATTACCCTATCTCTTTTTTCTTACTTTTCTTGTTTCCTGTCTTTTTTTTGATTAATTTTATTTTTAATTTCAGCATATCCCCACCATTGTTATATTAGCTATAGCTTTTGTTTTAGTTATTTTAAAATGATTTAGAATGAGCATACTTAATTTATCTTTATCACATGACATTCTGCCTTCATATAATGTTATACCATTTTGTGTATAATGGACAACTGTATATTATGCAGTCTTACAAATTAACTTCCATTCTATTGTGTTATTTATCATACATTATACTTTTATTTATGTAATTTACCATTAAAAACATAGTTATTTTTTGTTTTAGACAGTGAGTTTAAAAAGAAAATTTTTACTGAAGTGTAATTTATATAATATAAAACTTACCCATTATAATTTTCCATGAATTTTAGTAAGTTTACATAGTTATGTAATCAGTTTTAAAATAATTTCACTACCTTGAAAGTCCCCCTGTGTATTTACAGTCAACCCCACTCCCATTCCAAGTATGGCTAACCACTGATCTGATTTCTGTCTCTACATTTTTGGCTTTTCTAGAAAGTTCATATAAATGGAATTGTACAATATATAGTTTTATGGATTTGACATTTCATACTCTGCACATTTTTTTGAGGTTCATCCATATTTTTGTATGTATCAATAGTTCCTTTCCTTTTTTTATTCTTGGGCAGTCCATTATATGTGGATGCCATATTTGTTTATTAATTCATCCCTTGAACATTTGTGTTATTTCAAGTTTGGAGTCATTATGCATGATGCTGTTATGAACTTTTGCATACAGTCTTAGGGTACACAAATTTTCATTTCCCTTGTGTATCTATGTAAGGGTTGACTTTCTGGGCCCTGGAAGTTTATACACAACTATTTAAGTAACTCACACTGATTTCTAAACTGAATGTACTGTTTTACATTCTTACCAGTAATGTATGAGCATCCCCTTTATCTACATTCTCAAAACTTGATGCATCAGTCTTTTAGTATGTAGATACTCTAGAGAGTATAATAGTGTTATCTTATTATGGTTTTAATTTAGATTTCCCTAATGACTAATGATACTGGGTATCTCTTTATATACTTATTTGCCATCATGTATCTTATTTGGTGAAGTGTCAGCTCAAATTTTGCTCAAGTTCTTATTGTTCTTATTGGTTTTTTTTTTTACTTCTTTCTATTGTGTGGATATATTTCTGGACTCCCTATTGTAATCTTTATGTATATCCAAAAACCCATATCACATTGTCATGATTACTGTAGCTTTACAATAAGTTATGAATAAAGGCAGTGTAATTCCTCCAGTTTTGTGTTTTTCCAAATTATTTTGGCTATTCTAGGCCCTTTCCATTTCCATATGCATTTTAGGACCAGTTTGTTACTTTCTACAAAATGAGCTTGCTGAGATTCTGATGAGGATTTCAATGAATATGTGGATTAATAGGGGAAATTGCCATCTTAATGATTTTGAGTCTTCCAATCCATGAAGAAGGCATATCCCTTTATTAATTCACATATTCTTAAAATTCTTGCTGCTATATTTTGTAGTTTTCAGTATATAGGTTTTGCATGTTTGCTAAGTATATTCCAAATGTATTCCATTTTATTCTTTTTAATACTATTATTATGAGCATTCTTTTCATAATTTTGTTTTTATATTGTTACTATTATACAGAAATACAATTTATTTTTGTAAAACAATTGATTTTTGTAATACAGTTGATTTTTGTATATTGAATCTGTGTTGCATTGCCTTGGTTAGTAGTTATAGTAGCTTTCTTGTTAATTTCCTTAAGATTTTATACATAGATGATCATGAATATGTGAATGAAGACAGTTTTACTTTTGTATTTCCACTCTGTATGACTTTGATTTCTTTTATTTATTTTATTTCACTGGTAGAATCTCCAAAACATGATTTCATAGAAGAGGTGAGGCCAGAAATCCTACTAAGTTTATCATGTTAGTGGAAAAACATTTAGTCTTTGGGCATTAAGTATGACATTTGTTGTAAATTTTTAATAAATACCATTATCTGGTTGAGGAAGCTTTTTCATATTCCTACTTTTTAAAGAGTTGTTAAAAATCATGACTGGGTGTTGGATTTTATCAAATCCTTTTTCTGTGCCTATTGAGATGGTCATGTGGATATTTATTAATATGGTATATTACATTACTTGATTTACTTGATTTTTGGGTGTTAAACCAACCTTGCATTCCTGGGATAAAGCCCACTTGATCAGAATGTGTACTTCTTTTTGGATATTGCTAGATTTGTTTGCTAACATTTCCTTAAAGAGTTTTACACCCATGTTTGTGGGTAATTCCTTTTGGACAGTTTTTCTTATGTCTTCAAGTTTGTTGATGTTTTCTTCTGAAGTCTCTAATCTTTTAATCCTGTTTTCATTGAAAATTTTGTGTTTTCATCTCCAGAAGTTCCATTTTCTTCTTTAAAATATCCTCCATTTCTTTTCTTATTTTGTTAATATTTTTCTCTACATTCTTGAGCATATTTGTAATAGTTATTTTAAAGTCCTTGTTGGCTAGTATCATCTTTGTCATTTCTGTGTCTGTTTCTATTGACTGATTTTTCTCCTTGTTTTAAGTCACAGTTGCCAGGTTCCTTGCATGTCTAGTAATTTTTTAAAATTGTTTGAATGAATGTTATTATCACATTGTTGAACATCTGGATTTTGTTTCTTCTAGAGAATATCTAGAGTTATATCTTACAGTTAAGTTATTTACATATCAACATGGTCAATTTCACACTTGTTTCAAAACTTAATTAGAGCAGGTCCTTCATAGGATTTACTCTGGGCTAGTTTAGTTCTATTTCTATGGCAAGACCCTTTCTGGAGGCTCAATTAAATGCCCCAGACATTCAATGAGGTCTCTCCACTGTGGCTGGTAAAAACCTGAATGTCTCCTATTCTTGCATAAGCTCCAGGAATTGCTCAGTTTACAACTGGTCAATAGTTCTTTGCTCAGTCTTATAGTTTTCTGCCTTGTATATGTTTACTTTAGTATTCATCAACAGACAATCTATGCATATTTCTGGAACTCTTTTCCTACATAACTCCCTCTACTTTGATACTCTACTACACAATTTCCAGTTACCTCAGATTTCCTGCTGTGATCTCTGTCTCTTCAAGTCGTTGAGACCACCACCCTCTGCTGGGGCTTCCCCATCTGTGTGTCTTTTTCCAGAAAATTCCTGTAGGCAGAAGGTTGGAGCTTTCTAGTAAGACTCATTGCACTTATTTTCTTTCCTCTTAGGGATCCTAGCCCTGCATTGCCTATTGTCCAATGTCTGAAAACACAGATCTCATGTATTTTTGTCTAATTTTCTAATTGTTTATAATTGCATGGTAGGTGTGCAATTGCAGGATACTCTGTTGTAAGGTCATGTTGTAAGGTCAAAACAAAATTCTTGTTTTCTAATTGTGTTTTTGTATATTAGCTCCCTATTTTATAGATACTTAAATATCCTCACAAATCATCTTGGGGATGTTTATTAGAATATTGGGTGTGGTGCAAAAAACAATGAATACTGTTACGCTGAAAAGAAATAAAGAAAGAAAGAAAAGAATATTCTTCATGTTTTTCAAGTTTCTTGAATTGATGGTATTTCACTGATGGAAATTCCCCACACCATCTCAGCTTGCCTCTCATTTTAGGGCAGTCCATCATTTTCAAATAGCTAGTGAGTTTTAATTGACTAGTAATATTTATAATAAAGGTCTACATTAATCTGAATTGATATTATGTGGGGGTTTCTCGACATTTTTGTAGGTGGGTGATGGGGAGAGACACACCATAGCCATTCATTCACTGGCTAATGCTGGTTCCTCTGATGGAGGGAACACAAGGATATTCCCACACATGATCTCTTCTAATCTTTACATGATTCTCACCACTATTATAATGATTATTCCAATTTCACAGTTGAGGAAATTGAAGTTCAGAGATGTTCAGTAACTTTCTGAGGTCACAGAACTGTTGAGAGAAGTAATCAGGATTAGAACCCAGAAGTTCTGTCCAACCTATGTACTATGCTATCTCCCATTTGCTTGATAGCTTCCAGAAATTTTGTGTATTTGGCCTATTGATGGAACTATTCCATGTTTTTCATTATAGGTACAGATATTTTCTAGTTTTAAATTTTCTTTGTCATATCATATAGCTTTTTTGAGTATTTTGAAAGTATCTGTGGTATTAGTCTTTTTATCTTGAAACTATAGCCCACATTTTTTAAAAAAAGATTTTATTTATTTATTTATTTATTTGGGAAAGAGAGAGCAGAAGGAGGATCAGGGGAAGAGGGAGAAGCAGACTCACCATTGAGCAGGGAGTCCAATGTGGGGCCCAATGCAGGGCTCAATCTAGGGACCCTAGGATCATGACCTGAGTTGAAGGCAGATGCTTAACCAACTGAGCCACCCAGAAGCCCTATAGCCCACAACATTGTTTTCCATATTATCAACTATTTACATCAAATTCATCTTAAGTTAAAGTTCTCAGTGGAATGACTGAAACAAAGGAAGACATTTTTTTAAAGTAGGCTTCGTGCCTAACATGGGCCTTGAACTCACAACCCTGAGATCAAGACATGAGACCAAGACACCGACCCTCTACCAACTTAGCCACCCAGGAGCCCCAAGGAATAGACATTTTTGAGGGACTTCATACATGCGTTGTAAAACTAAAATAAAATTCTAGTCAATTTTACCAAGACTCATCAAGTGGTACATAAGAATGCCAGCTGTTCCAAGAAGTGTAGTTTTTAATTGGTGTCTTTGAGAGACCTGAAGTTTCTAAGATGTCTAATGGTAGAATTTGAGGCCCAGTGACATATGTGCAGAGGAGGTATTTTTGGGAACAGACCCTTGCCTATACCTCCCAAATCCCTTACAGACCCCCTTTCTCATTGGGCAGCCCCTCCTGCGCATGTTGGGGGCAGGGCCTGTGCTGGGGGCACCTCTGCCAGGACCCTGCTGATCTATGTTCTCGCCTGACACTCAGCAGCTGTCGTGGAGGCGTGGGCTGCAGGCGCTGTTCCCCATGGGCCGTGTGCAGGCTGCAGGCTGGGATCCTTTCCCGCCTAATCCAAGGGGCACTGGCGGTGGAGAGGGAGACAGCTGGGTGTAACTGATCTGCAAAGGAATGGAGTGGTGCAGGCCTCCCAGTGCTGGGCTGGGCTGTCTGTAGGCTGCCCTCTCCAGCTGCCTCATTTTAACCCTTCCCTCTCTTACTTCTGTCTCCCCTCTCCATCCTGGGACTCCATCCCTGGAACATTCCCAGACCCCTAGGAACATCCCTGGCTGGATCTAAACACCTTGCAGAGGACCCAGCCTTCTAATAGCTACTGTTGGGGAGGCTAGGGCAGGAGTAAGAGGCGCCTGTCTTAGATGGAGACAGAACTCTTGGAAGGCCCAGCAGGTGACTCAGGCAGGGAAGGCTGTGAGGTTCGAGCAAGGAGACCTCTCATGGGTTGGAAGTCGGAGGAAACTCCCTGGAGGATGGAATGGAAGGAGCACTGGGTTTGGAGTCTGGTTTGGCTCTGCTCACTTTGCAGTGAGACCTTGGGTAAGTCACTGTCTCTCTCTAGGGTCAGTTTCTGCTCCTGGAGATGTGGAGTTCGAAGGAGTTGACCTTAAATGTTCTGTCCACAGTAGCAAAAATAGCTCCGTGCATTAAATTCCTATGATAAGTCACGGGCTTTACCTGTAAACATTCTCACCATGACTTTGCCAGATTCTCTTTTCCATTTTAGTGATGAAACCGAGATTTGGAGAGGATAAATCACATAGCTGTTCAGAGAAAGAGCCAGACCCCATCATCCAGGCTCTTCCCCCAAGCACACGGCTCGCTCAGCTCCAACCATGTATAACCAGTGCCTGAGCTCAGGGGGAGCTGGGGCAGGAAACACAGCTGTCTGGGCCCAGCATACTCAAAGGCTCGGTCATGAGCCCAAGAGCTCCTGCAGGAATGGTAGGCTGGGGGTCCGTCAGGCCCTGTGCTCCAGCTTTTCTCCTACTCTGTGGCTCGCTCTGGCTGGGATTGCCTGGCTCAGCCAGGCAGCTTCCCACAGGGCAGCAGACTCTGCAGTTGTCCGGCCCATTCCCATCCATGATCTCACTTGACACTCATGCCAGCCCTAGGATGTAGAACCTGTCACCCCTCCTCATAAAGGGGGACTGAGGCTTGGCGTTTGCCAACATCCTATAATTGGGAACTGGCCAAAGAGAGACTAGAATATTCTTTCCACTATCCTATCTGGCTTCTGGGAGGAAGGGGCCTGAATGGTAGCTGTTAGCCACCCAGCATTCTGCTTCTTCCTTTTCCCAGTGAGAAGGAAAGTCTGGGTGTGGACTCTGGAATGAGACAAGTACGGGCTCATGTCCTGAGTTCCCCCACTCTCCAGCTGTGCAGTTGCTTAACCTCTCTGAGCCTTAGCATCCTTCTCTGTTGTAATAAAACGTGGGTGAAGAATGAATGAAGGTGAAAGCAAGGCCTGTGTCCCCCTTCCCTAAGCAGAGCATCGAGCCGCACTGGCATGTGACACCCCAGGCAAGCAGAACCAAGAGCCGGGGGGGCGCCATGACCAAAAAGAAGGAGGCTGTGGGCGGGGGTTTTGCAGCTCAAGGTTGGTCTGAAGACTAGGCAGGAGCTGCCCAGAGAGAGTAAGGAAAAGGTCATCCCAGATGAGGCAAGAACCCCAGGCAAAAACGCAGACGCAGGAATGGACGTGGCATGTGTGTTGGGGGTGGGTGGGCAGGGACA
Organism: Mustela putorius furo; assembly: GCF_011764305.1. Taxonomy (NCBI): domain Eukaryota; kingdom Metazoa; phylum Chordata; class Mammalia; order Carnivora; family Mustelidae; genus Mustela; species Mustela putorius. Next base: position 25,517,912 of record NW_025422011.1, read on the forward strand.
CACTATCTTTCGCTAGCTGGAGAGGACCCTGTCCCAGAGGGAGGTCAGTCTTCATGGCAAGTGGGGGCTGAGTAGCAAACCTCCAGAATGGCTCAACTCTGAAGAATGAGTTCTCCAAGCGTGCAGGGGCTTCGCCCACCATCTTGCCCACCTTTCTCCTCCTCTTCCCTCCGCCCTGGGCTGCCAGGACCTCTGGGCAAAGGGCCGGCTGGTTATGCAGTTCCAGCTTGGGAGAGACAGCTGTGCAGGCCTCCTGTCTGCTGCAAGGGATTAACTGGCACTGCCGCAGTATGTTGGGGTGCACCTGGCTCCCTGGATCTGCCCACCATTATCCACTTTAACTTCTTGCTGCCCGGCTCCTTACTTGTATGTTTAAAGGTATGTTTATACTCAGTTTCCAGTGGCCTGTGTTAGACACTGGGGACCCAGGATGAATAAAGATGGAAAGCAGGGTCCACTCAACCAGAGGGTCCTTACCTGTCACTGCTCTTCCTCATGGTAGCCAAGGGCCCTCGGAGACCCTGATCTTTCCCCCAGCGAAACCCTTCTCTCTCCACTGGCTCCTCCCAGCATATATGGCCAAGTCACTGCCTTCCTCAAACCTTCAAACAAATAAATCTTCCGTTGACCTCATGCCCTGTCTCTCTTCGGTCCTACTCAGCCAAACTCCTAAGCTTTGTCCCCACTATCTCCACCTCCTCACTGAGAAGACGTATTCTAGACCCAGGTCCTTTCTTCCTGGGCATACAGCTGGACTACAACTCGCAGCCTCCCCTGCATTTAATTGTGGCCACATGCACAGGTTCTGGCTGCTGAGATGTGAGCGAAAGAGAGCAAGCCACTTGCTTTCCTATTTCCCCAGCCTCCAGTGCGAGCTGGCTTGATGCAGGTGATCCTGTGCTGAAGGTGGTGGTCCCTCAAGACAGAGGAGCCAGGGTTTCTGAATCATTTTGGATGGAAGGTTCCTGATACTCAGAAACACCTGTGTTTGTTTTTGTTTTTGTTTTCTTTATAAGAGGGAGACATAAACCTCTATCATGTTTGAGCCACAGAAAAGGTCTGAGCTGCTGTTCATTAAAAAAAAAATGAGGAACTTTGCCCCCCTTCTCCTCCACCTCCTCAGGTGGGACAGTCCAGGACAGCAGGGAAGAGGGGATCTGGAGCTCAGAAAAGAGGGTTGGAAGTGGGGAAGGCTTTGCTTCAGGGAGGGCAATTTCCTGGCACAGGATGTGACCAATGTTCTTATACAAGTAGCATCTGACCTTTAGCTTGAAATCATTTCTGTTTGGTCCAGGGTTGTGATTGCCATCTGCCTTCCCCAAATCACCAGGAGCCATGTGAGGCTCCAAGTCCATGTGGTTAGAGCCCTGGGGAGATATAAAAGGCAGGGCCATAGCAGGGCGAAGGCGCTGGGGGAAGAGGCTGGGCTGGGCAGGTGCTGACCCAGTGTTGGGAGTGGCGAGGAAAGGGTTAAAGGGTCTGTGAGCAGGATTGGCTCTCCACTCCATGAGGGCGGTAAAATCAGCATGTCGCCTCCAATTTGCTCTGGCCTGACCTTGAACGTGAATCATTCCATCACAATGTCCTTATTGATTTCCACAGGAAGAAGATTAAGCCCAGAAAATCAGGGCGGGAACTTGAGCCTGAAGCAGGGAAAATGGGATGGTTCTGGGGCTCAAAACCCCTCGTGTTTGCAAAGACGTCACAGGGGGCCACAGGCTGTGCAGCCGCCCAGCTCAGCTACCAGGTCTTGGAGGGGCTGGGTCCTGGGTTTCTGTTTCCTTACCTGGCCAGTGTGTGGCCTGGGGGCTTTCCTCAAGCTGTAAATTAGGAAGAGAATGGGGATGGGAAAATGCCGTAGATACTCCTTGAGCCTTGAGTCTGTCCTGGGGTGATCATTTATTTCATCCTTCTGTACGCAGTGACAGTCTTTGGGACCCTCAGAACCAAAAAGGATGTTTTTGGTTCTGAGGGTTCAACCAATGTTGCCATTGAACCAGCTGGCCCAAACAGCCAGGAAGGGCCCTCCTCAGGCCTGTAAACCCTTCAAGGGAATGAGCCTGGGGTGTGTGTGTGTGTGTGTGTGTGTGTGTGTATGAACGCATACATATGTCCCCCCCCCCCACATAGATGCATAAAGGTGGGTCGTTCTGTGGGAACTGACACACAATTTCCTTTCTTTGTTTAAGGTATCCCGGAGAGCCTGCTGCGTCAGTATAAGAAACAGCTCTAGAATCTTCACGGTGTGTCTGTACTGGGCAATCTAATCATTCCCTATCGGAAGGCATGTCAAGTTGTTACTACTTATACAAAAAAATAAGATAATGCTATAATAAACAATTGGCACTTGCCTCCTTGTATGAATTACTTCTTTAGATGCGGTATTAGTTTTCTACAGCTGCGGTAACAATTACCACCCACTTAATGGCTTAAAGTAACACCAATGTATTCTCTTAGAGTTTCAGAGGTCAGAAGTTTTAAATCGGTTTCGCTGGGTTAAAATCAAGGCGTGGGCAGTCTTGCGTTCTTTCTGGAGGCTCCAGAGGAGAATCCATTCCTTGCCCCTCCCAGCTTCTAGAAGTCGCCGGCATTCTCTGGTCAGTAGCCCCTTCCTCCAACCTCAAAGTGCATCATTTCAACCTCAGCATCTGTCATCCCATGTCCTCTGACTCCGATTCTCCTGCCTCCCTCTTACAAGGACTGTTGGGATTATACTGGGCCAGGATCACCTCCCCACCTCAAGAGTCTTATTCACACCTGCAGAGTTCTTTTTACTCTGTCAAGTCACATATTCTGAGGTTCCTGGCATGAATACGTGGAAGACCATCCTTCAACCTATCACAGCTGTCTAGAAATTCAAGAGTTTCATCAAAGGGTATAGGTATTTTTGATGTGAATCACCATCTCCAAATTGTTTTAATGAACACTGACATCAGCATTGGGCAACTGGGCAACACTGATCAAGGTTTAAGTTCCTCCTTGTCTCCTGTCTTCTCCAGAGCACAGAGCACAGTATCATGCTGGGCGATGATTTGCTTCTTACTAATCTTTCACTGGAGTGTCTGAGGAGTTGATTTCTCAGGAGGAAGCTGAGGGAACAGGACTGGGATGTTTGGCCAGAGGGCTGGGGTGGGAGGTTGGCTTCCAGGAGGAACAGGCAGGCGGAGATGCCTGGCTGGAAGGGCAGGTGAGGGGGGAAGAAAAGGCAGGAATACTGTGATTCCAGTGATGGCTGTGATCACCGGAAGCCAGGCCCCATGGTGGGGATGGGGCAGGTGCTGGGAAGCTGCCTCCAGCTAGAGCCCAGGAGGGCCAAGTCAGCAAAGCTGCGTTGTCGGGGACAGGTAGATGAACAGTCATCTGAAAGCCTGAGGTTGCCTTTCCAAACCGAGGCCCCCACTGGGACGCTAGCTCCCCAGCTCCCCATGTCCTCGCCTTCCTCCCACCCCTTCCCTTGGGAGCCAGTCTCCTGTCAGCTCAGTTCCAACAAGCTGGGGGCAGGCGCTGGGGGGTCGTGGGGAAGTGCGGGGCGGGGGGCAGATGGGGCAGGAGAAGTTGGAGTGACCTTCAGGGCCATGAAACAGGGTCTTCTCTTCAGCTGAAATTCCTTCAGAGTCAAAGCAGACCGGACACCCTCAGAGACGCACAGTGGCCAGGTGTCTTTCCGTGGTTTATTAGATACAGAACCAGAATATAGATCCGAGAAAAAGAAGCTGCAGGAACAGCTGGGGCCCAACCTGGCACAGGCTACTAACCCCAACCCTAGGGCATCCCCACGGCCCCAGGCATATCAGGGTAATGCTGGGGCGTGAACAACCTCGTGTCCATGCCCTTTGCACCAGTGGAACAAAGGGGCATGTGGAGGTGACCTGTAGAGTGGGGTGTGAAAGGGACCTTAGCCCTGGCTTTAAGAAGGACACTCTTGTTCAGAGACAAGGCTCTGACAAAACGCTGGAAGACCAGTTGTATGTGTGGAGCACCTGCATTTCCCACTGACAGATGCTCTCCTGCTAAACAGTCCCACGAAGCAGAGAGCTAGGAATTGGCTGAGCCACAAAACTCACCTCAGGCCCCTCCAGAGACCAACTCTGCTATGTCCTTGGAGAAGAGGCACGTGGCAAAGCCAGGCACGCCCTTCCAGGCTGAAGGTACCCTAAAATAACCAATGACCCTTGGGGGCTCCTGCTACCACCTCACAAGAACCAGCTCACCTGCGAGGGAGGCTGGGAGTGGGGGCCACATAGGGAGCAGGCATGGGTCTGTTCTTCTAAATCCTTTCCTGAACCACAGGGTAGGGACAGAATGCCAGGGCATCCCTCTTGGGTCTACAGGGGACTTGAAGGTCACTGAGCCCATTCCCCTGTCTCTGGGCCTGACCTTGCAGACCTTGGTGGGAGGACCTGAGAACCCACCCTCTTCGCTTCTGGGAAATCCCCCTGTGCAGCCCCATGCAGGCCTGTGTATTGCAGTTAAAGCCTCCTTGTCCTTTTACTGTGGTTCTCCCAGGGTAGAAAGGGTCCCTGTCCTGCACATGGTCTTGAGTCTAGCTTGGGGCCTGGCTTCCCAGGAAATCTTTCCCTCTCCACCCCGCTGCAGCCAGAGTCAGGGCTCAGGCCCATTCCAGACCTCAGCCAAGGACAGAGTTGAGTTCCCTGAGCCCTCAGGTATGATGCTTTTCGGTGTATGCAGGAGAGGGAGGCCAGAGAAGAAGCCAGGAGGGGCAGGTGTGGCCCTTTCTAATCACTCTCCGAGCCTCTGCCCGTCATTCCGTTCTCCGCACCTACCTGCTCCCCACACCTGTAGCAGCCAGGCCCACCCCCCGCCCCGGCACCCTGGGCCCACTGGAAGCAGAAGGTGGGGGTGGCAGAGGTGGTCCAGCCAGCCCCGGCCCCCAGGCCTCAGGACCACTGGCAGGCACAGTCGGTGGGCTCCTGCACGGTGTAGGGCACCCAGGTGGCGTTGGTGGCACAGAAGAGCTGCACGGAGCGCCGCTGCAGGCCCACCTCCCGGCAGCACTTGCAGAAGCGGGCGTAGGTGTTGATGTTGTAGTTGTAGATGCTGGCAGACGGGCACCTCCCGTCGCAGGACACTAGGTTCACCTAGAGGTGGGCGGGCTCGTGAGGCCGACGATGCAGCGCACCCCGCGAAGCCCCCTCTCCCACCGCCAGGGGGCGCCACTCACAGGGGTGTTGCTCCTGCATTCGTTCTTTCGGATGGTCATACGGATGGTGACCTTCTTGCAGGAGCGCCCGTCCTCTTTACCTGGGGGGGGGGGTGGGGGGGGGTAGCTGTGGCTGAGAAGTGTTTGCAGGGGACAGCAGGATGGGCCGGACTGACTGGGGCAGTTAGTGTCATGCTTGAGGGTCTCTCTACAGGCATTAGTGCCCCTCCCCAGCAAAGAGAAAGCCTTTCACTCAGTGCCCTGGAGACAGGCAGGTGGTGAAGGCAGGGGAGACAGGGAATGAGGTCTGGATGGCTGGGGTGGGGGGACGATGTGGGGGCGGTGCTCTGGGCTAGGAAGAGGAGGATTTGGAGACTAGGCAGGCTGCCTCCCCACCCCAGCCCCAGTGCCTGTCTCTAACCCCTGTTGGTGACCCTGGCCCTGTCCCCACCCCTCTCTCAGCTTCAGCGTTCCAACTCTGAGAGGTCTTCTAGGATAAAGAATCGGCAATTTCCTGAATGTATGAAAACCCACTACCTTGTACCAGAAGCTGGCACACAGCGGGCTCACTGGGTTTCCGTATCCATCGGACAGGGTCAGGGGTTCGTGCACCTCACACAGTCATCACAGGCATGGAAGGTGACTGGCAGCAGCTTCCTCTGCCTGGGCCATGCCTCCCACCGACAAGCCATCTTAGGGCCACTCAGGCCCTCACAGACGGAAATATCTCCTCCCCAGGCCTTTCCTGCGTCCCCGCCTGAAACTACAACCCCCCTCCCTCCACCCTCTGCTCCCTCCCCGACCCCTCCCTTGCTTTATTCCTAGCCTGGTCACCATCACCATCTCACCAGAGACACAAGGGTGGGTATGCTGGGAAAACAGAAGCTTCAGACCTTCTTTTGAACAGCCCCTCCCTCAGCTTGCTGTGAGCTCTTTTCCGTTCTAAATAAATACTCAATTTCACACCCTGATATGGGACTTGTAAGTTTGTATTCTTCTTCTTAATGAGGCCCCCCAAACTGTGTAAGTCTCAATCCCCCTAAAACCAGAGGTATCCGTCTTACTATATATTTTACTTATTATTCTGTCTCTCCCACTAAAACGTCAGTGGCGTCTACAGTGCCTAAAACAGGGCCTGGTGTATTGATGCTTAGTAAATATTTGCCTGATGCACGGATTCTCTCTGTCACCCCAGGGAGCCTGCCAGAAATGGGGTGGAATTCTGGCCTCTGGGCCTCACCACAGTGGGTTTCCCACCATACCAGCTGGAGGACTCCTGGCCAGAGCTAAGTTCACTTTTTCCTCCCCCTCTGCTTCTAGCAGGCAAGAGGCCCAAGGCCTGTCCTGGCCATGGCCCTTGGGGTCCTGGACTGAGTGACCAGCGGGAACAAAGCAGTGGCAGCACTGGGCGCTGATGGGCTCCAGGAGAGTGGGCACCGCTGAAGCATTCCCACGCAAGCCCAGGGGGTGAGGCTCGCTATTCAGCATGCACTGTTGGCTGAAAGGCCCTTGCCAGAGGCAGGGAGCAGGGGCCCGTGCCCTTCCCTCCCCACCCCCCAGAGCTGGGGCCATCTAGCAGAAGGGAACAGCAACATGGCTGCACGCCTGCAGTCCTTCCAAGAGGAGTACCTGGGTGGCAGTGGACACTAACCCGTGGAGGAGAGGCGGGGCTAACGGGGACCACAGGAAACAGGGTCCCCGGGGAACCTGGGGAGAGGGACATGGGTCGCAGGTCACATGGGAGCACATGCAATATTCAGTGAACGTGAGTTGCGGGTGAGAGACCAGCCAATGAGGCACTGAGCCCAGCTTTCCTGCTGTCTATGAAGTGGACATAGCGTCCCAAATTCTGTCCTCCAAAGGCCAGTCTGAGGACCGTAGGGGGAGGGGAGGCACGTAGGCAAAGGTCTTACAGTTGACTGGAACGTGCCTGCCTATGTGGCTGGGACTGCGGGTTCCAGGGGCCAGATGTGGGACACATGCCCAGAGCTCTCACTCAGACTGAGTCAGGGACCCCGCGGGCCTGAATCCCACCCAGGGGGCACCTCTAAGACTGGGCTCCTGGCCACAGGAAGAATTTACCTGGGGGGCTTCTGGCTGGGGGTCGTACAGGAGGAGGGAGAACAGGTGGGGGATTACTGACCTCTTGGACATCCCCGTCTCCATCAAGAAGCAGAGGACTTTTGCTGGGATAGGGACATGAGTATGGTGTCTGCCCATTTGCATATCTCTGCCAGTGCCATGAGCCCGATGGGAGGTGTGTTATTCCTTCATTTAATAATCCCTGACGAACCGCCACTGGGGTGCCAGGCCAGGAACCTGGCCCTCTGAACCCTGGCATGATACCCTTTCCCCCGACCCGAAAGGTGTCCCCCTTCACCCCTGGGCCTCAGCCATGCTCACTCACATGTCCTGCAGCACCCTTCCAAGGAAGGTACCACTGAGCCCCCAGCCTAGAGGGAGAGGAGAGGAGGTCAGTGGGAGAGCCTGTCCTAGACCTGGAGCCAAAATCCCAGCAAGAGGCAGCGAGAGTGACTCCCTTTCTCCCATGATGCTCCGGGAGAGGAGTACCAGGTATTTCCATCCATCAGGGCCTGGCCAGTGGGAGAAGGGGCCCCTGGGCTGGCCATGGGAGAGCCAGAGAGGCTAACCTGACTCACTAAGGCGGCCTGTGGCCCCAGTAAGACTGCAGGCTGGATAAGAGGGTGTGGGCCCCCCGTCCTTCCAGGGGGCAGCTTCCCTCATGCCCCACCCTGTTCTCTCATTAGTGCTTCCTGCACAGAGGGTCAGGGAGGGGAGGGGTGCAGGGGCTGGCCCATTTGGTCCCGTGACCTGGGCTCTATCTCAGCCCTGGATAAGTCACCCCTTTCCTCTGGGTTTAATTTTCCCACCTTGAAAATGGGGGCATAGCTTCCTCCTCACTTATGAAATCAGCCAAACAATGATATGGGAGAGCTTTGTGAATTAGGGAGTATATGCGTGTGATTTTATGAGTGTGTACTTGTGTGTGTACACATGTGATTTTGTATTGTGAGGGTATGACTGGGAGGGTGTGTGTGTGTTTTCTAGGTAAGATCAGAAATCTTTTGATGTCTGATATCAATCTCGGGAACTTTGATAATGCAACAATAACCCAGCCCTCCAGAAATCCTTTCGCTTGATGTCTGCCCAGAGTGACAGCTGTCCCTTCTGGCATTGGTCTGGTCAGTGGCAGTACCATCAAACCATCCTACAACCGAACTGGGCATCTGCACGCTGTGTGTGGCCTGTGTGCCCCGTTGTGTGATGGTCCATGGCGTGTGTTGTGGCAGGCAGAGGGGTTCATGTCCCCATGAGGTGTGCGGTGTGCATGAGGGACTGACTGTCCATGTTGGTGTGTGTGTGAGGATGGATGTTTCCGTACACCTGGGCATTCCCATGTGATGCTTGGGGATGTGTGCTGTGATGAGGTCAGAGCGGGACCACATGGAGGGATATGGAGCTGGGGTGGCAGGGCGCATATAGATTTCAGTGGACCCCTCCTCCCTCACCTCAGCACACAGGACCCCCCGCCAGCCCCCACGCCCCCTGACAGTAAGACGGCTGGTATCCCTGGCTTCAGGCCAAGCCGTGCAGGGAGGAAGTTGGTACTGACCTTGGCACACTCAGTCTCGTTGAGTGGGGGGCAGCTGATGGGTGAGCGGACGAGCACCGCGCCCAGGGGAGTGCTGCTGCAGTGATGGCGGGCACAGTCTGAGATCCACGACGCCCCAGGCTGGAGGGCACAGAGATGGACAGGTGGCCCGTGGGAACTGCTAGGGCACAACTCAGAACACAGGTGTGGCCCATGACCTGGCACTGCCCAGGACCCTGTCTGCACCTCTCCCTGAGCCCTAGCCTACCCCTAACCCCCCACACACCTTCCCCAGGTGGGTAGCTGGGGAGCCGCCTACCAAGAACAGGGAGGTGGTGCCGTTGGGGAAAGTGAAGAGGCAGGACACGTTCCTGCAGGAGCCGCAGCAGGCTGCCAGGTCCCGTGGGTGCTCGTACTCCTGGTTCTACAGGATCCGGCAGGATGAGAGGGGCTTCAGCCCTGTGCCCACCTCCACCCTCCTGCCTTTCCTACTGCCTGAGGTCCCAGAGCCCGAAGCCCAGAGCAGGCCGGCCTCAGAAAGGGAACTCCCAGCCTCTCATGTCAGGCAGGAAGGTCTTCCCTCCGTCCGCCTCAAGCCTCCCTCACAGCAATTCCTAGACCCCAGCCCCATGGACGAAGAGCATTTCCACCCATTTCAGCGACAGCACTGCTGGTGATTAAGGGTGCTCCTTCTGGCTGTGCACAGACCTCAGTTTGAGTCCTAGTCCCTGCGGGAATTTGGACAAATGACTGGACCTCCCTCAGCCTCCGTTTTCTCATTTGACAAATGGGGCTATTTCCACCCCAACCCTCATTAGCTTTTACAAGAAGCCAGTCACTATCCTAGCTACTGGGCATGCAGAAGTGCTCAACAAAGGGTAGCAGCACAGACACACACACAGAGCAGCAAGGAATGGGCCAGTCATAAGTAGGTGCCTCGATCTGTGTTCTCGCCATCAGATACCTGCCCTGGCCAGACCCGCATCCTTGCTGTTCCCCTCCTGGCCTCTCCCAACCGGGCCTGAGCTCAGCATCTTCCACAGGGGTCTCTGAAGGGCCCCTCCCCCCAGCCCTACCCTTCAGACGTGTCTAGAAAGCTTGAGGATCCTCTGATTCCTGGAGCACCCAAGGTCACCCAGGCTGGTGCCCTGACCCGGCCCATCCCCCTCCCACCCCACACCTACCGCCTCACAGTGGACGTCACATAGCACAGAGGTGGTGTTGATTTGGTAGAAGCTGGTAAGAGGGTCAAGCACGTCCGTGCAGCGCGAGGTGTGGCACACGCCGTCTGCCGAGAGCTCCACCACGGTCTGGCCCGGCAGCATCACCCCCAGCTCGCGGCTCAGGCACACGGGGGCCTTCACTGGGTAGGTGTGTGGGATGACCGCAGTCACCGAGAGCCCGGCAGGCACATCCAGCACCCCCTGGCCAGCCCAGCCTGGCCCTACCCAATGGGCGTCCCTTCCCTGCTCACCACACTCGTATTTGGCGCAGCCGCACACATTCTCCACGCTGTGCAGGAACTCCTCGTCCAGCTGGGACTTCTCCCACTGGGTGGGGCAGAGGCAGTCAGCACCCCAGGGTGCAGAAGCCCAGGCCCGCCCTCGGGAGCAGTCTGCCACCCAGGCCCTTGTCTTTGTCAGTTGGCTCCGTGCTGTGGGTGGGGAGGGGGCTGGCGGGCCTGGGGCCCTTGACTCCCAGGGAGCTCACGCCTTCCCCAGCCAAGGGGAAAATTCCCAGGGTGGCTCCCCACTGAGGAACACTCCCCAGTGTCCTTTCCTAGGGGCTAAAGGCTCTCCTTTCACCCCAAGCACCCACTGGCCACCTCAGTGAGGGACCATTGCATGGCTGTCAGCCAAGAACCCCGCATGGCTTATACCATTTACCGTCCTCATTCACCAGTTGAAGGGAGAAGAGGGGAGGGGGGAGAAAATGAGAGGAAGTGTGTGTTGTGGGACATGGAGTGAGGAGAATATATATAATCAGAAAATGGTGGAAAAAACCCTTTAAACATAACTTCACATTTCTTAAAGTATTTTCCCTTCCCTCAGGGGCTGTGTAGCCTGGGGGCGAAGGGCATGGTCTCTGGAGTCAGATTTCCTGGGTCCTAATACTGACTGTGACTTACTAGCTTCATGACCTTAACCTTAGTCTTCCTATCTGTATAACTGAGATCATCATCATGGAATCAAGCTCATTGGGCTGTCATGAGAATTAATCTGACAATATACATAAAAAGGCCTATGAACGTCCCTGACATATAGTTAGCTCTCAGTAAACATTAGCTGCCATTATGAGTTTCATCACCATCATCGTCATCTTCACCATCCCCCCCTACCATCATCACCATCACTATCACCACCATCACTGTCATCTCCACCATCCCCACCACCACCATCATTGCCATCACTATCATCTTCACCATCCCCACCACCACCATCATCACCATCATCATCACCATCATCTCCACCATCCCCACCACAACCATCATCACCATCATCATCACCATCATCTTCGCCATCCCCCCCACCATCATCACCATCATCATCATCATCACCATCACTGTCATCTCCACCATCCCCACCACCACCATCATCACCATCATCATCACCATCATCTCCACCATCCCCACCACAACCATCATCACCATCATCATCACCATCATCTTTGCCATCCCCCCCACCATCATCACCATCATCATCATCATCACCATCACTGTCATCTCCACCATCCCCACCACCACCATCATCACTGTCACCATCATCGTCATCTTCACCATCCCCATCCCCACCATCCCCACCACCACCGTCATTGCCGTCCCCATCAGCATTGGACTTGCTCACCATGATGCTAAAGCATGAGCATGCCCACTTTATAAATGTGGACACTGTACTCAGAAAGCAGAGCTTAGGACAAGGAAGCTGATGAGGAAGCCAAGGCTTTCTGCACTACATTAAAGGAATAGGGTCTCCAGGGGGTGGGACACAGTAGAAAGGAAAGGGGGTGGCAGATCTCAGAGAGTGGGGAGAAACAGGGTCTCCATACCAGGTGGCACCGGGGCACTGGAATTGTGTCGCAGTCACACTCTGAAAAACAGGAGAGGGCCGGGACCCATCTCACTGGGAGCTGTCCAGGTGGAAGTCACCCTGGGTCCCCATACTGCTCCCTCCCTTGCAGACCCTCCTCTGGCTCAGGCTCAGCCCCAGTCAGGGTGGGGGTTGGGGGGGAAGAAGCCAAAATCTTAGCCTCCCTTCAGCCTCCGGGGACACAGGGACTGTGGCTCCCCTGGTAGGCCTGTGGGGAGACAAGAGTGGGTCCTGGTTCTAAGCTCCACTCCAGAGGCGAGTGAGGCTAAACAGGCAGACAGGCCAATCACAGGTGCCCTTTGTCATCTGGGTTTCACCCTGCCCCATCCTCCTGAGAGCCCTTTCTAGAGCAGATGTGGGGCCTCTCCAGAAGTGAACATGGCAGGGGTGGAACTTCTGACCGTCTGTCTTTCCCAAATACATATTCCAGCAAGTTCGGCTTTATTGGTCCAAGTGTCTAGCCTTAGGCAGGTCCTGCTCAGGGAGAGCCTGCTGCCCGGGCAGTGCCAGAAAACTCAACAGACACGCAGGCTCTAGCTTCCTGAGAGGAGAGCGCAAGGTCAAAGCGCCTGTGAAAACACTCTCCTGGGTCCCTCACTCCTGCAGCAAATAGTTTTAAGCGCCTACTCTGTGCAGAGCTTTTCCTGTGCTCTGGGGACAAAGCTATGAATAAAACAGACCAAACTCTCTGGCCTCCTGACGTTAACATTGGAGGCCTGGAAAAAAGATGAGTGAAATAAATGTGTAACTCTTTCTACAACTCTAAGTCACATTTTTACATAAAGCTCACTGGTGTTCGTTATTGATCATGGAGTCATGGAGGCTCCCAAAAGGGTTTGAGGCAAAGTTTAAGAAGATTTTTTTTTTTTTAAACCAACAGACAGCTGCGATAAAGGCTTTTTTTTTTTTTTTTTTTTTTTTAGATGGAAAAACCTTTGGGGAACAGGGATCTCGGTTTTTTCCTTCTTTTATCCCAAGGGAGAAAAATGTGTAGGAATGTGAAGTGCCCAGCATTCAGATGCAGGGGGAGCAAGGCAGTATTGGTGGCTCTAGAGTGCTGGAATGTAAGCAGGTGGACCGTGGGGGCCGTGCCTCCCTTGCCTCCCTCTCTGCGAAGCTGTGGAGAGGGGCGTCTCCACGCAGGGACTCACCGCAGGACTTGTAGGGGCAGCAGCGGTCCGGGCTCCACACCTCCACCAGGGCAGTGCCCATGCCACACTGCACGTGGGGACAGCGGAAGCTCTCGCACACTGTGAAGGAAGGGAGGCAGAGGACACGTCAGTTGCAGACACCTTGGAGCAGACACCTTGCAGACACCTTGGAGCAGACACCTTGCAGACACCTTGGACTCCTCCTTGGTTGCCCTCACCCCTGTCCAGTGTTCCTTAGACACCCTCCGGGGCTAGAGCCCAGGGAAGAAGTCTGGGCTCCTGGAGTCTCCCCCTAGAACTTCTTCTGGAAGCCTTAGTTCCACTCTGAGGAGGGATTAGCAATAGGACAGTGTCAAAACCTTAAAGTGACTCAACGGAGCCTTCCTTCCCTCTAGATTCTGTGTCACCCTGAGAGTAGGGGCAGATGGACACCAGGGACCGGTGCAAGCTCCACTGCTGGGAATGAATGTTCCCCCTAGAGGAGAACGCCATGCTATGCGCCCTGTGGGAACCATACCCACGGAGCCCACCCTGAGCCCGCTCTGTATCAGGGATGCTACACTCCAGGGTGCACACTTCCCTTTTTCCTAGTCTTCAGGCAATCCCTCTTAGTTTGGGGTTCCTCAGCCATTCTCATTTACTGGAAGGACAAGGCAAGGATTGAGGGACTCCTGGGCGCAACTTTGGGGTGGGGAGGGGAGGTGTTGGGGACAGCACTTTGAAAACTGATCTGATTTACTAAAAAAAAGTATATTGGCACAGGTAAAGATTATCAATTGATATCTCAAAAACAAACAAACAAACAAAAAACAGACTCTTAAATACAGAGAACAAACTGGTGGGTGCTGGCGGGGGGAATAGGTGAAATAGGTAAAGGGGAGGATACAAGCTTCCAGTTATAAAATACGTAAGTTATGGAGATGAAAAGTACAGCACAGGGAACAGAGTCAACAATATTATAATGACAAGGTGTGGTGACAGATGGTGATGACATTCTTCAAGACGAGACCAAAGGCGTGTGCACATTTGTTGAAATGCTATGTTGTATACTTGAAACTAATTAACATTGCATATTAATTATGCTCTAATAAAAACAACAAAAAAATAAGAAAATCTAAAAAACCATGTACAGTATGAGCTTACTTTGATTAAAAACAAACACACGTATAAAGGCCTAGAGAGTATGTGGAAGGATGTATTCCAACCCCAACTGTGCTGACAGTGGGGTATCTAGGAAGCCAGAAGAAAGTATTCTCACTCGCTTGCATTTACTTGGATTCTGTACCTTTTATGAAGCAGATATAGTGCTTCTATAACAAAAGTACAATGAGGATCGGAAGAAGTAATGATACCAATACCCTCCCTTTACTGAGCACCTACTGTATGCCAAGGACTGTAAGGTATTTCACATATATTATCTCCCATCTTCATGAGAGTCCCTCAAGGTACGTACTGTTAGCACTTTTGGACCCATGAGGAACCTTGGCTCAGAGAGTTAGTGACTTGCCCCAGGCCACATGGCTAGGGGCAAATGGCAAAACTGGGAAGCAAAACCATGACTGACTGGCCGCACCTGTTCTCACTCCCCATGACCAGACTTCCTCCTGAGAACCCCAGAGAGAGGGGTGCCTGGGTGGCTCAGTGGGTTGAAGCTTCTGCCTCCAGCTCTGGTCATGATCCCAGGGTCCTGGGATCGAGCCCCTCATTGGACTCTCTGCTCAGGGGGAGCCTGCTTCCCTCCTTCTCTCTCTCTCTGCCTGCCTCTCTGCCTACTTGTCATCTCTGTCAAATAAATAAATAAAATCTTAAAAAAAAAAAAAAAGAACCCCAGAGACACACATGAATAAAGAGCAGGAGGCCAAGAAGGACAGAAGAAGAGACACACAGAAAGAAAGGAAAGACAAGGCGAAGGACGCTGGCCCTCTGCTCAGATCAGCTTTGTGAACACTTGGCGACGAGAGGCCTGGAGCCCCCATGTAGGGCTGATCTGTGCATTGGGGTCAGCTCATCTGGGCATGCGCTGTGGAAGTCTACTCTGCTCCAAAGTTGGTTTCTGACACTGAAGCCGTCAGGGTTGCCCCTGGGGTCTCCTGGCAGACAGTCCCCGCCTACACCGCTTTGGGCAGGCGAAGTTCACTCCCCTTTTCCCTATAATCAGTGTGCGGTTTTTGCAAATGAAGTCATCTTGAAATTCAACCAGCTTGTTAGGTTTTCTTAACGTCCCTGATGCTGCCTCTACTAGGCTTAAGGGGTACTATTAAGGTACCAGGTATACAGTACACATTATATTAAGGTACTACGTCCTGTGAAGATATCAGAAAGGGTCCACTTCGATTTACGGTCGCAACCCAAAAGAGCTTCCAAGGCTTTGAGATGCAGGGTCTTCTGGGATGTAGGCTGCATGTGCAAAGCCAGGGTGACACAGGGCAAGAGGGGCCCTGAAGCAGGGGCCTTGGCTCATAGAATAAGGACTGTGAATCAGTGCTGGGAGGGTTGGGGTGGTCTCACCCTAGGCCTCCCCCTGGGCCTGCGGACTCCAAGGGAGGGGACAGGGAACCTCCTCCTGAAAGCTCACAGCCATCCACATCCCTGCCTGGACCCCGCACCATCGCCTGGCCCAGCGTCCTCCGGTGAAGCCTCTTCCTCCCTCATAGGTTTGGCTCCTCCTCACCCTGGGGCTCCCTGTGGCTCCCTATTGAACTGCCATTGGTCCTGAGGGAGGGCCTTGTGAAGGGGCACATAAATGTCCCTGGAGCCCCTTGAGGTTGCATGCCCGCCTCCAGCTGGGACTCACCACACTGATACAGAGGACAGCAGAGCTCTGTGGTGTTCCTGTCCACGGTGAGCGCCTCTCCTTCCTGACACTCGGGGATCGGATCTGGACAGTCGCCACAGGCTGAGGAGGGGAGAGGAGCCACGGCTGTCACAGGAAGTCCCCCTCACAGAGTCTTGGTACAGGGCAGGTTGCTGGGTTGGTGGAGGGGGGTACCTAAAACCCAGCTGTGACAGGAGCTGGACTCAAGTAGCCTTTCATGGCCTCATGGGGCCTGTCCTGGAGCAAGAATCTAGATCCTCCTTGTCTACCTAAAGTTTTACACCAAACAAACACCAATTTCCTCCTGCTAGTAATGAGTGGGGTGAAGCCAGGCTTGGTTTCCTCTTCCTCCTTCCATTTGTTCTGAACAGGAATCTCACCCTTGTCCTGTGCCCAGTCTATCTGGTGAGCTCCACAATCTCCTTCCCAGCTGCCCCCAAGAAATGTGTGAGGAAAGGGATGTCCGGGATCCAGCTGTGCACACTGACATCTGCTGGCATGTCTACCCACCGCAGAAGTAGGAGGGGCAGCACGAGTCCCCCAGGTGACCCACAATCAGGATCTGGTCCTGGCGGCAGCTGGGGACCAGTTCTGCCTCACACAGGTCTGGGTCACACTCTGCAGAAAAGATAGAACTTAAATGCTGGGAGCAGACCCTGTCTGGCCATGCCTGAGCCCCCAGCCCGGCTCTGCCCCAGTCCCTAACCAGAACCCAGTCCCCAGAGCTCCCCCTCCCGGGCTGCAGGGTTCCCCACTCCCCTGCGCTCCCCGCCTCAGAATCTCTCACCACAGCTGTAGCTGGGGCAGCAGGAGTCCTCCTGGAAGTGGGTGAGGAGTCGGTGGCCTGGGCGGCAGGTAGGGGCGAGGCCCTCACACAGAGTCTGGTTACACACTGGGCCAGGGGCCACAAGGCATGTCACCTGAAGGCTAGGAACATCCCCACCCCCACCTCCTGGCCTCCAGTACTCCCCAGCATCTCGAAAGCTTGTCTTCATTTCTCAATCTCCCCAGAACCTACATTCTAGGAAGGGGCCTCTGAGGGTCACACAGAAGGTCCAGGGCTCGACAGAAGAGCATTAATTGTTAATATTCATTGAGATGGGCCAAGTGTCAGCTGCTGTCCTAGATCAGAATCAACTTCTACAGTCTCACAATCAGCCAGAAAGTGGGGACTATGATCAGTCTCGTGCTATAACAGAACCAGCTAAGGCACAAAAGACATTAAATGATCGCTGAGGTCGTGAGGCTGCAAAATGGCAGAAGAGTTGTCCAGACTGCTCAGGTCCATAGCCTGTGTCTTCAAGCCCTACCTCACGCTGCTTCCTGAGGGGGCCTCCTCTCCCCCAGGTGGGGTTCTCCCTGCTTGCAGCACACCCCCCACACGCCCCTTTCATTTTCCCAAGCCTTGTCCTATCCATCAAGGTCTGCAGGGGGAGCCGGCGCCCTTTAACCATCTTAACAGTTGAGGTTGAGGGAAGTGAATGGCGGGACTTACCACAAACCGTTCCCAGGCAGCAGGGATCCTCAGTGGGCAGGAGCAAGGCCACCTCCCCAAAACGTGGGCAGGTCTCAGGGCGGGGCCCCGGGCAGCCCAAGTCCACTGGGACAATGGTGTTGGGAGCCTGGCACTGGTGCTGGCAGCATCCACTGAGGGAGCTGTTCCAGGTCTCCCCCAGGGCCCGGGGCACGCCCGTGCTGTCAGTGCAAGCTGCAGTGGGGGACAGGGTGGGACACAAGGGACTGAGGTGGGTGGGAAGACCCAGACCATCCCAGGCTTGACCTTCCCTGGGACACTGACCATCCCCAAAGCAGACCTAGAGGGGGGCAGATGGGCCTTGGCCATGGGTGGCAGGTGGGATGAGGAGACCCTGGGGTGAGGTCAGCTTTGGAGGGCCCTATCCTGGCCGGGAAGGGACCTACCACACTTCTCCTCGGGGATGCAGAGCGCCGAGTGGCGCCGGTGCAAGAGGGTGCCCTCGGAGCAGACACAGCCCTCGCCCAGCACCTGGCACTGCTCTGGGTCCAGTGGGCCCAGCAGCCCGTCCTGGCACGTCTCGGGGGGCTCGCAGGCTGCCACACATGCCTGGTAAATGGAGTCACTGGAGCATAGGAAGGCTGCAGGGGCACAGTGGACAGCAAGCAGGGCTCAGACCCCAGGCAGAGTGAAGAAGGGCCTCAGAGTGTCATCTGGGCCTCAGCAGAGAGTGCAAAGGGGTTTGGTGTCCCTGCCTCCCTTATCAGAAGGCAGCAAAGCACCACCCCAGGCCAAATCCAGCCTCCTACGGACTTTTGCGAATAAAGTTTTATTGAAACACAGCCACGCCCAGGCACCTGCCTATTGTATCTGGCTGCTTTTGCACTCCTAGGGCAGAACTAATTGTGACAGAGACAGTAAAGCCTGAAAAGCCTCAGTTATTTACTATCTGGCCCTTCGCAGGAAACATTTGTCAAATCCTTGCTTTAGATCAGTGTTTTCAAATTTTCTTGACCTTAGAAATTACACTTTACACTGTGGTCTGGTACACACGGGCATGCAGAGCAGTGGTCCTTAAACCTCAAACAGTGGTCCTTACAGAGGACTCATTTGGGAGCTTTTGGAAATCCCCTTGCCAGGACCGCACCCGGAGCAACATTAGAATCTCTTATTGTGGGGCCCAGCATTCGTACTTTTTGGAGTTCCCTAGGGATTTTAAAGGATGGCTTGGGACTGAGAATTACTGAGATAGATAGATAGATAGATATATCTATCTATCTATCTATCTATCTATCTATCTATCTATCTCAGTAATTCTCAGTCCCAAGCCATATATATATATATATTTGAAACTTTTTTTAGAGCATTACTGATATACTGAAACAAACTTGTTCACAAAACAATATTTACTCAAAAAAAAAAACCCCAAACCAAAAAAACAATATTTACTTTTTCTAGGTAGAGTACACACTAGCATTTTCTATTCTGTTGCATATTTTGAACATGGTGTTGACCCCCAAAGTTGGTTTCATACCCACAGTGTGGAAAACACTACTCTAGATGACTTTGTCTTTTCATCTTTTATCTGCCGTCGTATTCTAGGCGTGGTCTTCCTGTGAGCTCCTTCCAGCCTATCTGGATGTGTCCATATTTATAAATCAGAGTGCCCTAGGCCGGTCCACCCCTGTCTACACCACCAGTGCAAACCTAATGGGATGGGGAGGGGTGGCTCTCACTTCCCTTCTCAGGCAAGGAAGGGAGAGACTGAAGGAAGAGAAAGATGACCAAGAAATTAAAAGAAAGGCAATACATCCTGGATGGTAACCATGTAGTGGGCCTGCGGGAGACACTCAGCACACATTACCTCCATGTCACCTTCAAACCAACCCTAGGGGGAGCCATTACCACTTTCTTCATTTTACAGAGAAGGAGAAGAGATTCAGGTAAGTTAAATAATAAGCAAATAATATTCATTGGGCTTATTAATCTACATTATAATAAAAATAAATGTGTTAAATTATTCATAGATGGATTTATATTTATTATATAGTATATTAAATATGTTTATATTATATTGTATATTAAATAAAAATACACTTATTTATGTATTTATCATAGATATATTGATAAAATACTTCTTGAATTACAGAGTAATATCAATGAATGAATGAATAAATCAATGACTAACAGGGGCGGGAGCGTCAGAAGCCACGGAGGAGTCGCCCGTCCTCCCCACTCCCGCTCAGGCCCTGACTCACGGCAGTAGTCAGAACGTCGCCACTCGATGCACACGTGGAATTTGTGGCACATGGCCACGTACACCGTCAGTGCCACGCAGGGCTGCTGCACGTACTTGGTGTCCCGGATCCACAGCTCACAGAATGACTCTGGTGGCACCTGGGCAAGCCAGACAGTGCTGCTCCCCCCTGAGTCCCCATATCCCGGGGCCCAGCTCCTCCCAGCCACAATAACCAGGCACAATAACCAGTTTCTGGAGACTCATGATCTGGCCCCAGGTTCAACACCTCTGGGGAGCTGCTCTCTG
This sequence comes from Mustela putorius furo, assembly GCF_011764305.1. Classification (NCBI taxonomy): domain Eukaryota; kingdom Metazoa; phylum Chordata; class Mammalia; order Carnivora; family Mustelidae; genus Mustela; species Mustela putorius. The sequence goes on from NW_025422011.1 coordinate 25,537,757, forward strand.
CAGGTAGGGACTGTCCTTCCTAGCCTGGGAGGTCCCCCCATGCCGGGCCCCAGCGGGTACCTACAAAGCGGTGGCAGGCGCTGAAGGTGCGGTTGGACACCATGCGAAGGCAGGGCGAGCAGTCCGCTGTGGCACAGCTGTCCGGGCGGAAGCGGGTCTGGCCCACCGAGGTCAGGGAGCTGGGCACCTGCCAGCTGTCCAGAAAGGGAGCGGGGTCCTCAGCCTCACCCACCACAGAGCCGTCCTCCAGGGTGAGGTCGTTGGCTGCATCCCCATCACAGATGCCTGGAAAGGGAAGGACGATCCCAATAGCCATAATGATTACCACCACTCCCAGGTCCCTGGGTGTCACTTTGCATATTTCTTACAACAATTCTTTGAGGCTGGTATTACTATTATCCCCCTTTTACAGATGAGAGAAATGAGGCACAGAGAAGCTAAGAAACCTGCTGTGTAGGAAGATATCATCATTCTTAGGAGACAGACACCAAAGTATTTAGAGATAGAGGGATACAATGTCTCCGACAAACTTTCAAATCACTCAGAAAAAATGCATTTATGTAAAAAAGGCAGAACATAGAAAAGTGCACATATAAAAATCATATATGTGTGCATGCATATATATACACATATGTATACCTATGTGTGGTTTTTATACATCTTTATACACATCTAAACACATTTTATACACCTCAGTGTACACACAGAGGCAGGAAAAGCAAATGTGGCAAAATGTGAACCCTTGGTAAATCTGAGTAAAAAGTAAATGGGAGTTCCTTATAGTAGCTCTGACCTTACATGAAAATTAAAAATGACTCCAAGAAAATCTGCCTTAGCGGAGACTGCTAGCTAAGTGTAACGCCTCTTTCCTCTTCTTCCCGGACAGTTCTCTAGCCTGTTTTTCCCAGGATCTCCTGGGGCTGGGGGAGCCCATGCTGAGTGAGGAGGAGGGTGAAGGGTACCGGGGCCAGGCGGTCCATCAATATTCTTTGACTCTCTGACTCTTTTTCCTGCAGTGGAGTTGGAAGCGTGTGTTGAGAATGGCAGAGCCGCAAGATGGAGGGAGTCTCCACTTGGGAATTTTTGTGTGCCCGAAATAGACTTCTGTCAGGTCATAAGACATTGAAATGGGGGTGGGGGCTGAAGTTTCTCTGTCACAGCTTCTACCATGACCTTAACTTTCAGCTTCCTCTCTCGAGCTCTAGGCTCCCCACACACACTTCCCTGCCCTTGACCTTCTTATGCTGCTCCCTCTGCCTGAAACACTTTCTCAGAAGTCCTTTCAAGAGCGCTTCGGAGGCACCCGTCCACGACCTTCCAGTTCTGTAGAACGGATTTTGGTTTGGCTGGGCTGTCCTGCTCTGAGTGCAAAGATTCATTTTCCTTTAGATAAATTTTCTCACTCTCCCAGTAGTCTCCCCTGGTTCCCCAGCAGGGTGCCCAGGATACAGAGTGTTAGTTCGGATAAAAATTGGCTGACTTCTGCTTTCACACCTCCAGCCACCAGTTTCATGAACGTAAAGCATGATTTACTCAAAACCTTCAGGTTTTATGGTCCCAGTGGTTGCATTTTTGGTCTTGACATCGAGTCACCGAAGGGTGTCCTGAGTATCCTAGGGAGGAGATTACTGCTGAGGCCAGCACTCCCTGCCAGGCATAAAGAGTGGAAGCAAGACATGGTGAGAAAAAGATGATGGAGTGTTGGCAGTGCTGTGTGTGTGTGTGTGTGTGTGTGTGTGTGTAAAAAAATATGCTTGCATCAGTAAGTCAGTAAGAACAGAGGTTTCATAAAACAGTGATTTCTTCTGTTTTGCCTACTATCTGTTCTGGGACTGGCACATGGTAAGTAATCAAAGAATGAGCAAAGAGCAGACTTGCACATGTTAATTCACATGAGGAGGGCATTCTGAATACAAGGGTGTGAGTGTCAATGATCAAAACGGTGCAGATTTATGGACGTACATGTATGTGTTTATGGAACATGGAAGTGCTCCTCTGTTCCCTGGCATCATAATGTCTTGTCACAGAATGTCCCGTGGGGGAGCAGCTGTCCACACTCACACTCCCCCTGCACCCCCCCTTCTCCTTATCAAAACACATCCAGTCCCTAAGGGCACACTCCCGCAGTCATGTTGGTGTCTGAAGAGCCCCAGTGTTGTGGCAGCTCTGCTGTGTGAGTTGGGGCAAGGTGCTTAACCTCTCTGAGCCCCCTTTCTTTTTTAGTTCAATGGTCATCTCTTAGGGTTGTTAGGTCGGTGACCTGCAATAAGTGAGATCAGAGTGTGGAAGTGCTTTGTGAAGTGCCCAGGCCTATGCAGACAGGAAGGATTATCTGGTATTAGGAAGCTATCCGGGAAGCCGACAGACAATCCCAGTTAAAGTGACAACTGGCCGAGGCCAGAGCCCTTAGCCGTCTCCCTGCTGGCAGCTTCTGCCTCAGAACACCAGACACTAGGTCTCTCTGCCCTGGCAGCCATGCTGCTTCCACCTTTGGCCTGGCCTTCTGTCCCAGCTTTCCCTGGGTTCACACAGGGGAACCTATGCTGGGAGACAGAGGTGGACCAAAGAACCATCCCCTCTCCCCCAGCTGGGTCCCACCTCACCGCATAGGCCGCGGCCCTGGGCCTCGCTGGCTTTGCTGGCCTCCAGGACCATGAGTCCTGAGCTGTGCAGCCACTGGATCTGGATGTGTGACGGGGTCCGGATCACATACATGTGACCTGTGTCCTCAATTCTGAATCCGTGTCTGCTCACAGGGGGCCAGACGGGCTGTGAGTCCACAGTCACCTTGTGGGGGGAGAGTGTTCAATGTGAGCACAGCTTGTCTGTCCGTCCACGCACCCATCTACCCACCCATCCATCCATCCATCGACCTACCCACCCATCCATCCACACATCTATCCAACAAACAGTATCAAGCTATGTAACAGGCTCTGTTTCAGGCACATGTGGCCAAGACACTGTCCAAGTGGCATCAAAGAATTCCAAAACCATTTTTATGAGAAAATGATAAAACAAAAAGACACAACAACGGGAGACAGGTTGCATCTCTGTGCCCAAACAAACACGCACTTTGAGGCTTTGTAATCACTCTCCTCCCTTCCTGATTCTTCTGCTCAGGTCATTTCTTCTGGGGGATTTCCCCCAAGTCTCCAACCTCAAGCTTGGGCACCCCTTCTCTGGGGCCTCCTCATCTCTGTGCTGACCTCTCTTTGTTCCCTCATCGAGGCACCAGATCCACCTTTGAATCCGCAGCACTTGCCTTTGGGCCCGACATAAACCGGGGTCTCAATGTTTGTTAAATATGCAACACACCCTAATTCTCTCCACCACTATACAGTCACAGCTACAACCTCTGCTACATATTGACAAGGTTAAATTTGTATGTACTATGGATTAGTAGTTTTACTTTGTAGAAATGGGAGTTAAAAGATTAGAATCTTAAAATATTTATAATGACTTTAAACCTTCCTCTCCTAGAGCAATCACTGTTTTATTAATCACTTTGCAAATTATCCAGGACAGGAACTTCGGTGTTGGGAAACTTTGACCTTGGGAAATCCCTGGTGCTCTCAGCCAGAGCCTTCCTAGCTATGCAGAGAGGGGATGGGGCTCCATGGACCTGGAGTGGCCTCCCAGGTCTGGGAATGAACAGTCGCATCTAAGAACTTGGGCTTTAGCTTCTGATCAAGATGGAGTAATAAGAACTAGATATACCTTCTTACCTTAAACAACCAAAAAAACCCTGACAAATTATATGTAACAATAGTTTTCAGGCATTGAACAGTTGGCAGCACAGGAGAATGATTGCTGAGAAAGGGGAAACAAATGAGGTGAGCCTTTTGCATTATTTTTCATTGGAAGGGTCCCTCTCTGTCCTTGCCCCCCAGTCGTGAGCAAGACCTCTCCACAGCTGGACGCCCTGCGGCTTGCCTGATCGCAGCCCTGGGAAGACTGGCTCTCTGATGCGCTCACCTTCCGGCTGAAACGGTCAATGGTGACCTGATGGGTCAGGTGAGTCACATTCAGCATCACCAGGCAGAACGGAGGCCAGTTCAGGTGCCCCTGCAGAGAGAGCCCAATCCTCATCAGCTTGGAGCCCAGTCTTTGTTGCCTTCTCCTCCTCCTGCTGCTGCTGGGGAGCCGCTGTGAGCATCCTTTCTCTGCCACCCCCTCGCAGTCTGCCAGGGGCACCGGTCGGGGCTGGGCAGATGGTGCACAGAATCTCAGGGAGCATGTCTGGTTCTACCTGACCTCCTGTAAACCCAGCCAAAACAAAAAGCAAAAACAAACAGAAAATCCTGCCCTCTTCCACCCGGCTCATGAGGGTACCCTAGTAGGTGATTGCCAGTGGCCAGCATCCTTGGCCATAGGCCACATGGCTGGAGTGGCATCCCAGCTCCTCTGCACTCGCGTGCCTCCCACCTGGGCTTAGGCAATGGGGATGAGCTGGGAATGGTGTCGGCCCCAGAAAGGGCCACAAGGTGGTACACTCCCCTGATAGACAGAGCTACTGTAGGGGTTTCCGCGTCTGTCCTCGCCTCTGGCACCCCTTAAAACCCAATTCACTGCTCAATCTCCCCTCCAAATCTCATCAAATTCCGAGGCCCCAGCAGCAAATGCAGCCGGGGACAGTCACCAGGTTGGCACTTTTGCAGTCAAGGACATGGACGGTGACCATTTCTTTGGGGCTCTGGGTGAGGATGTAGATGGCCTCCTTGAACAGGGCTGCGTGGCTCCCATCAAAGGTCACGAAGCTTAGATCAGGGAAGATTGAGCACCGGCCTGGGGGAGGGGCAAGGATGAGAAGATTAACAGATGCTTCTGGGGCAGAGGCCACCCAGGTAGTAGCGCAGGCAACTTGGCCTTTTCCCAAGTGGGATTCAGAGGCCCTGAGGGCTGGAGAGTCCCTCAGAGCAGGCATCACAGAGATGAGGCTGCAAGAGTAGGGACCTGCCAGTTCAGGGGTCACAATGAGACAAGATGTCCCACAGGAGAATGCATTCAGGTCAGAGTTACCCTAAGGCCAAGGAACACACAGGGAAGGCGCCGAGGTCACGTTTGGGGAGGATCTGGTGGACCCCAGGACTCACAGGCACATTCCCATAGGGGGCAGCAGCGGTCCCCGCCCACCCTCACTGCGAGGCCCAGGACCCCACAGCGAGGGCGTGTGGCACCCTGGGGACAGTGCTGGGACTGGTTCACTCGGATCAGCTGGCCCTCCAGGCAGATGTGGCGGACGCAGTCCTGCTCAGCGATTGGCTGGGGCACAGGGTGGAGAGACAGCATGAGTGCCCAGCCTAGTACTGAGCACCTCACTACCCGCCCCTCCCCCCACCCCCACCCGAAGCTAAGGGCATAAGATCCTTTCCAAAGTCAATTGTAGCAGGGCAGGGGACCCAGAGGTATAACTACTAGGGAATGGTGTCGTCACCCTCAACCCACCCAACACGCCCCTCAGGGGCCTGGGGACGAGTTGAGCATGAGATTGGGGATCAGGGACTGAATCCCCAGGATTTCTGCGTATCTGTCCAGCCCTGGTAGAGAGGTCCAGGTACACAGATGTGCAGACGTGCAAGCTCAGACTCAGAGAAACCTGAGCACGCACAAGCACACGCACACACACATGCACACGCACACACAATCTTTCTTACAAATGTAGATCTACACTGTCTCGTGACACCATACAGCACACACACAGATATATGATTGCTCGCCCTGAGTCTCACACATGTAAACTTTGCACACACAGTCCCACGTGACAATACGGATACAAACATACACCCCCCAGCACACTCATGTTTCCACGTTCTGGTGTCACACTAAGTCATCCAGTTGGCCCTAGGGAAATGGTGAGACTCTGCCATGACATCAGGGACCCAGAAGAGCCTGCAAAATTTGTCAGCTCCAGAGTGTGGGGCAAGCCTGAGGGCAGTGACTGAACCGCCATCTTGCAGCCTGGTGGTTGGTAAAGGAGAAGCTGCCCCAGGCTGAGAGGAATGTGACGCCATGATGGTGTCCCAGCCAAGTGGCCCAGGAGAGAGGGACATAGGGGACCACACTGGGGTGGCCTGATAGGTCACTCACAACACAGGTGGGAGATGTGCTTTCCTCAGTGGTGGTTGTTAAGGTCTCAGCCGAACTCGCTGCGATGCTCTGGGCGGGGGCTGAGCGCCCAGACTGCTTGGTGGTGGCCTCTGCCTCCAGTTCTGCTGGAAGCTGCGGTCCGGCCGGGGTTCCATGGGCCTGGGCCAGCTGAGGGAGCAGAACGAGTGAGCTCTCCCGGGAGGCGGTCCTGGCCGAGACACGACTCAGGGGATAGGATGTAGGCACCAGTGGCACTGTGACGGCCCAGGGGCCATCAGCCTCCGGTGCCAAGGCAGACAAAGTGTGGGCCACAGCAGGCGTGAGTTCTGTGGGCACCCCCTGGGCAGGACCATATATCCAGGGGGGCAGAGACACTTGCTTGGACAGAATGGCCATCTTCTCTGTGGTGCTCTTGTGTGGGGCAGCAGAGAGCGTGGGGGCTCCCCCCTCAGCCATGGCCACGACTCCAGAGACTGGCAATGTGGCTCCCAGAAGCAGGCCTGGTGCCGTGCCTCCTGCCTGAGGGGTTGTATAGCTGGGTAGGCCTACCTGGGCCACGACAGCAGGGGTGAGAGGCGGTGCTGAGCTGAGGGTCTGCGTAGGTGGGGTTGTGGCCATAGTGGGAGATGTGGCCTGCTGCCGGAGTGGAAGGGTGACGACAGAACCCTTGGACCTGGGTGTGGCCACTGGGGCAGATGTGCCCACCTTGGCCAAGGGCAGGCTGGTATCAAGAGGCAGGCCAGAGAGGAGCTGGGGTGGCTGAGTTAAATCCACGGACATGAAGGGAGTGACCCCCAGCCCGTGAGCGAGTGTGGATGGGCTGGCGGCAGCTGGGGTCCCCGGGGGCAGAGCTGGAGGCCCGGTGGCTATGGTAGTTTGCCGGGTGGGGTGGAGTGGGGCAGTAGGGATGGGTCTTGGAAGTGAGGATGCTGGGGTGCCTGCGGACTGGCTGGGCCCAGGCTGCTTCTCCATGGGTGGTGCTGTCTCCACTCTCTTGGTAGCCAGAGCACTGACAGGAACCTGCTGTGCTGTTGTCCTAGCCTCGGCTGGGAGGCTGCTGGGCCTTGAAACGCTCTGGGCCTTTGTGGGCTGGGGCATCCCTGTCTTGTTCATGACTTTTATGATTGCAGGTGTCAGCAAAGTCTTGTGGGATCCCAAGGAAGTGGGAGGCCTGGAGGTCACTGCAGGGGAAGCCACAGGCCTGGAGGAGGAACTCGTAGGCAACTCCAAGCTTGGGAAGGGCTGGAGCGGGGTGGTCCTGATAGGCAAAGAGCCGGGGCCTGGGGCTGTCGCAGCTTTGGTCATGAGTGGGAAACGAGGTGCGGGGGGTGACTGGGCTGAGTCTGTGATATTGGGGCTCCCTGAAAAGGTCACAGTCACCCTCGTTGTCTTCACAGCCCCTGACCCTATACTAGGTGTGGGTGTCTGCTGCGAAAGGAAGAGAGATGAGGATTCTGGGGTAAGGGTGGTAGCCAGGTGGCTGGCGGTCGCTCCCATGCTGGCTGGGGCCTCTGTGGCGGGGGCAGGGAGGTTAGGTGAAGTGACCCCCGGTGGCAGCTGCAGAGTGGCCTGTGTGGGGGCTGGAGCCAGCTCTGGCCCCTCAGTAACTGCCATGGGTGGATTCAGAGCTGTGGTGAGTGGGGCAGAGGGACCATGCACTGGCTTGTGGGAGGGGGCCCCGGGCGCTTCCTGTGGAAACTGCAGCTCCTTGCCACTGAGAGTGGGCAGCTCCTGACCGGGAGGCAGGGTCTGGTCACCAAGAGACTCTGTGGGAACCAAAACCATGGGCTCCACACCTGGGGCAAAGAAAGAAGCAGCTCAGACAATGGGACATCTGCTGCCTGCCCCAGGGGTGTCTTCACTGGGCAGGGCTGTGAGGTAGGGTTCCTGAGCCAGCAGCCTAGGTGAGCATGGGGGAAGGCAGCTTCCAGCCGCCAGTCAGGCAGTCTGACCAACCCAGGGGCTTCTGTTGTGTGGGACTGGAGGACTCCGCAGGTCTGGACTCTGCCCCATACCTCAAAGCCCGAGCTCAGAGCCAATGGACCTCTGGTCTGCCTTTGCCTGTACTGCATTCCTACCACCTGATCCCAAGCCAGTCCCCTCTCCACTCTGGGCCTCATTTTTCTCTCTGTTTAGTGGGAAGAATGGGCTGGATGGGGTCCCTGCCTACTCTAAAGGTCTCTTCCAGAGGCTCCTATGCTGACCCTGCTTCTCCAGAGACCTGGGGACTCTGGGCATGGTTGGTCAAAGCAGAAGCTGGAGATTTAGAGGAAATCTGAGGGAGGGATGAGAAATCTGGGCCACTCACAGTCCTCCAAGTAGACACATCTCTGTGTGACTTCATCCAGGACCTTGGGAGTGGAACAGGCAGGCACACAGCCTTCCACCCTGAGGACAGAGCAGGGAGCCAATTAGTAGCTGGAGACATGGGGAACAATCATCTCTTTCACATGGAGTGAGCACAGCTTCATCCCTCCTTATGACACACGTCACATGAACCCCCAGAGACACGTGTACAGAAGTACATACACCTGAACATGCACGTTGCACACTTTTGCACTGATACTCCTCAGACCAAGAGAGAAACATGAACAAGGTCTGCTTACGCACACACCTGTGCACGCACACACACACACACACACGCTCCCATGTGTTTGCATTTAGGCACACTGTCCCACCCGCAAGACTCGAAAACATTCACACAGACACCCACACATCCATACAGACTATCAAAACCTTCGTGCACACACAGCTGCACCAACACCCAGGTGCATACAGCTCACACACGTGTACATACGCACAGCTGTGTGCGGCCCACGGACACCAGTATACCCACACGAATACACACACAGCCCAGGTGTATGCACATCACACAAATCAATACTCACATATGTCCATGTAAGTCAGCTGCACTCTAGATCACACACACACACACACACACACACACACACGATGCAATCACGAGTACCTGTGAGCACACACATACTTCTCAGGAAATGCTCATGCCTCTGCCCACAGACTACACAGACTACACAGACTACACACCCATTTGCACATGCACATGCTCAAATACACTGACATACACACCTGGACCCCGTGCTCCCTCACCTTGGCACGTCCCGGCAGCCAGCTGCCTGTGGGTCCCGGCAGGTTTGGAAGCAGGGGCTGGCACAAGCATCATAGCGCCACTCACAGAGGGGGTAGGCAGCCCCTGAGGGCTTGGCATCTGGAAAGGTGAGCCGCACCAGAGTCCAAGCACTGAGCGAGACTGATACCAGCTCAGGGTCAGGAGACAGACACAGAGGTAATCCTAGCTCCACCTATCCCCACCCTGCTCCATGGAAGAGACAAATGGACACATGCAGGAAAAGCAAAGAAAAATAAAATAAAATACAAAATAAAATAAAAACCAACCTAAGGGAAAACTATTCCTGTGAGCAGGGGTCAGTGCCTGGGGGATCCTTGGGATGGGGCTGTGGGAACTTGGAGTAGGGGCTCAGAACCCTGTGGCAGGGAGGCACAGAGCAGGCAGGTGCAGCTGGGCTTTGAGGGTTAGCCAAAGAGAAGGTTGGGACCCCTGATCCCCTGCATAAGGTTGTCCTGTCACCCTGCTCCTCTGGGACTTTGATGGCCAGGCTTGCCCTGCACACTTGGTGGCTAAGAATAACAATAATGACAACAAAAACAATAGCCAACTCTTGAACAGCACCAAACACGACATTCAACATCTCATAAGTTTTTCCTTATTAATGCTCACAGTAATCCTATGATGTAGCACTATTATTATCCCCATTTTATAGCTAAGGAAACTGAGGCACAGAAGATGCCAGGAAAATTACTCTCCCAGGAGGATTTCCTGAAGAAAAGGTCCTGTGGCCAGTGCCTTGACAGATGAGGACTCCTCAGAGAAAGCAGGCTATGGGGGACATGGAGGCAGACGAGACCCAGACCATCTTAACACATGCAACCTGTCTCTGAAACCATGGCCTGACTGGGAAGACATGGGTGGGTTCTGAAGAAACCTGCTTTTCTGGGATCCTGGAGGCCAGAACTGAGAACTTACATTTGGGGAGCACCAACGATGAACCAGGCCCAGAGCAAGGCCCATGATCAATGGGGGGGCTGGTTGGAGATATGTTTGTGAATATATATAATGGACCCATTCATGCAGCTCAAGGCGCCCGCACAGGCACAAACATGCATGTGCCTGCAGGACAGAGAGGCCTGCCTGCAGTGGTAGAAAAATTGTGCTCACTTCCTCCAGGGTATAAGCAGAGAGCAAGCCCTTGGGGGCAGACCCACCTGCCAGGGGGATGGCAGAGCCCTGGAAGCCCCTGGCCTTAGCTGGAAAGGGTGTGGAGCTGCCCCATCACTGCCCAGGGTCCTGGGCCTCCCATGGGGGACAGAGGGAGGCTGCTGGCCCCTCAGCCTGGTGCCCAGGGGGAGGTCTTTGAGCTCACAGGGCAGGCATGTGTCCCCATCAGCAAGAAACCTGAGCCAGTGGGCTCTGCAAGCTGCAGTCAGGAACCCTTCTTACCTCGTGTCCACAAAGGCTGCCCTATTTTTAGACCATGTAATTGGCCTATGGGTGTAGGCAGGACCCAGGAAGCTGGCTGGGCCCCAGGCCCCACTGCCCACGGCTCCCCAGGCCACCAACATGGAGGTCAGGCCACCTCCCATCTTAGGGGCAGCACCCAAGTGTGGCATCCCCTTGTCAGGAGAGTGGGAATTCTGCCTCTTGGGGGGCAGTTGGGAGGGTACGGTGGGAGAGGGCAGGAAGGGCAGTGTGAGGAGGGGCTGAGGCGATGGCGGGGTGGACACACCTACCCAGAAGGCGGAAGAACGTGCCGCGGCGGAACACCTCTGTGTGCTCGTACAGCCGCAGGACCAGCGTGGGGCCCGATGCATAAAGGAAGGAGCCAGGCTCTGCCAGTGACTCCAGGGCCACGAGGCCGGCCTGCCACGTCCCCCGGTGCAGTGAGAAGGAGGCACGGCGGTGGAAGGCAGCGCTGCCCTGCCACTTGGCCAGCTCCAGAGACCCGTTGGCTGTGACATGGAGGAAGAAGTTGGGTCTGTCTGCTGCCTCCAGGGACACCACATCCGGGTCTGTAAAGAGCCAGGTGCGTGAGGTGAGCGCAGGGAGGGGCCGAGCCTGGCGTGCATCTGCACTCAGTGACTCAAGACAGCCACCTGCCTGTGGAGTAGCTGGGCCCTGCTCCTCCACGCCTGCCTGCCCACTTCTGCCTGCGGGCTGGCCCTCTGCACACACCACCCCTGCCTGAGGGAAGTGGAAGGTTAGAGAAGCTGCCAGCTGCCAAACCTTGGGAGGTGTCTTCCTCCCACCTCCTTTCTCTCCTTCCTCCTCCTCTCCCTCCCTCCCTCCCCTTTTTCTCTCTCCCTCCTTTCCTTACTCTGTAAACATTTGGAGGATGCTCTGATAATGCTGGGGAGACAGCAGTGAGCAGACCAACAGACACGGCCACCCTAGAAGAGTCACGTTCAACTGGACACTCTGGACAGGCTGGCGGGTGCTGATCTGACAGGTGTCAGTGACCCCAGCTTGGTCCTGCTCCACACAGAATCCCACAGGGTCCGAGCTGGCAGACTGAGGGAATGTGGAGTCCAACCCACAGATGGGAAAACTGACCCTGAGAGGAGAAGGGCTTGCCCTCAGCCCCACGACTGGTCTCTGCTGTCCTCTCTCCTGTGTCCACAAAGGCCCAGTTCTAGAAAGTAGAGCTTGTTGCTGCGTGGATAACCCCCTAATCCACATAAGGAGGGGTCCAGGAGTCCCAGACTGCCACAACTGGCTATGATGTAAGTGAATGACTGAACGTGCCTGGGCCGTGGTGAGGGGCAAAAACACATGGCACAGGGCTCGATGTGTCTTCCCCCCCTGCCCATGTAGCCCTGTCACACACCCCTGAACAGCTATGAGGAGACAGGAAGCAACCGGAGGAAGGATTCATTATTGGTGGTAAAACACTAAGTAGTATCTGTCAGGGACTTACTATGTGCCAGGAACGATGCTAAGCAAGGCCTCTGCCTGCTGGGTTATTGATTTCCAAGAGAACCTAATAGGTGGCAAATTCATTCCTTCTGCAGCTCATGTTTTCTGAGGCCCTACTATGTGCCAGGTGCTGTTGTAGGCACAATCCGAAACAAAAGGACCAAAATCCCTGCCCTGATGGAGCTTACATTTAAGTGGAAGGAAGATACACATCATAAACAAGTAAAATCCGTAACAGGTCAGCAGGGGATGCTCCTGTTATTCCCATTTTACAGATGAGGGAAGTGAGACTCAAAGTCAAAGTGCCGGTGGAAGAGGGAGGCAGGATTAGGAGACCAGGCAGGCAAAGGCCAGATCCCACGATCTTCACCTCCACACAGTCGGCCACAGGGATGGGACCCAGGAGCAGGCACGACCATATCATGCTCATATTGTGTCTGTCTCCTGGATGGGACTGTGGATTTCTGGTGGGCCGGGAAGTCTCTTCCATCCCTGATGCCCTAGTGCCCGGGTCTGTGCCTGGCCTGGGAATAGGGCTCAATGAACAGGAGGGAGGGGTAAAGGCAGGGAAGGAGGGATGAGGGGGAGGGGCGAGGTCATCATAATCAGGTAAGCTGCAGACCCTCATCTGAGAACTGAAATTCTGAGACAGGAATGAACCCTGTGAGAAGTGTCTCAGGTCACAGTTCCAGTGGATGCTGGGATGGGCCACATCCCTGTGGTTGGGGAGACACTGACTAGATGGGGCCAGCAGGTGCAGGGGTAGAAATGCTGATCACAGTGGTCACACACACTGGGACACGCACAAATGCACAGGAAAGACTTCCCAGCACTGGCTGAACTGAGGCCTTGGCGGGCCCAGGGCCCAGCAAAAATACCATCCAGGGTTCCCTCTGCGCCAGGCAAGGTTCCTGCCACCCGTTCAGCACTACTGAACTCTGAAGGGAGGACAGTGCCCACTAACGCGAAGCCAGTCAGGTCTGCGGACCGTCTGTGACCCAAGAGGCCACGGCTGGTTCTAGATGTGTCCTAGAATTCAGGATAATGACCTGAGCCCATTAAGAGCTGCTCCTCCATTCACAGAAACAAGGCCCCCAGGAGTCAGTCCATCAGCCAGTGCCCCTCTGGACTTACAGTCTATCCAGTCTCCAAAATGGAAGGGAGGGGAGGAGGCCAAAGAGAAGGAGAAGCAGGAAGAGATGGAAGACGGTGGGGACAGGGGAGAAGAGGGGGAGGAGGACAGGGGAAAGAGGATTAAGAGTAGGAAGGAGGGTTAGGAGAGGAAGGAGCAGCTGTTGCCCCCAAGCCTGACCAGAACACAGCAATGGCATAAAGCAAGGTCTAGGGGTACCTCTGGACCTTGGCCTCCCTGCTTTTTCCAGGGAGAAAATGGAAGGTGGCCATTTGAACAGACTAACAGGCTGACCCAGAGGCCTGTCTGGGCTGGGAAAGGGGTACCTGTTGGAGCCCCACATTTCTCCAGACACTGCAGACTGCTTAGGGTCTCAGCACCCTCCCCTCCCTCCACCAAGGGCTGCAATGGGGCTGGAGGTAGGCCTTACCATGTGCCTTGGCCTTGTATAGTGCAGCCGTCAGCAGGAAGTTCACAATGTCTCCTGGAGCCACATCCTCCGCGCTCACGAGGACCACGGCACCGCCCACTGCCTTGCTGGTCACTAAGACACTGCCAGCGGCCAAGCTGGCCAGTTGGTACGGACCCTTACCTAGTGCTGGAGAGAAGGGGTCCAGTCGTGAGGCCTGCCTCCCTGGGCCTCTGCCCACCTCCCATCCTGCCAGAGGTGGGGAAAAGAGAGGGTACGAGAGAGCTACTTCCAGTCACTTCCCTTACCCTGGGCCCCAGGAGCTCAGGTCCCCAAGAAGGAAAGGGCATGAGCTCTAGGCAGTCAGTCCCTAATGGGAAGTGACCCTCTGCACACCGCCTGAATAATTTCACTGGGAAAACCTGGGAACAGGGCCACCCACGGGAGACCTCTGCCCCACCCCCATGCCTACAGATGTCCCACCACTGGCCTGTCATGCATCCACCGCTCTAGTCAGGGTTACCTCTGGGACTCAACATCAGAGATGGTCTCTGATCACTCAACGCCTGAGGGATGAATGTCAGTGGGTCTCAGTCCCAACATCAGTGTTTACCTACTTATCTCAAATGTGTCTTTTTGTGGCTCTTGGGTTCCTACCATTGCTGGTATAGGTTAGAGAGGGCCAGGGGTTTTCTAGACAGTTGCCTTAAAACCAACCTCCCTGCCTCTGGTGTCGGAGGCACCCCACCCCAGACTCCAGGGCTTCCTCCCCACAGGTGCCCAAATCCCTTTCTAGACACACTCCCTGCTAAGATTAATGGCTCCCCATTGCCCTCAGGATGGACTCCAAGGGCCCAGCTTGAATTCAGGGACCCTTCACACCCCACACCCCACCAACTCCCCACACCCTTGGCCCGCCACCTTGAACTTCTCTAGCGCTTCCTTGGAAGAGCCATGCTGTGCTCTACCTCATGCCTGTCCTCATGCTGCCTGCCCACTCAGAGGCGTCCTCCGTGGTTTGTGCCTGGCAAACGCCTACTCAACCTTTGGGGCCCAGCTCAAATGTCACCTCCTTGGAGAAGCTCTCCCTGCACCCTCTCCCGCCACACACAAACGTCATCCCTCCTCCTCAGCACTCCACCAGCCCCTGGAGCACAGCCTGCCCTGATCACGGCTCTTACAAGGGGAACCTTGGGGGTGGATGCGCGTGTGTCTCCCGGACCACATGGGAAACGGGCAGCGCTGTGCTAGGAAACGCACAACAGTAAACTCTCAAACAAACAAACAAACAAAACCCCACTTTGCAGTGACTGCTGATTTCCACGGCTCATGGCAGGGGTCAGTTTCAAACCACCGACCGAATGTCTGAGAGCAGGCACACCCCATGGCTTTCTAGGGCCCATGTCAGCCAGCTCCAGCTCCAGCTCCAGAACGCCACTGGGACAGGTCTCTTTGACTACTGATTCCACAGCACCCAGCAAAGGGCCTGGACCGGAGAACATGTTGGTAGAAGAGCAGAGCAAGGAATGGATGGGTAGGAGGATGAGTAGGAGGACGATGCTAGAAACAGCTTGTCCTTTGCCAGTTACTGCCACCCAAAATGCCACAGAAGGGAGAAAACTCTTCTCGGAGCTGTCTCACTGAAATGTCTTGCCTGATGTCAGACAGACCTTGCCTGTCCCAGGGACTGCAATTCTGTTACAGATTCATTCTTATTCATTACTCATTCTTGTAAGGAAAGCTTCCTCATAGCCAGGAGGGAGCCCTTGGCCCTCAGGAGTCCCTGGGGGGCTAACATTTTGGAGGGCCTGTAGTCCCTGAATTATCATTCAGGGACCAGCTCTTATCTCGCAGACCCCCTCACTGATCTTCTGGCCTCTAGTCTGTCCCTCTCCATTTCATTGGCTATCCTCTGCTGGTGGGACATGTCTCAACCCCAAATCTGATAATGCATGTAACTGAGGACACAGCTTGGGACTAGGCTCGTATAGGCCTGTTCCTGGCGTGGTACCCGGAAGGGGAGGGAGCGGGGCTCAGAAGTCAAAGGTGAATGGTACCAAGGACCTGCCAAGCATCTACCTCTGCCAGGATCTGACTTTCCACCCTATTGCCTGTCACCTTGGTGACTAAACTGAATAATGAGTTCTCACACTGGACATTAGCCTCCTTTGGGTCTTTCGTTGCAACCAGTGTTTTCACCCTAGCTACTGCAGAAGTTGGAGCATTTCCTGGTACCCTGTGACCTTGGCTAAATTGGAAGATGAATCTGACAGGCTGAACCAAGCTGTAGGTTTTGCCCCAGCCATCCTCAGAAAGAGCAGTTTGCAGTTGACTTCGCCTCTCGAACCTTCAGGAGACCCAAGACAATATTCCCATGAGCCTGATGAGCAAGTCTGTGATGGCCCTAGCGTGGCATACTGGTGGGAATGGGGTTTTTAACTCCCTGATGAAGCTGCCCTGGGTGAGAAAAACTCCCAGGAAGGTGGCCTGGCCTCAAGAGAGGGACGGCAGAAGCTTCTAGAGACAGAGTTCTGAGGCAGCCCAGCCTCTACACTGTCTGGTTCTCTCCACTTGGTGCGGTCCATCCTTGCACCTTGTCATAGCTCTTCCAGGGTCAGCAGATGCTGTCAGGGCAGCAGGGTGGGGCTGGTAGTACTCAGCGCCCCCAGGCTCCACTTGGGGCAGATGGGCTTACCTTTGTTAAAGAAGTCACAGTCATAGGCTGAAAGAGAGAACAAGACTTCTTGAGAAGCCTGGAACAGATGGGCAGAGTCCCAGCCCCTAACATCCCAGCTGTCCTAGATCTGGCCTGCCTCCCAAACTCCAAGATCTAGGCATGGTCATTGGACTCAGATATCTTAAGGTATAAGAAATACCACAACTCCTTGTGTGCCTGGTGCAGAGCTCAAAGGCTGGCCTAGAGGAGGCACTCAGCAAGTATCGAATGAGTGAATGGGTGAATGAGTGAATGAGTGTTGGACAGAATGTGGCATCTTGTGAGACCCCCAAAGGGCAAGGTCAAAATCAAGGAGTGGGAACTCCAATCACAAGTGTTTTGGCAGGACCTGGAGGAATGCGAGCACAAGACAGAAGTTGGTATTTCAAGAACCTTCCGTGGAAGGGAATCAGGGGCTTCCAGGAGCCAAGGCTTTTTCAGGCCCCCCAGTGTAGTGTCCATCAGGCTACAACAAGCTCCTCCAAATGTGTGCTCAGCGCACCCTCTAGTGGCCCAGATCAGCACCACAGCCTGTTGTCCAGACTTCTCAGCCTTGGATTCTGTAGTCTACTGCAGCAAACTGGGGGACCTTGCAGGGGCACCTAAAGCCAGAAGCAAGGCCATGAGGGGCCAGTTGGATAGACCTGGGGTGAAGGCAGAAGGACCCTCCCTCACTCATAGGCATGGTCTAAAGAGAGCCACCAAATCCACCCCTTACCCCCAATGCCATGATCAATACTATTGCTTTGCATTTGGCACTGACCTCTAGAAAAAGCACTAGCCGTGAGATTGACCCACAGTGTGGCTATGGGAAAGGTCTCCCTTTCCTTCATTTGTTGACTCAGAAGTCTGAACTAGAAATTTGGATGTTGGAGTCTCTGGTCAGTGGGAGGTAGCCCAGAAGAGTCAGACCTGAGTTAAAATTCCATCTCTCTCACTCTTCAGCTGTGCATACTGGGACAAGCTACTCAACCTCTCTGTAATTTAGCACCCTGCTCTATAATATGGGATGACCACGGGTAGCTGCCCCACAGATTTGTGAGTTCTGGACTAGAGCAAAACGGTTGCTCACCTTGGGTCCAAAAGGGAAGGGGGCATCAGACACCTCCGTAATCAAGACACATAATTTTTTAATGCACAGTTTTAAAATTTTTTAAATTAATGCAAAATATCCACGATGAACCAAATAGCAAAAATTTAAAACAAAGACAGGATCAATGATAGCGCCTGGCCAAGCCACATGAGATACTGAGGCAGAAGGGAAAATCAATACCATCGACCCTGTCATTACTTAAAACTTTGCTATTTTGTTCATCAAAGCCACAGATATTTTTACATTGAGTTTGATTTTTAAAAAATATTTCCTTAAAATGTGATTTATCTCCATTACTGAGTTTTTGGTGCCTCCTTAAATCTGGTGTCCCGGGTGAGGTGTCCCTAGCCCCGAATATCAATGAGCTAATGCGCAGAAGGCCCAGGGCCAGGCACACAGAGGATCCTGGGTAAATCTGGGCTCCCTTCTCCTTCATGAAGGATTTTTACTGAGAAATAGAGGGAGGGCCACCGAACACGGCCACAGAGCCTTTGCAGTGGAAGGGTCTCAGAGGAAACCAGTCAGAGAAAAGGGAGGCCAGAGGCAGATTCTTCTCCATCTTTTTCCCAGCATCATCCTTCCTGGAGCTCTCAGGGCTCAGGACAAGCCAGCACCCGTGTCCCCATGAGAAATGACAGCAACCTCAGCGATAACACAGAGAGCGGTGCCCCGTGCCTCACATGTGTCAGCTCCCTAAATGCTCGCAATGCCCTGCAAGGGAGGGCTCTTAGCCCTCAAGCAGGAGTCTGAGTGTGGAGATCGGGCCCCAGGTCACCCTGCTGGGTGGGGCTTGGGCCTGAATGCAGAGAGTCTGGTCCCAGAGCCTGTGGGATAACCACTGCTCCCCAAAGTGAGGTGTGCTGGTGCTAGGAAGACCACTGGTGTGCAGTAACAAATAATAAAAAAAGAATTGGTGCGTGAATAATGTAATGTTCTATATATTTTATTTAATTTTTTAAACATATTTACTCTGGTATCTGTTTGATGATGCACATGTATACTACCAACTGTGTGTGTGTGTGTGTGTGTGTGTGTGTGTGTGTGTGTGTGTGATTCTGTGTATGTGTATGAACGCATACTTGAAATATCTTTACTGAATGGAGCATACAGCCCATCTTAGCTGACAAAGGCTTTTTAAGTCCCATTTGATCCTCACAACAAACCTGGTGGGGCAGGTTTTCTCATCCTACTTTTCAGATGAGAAAGTTGACCCCCAGAGAGGTTGCGTGACTTGCTGGAGGCCACACTGCTTGCAAATGGCTGGTGTGGGTCTGAAACTCAGGGCTCCTGACTCCCCTGATAAAGTGGTTAAGAGCACAGATTTGCAGCCAGACCACCTGAAGACAAGCCCTGGCTCCACCACTAACCCGTGTGACCTTGAGTGTGACACTGCATCTCTCTCGCTGTCTAACCTGTTTCTCAGCTGTGAAACAGGAATGAACTCCTACTTGATAAGGATTTTATGAATTTGGTGAAAGAGACGGGCACACTAGTTGGTGCCTAGCTGGTACCAAGTACTCCAGAACCCCAGCCAGAGTGATGGCGGCCTCTGGGCCTGCCCACAGAGGGCCCCCCCCACACACAGGGTGATCGCTCTGGATACTCACGGCAGAGGCGTGGGGTCCGCCAGTCCACAGCTACCCCATGCTGGCAGCACTGGTGGGCATAGGCGGACACGCTGGCACAGAGACACTCACAGTCACCACCCTGGCTGCACCCACAGGTGTCTGTCAGGCAGTTTGAATAAAACCAAGTGACGTCGACCTGGAGGAGGTCAGAAGTCAGAGGTCAGAGGACAGCTCCCAAAGGTTAGCCCTTTGGCTTCTCAGCTAATACCTCCAGCAGCAGGGCTCTGTGTCCACATGAAGGGACTGCAGGCTGGGGTGAGCTACCCAGTGGGCTGAGGGCACATAGGGAGCCAGCTCAGAGGGAAAAACTCCACGGCCCAGGCAGACCCCACTTTTGAGAATTAAGCCCCCGCCTTCCACAGGCCTATGTTCTTGGATCCAGAAGCTAACAGTGAGGCTGAGAAACAGACATGGGCTATGGACACCCAGCCAGGGCCAGAGAGAGGCAAAGCCAGGCCAACGGCAGCCTTCGAGGCCCTGGGTGGGGGGGTGCCATGCTCCGTCTCCACGGAGGGCAGAAGAGGCACAGGCTGACACGCTAGGGCACACGAGGGTTTGTGTCCACTGTGAGAGAAACTTCCTCACCGGAAGGAAGAGCCAGATCGAGACAGATTTGAAAAAGGCATGGAAGCTGTTTTTCTGGCTGTCTGTCCTGGGTCACCGGGGGAAATAGGACAAGCTCATCGGAGCAAGCTGGAGGCAAGGGACTGGCAGAGGTGGGTCTCCTTTCTAGACCTGCGGTGCCTCTCCTGAGGCATGGGGGTGGGAGGTTCTGAGAGCAGAAGGAACCACAGGAAGGTGGGGAGGGGCTCCGGAGAACTGGGGCTGGGGTCCACTCACCACGGGGTGACAGATCTCAAACACCTCGCTGAGCAGGATGCTGCACTCCTTTCTGGCAAATGGTTCTCGGAGAGGATTCAGGACACACGTGTCCCAGGGGTCAAGGGTGTCTGGGCACTGCGAGGCAAAGGCAGGGCTGTTGATCTCCCTACCCCCACAATGCCTGGTGCCTCGTGTGGTGGACAGACTCTTAGCATAGCTCCTTGATCCCCTGACTCCTGAGGCTTAAGTTCTTGTATAATCCCCTCCCCTTGAGTGTGGGAAGGATCCATGACTTGCTTCAAACAGACAAAAGAAGGCAGAGGTGGTGGGATGGACGCAGTTATGTGTACATGACTACATAAGATGGTAGATCCCATCTCCCTGGACTCCTCCCACCTTAATGGCTGGGAGGAAGCAAGCAGCCATGGAGGGGACTCTCACATGGTGGGAATGGTGGGTGCTCCCTAGGAGCTGAGGATCCCCTCTGGCCATCAGCTAACAAAAATGCTGAAGCTCTCCTCTCTACTTCTCTAAAATGGCGGTAGGTAGAGCCTGCTCTCCTGAGGCTGCAAGAAGAGCGTTGTCCCACCTCAGGATTACACTGGGCTCCAAGCCATGACTGTTCCCTGATCCCGGTCTATATAAGCTCATCTTCATCTACTCCCCAATAGAGAATTAGGCACCTAGGATGACTCTGTCAAAGGCACATATGTAAACTCGTATCACCACTCTCTGCTGCTGCACCCACGGCAGACATAACTAATCAATCGCAGATCTTCTTCTAGCTGAGCCTGTTGTGAGTCTTAAGTATTTCTCAACACAGCTTCCCAGGCCACCTCTAATGACTGATCAGAGTTGTCACAAGAGATTAAATCCGGTTTCCATCCCTCTCCTGGCACAGTTCCTTCAGAGAACCACGGAGAAGATGGAACCTAGTCAAGTTCACCCAACAAGTCACTAGATGGCCCAAGACAAGAACCTAGGTCTCTCAGTCTCGGTTCAGTGCTGCTTTCCTTCATAGCTCACAACTCGGGGACCTCAGCCATCTCCCAAACCCCAGGGACATTCTCCACATTTCCGCCTCTGCTAAAGTTGTCCTCCCTCTCAGAGGCCTATTCCCACCTCCTTCAGGAAGCCTGCTCTGACTGCCTCAGTCCACATGCGTCTCTCGTGGACTCTCCTCTGGACCGACCTAGTGCCAGGCACTGGGGGCACAGAGATGGCTGAGATGGTCTTGTTCAAACCAACCTCATCTTCCCTAGTAAGTCTCTCCTGGGACAAAGACTTTTTCTCCTCCTCAGCCCCCCACCCTCCCAGGAGGGCTTCATCCAAGCCACAGGTGCAGCCTGATGTGTGAGACAGGTGGTACATGCCTTTGGGCCATAGAACAGAGTCGAAGGCCTCTGGGTCAGAGGCCGGGAGAGCCGTTGCCCAAGCAGTCCCACTCATGCCAGTGTCCCTGACCTGGGGCCAGGTCCCCTCGGTCCAGCCGGGGCCCATCTGAGCAAGGGAGGAAGCCGGCCCGGGGAAGCTTTACCTCGACTGCAGCCCAACTGCTGCCAAACTCCTGGGGGTTAGTTAACTCTAAATTCTCTGGAGTCCTCATCTCATTGATGGTTTTTAAGTCGAAGTTCCCACACAGTCCCGCCAACTGGCCCTGAAAGAAGAGAGGACACCGCAGTCACCTGCAGGAACATGAGGGATGAGCGGTTGTCATGAGCCTGGGAGTCCGTCACAAGCCCGAAGCAACTTCTGGGGCCACGATGTAAAGAGGGAGAGGAGAAGAGTCAGAGGAGAAGGGCGCGGAGTGGGGTGTGGGCAGACAGGGAGGGAGGCATGATATTCCTGGCTCCTCAGTGAGGGGACAGCTCGTGTAAGAATGCCCGGTGGCCTGGGTCAGTTCCAGGTAGGAGCAGAGGGCCCTGGGAAGGTCACTGTTCATGCAAGTACCTGCCACTGTGGCCCCGCCTGGATGTGCACTGTGGTTCTCTGGTCCCATAAGAGGGTGATGTGCTCCCTTGGGAAATGCACCAGTGTAAAAAACCCCGCTTGCCATGTGTGGACCTCCTGCTTCTCATCCAGGAAGCTCTCAGGACTCTAGAGGGACAGAGATGGTCATTCCTGAGGCTGAGTGTCCCCCAACACCTCGGTCAGGTTCCCAGCTCCAGAAACACGCCTCCCTCACACCCTGACATTGACCGCTCTGTTTTTGACTCTGTCCAAGGAGTTCAGTTGCTGACTTACCAGCCCCAAGGAACTGGGTCCCTGGCCCTCTTCTGCCCCAGCCCCTACTAGCATACAGACTGTCTGTGCGACCTGAACCCGCACAGGGCCTTACAGGACTTCCCGAGTCATCATCAAAGATAAGGAGAGAGTTCCCGACATTGATGGAAATAAACTTCCTGCAGATGAAGCCAGAGCTGTAGCAGTCTATGTTCTCAACAATCACGGAGAAACTGAGGTCTGACGTGCTCTGGGGAGAAGATAAGGGAGTTCAGTAAAGCCAGGGAGAGACAAGAGCCTGCAGACAGGCCCAGAGGTAGTGGGACATGGACTCTGATGTGGTTTCCAATCCACTCACAGCTCTTACTAACTGTGTGACTTTGGGCAATGGACTCCAGTTCTCCGAAGCTCAATTTCACTGTTGGGTGCCTAGTGCTGTGCTTAGCATGTACTCATCTCCAAAAAGTATCTGACGGAGGGAGGGAGGGAGGAAGGGGAGGGATGGATGGATGGACTGACAGACAGATGGATGGATGGCTATATAATGGGGATGGCTGGTGCTGACAGGGGTATAGGGCAGGGGTACTGTCTTATATACAAGAGGACAATTTGTAAGCCTTTTTGCAGGGCAAATTGCAAGCACCAAATAGCATCTTATGTGTATGCAGCTTTTTATGGCAATTCCACTTCTAAGATTCTAGAGATACATGCACAAAAGTATTCATTTAAATTATCAGCAACAATCTAAATGTCTGTCAATGGGGGCGATGATAAGACAAACTAAAGCGTACTCTCTCTGTAGAATTTTACAGAAGGAAGAAAGAAGGATGTACTGGTAGTACAATGACTAAGGTATCTAGTATAAAGTGAATAAAGCAAATTGCAGAATCCTATCCATATTAACAAAGTACGTGTGTGCTTTGTGTGTCTGTCTGTCTCATGGAATAAAATCTTACAGGATTCGCACCTAACTATTATGAGCAGGGAATGGGAACAGAAGAGCTGTGAAGGGAAACATTTATTTTTAATATATGCTTCTATATTATTTTAAATATCAGTGCAGAGCATGCATTATCTTTGAAATTTAAAAATTAAAATAAGTTCAATTATCTATCTTTCAGGGTGACAGAAATTATGTGAAAGACTGCCATACTGTGCCTTCCACATAGCTAGGACTCATTCCCAAAAGGTCTGTTATTATTATTACTCTGACTATCACATAATGAGACAGGCCCTTAGCAAAATCAGGGTCCTCTGGGTGTGTCTCTCCCACCTGCCTTGTTGGTACCCCTTTTCTAGAGGATCCCGCCTCTACTGTGCACCCCCCCAAATCACCATCCCTTTTCCTTCACCAGGAGCTGACGGATTTTGCATACCAAACCTCCCAAGATTTCTTGGTTCAAACCTGAACCAGCTCCCACTGGGCGGTGGGGTGACCTCAGGCAAGACACCCAACTCCCCTAAGCCTAAATTGCTGCCTCTATAACATGAGATAAGAAACTCTACTTCGTAGGGTTGCTCTGAGAATTAAGTAAAGGAATCCATGAGATTGGCTCAGGAGACCACCAGGCATACAATAAAAGCTCTAAAAACATGAGATCCTCTTACAGACAGGAAAAGGCTTGGGATCCAGCGGGGCAAGACTATAACAGTGCGCGGCCAAGCAGTGGGGGATTATAGACTGGTGAGCTCTGTCTAGCCCTGAGCCTGCCCCTCAACACTTCCTTTAGTCTCTAGGTAGCCCTACCCCCAGACTTAGATTCCTCCATC
The DNA here is from genome assembly GCF_011764305.1 of Mustela putorius furo. Lineage (NCBI taxonomy): Eukaryota > Metazoa > Chordata > Mammalia > Carnivora > Mustelidae > Mustela > Mustela putorius. Next base: position 25,561,647 of record NW_025422011.1, read on the forward strand.
CGCCCCATTAGGCATCAGACTGGAGTCTAGAACGTCACCCTGCCGGACAGGTCCTCGGCTTCAGCTGCCCCAGGTCCCCACACAGCCGGCTGGGCAGACACATCCAGAAGCTCACCTTGACCAGGTGCACTTTGCATGCCCCCACGAAGTCGAACGGGAGCCCATCGAACGTGCGGTAGTGCCGGTCTCCATAGGCAGTGCAGGTGGACGCGCAGGGGTGGAGCGTACACAGGAACGAGCCCCGCTGGCACACACTGAAACACAAGGGCCCAGACCAGCTCACAGGGCCCACGCCACACATGCTTGGAATATCCATGCCAGAGCCCTTGTCTATATGCCCACTCTGTGCCCCCGGCCTGGGGGGGTGGGGGCGGTCACAAACACCATCAACCTCCAACAGAAGCAGGAGGTCACAAAACCACATTTGTGTAAACATTTACAAAAACACCCCCCAGATTTGTGTATATACACACATCCCTGTACGGCACACAAACACACAACATGGGTATGAACATGGGGGAAGAGGGAACACTGGATGGAGCTCACGATCATGCTTCTTATATCCATCCTCATCGCCAGCCAAAAGCAGAGCCTGAACAGGACCCTCACTTACCAGGTGTGGCAGGGGGACATGACCTGGTCCCCGGGGAAATACTCCTTCCCCCTCCAAGTGCATGGGCAATCCTCTGGCAGGAAACATGCGTCCCCGTGTCTGAGTAAGCTGTGGGGACACAGCAAGCAGGGGGTCAAGCCAGCATGCTTCCAATTTCTGCCACTTATGGGGGACCCTGACTCCACATGGCTACCATAAGGTGGCTCTCAGCATTTGCTCCAGGAGAAACTGACCATGTGCCCACCTACCATCTTGCTGCTGCCCAGAGCAGGTCAGAGGTACCTTGGTAACTGGAAAAACCAAAGACTGGGCCCATCTCGGAAGCCTCTGCCATCCATCAGGAAGCAAGGCTCAGCTCTACCAGTCACATCCCCCTCAGGCAGGCTGGATGCCAGTTACCCTTTAGGCACTAGCTGTACATTAACAAACAGATAATGAAATGGGCATTGGCCCTCCATGAGCAACCAGCAGACCTGCACTAAAAAGAAATGTTAGGGATGCCTGGGTGACTCAGTTAGTTAGGGGTCTGACTCTTGATTTCGGCTCAGGTTAGGATCTCAGGGTCCTAAGATTGAGCTCCTCACTGGGTTCTGCCTGCTTAAGATTCTCTCTGTCCCTCTCCCTCTCTCTCTGCCCTTCGCCCACCCTGCTCACATGCACGCCCTCTCTCTCTCTCAGAAAAAAGAAAGATGTTAAAGAAAGCTTTTCATGGGCACCTGGGTGGCTCAGTGGGTTAAAGCCTCTGCCTTCAGCTTGGGTCATGATCCTGGGGTCCTGGGATTGAGCCCTGCATTGGGCTCTCTGCTCAGCAGGGAACCTGCTTCCTCCTCTCTCTCTGCCTGCCTCTCTGCCTACTTGTGATCTCTGTCTGTCAAATAAATAAATAAATGAATAAAATCTTAAAAAGAAAGAAAGAAAGAAAGAAAGAAAGAAAGAAAGCAAGCTTTTTAGGAAGATGGAAACTCAGATTCATATGAAGGAATGAAGAGCTCTAAAAATAGAAAATATGTTGGTAAATAATTCTGGAAATTGCTTCCTAATTTCTCTAAGAGATAATGGAACATTTAGAGCAAGGTTAATATGAATGAATTATGAGGTTTACAAAATACATAGAAATAAAATGTATGAGAATAATAGCACAAAGGACACGAAGTAAGTAAATGAAAGTATACTGGTACAAGTGTTCTACAGAAAGTGGTAAAATATTAATTCACAGTAGACTGATAAATGAAAGATACATATTCTTATCTCTAGAAAAAACACGAAAAATGCCAAGATATGTAGTTAAAATGAAATAAAGGAAATAAAATGGAATGTTAAAAAATAACTCCCCCAAAGGGAGAAAAGACAAAAAAATAAAAAAATAAAAAAACAAGCCAATACAACAGATATTTTTTCAAAAAAAAAAAAAAAAGAGAGAGGGAGACAAACAGATAACAAATAACAAGATGGTATATTAAATCAAATCCAATTAAATTAAATCAAAATGTATAAACTCTTCAATTGAAAAGGTAGAAACTGTAACATTGGCTGAAAAAGCAAGACCCGAATGCATTCTGTTTACAAAAGACACAACTGAAATATAAAGGCAAAGAAACATTAAAAGTAAAATTATAGGAAAAAATGCCATGTAAACACCAGTTATAAGAAAGATGAAGTGGCTTTATTTACATCAGACAAAGCAGACTTCAAGCCAAGTAGCATTAACAGAAATAGGAGGGATAGTTCATGACAACAAATGAGTCCATTTATCAAGAGAACATAACAATTTTGAATGGGCATGCACCAAGTAACAAAGCTTAAAAACAGAAGCAAAAACTCATAGAAACAAAAAAGAGAAAGAAACAAATCCACAATTATAGTTAGAGATCTCAACACTCCACTCCATTAATGACAGAACAAAAAAATTTTCAAAGATGCTAGAGAAATTAACAACTCTGACCAGCTCTTGACTTCACTGACAATTTAAAAACTCTGTAGTGAACAAGATGGAGTAACTCGGGTCAAGCAGTGGACTGTGTCGAACAGTGACTCAAGCAGCTAAGGGCATTGCAGCTGTGATCAGATTATCGCTGAGACCAGCACCAGCAAATGACACACTCAGAACTGATAACCAGCAGAAACACAGGATGTCCATCTACTAAGGCCCAAGGCTGATTATATCTCTCTTAAAGGGGAGGATTTTTGCTGCAAACTGTCAGATGATTAGAGCCCCACAACGGACTCTCTGCTCTGCGGGGAGCCTGTTTCCTCCTCTCTCTCTGCCTGCCTCTCTGCCTACTTGTGATCTCTGTCTGTCAAATAAATAACTAAAATCTTTTAAAAAAAATTTGTAGAGTGAGCTAAAGCAGTGCTTATGGAAAAATTTATGGCTTTAAATGCTTATACTAGAAATAACAATTTAACAAATGTAAGAGCAAATTAAATCCAAAGTAAGTAGTAGGAAGAAAATAAAGATTAGAGCAGAAATCAGTGAAATAGAAAACTATGGGGAAAAAAATCAATGGAACCAGAGTAGGGCAGGGTCTTTGAAAACAGCAATAAAATCGACAACCCCCTGCCTAGACTGGATAGTAAGAAAAAGAGAAAAGACTCAAATTACCAATATCAGGAGAAAAGAGAAAACATCATTGCAGGTCCTACAGATATTAAAAGGAAAATAAAGAAATACTTTAATGATGTAGAGTCAATAAATTTGACAGCTTAGATGGAATGGACAGCAAAGACATCAAATACCTCTGAATAAGTTCAATAACATATGTGCAAAGCCTTTCCATGAAAAGTACGGAACACTGCTGAGAGAAATTAAAGGAGACCCAATAAATGGAATAATGCCACATTTGTGCATTGGTGGACAGGCTAGAGTGAAGATGTCAGCTCTCGTCAAACTGACTTCTAAATTCAACACAAAACCAATCAAAATCCCGGAGGCTTTTCTGTAGAAATTCTCTAAATTTACATGGAAATGCAAAGACCTAGGAGTGTCCAAAAATCCTGAAAAAGAACAAAGTTGGAGCACTATCACTTTCTAATTTCAAGACTTAATATGAAGCTTCAGAAATCAAGACTGTGTGATACTGGCCTAAAGACAGACAAAGAGATTAATGGTACAGAATAGAGAATCTTAAAATAGACCCGCATTTAAAGAGTCAATTGATTTTTTTTTTAACAGAGGGACTGAAGCAATTCAATAAGGAGAGAGGAGTCTTTTATTAAAATGGGGCTAAAACTGCAGGATAGCCATCAAAAAAGAAGTAAAATGAAATTTGACTCCATTCTACAATATAGAATCATTTCAGGTAGATTATAGAACCAATGTAAAAGCCAAAATTGTAAAGCTACCAGAGGAAAACATCAGAGAATGTCTTTGTGGCCTTGGAATTGTAACTACTGAGGACATGGAGAACACTGATTGTAAAGGAGAAAAATAATAGATTAGATGTAATCAAAATTTAAAACTTCTGCTCATCAAAAGTTTTTAGGCTTATTAAGATATATTAAGTAAATAGACAAACCACAGGCAGGAAGAAAATATTTGCAATGTATATATTTGATGTGGAAAGAACTCTAACTCAATTTAAGATGATTTATTTATTTATTTGACAGACAGAGATCACAAGTAGGCAGAGAGACAGGCAGAGAGAGAGAGGAAGAAGCAGGCTCCCCACTGAGCAGAGAGCCTGATGCAGAGCTTGATCCCAGGACCCTGGGATCATGACCTGAGAGGAAAGCAGAGGCTTTAACCCACTGAGCCATCCAGGTGCCCCTCTAACTCAATTTAAAGAAAATAGCCAACCAAATAAGATATGAGCAAAAGACTTGAGAGGACACTTCACAAAGGAAGATATACAAATGGCCAAAGAACACATGAAAAGATACTCATTGTCATTAGGGAAAATCACCAGTTAAAATTACAAATTAAAATAATAAGGAGAGACAACAAGCAACTAGTACCTTTCATGGGTACCTATACATGAGCATTCAAATTTGTCAAAGCTTAGCAAACTGTATGCTTAGCAGCTACACATTTCACTGTTTATAAATTATGCCTCACTTTAAAGAAATTTAAAAGGGAAAAAAAGCAGTGAAGCATCACAAGTTGACTAGAAGCTGTACAATTAAGGGGAGCCACCATTTTGTTGGGGGAACTCCTAAAATGTCAGCTTCTATAGACTTTTTTTTTCTCTTGGCCCAGCCCAATTTCAAGAGAAGAACGCTTTTCATCTCCAACCTAGGAGGCAGAAGCTTCAATGCCACTACTGAGGGATCCAATCTGCTGAAGAGGGCTGGGGTCCCACTAGGTTTTCATTTAATCTCCCTGTTTTCACTCTGCATCTCATCCCTCCTGGTGCTCCTGAGATCAAAATCTCTGATGTGGTTGGTTTCTGCAGAAACTTTTACCATCTTTCTCCTGCTGAGTGGGGTTAGGGCAGTTGTGTGACCCCACGGCCTGGGGGAGGAGGCCTGGGGGGTTGACAGCCTCTTACAGAGACTTGATGGGATATCCTCCTGTCTCCCTCCCACCACCCCACCTTCTGAGATGCCTGGAGCCTCCTGTCCCTGAAGCTGTCAACACAACATAGGTTGTTTCTCCTCGGCCTCCTCCTCTGCGAGCAGCAGCCGTCAATGGTGGCTCTGCAAGGTCAGTTTCCACACATCCACCCTTGCTCGTTCTTCAAAAACTATTGACCCATCTTGCGCCATTGTCATTCCCATGCCTGGCCTCTTTGTCCCTGGAGACTCACAGGTTTTATGTTTTGTTTTGTTTTTACTCCATTACCAGCATTTTATTGTGGGAAGAAGCAGGAAAAAACCCAAGAGTTTAAACCACTGTTCTCCCTGAAGCCACTTAACCTTCCTAAGCCCCTGTTTTTTCAAGCATGAAACAGGGGTAAATGATGACTTCTTCAAGGTCATTATGAGAATTTCGTTACAGACTTGGGCACACTGCCCAGCACTTAGTAGATACACAATAAATATTGGTTTCTCGTCCCTCCTTTACCCATAATTGCATCAGCCACCAACAGTGGGCTAACTCACACCTACCACCTTGAGCCCAGGCCTTGTCTCTTGCCACCTCCTGAGGGGTCTTCCCTGCTGCCCACCCTTCACTGGTCCCTCCTGGCCCTATGCAGTCCTGCTTCGGTCCCTGAGCTCCTGCTGCATGCCCACCCTAGAGAGAAGCTTTGGCCTCTGTCCTCAAGGGGCTCATAGACAGTGGGGCAGCCTCTCCGGACCTGTTAAGGGATCCTCTCACTTCAGGGTCCCCTTAGGGGTCATCTGCAAATGCACGGCATCCAAAAGAGGAAGACAATGCTCATCTGCTCACAGGTAGTGCTTACTCTGTGCTGTTTTACAAATGAGGAAACTGAGACTCAAGGAAGTGATTAACTCACATAGTAAGTGGAGGAATCAAGATTCAAGCCTGACTCCAGAGTCTGGAGCAACATATTATAACCCCTGTACAATACTGCTTAGTGACGCCAGGGCCCTTGGCTCAGCGCCAGCCCCTCTGGGCAGGAGTCATGGGCCCTCATTGAACATATGCGGCCACGTTCGGGGAGGTCACAGGGACAACTGAGCCCAGCTCTCCCAGTTCCACCTGGCCTCTGTGCCCTTGCTGTCAGGGTTGGTAATGAGCAACCCTTAGTTCCTGAGGCTGCGGCTCTCCCTGTCCTCAGAGAGGTAGGCTTATACATGCAAGGCCAGTACCTCAAGAGGCCTTCAATGACAGACCTTCCTCACAAGCTCCTTTGGGGCCCATGTGGCAGCCGGTACTATCCACACCCTGCCAGCTGGGCCTGGGATGCTGTGGCTGCCCTTGCCGAGAAAGGGGAAACTCGTCACCCACATGATGACCTCTGTTTAGGGAACCAGACCCCTGGCCTCATGGAGCTGGCATGCTCTGGCCGAAGGGCAGGATCTGGGGTAAGCAGAGCCCGGTACGAGTCCCGGCTCCTGGGCCGCCCACTTCCCTCCACCCTGCTTTTGGCCTCTGTTTCTTCGTCTGCAAGATGAGAGTAATGATCCTTCCTTCCTTTCTCCCAGAGAGGCTCTGAGGTAATACGAACAAGTTATTTAATGAACAATAGCTCTCTCCCTGACTATTCCCTCCCCTTCCCACCCTGACCCCCCACCCCCTCACTCCCCTTGACTGCCAGGCCTGGGCCAGAACTCCCAGCTGACCACCAATCTCTGGCCTGACTGAAGGACACAGCCCTGGGCCGCCAAGTCATGGGATCAGGCACCCAGCTTCTTCTCAGCCCAGACCTGAAGCAAGACTAGAGTCAGGAACGAGCCCTAGCAAAGTAGAAAGCCAGGCCCCAGCAGCCCCCTCAGCTGGTGCACCCACGAGGCCACAACTCTAGCTCACATGGCGTCTGAGGCACCTGGGAAGGAGACTTTCCAGTGGGTGGGCCTTGCTTTTTGGAGTATTACAGGACCCCAGCCCACCCCCCGGGGGGGGGACCCATTGACCTCCATGGGAAAAGGGGCTGAGAAGTGAAGCTGGTGTCTCTCCCATGGGCTTCACCCCTCCGGGCCTCTGCAGCAGGCTGCACACCCCATTCAGTGCTTTCACTTCTGTCGCTCGTGTGTTCCCCAGGACAGCCCGGTGAGGTGGCAGGCATTATTATTTTTACTTCCATTTTAAAGATGAAAAACTGAGCCTCAGAGAGGTTCGGCCTTTTCCTTATCCCAGGTCACACAATGGGAAGAAGCAGAGTCAGGGAGAATGTACTCCGGGTTGGACCCTGCACCACCACTCTTTCTCAGGTCCTGTGCCGGCCATTCCGTGATCACTGGCCAGCCCCGGGCTGGGGCCTCCCCGCACGGCTGTGTCAGGGATTCCTTGCCCCTCCCTCTGCCTTGTGGCCCTTGGCTCTGCCCGCCTTCAGGAAAGCGTGACCCTGAAGCCTGGGTACGTACCCTGGGGGGCAGGCACAGCCCGAGAGGCAGGGGCCAAGGGCTGGCACGCTCAGGTTCAGCAGCTGCTGCTCACACGTCCTCTCTCTGCTCAACTCCGGGTCGGTGTGCAGGTCGCTGCAGTTCACGAAGACCTGGCCCACCGGGCAGGGGGTGGCTGCCGGACAAGAGGATGGCTGCTGGCAGGAGCTTGGATGCCCAGCAGGATGTTTGGAACACCTGGTCCCAGGGGTGGCAGGGGTGGCCGGGGAGGCCGGGGGACCCAACAACTGGAGGGTAAGGGAGAGAGGGGCTGTGATGCTTTCAGGGGCATTCCTTGGGTTCCCTTGGACTGTGGGTGTCACATAAGACAATCACCCCCTCTACCAGCACCAAGAGTGCCACATCCTCTCCACTGGGGACTGTTCCGGACACGCCACATGCACACTCTTGCTGAACCCTGCGGCAGCTCTGTGAGGTATCACCATCCCCCATTTCCCACCTCATGGAAAGAAGTCACTTGCACTTTCCAAGGCACGATAAGGTGAGAAGACGTGCCCCCAGAGAGACCAGGAGAAGAGCCCAATGAGGAGAGCGATGCAGTGTGAAGGGGTGGCCAGAGGACTTTCAGCAACAGGGCGGTCAATTCCCCATTACCCATGATTCTACGCCGTAAACTCGCTCTCTCTCCCTAAGCCTTCGGTCAAGTCAGCTGTGCACACCTGCAGCTTGTGCAACTGATCTTTTTTAGGGAAATCAATAAAGGGGAGGTGAGTTCCACGCCCAGCTTAGGATGGAGCAGAGAGAAAATAGCCACAGGAGATGAGATAGAAGTCCCAAAGGGAAACAGTCTGACAAAAAAGAAAATCACAGAATTTAAGGTTATTAACAAAAGAGGAAGCGAAGGCTCAGGGAGGTGAAGTGAGTTACCCAGGGCTGCACAGCTTGCAAGCCCTGGGCTAGGTCCGAACTCAGGGCGGCCAGACTCTGGAGGTCCTGATCCAAGCCACTTGCCGTAGGATTACTCTCTGACCCTTCTGCGCCAATCCCATCCTTAGTGGCCTTCCTCGCCCCCACACTCCCGGCCCCTATTCCACCTCCACATTCCTCACAGGCCATGCCTCCCTATTGTCTGGAACGGCCTCAAATATGCAGGCTGTCCTCCCCATCTCTGTGACCCCCAGGTCTAGCACATGACTCGAGAGACAGTCAGCCTCCGTGGAACGACCAGCAGCTCAGACTGAGGAAACCCAGGACCCAGGGGAGGTCACCTCTGCTGGGTGCCCCTGAGGGAGACAGTCTCAGCCCCTCCTTCTTGGGAAGCAGGAGGGACAGCTACTGGGGTGGGGCTGAGGATGGGCCAGAATTTCTGGACTCCACCCTCCAAACTGGAGCCTTTCCCAAGAAGTCGAGGAATACAGGAGGCTCAGTGTGGGGCAGGACATGGCCGGGCTTTCCCCTCCTGGTCTGTCCCCAAGCTCCCCACTCTCCTCTCCATAACCCCACTAGCATGGAGGAGCCCCCAGAAGCATCCCTCATCTTCCACCTTACCTGGCGCTCTGCTATCACAGCTCATGACTCCATCTTTGCAGTGGCTGTGGAGAAGGGGGAGGGGGTACCCTGGGATTAGCCGACTCAGACGGACATCCCCACTCTGTCCCTGGCCCCCTGCGCAGAGGCGAAAGGTGAGCACTGCTTTGTGGAAAGATCTGCTGGGCTCTATTGTCTTCGGTCAGTCAGCAACTTCCGTTTAAAGCAAGGACACTAACGCTGCTATCTAGGGGGCTCACCAGTGGCCCAGAGACGGGATGTCGCTGTCTCCAGGGGGATAGTCCATTCCTTGAAAGTGGCAGGAGCACTGGTTCCTGTAAAACCCAGGGCCAGAGAGAAGTGAGCTGACTCAGGGGCTGGGGCAGCGACTGTGGAGGACAGGGACCCCACCCCTCAGCAGCCAGCAGCAGAAGGACACAGAGAAGTAATGGCGTCTGCCGTGACAGGTGACACATCTCCGGGGAGTGGGGAAGCCAGACTGGCACCGAGGACAGAGGTCAGGGTCATCTACCTTCACAGTCTGAACACCAGGCTAGGCCCTCCAAATACGTCATCTCATCTGTTCCTCACAGGGTCCCTGATGCTGTCTTTCGGATCCTCTTTGTAGGTCCACTGAGGGCAAAGACCATTTCCTCCTCCTACACCTCCCACAGCCCCTGCCTGTCCTGGCCAAGTGCAGGTCTTAGAGCAGAACAGGTGAGGACTGGAAGGGATGTCTGCATTCCTCTGACCCCTGTGTTTCTCAGTCACCTTCTGCCTCTCCAACCCCTTCCCCATAGAAACCTCAAAGGCCCCCTTGTTGCCAATACTCAACTGCAGGGCATGGGGATCTCAACGGAGGGCCCTATAGCTTGAAAAGGCCTTGAGAGATTCCAGTACACCCCCTACAGAAGCCTCTCTCCAGGCCCCATCCCTCGGTGAATGTGATACCATTTTAGGGGAGAAACAGATCAAGAGGGGACCGAGGGCTTTGCCAGTCCGCCCTGGGATCCTATGAGGTCACCACCTCCCACCTCTGCCTCCAGCCACACTGAGAACATGCCACAGCCAGCCTCAGGGCTGTCCCTGTCCCCTCGGCCTGGAGCACTCTTCCCTCACGTCCCCCCATCTTTGCTCGCGTGTCACCTCGGCAGAAAGGCCTTCCTTCCGTGCTCACCTCATGTGACATAACAGTAACCCCTCCCTGCATGTTTATAGCCTGTTACCACCAGACCCCTTAAGTGTCGGTTTATTTATTAATCTGTCTTGGCACAAGAATGTGAGCTCCATGAGGGCAGGATTCTGTTTTGTTTATTGCTGAATTTCCAGGGCCTAGAATTGTCTAGAACATACCAGGTCATCAGTAAATGTTTGTGAAAGGAAAGGGGAGATGAAGGGAGAGAGGCTGCCTCTGTGGGGCTGTTATTCCATCTCATGGGGAAGCCAGGCTGGAGTTCTAGGCCTAAAGAGCTAGAGGTGAGGAAAAAGGCCTGAGAAGGGAAGAAACCCACCCACCCAGCCACCCATCAAGCTCTATCCTGTGACTACGAGATGAAGCAGGGACATGAGAGCTGCAGCCTCTCTGCAGCTCCCCAGCCCCAGATGCCCTAGAGACCCTCAGCCCTCCCCCAGCCCTCCTCCCAGACAGAGGTCAAGTAAGCCAGCTCACCTAGGGACACAGAGGTCAGCCTGGGTATCCAGATAGGTATCCGGTGGGCAGGTACAGCCTTCTACACACTCGTCCCCACTGAGGTCGCTGTTGCCTCCAGCCCCACAGGCCACAGGGCTGGCCAGGTCCTGGCAGGTTTGTCCACACAGGGCCACACAGGGGCTGTACTCTTTGGTGGCCCCACAGGACAGTGCTGTAGTGGGAAATGAAACTGCATGCTTTGTCTCCCTCAGCCCCACAACTGCGTGGGGGTGGGGTCATCAACCTAATGAGGAGAACTGAGAACCAGAGAAGACATTTGTTCAAGGTCACACAGCAGATCAAGGTCAGCCTTGGGATTTGAATCCAGGTCTGACTGCCAAGTCCCACTTCCTCCCACAATGGCAGAGGAGCAGGGGTGAGCCCCCCTTCCCAAGCCCAGTCTGGACCCTGCCATTGGCGTTTCTTTTCCTCTATAGGGCGTTTCCTCTCAGGCAGTGATACTGGGGGAGGGTAGAGTTCACCACTCACCCCTGCAACCGCCCCATCAGTCACACACCAGCACACGCACACAGTAGAGCACACGCACACACACAGGTGGGTATTACACACACCGCCCTCCTTCTCACTTTCAAGTCTCTAGCACACATGGGCTGTGAAGGTCAATTGTGCTCTAGTTTGCAGCCTCTTAGGGCCCTCTGTCCGAAGACTGCAGGTTTCCCTCTCCTCATATGGCCAGCAGCCCTCTCCCTCAGGGTCTCCCGCACCCCACAGAGTCAGACGGTCAAGCTCAGCTCTTCTCACCCAGGCTACACATCAACGTCTCCATTTAAAAATGTGGATGCCCGGCCCCATGGCCAGATATGTTGTTCTCATTGATACTGAATGTGGCGCAGATATGTGCATTTATTTTAAAAGCTCCTGGGCGCCTGGGTGGCTCAATGGGTTAAGCTTCTGCCTTTGGCTCAGGTCATGATCTCAGGGTCCTGGGATCGAGTCCCACATCAGCCTCTCTGCTTAGCGGAGAGCCTGCTTCCCTCTCTCTCTCTCTGCCTGCCTCTCTGCCTGCTTGTGATTTCCCTCTCTGTGTTTCAAGTAAATAAATAAAATCTTTAAAATAAAATAAAAGCTCCTGTGGTGAGTCTAATGTGCAGTCAGGGTTACAAACAACTGGTCCTGTCCAGTCACCTGGAGAAACTGACTCAGAGAGGGGGCAGGGCCTTGTCAGGGACACACAGCAAATACCTGCAGGACTGGCACAGAACACCGGTCTCCTGAGTCCCAGGACATTTTTTTTCATTTCTTCGACATTTGCTAAGAGCTTACTGCGATTGGGGCCCTGTGCTAGGGCTGGGGGTCCAGAGACAACTGACACCTGGGGAAGAGTGTGGCCCAGGTGTTGGGGGTGGTGAACAGGGACTAGCTCGTCCCCACTGGGCCCCGTGTGCACTGAGGGTGATGGGAGCCAGTGATTTTGAGAAGGTTCACTGGGGCTGCAGGGAGGCCTACTGGGAAGCTCTGACTGGGGTGGTAACAAGTGAGGGCATTTCACCTCCAATCCACGGACCTAATAGGGCTTAGACACGGGCTGGAGGGGAGGGTCACAGAGACGCAGTCATGTGTCACACGTCCTGAGTGTCAGGCCTGGCTGGCCAAGGGGACAAAGAGCACAGAGGAGGGGTGAGGCAGGGGTGTTAGGCGGCAGGGGGACAGGGAGACACTCAGGTCTGGAGCTGGGCTCCTCCAGGCGCCCTCGAGGGGGTGCAGCCGCATGGGGCACTCACCGCAGGCTGGCAGGTGGGCCCGGAAGTCAATGGGAAGCCCATGGCGCCGGCACAGGTGGGCATAGTGGGCCAGCGTGGCACACAGGCAAGGCTGCCCACAGCGGCAGGCATCCTGGCGACACTGCTCGAAGTAGGGCACGGGGCTCAGGTACGCAGAGCAGGGCGCGAACAGCTCCCCGGTGAGCACACTGCAGGACTGCACGGCATAGGAGGCTGGACACAGGAGGGACAGGGGCAGGGAGCAGGGATCTGGTTGGCCTGGTGCCCAGGCCCAGCTTCTTCCTACCCCATCCCCATCACAGTGCAGGGGGCTGTTGGCGTGAGAAGGTGGGTGCAAGTGTGTGTGTACAGGAGGGACGCAAGCAGGTACCAGAGCACACGGCTGACTGGGAATGTGTGGCTATGGTTTGCGAGGTCTCGGTGTGACTACATGGCAGGCCACGGGCATGGGTGTAAATGACTCAAAGAGAGGAAGAGTGTGTGTGTGTGTGTGTGTGTGTGTGTGTGTGTGTGTAGTGTATTCGTGCAATACACAGTCCACCATGCGCAGGACGTGAACCCACATGCTGGAAAGACACATGGGCATGAAAAAAACAGACAAAAATCCTGCCCCTGGGGAGCTTACACTGTTGTCAAGGAGACTGCAAACGACAGACCTCAGAGAGAGGGAAGGAGGAAGGCGGACAGGCGTTGGAGGTGCGGTGGGAGGGCCAACCGCAATCTTAAACCCGGTGGTCCGGAAGGCCTCCGTGGGAAGATGAAGTTGGAACAAAAATGTGAAAGAGCTGAGGGGGTAAGGCCTGTGTTCAGTGAGGGAAGAGCATTCCAGGTGGAGGGAATGGCAAGTCTAAAGGCCGGGAGCGGAGAGGACACCTTGCGGTGCAGGCAGAACAGCAACGAGGCGTGCGTGGCTGCAGCAGAGTGGGGGGGCGGGAGTGGCGGTGGGCAGAGAGTGTAGGGCCTGGGGGGGGGCACTGTGAGGGCTTAGACTTTTGCTTTAAGACAGGGGAACCAGTACAAATGTGTGTCTACACAGCAGGGACAGAGCCTGAGGCTTCTGTCTGCCTGACCCTTCCCAGAAGGGAACTACAGTCCCCTCTCGGCAGCTCCACCTTTTCTCATCACCTCTGCCCAACCTGCCCAGCCTCCCAGGCCCAGAGTTCCCACCTCATCCCCCTCAAACCAGTCCCACTGCACCCCCGCTGCTCCCTCCCTCTCCCCCCACCTCACCTGCTTGCAAGTGCACATCACAGGGGTCCAGCGGGGAGCCAGAGATCAGGGGGGAGCAGGCAGACAGCGTCTTCCAAGAGTTGCCAAAGAGTTGTGGGGTGCTCTCAGGCACTCCCACTGGGGACCTGCAGTCACGGCATGGCCACACTCACACACTTGCCCACGTGGACTCGGCCCCATGTATGTACGCATACACCCAGAGCACAAATACACGCCAGATAGGCCAACAGCCAAGGGAGCCTACACAGTCCCATACGAACACATACGATTATGGATGTACACACATACGCACCCACACACATATTTAACAGTCTCCAAGGGGACCCAGAACTGACTTGGGGCCACGCACTACACCGTCTTCACCACCCACCCCCAGCTCTTCATGTCAGAGAGAAACAGGGACACCATGTGAACCAAACTTCACCAGATTAAGACTTCCTCCTCCTATCTCCACGAGCAGTTCCCGAAAGTTCCTTTGCCCTCCCTTTCCCTCTAGGTAGGAAATCGTCATACAAGGGGAAATAAAGGAAGAAAGGGGGAAAAGCATGTTTCCCAGATATCGCCAGTCTCCAAGGGCCACCAAACATGAGAAGACGGTAGATTGGAGAGATCATAATATGTGGGGTTGGGACAGGTTCTGTCTGGCGCTCACCACGCCCATGTTACTGCTCATGAGCCATGAGAGCACTCATTACCCACAGCAACTTTTCTGCCCAGAGTTCACATTTAGGAGGGTGGCAAGCAGCCCACACACTAAACCAGGGTCTGTCCCCACTGCCCTGGCCTGCTGTCCTAACATCAGCCCCACCAGGCAAGGCACAGTAGAACGCTACCTTTTTGAATGTGCATGTATTTAAAAGCTCTCAGTTTCTTCTGATTCTTATTTTTCTGAAAGAATCCAAATTCTCATTTCTGGCTGAAGGAAGCCTCTCATTTACTTCTATATCGCCTAATGCATGTAACTTGAAAAACTGGCCAGAACCTCTCACTTTGACAATCATCACTTTGCTCTCCTTTCTGGAAAGTCTGACTCTTGTCCCCTCCCAAGTTCCTAAACTGCATGCATGCCCAGACAGTCTTCCTCTTAGTTCTCTGTCAGTCCCTGGGAAACAGCCTTCCCTTGAAGGTGAGAGGCTCACAGGGTGTGCCCAGACAGGAAAGATATGGGGTTTAGACTGGCCTGGTGGGATAGAAAGCAGGAGTCTGGGTACCATTGCCTCACACTCATCTAAAGGTCTTCACGTCAATTAAAACAAGGAAAACCATGAACTAAATGAAATCCAGCCTAAGCGCTACCAATTTTAAGACCTCACGGTAAAGCAGTTATTTCTCAAGGTATGGTCCATAGATCTCTTACACTAGAATCACAGCGGTAACTTACTAAAAACAGGACTCTTGGGCCCCAACACAAATCAGATACATGAGAAGTAGAACCCAGGAGTCAGCATTTTAACAAGCTCCCAGGTGAGTCTTCTGCACGGAGAAGACGATGAACCATGGCCTTAAAGAAATATGCTTCGATTTAAAGGCAGAGGAAGAAATAATCAGTGGTGCATGTGCAGCCCAGCAAGGGACCAAGGGAGTTTGCCACAGGTGTTTTCAAGAGGAGACTCCGGGCACTCAGCCTTTAGGGACCCATCCCCTCCTTCTGCTTCTGGGGCAGGGGCACGTACAGGAAGTCATCCTGCGTGTTGCCATTGAAGGTGCCACAGAGGCCCACGGTATCCTCGGCCCATCGCTGGTCCACCTGCAGGTAGAGCCGCAGTCCTTGGCGATCGTAGAGAAGCCGCACGCCCACGTTGGTCCTCACCCGCAGGAACATGGAGGACAGCCTCCGGATCTCAAAGGCGTCTGGGCACAGAACCACAATAGGGATGTGGGAAGTTCTGCCGATGTGCATCCCACCCACGGCCACCAGCTGCATGGCCCTCGCCCATACCCAGCGAGCCCAGCCTTCACACCAGGTGTGAAGCCCTGCCAAGGGTTTGGCTTGGGAAGCCTTTAGGAAATCCTGTTCAGGGATGAAGTCAGGACCCGGGGATAACGCCATGGTGGCACTGGTTAAGTTTGTTTTGTTTTGTTTTGTTTTTTCTTTTAAGCATCAAGTGCCAATTAAAGTTTTGCCTCCTTAAGGAGCTGAAAATATTTCCTTCTGTAGCAAAAGACCATGCTGTAACTACCCATTTTTTCGATGGCCACCAGGAAGCTCATGATATGATTTTAGATTTATTTGTAAAAATTTAAAATTTTTAGATTCAGTTGTACTGAATTTTTCACTTTTTGTGGCTTGCATTTCTTTGGTCTCTTTACATTCCCTGCATCCCCACTCCTCTCGGTCTTGAACCCCTATTCTTTTTTTTTTCTTTATCATTTTCTCTGGTGCTATCTCATTTCTTAAGAGTTTTGCCATTTTTGTTAGATGTGCTTCCTACAAGATACCACAGATCACTTGTGGAATCAGACAGGATAATAAGTTATTAAAGAAGAAATAGGGGCACCTGGGTGGCTCAGTGGGTTAAGTGTCTGCCCTCAGCCCAGGTCATGTCTTGGCATCCTGGGATCAAGCCCATGATCCCAGGATTGGGCTCCCTGCTCAGTAGGGAGTCTGCTTCTCCTTCTCCTCTGTCCCTGCCTCTCCTTCTGTCCCTCCCACCTCCTAACACATGTGTTCACTTGCTCTCTCATTCTCTCAAAATATTAAAAAAAAAAATAGAATAGGGATGGAAAAGAGTTCCCTTCCTATCCTCACATTAGGAGAAGCCATCAAGCTACTGTGAAGCCTATTGTCATGTTGGGATGGGGATAAAGACCATCTTGCAAGTCCAGAGTCCACATTCCTGGGACCGAGGTGCTCCTCTGACTTGATTCACCCAGTATTAGAGAATGTGAGCTCTTGCCCATGTGGCAGTGCCTTTAGCCAGAGGCAGTGCCTGGAAGAGGAGGCCTGGACAGGCAGCTCCCAGCTAGTTCTCATTCATCAAAGCCGTACCATCTGTGTAGGGTGGGGTGACCTTGTACTGGTCAAACAGAAGGACATCCCCTGCTTGGGTCAAGGTCACCTGCCTCCGAGGGTCCTGATGCAGAATCACTGATACTGACTGGACACAGACTCCATCCTGGTTCTGGAGAAAGAGGAAGACAAAGGAGGCAGAGTTAGTCTGTCTGTCCTGCTGGTCCCACGAAAGCCTCCAGGAGCAGGGATTCTAGTGCACTTGGAGGTCAGGGGCAGGCTGAGATAGAGCCCTAAGGGAGATTAGGAATCCTCTAACCACATGCCCCATCTGGGACTGGGAAGGCAGAGGCTCAGATTGGAGAAGGTTAGTGGCAGAGCTGGGATAAGGCAAATAAAAATACAGTCAACTCTTAGACTGTCTATGACATACAGCAGAGATGAACCTAGATGGCCCAGAGACTAGCCTCAGAAACCCTCAGAGAATCCCCACTCAAGGACAATATAGGACTTTAATTTCATCCCTTTATAGGCATTTATATCGTTCTTTCCTTGTGTCGCACCCTGCAGAGCACCAAGCTCCACTCATGGACAGGACAGGAAATGAGCTAATACTATCTGGGCCTCGGGTTCTCATCTCTGAAATGGGTAGTAAACATCAGGCCCACTCATACTTACTTCCCTTACACAAGAAAACATCCAACAACCATACTGTGGTGAACATGTCAGATATATTCATGGAGAGTACATATTTGTGTGGGACACAGACATTAAACAAGTAATTACAAAGTTGGCCTTTAAATTATTATTGGGATCAGGGACGCCTGGGTGGCTCAGTGGGTTAAGCCGCTGCCTTCGGCTCAGGTCATGATCTCAGGGTCCTGGGATCGAGTCCCGCATCAGGCTCTCTGCTCAGCAGGGAGCCTGCTTCCCTCTCTCTCTCTGCCTGCCTCTCCATCTACTTGTGATTTCTCTCTGTCAAATAAATAAATAAAATCTTTAAAAAAAAAATTATTATTGGGATCAGTGCTACAAATAGGTGTAGGGTGCTAAGAAAGCATATAGTGAAGAAACAAGACTTAGTCTGCAGAGGTAGGAAAGGCCATCCTAGGGAAAGGTAAGGATAATGCAAAAATCATAACAAAAATTTTAATAATTCTATATTTATTATAATAACAGCTAACCTTAATGGAGAGGTACTATGTTCAGGTACTATTCTAATCTTTTTACACATAGTCACTCACTTAATTCTCATAGCAACCCTATTTAGTATTACTAACAACCCCATTGTGCAGATCAGAAGACTGAGGCACAAGAAACTGTGACAGGTGATCTGAGATCTGAAGGATCCACAGAAGGTATCTGCAAAGAGAAAAGGCAAGGAGGAGGACATCCAGGAACCATGACCAGTCCGTACAAAATTCCCTGACACAGTTGGGTATTTAATGTATCCAAGCACATAAAGGAAGAGCAGAAGGCCAGAGCCCACTGGGCAAAGTGGTTTAAGATAAGGTTCAAGAGGTAGGCAGAGGCCAGCTTAGGCAGAGCTTTGTAAAATTTTTGGACTTTATCCTAAGTCCAAAGATAGCCAGAGAAAGTATAACCCCAAAGTGATATAATCAAATGAGGTGAAATGAGAAAAGGATTAGAGCTTGAAACTTTGAAAAACATTGTACAACAAGCTATGACCTTCCAAACTCCTTCTCAAGGAGACATAAAATCCCTGAAACAGCTCAAAAACACTGTGTCTAAAACATCATCTTTGTCAAACCCACTCATCCTCTGGTCCTCTCTAGACATCTCATTGGAGCAGGAAGAAAGCCTGCATCCTTTAGTCAAAGTCTTGGGTTCAAGTCTTGATGTCACTGAAAGCTGAGACCTTAAAGACTTCATTTAACCTCTCTACACATTAGTACAATTAAAAAAAAAAATCACGTATTATGTTAGAGGGTCCCAAGATGGAGTGCAGACTGTGACAAAAGA
Organism: Mustela putorius furo; assembly: GCF_011764305.1. Classification (NCBI taxonomy): domain Eukaryota; kingdom Metazoa; phylum Chordata; class Mammalia; order Carnivora; family Mustelidae; genus Mustela; species Mustela putorius. The sequence goes on from NW_025422011.1 coordinate 25,580,288, forward strand.
ATCGAACTATATTGCAAATATATAAAACAACCTTACTGAAAGGGAGAGCAAGGAAGGCATTGATCTAAGTAACTTTGAAAATAAGTGGTGTTTGTTAGACTAACAGCAAAAGGAACTGTGCATAAGCACTGTACTCTAGTTGATAAAGTTCTTTCCCATTGTTAATAATTGTTAATAATCCCATGAATCAATAATTCCGGCACTTCTATACGTGTATACTGGAATTGAACAATTAGATACATGGATGGTGTGTGGTGGAAACCAGATTTCTCACTGTTGGGGTGGGTATTTACGATAAGCAAGGGAAGAGGCTAGAATGACCCATGTGGTAATTAACTAGAGTTGGAACATCAATATAAACTCCCGTTTAGCACATGTAGATATAGAGAGCTATTGGTAGATTATCTGTAAGTATGTGTATATACTGGTTATACAAGGATATTCATAAGTTATACATGTTATTTCCTTTTCCTGTCAGCTGAAAGGACATTACTTCTAAAAGAAATGATACCCAGTAGTCACTGAGCACACCCAGCCCCCCAGATCTTGGTTTCTAATACCATTCTCCAATAAAAAGAGCTCAGAGCATCTGATAACATTTTTTCAGAAATGGCTGATTCTAGGAAAGGAACAGAAAATATGCAAGATGAGCCTGGTGCATCTTATAGGACCATACAGTAAGGCAGAACACACACACACACACACACACACACACACACACTAATGGGGCTATGTCAAAGGGACCCAAGAGCCAATTGAAAGACTGCCCAATGATCAAGTCAGAAAAATTTGAATCGCAAAATAAATAAGGAAGTATTAGATTCTACCCAAAGTATAAAATAAATAGCCCTGGGTCCATGCTGACATAAGTAAATGACTGAAAGAAAATATGTGAAGGAAAAATGACAAATGTCCTGTGCAGAAAAATTCTAAATAATGCATGTAGATTTTATGCCTTCAAAAGCAGAGGGAGGGGCGCCTGGGTGGCTCAGTGGGTTAAGCCGCTGCCTTCGGCTCGGGTCATGATCTCAGGGTCCTGGGATCGAGTCCTACATTGGGCTCTCTGCTCAGCAGGGGGCCTGCTTCCCTTCCTCTCTCTCTGTGATCTCTTCCCTTCCTCTCTCCTACTGTGATCTCTCTCTGTCAAATAAATGAATAAAGTCTTAAAAAAAAAAAAAAGCAGAGGGAACATAACTTCCCACTCTTCAGGTGTGGGCTGAACACAGTGACTTCCTTCCAAAGAGAACAGTATGGTAAGGGGTGGGGGAAGAGAAGTAAATTTACAGTGGAGAACGTGACAAACACTACCTCAGCCAGATGACCTTAACAGTGATAAACAATGTTAGCATATGCATCCTTGAGAAGATGTGATGAAAATAGCAATTTACCTCTTATCTTCCTCCCCAAATCCATAACACCTCTCTAACCTTGAAAAAAAAAATTGCAAAAGTTCCAATAGAGGGGCATTCTACAAGATATCTGACCAGAACTCCTCAAAATTTTCAAGATCATCATAGAGTCTTAGAAACTGTAACAGCAAGGGGGCACCTAGGTGGCACTGTTGGTTAAGCATCTGACTCTTGACTTCAGCTCAGGTCATGATGTCAGGGTAGGGAGATCAAGCCCCACATGGGGCTCCACACTGGCATGGAGCCTGCTTGAGATTTTTTCTCTCTCTTTCCCTCTGCCCCTGTCCCTGGCTCAATCACGTGCCCTCTCTCTCCCTCCCTCTCTCTCAAAAACAAAACAAAAACAAAAAAACCAAAAACACACCCACAGACATAAAAAGGAAAGAAAGAAAGAAACTACAACAATAAGGAAGAGCCTAGGAGACACGATGACTAAATGTAATGTGGCAGGTTGAAACAGAGAAAAATGGTATTGGGTTGAAAATATAAATATGGAAATATGAGTGAAGTGCAGACTTTAGTTAATGTCTAAACAAACATTGGTTCATTATTTGCAGTGAATGTACCATGCTAATGTATGATGTTAATCATAGGAGAAATTAGGTGTGGGGTATATAGGAACTCTAGGTACTACCTTTACATTTTTTCCATAAAATCTAAAGCTACTCTGAAAAATAAGATCTACTTGAAAAAATACTTGAAAGGCTGTAAACACTCCCTGATTTGGGGGTGGGTGTGTTAAGAGGCTGTGACAGGCTTTCTGGGCTTCCAGCCTTGGTTCCGGCTCTGCTCCCCCTCCTGCTGGCTGGGGGTTATCAGGAATAGCCGAAGGCCTCTGTTGGCCTGTCTTACCATATTTTAACTGGGGAGAATAATAATGATGACTACATGGAGGTATTTTGAGCCTTAAACTAGATGTCCTATGCAAAATGATTTATCAAAATTCAAAGTACTCTGCAAATACTTTACCAGCACCCTCCTCTCTGTTAACATCCTCACCCTACCACCTTGTGTCCACCCAGGACTGAAGTCATGGCTTCATCTTTGACTCCTCCTGCTTCTCTCCCACACACCCTGCACCTTACCAGCCAGTCAAGTCCTTCTGCATCTGCCTTAATGTATTCTAGAACATTCCATCCTCGTTGCTTTCTTTCATATGACCTGAACCTCCTGGGTTGCCCTTCTGCCCCATCCTCAAATAGACATATCTTATTTCCATTTATCTTTCTAGGCCCACTTTTTAGGTTATTCAGCTCAAATGCCACTTCTGCCATGAGGCTCTCCTTGATCCTTTCTTCTGACCCGTAGGAATATTTCTTTCTCCACAGAACTCTCCTCTGACAGCACTGTCTCTTGTATGTCATAGTGAAGCACTTGACCTGAGGACATGACTGACTCTCACACGGGGCTGTGAGCTCCTGGTGGCTAGGACCAGGGTCTGACTCATCTGTGTAACCCTCACTGTGCTCCACACAGACCTGGCAGAGGGCTGGCCTTCTACTGGCTCATCAGTGTGGATGAAGTCACAAGGAGACCTGGCTCATGGTAAAAGGAAAGTGCTATCAAGAGAGAGTGTTAAGCAATGAAGCAGGTTACCTCAGGCCAAGGCCAGCTGGCCACCATCCAGAACACGGTAGAAAGAGGGCTGGTAAGGGACCTCCAAGGTCCCATATCCCCAGGCATTCTAAGACTCTAGAACTTTATAAATGGGTAGGAGTCCCACTGGGCCATGCCTGTCTGCTTTGCTTTTTCTTTTGCAACCCTCAGGATGAGAGTAACCTGGCTTTTGAGGACAAGTATTCTTCTGATTCAGAGAGCAGCCAAGGGCAGATCCAGGCCATTCTCTGCCGGGGGGCAGGGCACTCAAGTCTCGAAAGGAAGAAAGCACAGCCCTCTCCCTTGTCCATAGCCCAACCTAGGTCCCCAGGGCCAGGGAGGGGCACCTCTGAGTGATGTCTGCTCACCCACCTGACATCATTGGGGAGGAAGGCAGGCAGGGAGGTGGGTTTGGGGGTGGCTGCCTGGCTACGGGTATGAACCCCTGCTCTGTTGCACAGGAAGGAGCTTGAGTGTAGCCCAGACCAGGGCTCAGGGAAAATGCAGCCACTGAGAGACAGATAAACTCACAACTACCCCAGACCAGCAAGTTGGCCATTTTCTCAGTTACGTTCACAAGTGGCTGACACAGCTCATGGGTCACCACCTCTAGGAAATCTTTCCGGATCCACGCCTCCTCCCACTTGACATCCAGGTAAAACAACAACAAAGAAAAGTTCCTCCACGGAAACCTACCCTGTGAGGTCCACATTGTCCCAGCTCCGATAACATGGTGGATAATGGGGTCAACGTATCTGCCTCACCTACCAAAGCACAAGGCCCAGGAGGGCAGAGCCAAATCCAATTCATAATAGTCTCCGAGACCCAACACAACTTCTGGCACAAACAGATGTTCAGTACCTACTGAACGAATAAATGAATCAATGAATGAATATGGAGATGTTGAAGATACAATCCAAGGAAGCAGAAAAGATTAAGTTAAATCAGACCCATTTTAGAGATTTAAAAAACAAACAAACAAACAAACAAACAAACAAAAAACACTCTGAGGCCCAGAAAGGGGAAGTGCCTCTCAGCTAGCAGATGTTCTAGAGACGAAACATATGCTCCTGCCCCCTGGCTCTGCCCAGAAAGACTAGACATCAGCATGAGTTGGCTGTGGAAACCCTGCCCTAAGTTGCTCAGCCTCTCTAAGGAGGCAGAGAGCAGGGGTGGCTGGCTGGATTGGGCCTGAGGTCCCCAGCCCTTACCGGACCACATGGGGCATTCTGCAGCGTCACTGTGAAGGTGCCCGAGGAGCGGCTCTTGGCCAGGATGTACTGACATGTGGCGGGGAACGTGTACCGGCGGCCGTCGAAGGTTGTGAAATGGATGTCGCCAGTCACTGAACACTCAGCTGAGGGGCAGAGAAAGGTGCTGTCACATGGGAGCTGCGTCCACAGGGACGGCCTCTGCCCTGCAGGCTCTAAGCATAGGAAGAGACAGCTCCCTGTCCTCAGGAATTAGGGCCATGTTTGGAGTGCTGGCCCTCTTTTTGACATTCTGGTCACTGGGAAGAAGTAGCCCTGCCCCCCACAGGCCCATCTGAAAGGAGATACAGCCCTGCCCTGGGCATTTCCCCTTCTAGGAGACCAAGGCCTGAGCTTGGAGACCAGTCTCTGGTCAAACCCCCCAAGCTCAGGAAGGTCCTTAGATAAACCACCCCCCTTAAAGGAGCAGAAGAAATCCCCTAACCAGGCAAAATGGCTCTGAGGAAACAAAGTGGGTCAAGCTGGGAACTCCCTCAAATTTCCTGCCCCAAAAAGCTGCGGGCTAGAAGAAGGGGTTGGAGTCTGAGGTGGGGTTCAGACATACCTGGGCAGACAGCGGAGCTGCACACCCATTTGCCTGCAGTGCATGTGCTGAAACACAGAGACCAAGGAGGCATGGCTCACTTCTCCAGGCCTAGGATAGATGCTGGAGGATTGCAGGATCCACAGAGCTCCTGTGCCCAGCCCTTGGTCTTCCCGTCTCTACAATGGGTAGCAGGGATTTCCTCCACCTCCAAGGCTTAGCTCAAATGAGATCTCCTGGGACTTAGAGATGCTGAGTGAGGGCCCCCACATCCCCAGGGCTCCCAGACCCCAGATGGACAACACTGATGGAAAACCCTGGAAATCACCACTCCCCCCTACCCCCTATGGCTATGGACACAGACCATGTGTTGCAATCTTCTTTCACCACAGAGCCAGTCGGGTACAGGGTCCCATGGAACTCACAGGGACACTCAGCTGGTGCCACGCAGTCCCCATCCTCAAGGATCAGCCCTAGGGTAACACCAAAGGCCCACCTGACTCACCTCCACTCCTGCTCATATACCATCTGTGGTTGGCCTGGGCCTGGGACAAAGATCCCCTCATCCAAGTTTTCACCCCTGAGCCTGCTTTCAAGCTCCCTCCTGCATAAATCCGTGGCTCAGGCCAGATTGGAACCCCTCTGGGCAAATAATCTCACCTCACCCCCCCAAGCAGCCTGCATACTGACTAGCTTCTCATCCCCATCTCTCAAAAGCCTGTCACTGCATCTAGAACCAGCTTAGGTACCACTTCCTCCAGGAAGCCTTCCCTGACAATCTCTCCCCACACTGAATTCCTATGTCTCTGCTTGTCTGAAGCCCTGAGCAGGTCCTCACTACATTATGCCTCAGATGGGAGTCGTAAGGATGTGTATCTTATCACCGCAACTGGATTCTGACCCCTAAAGTCAGTGTCCTTGTTTCCCATTATATTTTGATCTCAAACCCTACCCCACCAAGTGAGCTGCACCTACAGACATGCTGCAAATTTACACCCCCTAAAAAATGTGGGTAAGTGTTTAAGCAAATGCCTGTGCGAAAAAAGGACAAATGAGCAAATGAATGACCTGTCCTGATCTACACACCTTACAAAGCTCAGTCTGGATCAAATGAAACATGGGGATGGACAGCCACCCTCAGCGTCACCTCCCTGAAGCCGGTCATTTAGTTACTCCCTAATCAGTTGTGTGTTCCTTCCTTCATCTTTTCCACACACACGGCCCCTCTGAGCCCCTGCTTCATGCTCATCCGTGCCAGCCCAGGAAGACACTGCCAGGCTCCCCCCACCCCCAGCATACCGTCGGGGCAGTAGCAGCCGTCCACACAGGCGATCTCACTGTCCACGCAGGACGCCCGGGACTGGCAGGAGGCGGGGCAGCAGGCAATGCACTCATTGTAGGTGAAGGACTTCTCCTTGCACTGCACGGCTGCGGGAGTAGGGGACAGTCCAGCTCAGGCTCTGCCAGGACAGACCCAGCCCCTACTCCAGGCCTTGGGATAGGGGGAAGAAGGGCTGTGATCTTCCTGCTCCCCTATCCCTGGTGGGAGCAATGGATGACCAGGAAGTTGGCTAGAGCAGGGGAGGCTCTGAGAACGACCCTTAGCTGGCTCTGGGACCCTAGGCCAGTCCCTCCACTCTGAGCCTGTCTGCTCCTCGGTCACAGGAGGATGGGGCCTCAGGACTTAGCTCCGACAGCTGTGGTTCTAAGCGGGACAGGACATTGAGCTGAGGCCCGAGGATGCCACCCAGAGCCCCAGGACAGAGCTCACGTGAACCCCTCCCTGCCCACCAGCAGGACGCCCCTACCGCATTGCCGGAGCTGGGTCCTCCAGTCCCGCAGCGGCCGCCCTGCCTGGGCACATGCTCGGGCATACTCAGCCAGCGCCCGGCACCAGGTGGCTTCGTCGCCCACAGACCTGTGCCAGGAAATGGAGCATCACACCAGAGCCCAATCTGTCACATGCCCTCTAGCACCCTCTGAAGTCTTCCAGGGCTCAAGGCAGCCCTCCTTGTGACGCAGCTAGGAAAGGGAGACGGGGAAGATATCTACACATATACAGATGGAGGCAGGACACCTGGGCTCCAGTCCCCACACTGCCATTGACTTATTTGACCCCGAAGGCATCAGTCCCCATTTCTGGGCTTCAGAGACTAGGGAAGCTCTGTCCCACCTACACAGATAGGAATTTCTGAGTTTTGTGAAGCCTATCCGCCAGGGCCTGTGATTGTCAGGCTCAGTGGCCCACATGCTGAGCCCCCTTGCCTCCCTGTCCCCCGGTCCCTGCAATACCAAAACAGGTCTCCCCACAACCCAATCCCAGCTCCACTCTGGGCTGCCTACTCACTGGCAGAGATCGCTGGTACAGCTGGCTGTGAAGGGCAGAGGGCTGACGTAGGCATGGCAGGCATCAAAGGGGGGCCTCAGCAGTGCCTCACACCGGTCGTACACACCCTAGGGAAAGGGCCAGCAGCTGAGCTGGGGGCTGGCAAAGCCACACACAGCCCTTGGACTTCACCAGCCCCACACACCGAACGCCAATTTGAGCTCAGGAGAGAGAACAAGAATGGTGGAGACAAAAGGGTGGCACCATAGGCACAGATGAGCCTGGGCCCCTGCTGCAATCAGAGACTTTCTAAGAGGTGGATAGGAAAGGAACCACCCCAGACACTAGAATGGGTAGGGGGAGGCGCTCTCCCCAGGGTCCAGACCTGCATGGCTCCTGGGCTCTGCTGTAGACACGGTGGGCGAGGCAGGGAGGAAGTTGTAGGCCTCGGAGGCTGGTTGGGGGCCTGCTCCTGCCAGCTGTGCACAAACTCAGCCACGTCGTCGGTCAGCTTCCCTGGAGGTGAGAATGAGCATGACCACAGGGAGATGACGGGGAAGGGGCCACAGAGGGCTCTGAGAGAGGGCAGGGGGAGCCGAAGAGATGCCAAAAGGTGGGCAAGGAGTGGAAGAATCCAGCCTCCTGGCCCCCATCCCAGTCTGCATTTCCCAATGGAACCATTCTCCTGGAAAAGCCAGTAATAATAGGCAATAGAACCTGTAGTAGCTCCCTACTGCTCCAGCCCCTGGGCGGGGGGTGGGGGGGTGGGGGGGGGGTTGAGTCTGGACAAGCTCCAGCACCTCCCTGAGCCTCAGCTCTCCCATATGTGAAACAGGGCAGATAGTGCCCCCATGAGGTTACTGCAAAAACTGCATGTTATGCGTTCGGTATGCTGTGGGTGCTCAAAGAGATCACTTCCCTTCTTCCGGGCAGAGCAGCCACGATTTGGCCCTGTAGGCTTCACTCGTACTTCTTACCACACCTCCACAGGCATCTTCAGCTCCCATGGGGCCCTTTCTCATCCGGCCTCTCTCCGGCCTTTGGCTCCCTGCCCCCGGAACATACTCATCTTGTGGGGTCAATCCCCGCTAGCAAAGTGCCCTTTAGACCCTCACACAACCCTAGTGTGTATGGGCTCTCCTTGTGACTGTTCTACAGATAAGGAAACTGAGGCTGAGTGGTTAAGAACATGCCTGAAGCCACACACTGGGTAGGAAGGGGGGGCGGTCCCTGGCCTCCTGCTGTGTCTTCAGTATCTCCAGCCCAGGTTTCTGCCCCAAGGCCTCTCCCGCCCAGCCCAGCCTGGCCCATCCCCTACACCACCCAAAGTCCTCGGAGGCCACTTGCCCTGCTCCTCACCATAGCTGGTCACCAGATCGTCCTGGGGGTCAGCATTGTTGTTCCCACACAGTCCATGAGTCCAGCCCAGGAACTCCGGGCTCATCTTGATGTAGACGGCTGAGGCACCATCCCAGGCCAGCGTGAAGGCTGACTGATGCCGCACAAGGATGTAGCCGGCCAGCCGCTGCAGACGCACGCTCCCCATCGCCTGTGGCAGTTGGACCCTGCAGGGCATGGCCCAGAGCTTCAAGCTGTTCACGCCACCTCCACTCATCCAGTCCCTTCACCAAAGGACCTGTCGTCCTCTGCCTGCAGGACCCATCGTATACCCAGCACCCGCCTGAGCAAATGCCTGGTAGCATGGTATCTGCGGCCCCCACATTCCCTCCCCCTGACTTCCCCTGTATCTGAAGTCCACCATTAGATAGGGATTCTTTTGTCTTCAGAGTTTAAAGCTTGCTTTCAAAATTGCAATTTCCCTGGCAGGGATAAATCTTAAGAGTGAAGCCGTCAGCTCCTTTCTCCTAGATGGGAGAAATGGTAGAAGCAGACACTGACGGTTTGGGTTTTTGGGTGGGGAGCAAGAAAGGGGGAGGAAGAGAAAAGAGCTGAGGGATAAGGAAAACTGGGAGTGGAAGAAAAGAAGCAGGGTCATAGCCGTCCCAACCACATTCCCAGTTGTATGGGACAGGGTCTCCTAGCTTGTCTGGAATGTGTCAACTTTCAATCCACCTGAAAATCAGGGAAGAAAAACAAAAACAAAAAAGGGTCTAACCGGCCAAAATTGGTACCCAAAGATCCATATACCAATCTTTTCTTCACAGGAGAAACCCTTGGACTTTCAGTTTTACACTCGGCCCCAGAGAGCTTGGTTACCCAGTTTCCAGATCTGAAGCAGGAAATGAGAACGGGAAAAGGGTCCTCACAGGACGACTCCCTCTCCCCACCCAGCAGCAGCGTGACAGCGGACAGCAAGGGAAGGAGAGGACAGTGAAGACAAGATAACGGGAAAGATTTCAGAACCACAGTCTGGGCCATGTGGTGTGGGGGGAAGAGTCCTCATTCCCCTGGTCCCAGACGTCCCAGCAAGATAAGTGACATTCAAATGACCCTTTGTCATCAGAAAAGGTGAAACTGTGCTCAGTATCTGCTCTGAGGAGGCTTCAACTTGTATGATCCATTCAGGAAGATTCCCTCAAAATTGTGAAAGAAAAAAAGTAAGTATGCTTGTAGTGGTATATTCTCAACTATCTGGAAAATTCTGCTATTGGCCCAAATACCCACTACCTGGAAACCCACAGAGTTTCTCAAAAATCTTGAGGGACTCATTTTTCTTTAAACCCAGATGACAAGAAACCCAGCTGGCCTGCCCGTATGTTGCTGCCTTGACAGTGGACAATCCGCTGTTTGCCCCCAGAAAACGGTTTTCTTCAGGCTTTCGAAGGAAGGTGCTCACCCTCCCCCACCACCAGTGCCAGGGAGCAGGCGAGCTCAGGGCAGGTGTTACAGTTACCTCTCGCCTCCGTGGGTGACCTCCTTGGCCAGACGGATCTCCTGCTCGCCCGCAAAGAAGAGGCTGACCGACCTGGAGCAGGCGTAGGGGGAAGAGCCACACTGGGGGTCGTTGTGCACCTGGTTGCGGGGGTTAGAGGTCACTGTGCAGGGTTCCTGCCAAAGGCCTGGCCCCGAGCTTCTGTTCTGAGCCCAGAGACACCCTGCGAAGCTCCCACTTGATGTAATCACCTGCCCTCCGTGTGCCAAGCACCCCACAGAGGAAATAGCTGTGGTGATACACATCTCCCAGAGGAGGCAACTGATATTCAGAGAGGTTTAGTGATGAAGGTCACACACACACACACACACAGCCAGGATTCCATCCCAGGACTGAAGGCTAAATTTCAGGGCTCTTTCCAAGACATTGTGCTGTCTCCCTATTTCTGAGTTTTTCATTTTTGTAACCCAGATTTTCCCATCAGATTCAAAGCCAAGTTAAGCACTCACACCTTCTGACACAGAACACACACACACACACACACACACACACACCCCTCATAGATTCACTGGGCACTCTCATACACACACTATAAACACACACTCCTACCATGACCCTGGCAGGCTAGGGGGACGGTCTAGTCCTTCCCTACACCCCCAGCCACACATGTCACTCCCGTGCTGCCTGTCACGTGCCTGTCTCCTCTGCCTCCTCCTCAGGCAGAACCTTCACCTCAAAGCCAGGAGACCCAAGAGAAGGGGGAGAACTGAGGCTCCCAGGGCTTAGGGAAAACCTTCAATGTTTCTCTTCCCAGTGTAGAAACCCTTCCACTAGATTACCTTAAATGTGTTGGAGCAGGCTGGAGTTAGGTCAGCTGAAAGTGGGGCCTGTGAAAGCCACCCCACGGTCTAATTAAATTTTTCAGACTTTAGATCATGACCCACAGTAAGAAATATAAATATATACATATATAAATAAAACAAAAATGTTACAAAATAATATTCACCCCTGTTAATGTGTAATTCATCCACATTATATTTTCCATTCTCTTTAGTTTTTTTTTCTTTTTTCCTTCTTTTCTCCCTTTCTTTCTTTCTTTTTTTTTTTCTTTCTTTCTTTCTTTCTTCCAGGGAGGGGGGTGCTGGTTATAACTCATTAAATTTATTTCATAATCCATGAATGCATGGCACCCCATTACTCTAAGTAATTATAACATAACCATCACGAAATGACCATCATGAGAAATCCCAATGTCTGATATGCCAAGGCAGAGAGGACAGAGTTGGTCAGCCCATCCAGGGTGCGGTACCTTGGCAGCCCCTTGACAGGTCTATGCCGGAGACAGAGGGGTATACTTGCCAGCAGAGGGATGACAGTGAGCACCAGGACCTCCCCAAACTCCCAAGCCCCTGGAGCTAGCTCAGTCTTAACCAAGGTGCCCCTCAGCAGAGCTGGCTCCCCAGGCAGACTTCTCTCCAGATGGAGGTGTACTGACCTCCACTCAGCGCCCAGGGTAAGCATGGAAATCAGATCTACCTGACAGTGAGTCTCACGCATGTGTTCATAGACAGGACGAAGTTTTACTGAGCACTAATCTGGGTTCTGGGAACACCAAATGGAAAGACATGGTCCAGCCTAGAAAGCTTCTATCCAGTAGAAAAGACCAACCTGGAAACAGACCTTTGTAAGAGAAAGGCATGGACCATGCAACAATATAGAACTTTGGTTACACAGAGAGCAGCCCCTGAGCCAGGTGAGGAGGTCAGTGCATCCAGGAGGGCTTCTTAGAAGAGAGAACCCTGAACTGAGTCATCCAGGACCTCTACCATTTCCTCAGAGGCGTGATGTTCTTTGTTATCTCAGGTCCTTAGCACCCAAATTCCCTTTACCCAGAATGTTCTTAACTCATCCCTCTGACCCTTCACTTGGCTAACTCCAATTCATTCTTCAGATCTCAACTTCAATGTGACTTCCTCCAGGAAGTCTTCCCTGATCATTATCCTTCCCACTAAACAAGGTTAGGCTTCCACCACATGCTCTTCTAACATTTGTCATTTCTCCTCTGAAGCTCTGTTACTCTTGAAATGATTCATTCAACTTGATGTCTGTTTTCCCCATTAGACTGTGAGTTCCACGAGGACAGAGACCACATCTGTATTATTGTCCACAAGGCCACTACCAAGTTTTGTGCCGGGAAGAGTACAGATAGGTGACTAACACTTAATGCCAAGTGACTAAATCAATGACTGGCCAGGGGCAACCCGGAGTAAGTGGGTAAGAGAGAACTGAGGAGCCCCAGCTCCTTCCAGATGAAGACTCTCTAACTATGACAAGCAGAGCTCTGGCCAGCACAAGCTCCAGAGCCTCATGCAACCTTCCTAGATTGGCAGGGTAAAGAAGGCCTCACCTGGATGGAGAAGGTCTGCCCTTCAGGCTCATGGTGCCCCACCAGGGTGTAGCTGCCCTTCCCGGAGAGGTAGTAGTAGAGACCATCAAAAGTCTCCACGTGGTGCTGTCCCCATGCCCGGCAGATGCTGTCCCGCTCAGGGCCGGCATTGTACACTGTGCCAGAGAAGATAGAACGTGTCTGTGCAGCTGCAGTGGGCCTCAGGCCACAGGCTAGCAGGGCCAGCCCCTGCCCCTCCCAGCCTAGGACCCCCAGGACTCAGGCCCCCAAGCTTTCCCTGTACCCAAGGCCCATACCAGGACTGGGACAAAGTTCAGACTCACCCATCTGACAGCGTGGTCCTGTGGCATTGAAGCGTCTACAGTCACAGAAGGCTGGGTACACACACTCTCCCCCGTTGAAACAGGAGAACAAGTCTTCAGGGGAGACACAGAAGGCACCCCCCCCATTACGCCAAGCTGGGCAGAACCCCGGGATACATCACCTCCCTCATGCCAGGCACCTGACCCGGCCCTTCCAGAGCTGCGTGGCACTTAGATCCTCACCACAGGTGGGCTCAGACTTCCTCCGTAGCTAGCCTTAGTGGTGGCACCAGTAGGGTGCCTCAGATCTGGCTGCCTGGCTCCGTCCCTGACAGGGAGGCAGCATGGGGTCTCAGAGTACCTGTCCTCAGTGTGCATCAAGTGACCCCGGGCTATCCCCACCTGGGCCTTCAGCTCCCTCTGCTTAAAGTTCCTGGCCACCACGCAAGGCAGACTGAGTATGGAGCATGCGCGGTAAGCAAGGAGACTGCCCAGAAATCTTCAAGGACCATTCTTCCTCACTGTTCCTTAAGCTCAGGGGAAGACAACTAAGCACGACCCAGGGAGTGGGGAGGTGCCTCACACTGAGAAGATGGTAGACAGAAAGGCCACAGAGCACAGAGCACAGTAAGACAGAGGGGAGCAGAGTGTGGTGAGGGAAGGAGCCAGGATGCAAGAGAAAGGGCCATGGATACCGGAAAGGGTGAGGGGAGAGGCCACAGAAACAGGGTGAAGTGGAGAGAGGAAACAAGCACTAAACAAGGAATCCCAATCTCACTGGCATCAGACAGCATGAGAGGGAAAAGCCACAGGGCCATACGAACAGGACACTGGAGAGGAAGCTCTCTTCAGCCAGCAAGGAGAAAGCAAAATAGAGTTGGGAGGCCAGGCTGGGGAAGGTGGTAAGGAACCCCTTGCAGGGCAAAGAGGACCTAGGAGGCCCTGAGGAGAGCCTAGTTTGGCCTCACAGCTTCCCTGCGGGCCAGGGCCCTCCCACAGGCCACAGGGAGGGGGTCACTTACAAGATGGCGCACATTTGGCCCGATGGAGCCGCCTTTCCCAGGAAGACATGTCCAAGGAGTCCAGGACTTCAATCTCCTTTTAAAGACGAGGAAGAGAACTCAGGGAGGGATTTCCTAAAGGTCATGGCCCTTCCTAGAGGAGGGAGGCCCCCAGCCACTCCACTTCCCCAGGCCCACCTGAGAGGTCTGGGAGAATTCTCAGGCCTGCCCTAGGGGAGCGAAGGTGGTTTTTACCCTCCAAAGTGGCATCTTGGCCGCCTGAACATATTCGCTCCCCTCCATGCTTCAATATCCCCCCAGCCTCCCCTCTCTTCTTCCCTCCCTAGTACATTTTTGAGTCCCCCACAGCCCAACACAAAAACCCCTGATCTGGAGAACAACTATGTTTCCTCCTCACCACAGAAACCACACAAAGCAGGCCTAGGAAACAAAGGCAGCCCCTTGCCCCAAGGCAGAAGAACATCTCACCCCATCTTCCACCCCAACCTTCCTCACAGGTCACCACCCACGGTCCTCAGAACTCAGCTCCAAGCCAGGACTCTCCCTGATACCATAAATCGGAGGAGGACACAGGCAAAGTTAGCTGAGAAATCTATCTTCCAGGCCAGAAATCCCAACACATGGTCTCTCCAGATATAAACCACTTGAAATTAGAACTATCCTGAACATCAGGTGTGTCCAGTCACCACAGAGCTAGCTGACTTGGATACCTGGGCCCCTACTCTGAGATGGTTCATATCATTCATATCACCTGGCTCTGGGGTCTGGGGCACAACAAGCTCCTCCCCTCTCAGAGCCCCAGGCTCCCTGTTTCTATAGATTACCAATGTAAATGGGACAAAGTCCCAGCCCTCAGAGAGTTTATGTTCTTAGTCACAGGGCCAACAAGGCACCAAGCACACTGTGGGTATCTGTCTCATGTGTCTTCCTCTCTCGCTGTCATCTCTACATCCTCGGGCAGAATCCCCAGCCTCTGGCCACAGACTTAGAACATGGAGAAGATTCAGAACCCTTTGTCCCTGGAGCCCAGCCTCACGTCTTTGCCCCTCCTTGGTGGGCCCAGTCTCTCTGCCTCATCCCTGGGTACTCACCACCTCCCTTTTCACTGTCCTGCTGACCCCTGGGAGGTCACTGGCCCCTCCTGGGCCTTGTCCCACTTTGGTCTCTGGTTCCTAGGTCCTCCCCAGCTCTCCTTACCCGGCACACCCAGCCTGAGCCCCAGGAGTCAGGCTTCCCATCTTTGTCGTAATCGATCTCACAGGGCCTCAGAGAACATGGGAAAAACGATCGTCTTGTATCCCACAGGCCCCAAAGAGCTCTTAATGAAACCTAGTCTTTTTGTCTCTCCACTCCTCGCCCCCACCTCAGATGTGGCTTCTGAGATTGGTGTTAATGAGGGCAAGATAGCACTATAGAATCAAGGCCATTTTCCGGAGAAATTTTTAAATCCTGCCCAAATGATTCATCTTCAGTATAGATCAGAAGTTTCTAGTCCTTTTGATACCAAGAACCTCTCTGATAACCGAGCAAAATCTATTGACCCAATCCTAGAAAAATGTGTATAAATACATAAAATGAGACACAAGATGACAAAAGACATCGATTATATTGCAATATAGTTATGAAAATATTTTATAAAAATGTGTGATTTGGTACTATTTGCCTTGTTTATTACTACATTAAACAGCAAGGTCTAACAATGGGTCTTATCATGGCCAGAGTTTTGAGGTAGTGAGTATAGAGGAGATCTGGAAATACCAACAAGTGTAAGGTGATATGACAATATCTGTGATTTCTCCTGGTGACAGTCACAGACACTGCTACTGCTGTATTGTGGTTTGTAACCTATAGGCATAATTAAAGGGAATGCTAAATTTCAGTGAAATTGAGATTCCTGTAAATAACAATGCATTTTTCCTCCATCCTGCTCTATACGATCAGTTCTCTGGAGAATGGCTGTGCTCTGTAGGAATGTGGCAGCCCTGAAATGAAGGTTGCTTAGCTGCTGGTCTGGGACCCCCACCCTTACCGATGAGGTAAGTCCAGGCAGAAGCCCTTGAAGGATCCCCGGGTTCACTTTCTGGCTAATGACTTCATTCCCCCACACCCACTCCAGTGGGTTTAAAGGAAGGCCATTCCAACCCCTTATTTGCTCTAAGGAGAAACGTGAGAAACCTACTGGTGTTGTCTGTTCCAGATGCTTCCCCAAGGAGAAGGGAGGGAGGCCTACCCTGGAATCCAGCAAGGAAGGAATCCTGCCAGGGGAATAAGGTGCTTGGCTGAGGGTCATTTTCTCCACCAAAACAAAGGGATTCCTAGAGTACTGTGGGGCATTTATGTTGTGGGGCAACAGGCTGGCTCCACCAGTAGACCTTGTTTCACCTGCTTCCTGGGGGCCCCAACAGGTTACCCACCTACCTTGATATCATCATATATAAAAAGAATAACAGGGGGCTTGGGTGACTCAGTGAGTTAAGCATCCAACTCTTGATTTTGGCTCAGGTCATGATTTCAGTGTTCTGAGATGGAGCCCGGCGGTGGGCTACCTGCTTCTCTCCCTCTCCCTCTGGCCCTCCCAACCTTCTCTCTCAAATAAAATAAATAAATAAATCTTAAAACAACATCAACAACAAAAAAACTATTTTCTTTCAACTCAAACTGCATCCGACTGTGATTCTAAAACTTGGGACGTGAAAAAATGGTCAGACGAGAAATCAAAAGCCTAGATTATCTACCACTTACAGAATAAACAAGTTCTCTTCCTGCCTTCAGGGTCTTCCTACCTATTTCCAAAGGGGAGGTATTGGAGGCACACTGTTTTCTATTATAAATGATACTCCCCAAACTGCTGGCACAAGGAGCTGCCCAGAGCAGATCCCTAGGGCCAAGGTGCGTGAGTTGAGGGTCAAGGTGTTCTGGGGGATCTGGCTGTGGGGTGGGCGAGATTTGTAACGCATCTGCCATCGAAGAAAAGACGCATGCAGGACAGGATTGGAAAAAGAGCCTAAGTCACCTGATCCAGAGGCAAAAAAAAAAAAAAAAAATGGTCTCTCCTCTCAAAGCACCCCTGCTGCTCAAGGTATGGAATAGGGCCTCTTATGGGGTTTTGTACCTCCCCAGACCAGGCAGGGACAAGAGAACTCCACCTTCATACTTTCACCCCAGGGCACGGGAGAGTCGGCTTTGTCCTGACTGCATCGTAGTACCCTCCTCCCCAAATAAAACACAGCAAAAACAAAAACAAACTGAACGGACCACAGGGTCCCAAGAGATGAGTGAAGTGGGAATACAAGTGTCCCGTGAATTTGCATACTTCAGACATACACTAGGAACACTGTTCCCTTTCAAATAACTGCAGAGACAACCTTCCTGCAACCGACAGACCTCCTGGCCAGCCCCAGTCCCAGACAGAGAGAAGCCCCTCCCCGTGGAAGCCTCCCGGCCAGCCCCAGTCCCAGACAGAGAGAAGCCCCTCCCCGTGGAAGCCTCCCGGCCAGCCCCAGTCCCAGACAGAGAGAAGCCCCTCCCCGTGGAAGCCTCCCTTCCAGCCCCAGTCCCAGACAGAGAGAAGCCCCTCCCCGTGGAAGCCTCCCTTCCAGGCCTCCTCTCACCTGGCTTCCCATCACTGTTGCTGTGTCCTCCGTGGCAAGGGTCACCTCCTGATGTCTGTGGCGAGATAAGAAACAAGCCTAACATCGGGGAGGGGATAGGAATGGGACAGGCCTCCCCACCACCCCAAGGGCACCCCACCCTCCGCGCTAAAACCCTGGGGTCCTCCATACCAGGAATAAAGGAGGGAGGCCTGGGTGGGGCAGCCGCAAGCTTGCGCCTACTCACCTGGGCTTCTGGGCCGGCTCGGGTGGCTGCAGCTGGCCGTCACCCTGGACTGTGGGTGCTGCACCTGGGGACGATTGCGCTCCACTCAAGCCAGGCCTCCCTTTGCTGGGTCTCCCACCACCTGTCCTCCCCACCTGCCAGGAAGCCTCTTCTTCATCCCCCCCAATTCTCTCTCCTTATAGACTTCAACCCGTTCTCCCCCTCTCTGGCCACCTCTCCAACAGGGGTCTCCCTCTTTCCTCTTACTCTCTGTGCCCCAGTTCTCTCTAGCTCCCCACCTGGGTCTCTTCCATCCTGACTAGCTTGGGACCCATTCTGCCCACCTCCGCAACACACCCCCCCCCAACAGGCTGTCGCTGGCCTCTTTTTCCTTCTGCGCCCCCTCCGACCCTCTCCTTGGCTATTGCCCTGACCTCCCTCCCTCCAACCTCTTTTTCTTCCCTTTCTAGAATGTGCCGAAGCCCGTTCCCCTGAACATTCTCCCGACCCCCTCCTCCCCTAGTCCACACCCCTCTCACCGAGAGACTGCACCGGCAGGGACTGGCCCCCCGGCTCGCCCCCCGCCAGCCAGAAGCAGGCCAGAAGAAGGCAGAGCGCCGGCGTGGTGGCTCCAGGGGCCAGGGACCCCATGAGGTGCGGGGAAACTGGAAAGCCTGAGCGCAGGGCCGGGGGGGCCCCAATGCCTGTCCTTGCGAAGGCAGGGTCACATCTCCACTCCGCGGCCACGGTCCCTTTCGCTCTCTCGCCCGAGGGTTCCCTCGGCCCCTCCTCCCAGGCGCTTGGCTCCTCCCCGAGCTAGAGTGACAGGATGGCTCAGCTCATTACCATAACTTAGACGCCAGCCTTTGCCCTTTTGCCCCTCTAGTCCAGTGGCTGATCCTCGCCAGAGGGGTCTGGATTCAGATCACTGGGCCCTAATACCCTGGGGGAGCAAGTGCAGCTCCCAACATCCTTTACTCCTCAAAGATCCCCAACTTAGAAGCGTGGGTCTTGGCAGGTCCTTCCACCAGACACCCCAGGCACTTGTTTGAGTGAGTCCGGTCTTCCACTCTCCTTTCACAGATGCCCTGGGACATGCCACTCAGTGGTCAGTGGCACAACCAAGGCTCAAGGCTGCAGAATTCTGGCCTGTGCTCCCACCACTCAACCACTACAGCTTCCAGAGCCCCGAGGCCCTACTCTAGCCCCACCCCCATCCCCCGTTCTGAGCACCTCTAGGGAATGGATTGTGACTTAGTCCTCTGTATGCCCAGCACTAGTTCAGGCCCCAGCTCAGAAAGCCTTGACTGAAACACAGAAGTGCGTCACACTCCCAGATTACTGCTCCCCTCACAACCAGACTTTAACCACAACAGCAGCAGCAACAACAAAATGGAAAACAGCGACAAAACCAACCAACCAACAAAAACCACTTTAATTTTGTGAACAAGATACACTCCCTGTCCAGGAAGAATATTTTAATGCCAGTGGTGGCCCCAGGAGACCCCTAGGCAGGGATATAGACTTGGGAAGCATTCATTCATTCGTCCATTCAACAAATTTGTTGAACATCTATTTCTTACCACACAGTGTTCTGGGAATATAATGGTAAATAAAGCACACTTCCCCACACACAGTATTTGAAGCCATAGGCATAGATGAGAGGAAGAGGAGGGAGTCGAGGATGGAACCCTGGTCAGGGAATAGATGAAGGCAGGGGAAGCTTGAAAAGGAACATTCATAGGAGAGGAGAGCAAGGCCTCAGTGCCATCCTCAAAACCAAGAGGGGAAGCATTTAAAGAAGGAGAGAGTCTGTGGGAGTGCTGCTCATGGAAAAGGACTGAAGTGGCTAGTGGATGCATTTCCCTTGTAAGGCCATTTGCCACTCTGCTGGATTCTAACTGTGAAATAACAGCCATATGACTTAGTGAAGAGATGTAGAGAATCAACAAAGTAAGCTGGAGGGGAATATATTTTGAGTATCTTTCCTGGACCTTTGAAAATCCCGCAAGGCTTCTCCTTTTATCTTGGACTTAACTAGTTAATACAAAGGTGAGAACATGGGTAATATTTGAAGGTTCCTCTCCAGGAAGGTTTTACATCCTAAACTAGGCAATAATTTAGTCCCAGTAAAAATAAGTCTGTTGGCCAAGCTTTAGGTATTGAGGATAAGATGAAAAGGGGAGGGGGTCTGTAGGTGTCCCTGAAGTTACACTATTTTGGGTTGCTGACCATCTCCCTGTCCCCTGTCCCCTGCCCCCTGACCTGTTGCAAACAGGTCAAGCCCCCATCCTGGATTAACTCCAGGCACTATCTAGCTCTGTGATTAAAGATCTCACTCTTGGGCGCCTGGGTGGCTCAGTGGGTTAAGCCGCTGCCTTTGGTTCAGGTCATGATCTCAGGGTCCTGGGATCAAGCCCCACATTGGGCTTTCTGCTCAGCAGGTAGCCTGCTTCCCTTTCTCTCTCTCTGTCTGCCTCTCTGCCTACAGTGATCTCTCACTGTCAAATAAATAAATGAAATATTAAAAAAAAAAAAAGATCTCATTCTCTCCCATTCACCTCTGTTTTTATCACCCCTCTCCTGACTCCCCTCTTCCTTCCCTCTCAGTCTGTCCCAGGCTTGGTTCATCATTGTCTTTGCACTCCAGCGCTAGACCTAGGAGTTGAACAAACTTTGGTTGAATTGAATCAAATGAACCAGATGGGGTCTCGGCCCTGGGTAAAGTCAGCAGTAAGCCAGGATGTCTTTGCCAGGCTCTTCCATGCCTCAGTGAGAGAGAGAGAGTGTGTATGTGTGTGTTTGGAGTGGGTTTGGGCTAGAGAGGTGGGAGAGGAAGTCGGCTCAGGAGAGGCACTGCCTGGCCCTCAGTTCAGGCCTTTGTGAGGGGCTTAAGACCCAGCCCCCAAGGAATTCACAGATCAAAGATTTCTTCTGACTGGGAATAAGCCCACGGGTGAAGGTCATTACAGAAAGGACTCGGATTTGAAATGCCTGGCAGGGGGTGAAAACCTCAGGAGCACGCAAAAGGGCCTCTATTTGCATATCCATACAGTATCCCTACCTACCCTTCCGACACTCTCGGGACCTTCTCAAAAAAGTATTCTGACGGCCACAAAAAGTCTCAAACACCAGCCCGCGCCTCCCGAGATCCTCTCCCTCCGCCGCTTGTATTTGGGGATCATTCCAAGGGGAGCGCTGGCCTGGAGTCCGATCACCGCCACCGCCACCACATACACACACTCCAGGCCCTTTGCTCCGCGGTCGTCGGTGGGAGGCGACAAGCTTCAGGACAGGTGTCTCGGGCTTCCCAGCCGCCCCGCCCAGGCCCCGCCCTCACCGCGCTCAGGCCCCGCCCCCACAGCTCCCGGGGCCGGCGGATCTCCCGTGAGGCTCCCGCCGGCTTGCAGCGACCCGGCATCCGAAGGAGCGAGCTGTGTAGCGACTCGATCTGTGTAGCGGCTCGATCTGGCGCAGCCATGGACCGGAAGGTGGCTCGAGAATTCCGGCACAAGGTCAGAGCTGCTAGGGACCCCTAAAGCGTTCAAGACCCCGGAGTTCTGACAGGGTGGTGGGGGATGGACACACCCGGTGCCACCCCTCCCTTTTCCAGTGTGGCCTTAGGGCTGTGGAACCTGAGGGTTGTTTGGTTTCCAGCAGGGATCCCAGTAAAATAAGGGAAGGGGCACTAGGACTCTAGGTGTGGGAACCCATAAATGGATCTTCAGACAGTGTCCTTTCTCCTTCCGCCTTGCAGGACTGGGACTTTTCTGGGGTTGAAATTTCTTCCAGCCTTGACCTGAGACAGGATGCTTCTCGGACTTGTCCCATAGTGGGCAGAACCCAGCTCCTAGTGCCCCAAGCTGAGAGCTGTTGGAGCATACAGAGAGGGTATGGGGCAGTGTCTGTCTGAGAGGTGGGGATTGGTGGAAAGGGAAACTGTTTCTCTCTGACCTCTCAAAAAAAAAAACACACACACAAGAGTTAGAAAGCACTTTAGGGAGCCCCCTCCCCGCTTCAGGGCATTTCTTAGGGCCTGAGAAGCAGCTGAGGAACAGGTGCTGACCAGGGGGCAAAGGGAGGAAGGGAGGAAGTACGTAAGGAAAGTCAGCCAGATCCTTCAGGCAGTGCCACATCTCCCCTTGTGTGTCCCAAAAAGGCACCTCAAGGATGGTCCAGGATTCTCAGAGGTCCTCCCTGAAAGCTACAGGATTTCACCCAGGGCATTTCCAGAACTGTTTCCAGAGCTGTGCAGTCGCTGCTGAGGCCCTGAGGCCAGAGAGGACCATTGGAGGTGACTCAGTAGACCTCCCCACCAGGACTCAGGATGCTTCAGATCCCAAGGATGAAGCCAGGGTGTCCAGAGCTACCCACGGGCCCTGCCTCAGGGACAAGTGACTGTGCACGCTGACACCCTCACATTGCCCTCAGGGGCAGTGTCTTTAGACCAAACCGAACCTCTTCTGAGGCCTGAGCGGGTAGAGCTCAGGTAGGCAAGGTCAGGGTGCTTAGCCCCTCTCTCGCCACAGAGAGGCCCAGGGGAGCCAGAGTAACCAGCCAATGTGGGGGCGCCAGAGCTAAGGGCCAGGGGCCAATCATTCATTTAATAAATGTATTCTGAATGCCCACTCTGTGCCAGACCTGTCTGTGCCCTCAAATTGCTGGCTGGGCAGGTGGGCAGCAGACCTCACGCTAATGACGGGGTGCTGAGTGTTGGGGTCAAGGTTTGGTAGGGTAGAAAGGGGGAAACTCATACCAGCAGAGGCCTCCTAAAAAAGAGGCCTTGGGTATTCTAAGCTTATAGCTGGAAGTTCAGAAGGAGATTGGGGGCTGGTGAATATCAAGGGAAGTATAAGACTGTCCAGCAGTGTGTCCATTGCACAGGGACGGGAGGAGAGAAATTTCAGCTGCTGAGGACATTTGGTGAGTGTAGATTTCAGGCAACCCACTTTGAAGGAACACTACCTCCCGTCCCCGCCCCCAAGACCCGGGTTTGAATTTCAGTTTCCTACCCCTGGGCAGAAAGTAACATCCAGTCCTCTTTGGCCTTTTTCCTATGGGTACCAGTCTTTGCCTCTTTTTCGAGAATTACCTCTGGGATCCCTGGTGTCTGACTGCGCCCTGGAGTTAGCCTCTGTTTCTCTTCTCCAGGCCCTGCAGGCTCCAACAGGCCTCAGGCCTCTGTGTTTCCACTGCCCTGCTCTTCCTTGTCACAAGAGTCATTACCTATTAATGGCCCTGTGTGTGCAGGCGGGGCAGACACCAGTCTGGGGCCTCAGATTGGACTTTGTGCCCTGCTGCTTCCCAGAGAGCAGCAGCCTTGCTTTCCCTGGCTGGAGATCATCTAGCAACCGGGGAGAGAGGACAAAGCTGCAGAGGATACAGATGGGGGGCGCACAGCCATACTGGGTGAAATTTACAGCTCCTGTCTGTTGCTTCCTACCGATCCCTTGCTTAGTGTTGCGGAGCACATTTACCCGTGGGGAATGGTTTGTAACCTAAATCTTTAGTTGTTGGAGATGGCATGTTGTTCCTGCATATTGTCATGGAACATGCTATGTGGCCTTGAGCAAGTTATTCACCTCTCCCAGCCTCAGTTCTTTGATTTGTTAAATGAGGATAACAGTAATATTTAGCTAGTAAGGTTCTTGTGAGTGTTGGTTCTACATGCGTGTGGGGAGTTTAAATAGACCCTGGCATTTAGTGAGTCCGCAACAAATGTCCGTTGTTGTCTATTACCTGTTAGTTATAGGTAGAACTGGGGTCAAATCTCAGCTCGGCCACTCACTACCAGTGAGACCTTGGGCAAGTCATTGAATCTCTCTGAGCTCTCCTTTCCTCAGTTGTGAGATGGGGTTCAGAGTGCTTACCTCACTGGACCATTAGGACTAAATAGGAATTCGAGGATTGGCTGCTCTGGACCCATAGTAACCATCTGGTCCACAGCCACCTGCAGAGACCTGCAGAGTATCCTTGGAGAGGAGCCAGGAGGCTCCAAGCTGGTGAGTAGAGTCTGTTCCTCTGGGCTTATGCAGTTTTTCAAAGGACATCGGCAACACTGGCATGCTCTTCCCAGCAACAGTCTTGGGCCAGAATACCAAGGAGCAGGGAGAGGAGCATCAGAGACTAAGCCTCTTCCTTGAAGAACCAGATTTTCAAAAGAAGGCTCTCCCCCTCGGTTCACTGCACCTGCCCATTGCAGGAACTTGGTTACTCATTTGCTCAAAGGAGTTTTTATTGCCTGGTCAGCAATCATGCATTTATGGATATCTGTAGTGTACCCTGCCCAAGGCCAGGCACCTGGGTGGGGAAGACGGGATAAGTAGGGAGGTCAGAAAGAGCCCCTGCCTTCCACTGTTTTGTGATCATGCATGCATGCGTGTAATAGACATCGACTGGGCTGCTAATACATGCCCAGCAGTACCGTAACCATTGAATAATAAAACAAAGTCCCTGGCTCCTTAGTGGAGGGGACAGACAGTTAACAAGTAAGCCAATACAAGTATCATAGAATGTCAAGTAGTGACAAATGAATATGAAAAAAAAAATATGAGGGTGAGAGGATAGAGAGAAAAACCACATGGTAGTCGGGAAGGTCTCTCTGAGGAGGTGATATTTGAACACATATTCAGAAAGAAGTGAGGGAAGGAGCCATGCGGATATATAGGGAAGAACATTCCAAGAAGAGGGAACAGTGAGTACAAAGGGCCTGCTTTAGGAACCACAGATAGGATGGTGTTTCTGAGAGGAAATACGGATTGAAGAGTAATGGGCGTTGGACGAGAGTGGGGTCGGGGCCTTGAAGGCCTTGGTCAGGACTTTGGGTTCTCAGAGTGATGGGAACCAGCTGGGGAGTGACCTGACTCCTTTACATTTAAAAGGGATTGTTCCAGGTGCTGGTAGAGCAGACTGAGGGGACCCTGAGCAGAAGGGCAGAAGGGGGACCGCAGACAGGAGGCTGCTGCAGCAGCCCGGGCTGGGGTGGGGAGGATTAGCATGAAAAGCGGTCAGACCAGGAACCCAAGAAAAGGTAGATCTGAGGGCTCTGCTGATGGGTGGCTTTGGGTGTGGAGAGAGAGGCCTCAAGAGGGAGTCTATATTTGGGGAGGAGCAGGTTGGTGGGAATGGAGGGGAGGCGGCAAAGCTCCATCTTGAATGTTTGAAGTTTGAGATGCCTGTTCCTCCATTAAGTAGAGAGGTGACTAAGAAGCCAGTAGCTGTGGGAGCCTGAAGATGGTGGGGAGAGGTCGATGCTGGAGCCTCAGTGAGTCCTTGAGGAGTAAATGGTAGTTCAGCCCCGAGACTGATGAGGTCACTTAGGGACGCGGTGCTGATGAAGAGAAGGCCCACGACAGAGCCAGAACACCCCAACCTTTAGAGGAGAGAAGGAAGAGAAGGAGCAGCAAGTGAGGTAGGAGAAGCAGGGGAAGGACGGTATGACCAGCTGTGCTAAGCACTGGGTCAAATGCCACGAACCAGCTAGTAGGACCTAAAAGTGTCTTGAAAAGACGAAGAATAACAAAACAAGAATCAAAATATACCCAGTACCACAGAACATGCTGTGAAGGCCTGGGAGGAAGTGTGGCTGGATCCATTCATCCCACCAGCATTTATGGAGGGGTCCCGGTCTGCCAGCTGCTGAGAAGACACTCAGCATTCTCACGCACTCATTTAATTAAATAAAACTAAACAAACACTGAGAACTTAATTTACCAGGCACTGTGCCAAGCATTTAATGATTATTAATTCAATGAATAATAAACAAAAGAAAAACAATGATTAATCCCTCAGAGAAGGATGAACTCCTACAAAACAGGTACTTTCAGCCCCATTTTACAGATGAAGAAAATGAGGCACAGAGAAGTGCAGACCCAGGTGAGGAAAGGGGCTTGTTGGCCTCCCTGTGCGCCCTCCTCCCAGGCCTGGGTCTGGACCACACCCAGATGAGTGGGAGACAGTAGAGTAAAGAGAGAACATGCAACACAGCTTGGTGCGTGCCACAGCAGAGGTGGGAACAAAGTGGTGTCGCGAGCGCAGAGAATGATAGGACAGGCGTTGTAGGGGAGCAGGAGGGAAGGCTAGACCAAGGGGAGCTGATGTTTCAGGTGTCTGGAAGGTGAAGGAAGAGCTCACAGAGAGGAAATGATGCTGCCCGCGCCCCCCCACCGCCGCCGCCACCGCCACCGCCACTACCACCACTAAGAGACACAGGAGCCAACAGGGTGTAGAACAGGACCTCCCCCCCTCCCCCCGGGGGTCACAGCAGGAGGCCAGGTTCCCTAAAGGGGGGAGGGCAGAACAGGGGAGAACCTTAGCTGCAGAGAAAAGGTCAGACCTGCATGTAAGGTGATCCAGCAGAGATCCAGCTGGGGAGTCAGAGCCCCATTTCCTTTCTCCTTGGGCTCTCTCACTACTGGCTGGGTGTCAGAGGGCAGGGGGCCCATGCAGAGCCTCCTAGGATACAGGGCAGCACGGAGAAGGCTGCAGAGTGGGTCTGGGGGCACAAAGGAAGCCCACATTTCTGAGCCCTTGAAATCTTGGAGCCCTGGGCACTGTGGAGGTATTTTGTATATATTCACGTATTTAATCCCTGGAACAGCCTGAGGAGGGCAGAGAACAACATTATTTAATTTGCTCTTGCTCTCTTTCTCACTCCCCGGGTGCACCCGTGGAGTTGTATTTGCAGGAGCTGAATGTGGTTTGCTCTCCCCCCCCAACCCGTGCATCTGTACTGAAGGGCCAGTCCATATGGAGGAATGCTGGGACATGAGGCTGGATAGGGCCCAAGGCTAAACCCAGCATTTGCCTCAAGTGCCCCAGACAAGGGGCCTGAACCCCCACTCCCCCCACCATACAGACTGAGAGCAGATGGGCCCATCAAGCATCAGCCAGAGAAGGCTGCCTTGGGACAGAAGGGGCCAGACATAAGGTGGGTGGGGAAGGAGGGATGGAGATGATAAAGCCTTTGTAGGTGGTGGGCTCCTTTAGGGTTTCTGTGCCCATATCAGGAGAGATTCAAGAAAAGGAAAGACTTTTTTTTTTTTTAAGATTTTATTTATTTATTGAGAGAGTGTGCGAGAGAGAAAAGAGCAGGGGTGGTGGGGGTGGGGTGCAGAATGACAGGGGCCTCCATCCCAGGATCCCAGGATCGTAACCTGAGCCAAAGGCAGATACTTAAACTGACTAAGCCACCCAGGGGCCCTGAAAAGAAAAGCTTTTAAAATCTAATTAGAAAAAGAAGACATAGTGTCTGGCACACAGTAGTTGCTCAATAAACGTGTATTAGACAAATGCATACAAAAAGTTGTATCTGGTAAGTGGATACGCTGTGGTGGTTAGAAAAAAGGCAGAGGTTTTGGAGCCTGTGGGCATGAGTTGGAGTCTCGGCTCTATTGCTTCCTCAGGCCTGTATTTCCTCATCGGTCCAGTGTGGTGATGATATCCATGCACATCAGAGGGTAGTTAAAAGATTAAGGAGAATTCACGTCAAGTTCCTCAGACACGGCTGGCAGTCAGTAAGTGAGAGTATGGTCTGAACAAGCGAACATGGAGTAGTCCAAGAACTGGCTTCAGGAACCCTCCGCTCTAGGGCACTTTGTGCCATTCTCCTGATACCTGGCGTTTAGGGTAAAGCACCTGGCACACAGTAGGCCTTCGACAGCATCATGCCGTGCAGAGGCGCACAGTGCCCACTGGTGCCTGCCTGATGAGGAACACACTCCAGTTGCTCTAGTCCAGAGCCTTCCTTCTATCCTCTTGGCTCAGTCCTGGCTCACCACCTTCCCGGCACTCCTCCGCACACGTCTGCCACAGCCTCCTGGTCCTGTCCCTCTTAGTTCTGTTCCAATGGTCCCAGAAGAATGGGTCACAGACCTGGGCAAGACTACCCTGTCTTGTCACAGCTGAACTCTGCCTTCATTTAAGGGGAGTCCGAGCCCCGTCTTGGAGAGTCTTTCCTGACTGTGTGCAGCTCAGGGCCTCCTCACCCCGCTCCCAACCTGAGGCCCTTCTCACCCAGACATGGGTTAAAGGGAGAGCCAAGACTACGGTGCGTAGAGAGTCACACTGTACCTCTCCAGGGGGTGGAATTTGGGGCTTTGACCCACCAATTCCCCTGGGATCGAGGTGCTAATGAAACAGCTCCTGACCCCGACCTTTGAGTCCCAGCCATTGACGTCAGCAAACTTGAAATGATGTAACTTGACTCTCCCCCTGGGGGAGAAGCGGGGGACTGAAGGGGCCCGGAGAGGTGAAGGAGTGGCCAGGAGGCTGACTAGTGGACAGAAGTCAGAGCTAAGGCAGCCTAGATCAGGCCAGGCCAGGGTGGAGTGGCCCCTAACACTGGAGGCACGGAAGACGGTCGGGGACTTCTGGTGGGTGGCATGTGCTATCTGAGTGAATGGCCCAAATCCTTTCTAAAGGCAGTTATCCGGCACTATAGCCACCATCAGGTAAGACAGTGGGCTTCTTCCGGACCGGGGAGCTGACCCTGGCATGGCCACTCTAGATCCTGGAGACATGGCCACGAGGGTGAGCAGCAACACTGCTGTCATGGGGGTGCCTCACTGTCATAGGGAGGGGCGGGTGTGTGCATATGAGGGTGTGTGCCCCAAGGGATGAGGGTCAGCCTGGCCTCATTTGGATGTGCAGAGGCACTCTCGTGGCCCCATCGGGGTGATCTGTGTATGACTGATGGGGTCGGAGGACCAGCCTGGCTCCTGGCTGCCTTCCTTTTGCAGCCCCAGCCCTGTCGGGATGCTGGGCAGTGGCAGGGGCCTCCCTCTCCCTGGGGTCTGCTGTGGGTGTGCTGGGCCTCGGTCTAGAACTCTGCCCTTGGGTTTTCTAGGTGGATTTTCTGATTGAAAATGATGCAGAGAAGGACTATCTTTATGACGTGCTGCGGATGTATCATCAGTAAGTGGGCAGGGTCCAACACCTGTGGCCCCCCCAGGGAACTCTGTCTATAGGGAGCCCTTGGGTGGGTTGTTCTGAGACAGGGGAGCCTCCCCTTCCCATTCTGGGGAGCTCTGGGAGGGAGGCGGATGCTCCATGCTCCTGGGAATCGAACAGACACGTCCTTCACTTGCCTCAGCAAATATTCACTCCAATACTTAGCGTGTGGATCTTTGCTAGGAGCTGAGGGTACACTAGGGAACAAGTCAGCCTGGCCGCTGTGCTCAGGTTGCTTGTAATCCAATGGGGGAGGCTGTCAAGAGAGGTTGAAAAGAATATGATTGCTGAGATGGAACCATAAATGCCAGAGGGCCCCAGCCACACGTCCGTTGTATCTGTTGTCATTCACCTGCTTCTTTATTCATTCATCACACATTCTAAGCTCCTGCCACTTGCTGGGCACCATGCAGAATCTGGAAATGAATAAGATCTATGTTCTTGCTTACAGTAACTCGTGGCCTAGTGGGGGGAGTATACAGACTCTACAAACACAAAGAACTCTAATAGGAGTTGCAGGAAGATAACTGCTAAGGTGAAGTAAAAGCCAGATGGAAAGAAAGGAGTCTTGCTTCTAATCATGGGGTGGGGGGGACCAAGAAGGCATGAGCTAGGTTTTGAAGGCTATGAAGGGTGTCGACAGGTGGAAATATCAGAGGACATTCCAGGCGGAGGGATCAATTATGAGTACAAGTGCAGAGACACGAAAGCACGGGGGGCAAATGGGAAATGACAGGTAATCTGGGGAAGCAGAACTCAAGGCACACAGGACCAGCCACGGGCGCAGAGCAGCTCTGTAGAGACAGGTCGTGGAGGCCCTGAGCCTGTTGAGGAGAAAGGGTGGTGGCCTCCGGGCCGTGGGGAGCCATTGAAGGGTTTTGAGAAGGAAAGTGACTTACACTTAGAAAATATGAGACGAACATGACCAGGTTGGTGGCAGCTGGAGAAGGGCAGGCCAGAGATGCTGAGGGTCTGAATGGGGCAAGGAGGAGTCATATGAGAGATACTATGAGGGCAGACTCGACAGAGCTTAGCTGTGGAGCAGAAGTGGGGTCATCAGCATCTCCTGTGAAGTTTCCTGGCTAGAGAAATCCTGGGCTTCAGAAGTAGGCAGAGCTGAGTTTGAGTCCTGGTTGAGTTCATCTGTAGAATGGGTTAACAATCCCTACCTCTCTAGTTTCCCTGTGACATTTATTGGGAAACAGTGAGGCTCTTATGAAGCACCTGGCCCAGAGTTAGGGCCTCTGGGCTTTTCAGGAGCATTCTTTCCATTTCCAGGGCCTGGACCCAGTGAGTGGGGACCCAGCCTGGGACTGCTGCCTCTGGGAACCCTTGGGTGTCAGAGGCCATGGCCATGGGTGGAGCTCCAGGTGTTCCCGGTATCTCTGCAGAACCATGGATGTGGCCGTGCTCGTGGGGGACCTGAAGCTGGTCATCAATGAACCTAGCCGCCTGCCACTGTTCGACGCCATCAGGCCCCTGATCCCTCTGAAACACCAGGTGGAGTACGACCAGCTGACACCCCGGCGCTCCAGGTACAGAGGGCATTGCCAGGCTGGAGGAACGGGGTCACTCACTCATGAGTGGGTCAGTGGTGGCAGTCAGGCCGGCACTGGGCCCTCACTGACTTCTCCTGCGGCAGGAAGCTGAAGGAGGTGCGCCTGGACCGTCTGCACCCCGAAGGCCTCGGCCTCAGCGTTCGTGGGGGCCTCGAGTTCAGCTGCGGGCTCTTCATCTCCCACCTCATCAAAGGCGGTCAGGCAGACAATGTCGGGCTCCAGGTGAGCGAGCAGAATCCAGTGGAATGGGTGGGGGGGGTCAGGGCCTCAGGCTTCCTGTGTCCCCACAGAACGTGGTCACCTTGCCTTTCTGGGACTCTGGGGGAGGAAGAGGCTGGCACATCCTGACAGATTTTCCTCAGGCTCATAGACATCAGGCTGCAGGCAATTGCTTATTTTCTTCAGTCACCCTGGGAGCCTGGCTGTTGCATTTAACATCCCCTCCCCTACTTCACAAAGGAGGAGTGTAGTTACATCCTGGCACCTGGAGCTTTCACACGTAGCCTTTAACTGGAAGGGAAAAAGAATTCCCAGGGTAGTGTGGTGCTTAAGAGCATAGATCCCCAGAGCCAGACTCTCCTGGCTTTGCTGTTCATGAGCTATGGGACTGTGATAAAATGACTAAACCCCATGCCTCAGTTTCCTCATCTGTAAAATGGGGGTAATGATAACACTCCCTACCTCATCAGGTTATCATGAAGAGTAAGTGAATTCATACTATAAAGTACTTATAGAAGTGCCCAGTATAGGGGTGCCTGGGTGGCTCAGTGGGTTAAAGCCTCTGCCTTCAGCTCGGGTCATGATCCCAGGGTCCTGGGATCAAGCCCCACATCGGGCTCTCTGCTCAGCGGGGAGCCTGCTTCCGACTCTCTCTCTGCCTACTTCTCTGCCTGCTTGTCATCTCTGTCTGTCAAATAAATAAATAAAATCTTTAAAAAAAAAAAAAAAAAAAGAAGTGCCCAGTATACGGTGCTATGTGTTTGTTAAGTAAGCAGAGAGGGAAATTAAATAAACACCTATACTGTGCCGGGCGACATGCCCACTACCGGTTCTCACTGTATCGTCTCCATCTTAGGAGTTAATAGAGCCTCAGAGACTTGACTAGAGTTGGAACCTGTAAGTGGCAGAGTCAGGATCTGAATGCAGGTCTCCTGACTGCCAAGCCCAGGCATCTCTCTTGAGCACCCCAGGTGCCTCTCCCTTTGGGTCCCACACCTCCGAGTCTGAGCAGAGATGGGCCAACCTCCAGATCTCGCTCCTGCTGGAGCCCTGAGCTGTGTTCTTATATGTCCTGATAGAAGAAGCCCTCCCAGCCCCTCCCAGAGCTGCCAGCATGTTTGTTATCAGGTTGCCAAGAGAGGGGCTTCAGGGGGCTTGAAGCCTGGTTCAGACCCCGTGGAGGGGGAGGTGGGAAGTGGGAGCTGACAGACATCGCTTTGTTCTAAATCCCTGTCTCAAGGCTCGCCAGTGGCAGCTGAAATTTCAGCCACTTCATTACCCCTCTCCTGTGGGGCCCATTTTCCAGCCCAGAAACACAGCCAGAGAAAAGACATAATGAGCTCCTCTCTTGGCATCGCCTGAGGCCCTCTTTTTTTTTCCAGGGCGAACTCTCCTGCTAGGACAAGCATTTCTCAATGATGCCTCCATGACTGGGGACATCGGGGCATTTTTGCTGTCCCACCTGTTTCTCAGGCTTATAAATTATCTTCTCTTTCTTGGGCTGACAGGCTCATCTGTCCTTTGTGCCCCTGTCCCTCAGATCGTCATTTCATTGTGGCCTTTGCACAAAGAGCCTTTTGCAGGTCTCCGTGCTGGAGCGAGAGCGAGAGGAAAGCTGATAGTGTAGCCTGAGCCAGGGGCTGTGTGGGAATCATTCTGACTGGGGTCCCCAACAGGTTCCCTTTAGGAACAAGACAGGAATCCTCACTCAGGGGAGCTTGGGGAAAATGTCCACCTCCATTCACCTGTCTGGGGTTCATGTTTCTGGGAAGATCTCGTGCCTGAGATCTGAAGACAAAAGAAGATTCTGGAAGGCAAGGGAGAGACATGTTCAGACACATCCTGGCTGGACTGAAGGTCTGCTGATTTGACCTGTTCGGTCCACCTACAGGATATGTTGGGTTTTTTTCTTAGGTGTGTCTGCTCGGCATAATGTTCTCTATCATCCAGGGCTAGAGAACGATTCTGTGTTCCTGGGTTGACCCAGCCATAAAATGCGCAGAGTTATCTCTGCTTTTCTTATGGGACTTGAGGTCACCTGTAACAGGTGGCAAGAATCCAGAGAGGACAGGATGCTGGGATCTGCAGCCAGGCTTGGCCAGGTACCCTTCCTCTCTGCTTCCAGATGCCCAAGAGACACGCTTGTTGTCAGTAGGGGAGACCTGACTTCAGATCCCAGCAATTCTGATTACTAACCAGGTGACCTTAAGCAAACCACTTGAGTTCTCTGAGCCTCAGTTTCCTCATTTGATTAACAGAAACAGAGTTGCTATAAAAAAAAAATAGGTGTGGGGCGCCTGGGTGGCTCAGTGGTTTAAGCCTCTGCCTTCGGCTCGGGTCATGATCTCAGGGTCCTGGGATCGAGCCCCACATCGGGCTCTCTGCTCAGCGGGGAGCCTGCTTCCCCCTCTCTCTCTGCCTGCCTCTCTGTCTACTTGTGATCTCTGTCTATCAAATAAATAAATAAAAATCTTTATTAAAAAAAAAAAATAGGTGTAAGGGGCGCCTGGGTGGCTCAGTTGGTTAAGTGTCTGCCTTCAGCTCAGGTCATGATCTCGGGGTCCTGGAATGGAGTCCTAGCTCAGCGGGGATTCTGCTACTCCCTCTCCCCTCCCTCTGTGCTCTTTCTGTCTCAAATAAATAAATAAAATCTTTAAAAAAAAAAAAAGTGGATTTGAGGAGGTAGCCTAGCTGCTCTCCTCACAGGAGGTATCCCCAGAAACCTAGAGAGTTCTTTAGTGAGCCCCCCCTTTTCGAAAAAGTTTCAAGGGAACTTTTTCGAGTTCCTTGCCACTGTCATCAGGTCCCTGAAAAGATTGGGGTCTGTGTTGAGGTGTGCAAGGGAAGCATTCAGATGGTATTGAGTAAGTCGTATTGAGGAGTACTGAGAAGGTTACACTGTGGGGTTGTTGTAGACTTTGGGGATTGGCCTAGCCAGACCCCTCACAGGCTGTGTGCCCGCCCAGCTCCCAGACCCCACAGAGTCAAGTTGTGTCCTCCACATGTACCAATAGATCCCAAAGGGACAGCACATGTGGTGTGAGTGAAGCCGCCAGCTGGCTTGGGCTGATCTCAGGCTGGAGAAGAGGGACACCCAAGAGCCCGTCCCTGTTTTGCAGCTAATGGCCGTGTAACCTTACACAAAACATCACCTCCCTGGGCTTCAGCTTCAGCTGATGTCTGAGGGTTCTTCTAGCCCTGCGGTTATGAAGTGAGGAGCTTCAGGACTGATCCCCAGAGCCAAGGTGCTTGGAGGGGCCCCCAGCAGTGTCCAGCAGGCGATGTGCTCACCACAGATCTGTGTCCAGGCTGACCCTACAGGCCCACGAGCTCCTGTCTCTCCCAACCTAATGAGGCCTGAAGTCCTGTGAAGAGGGCAGGAGTATTTAGGGCTCCGGCCGGACAACTGATAACAGTAGTGACCGTTTGATTCCTGACTCTATGCCAGGGGCTGGCTGGCTTAACACAGACACACTTACTTAATTCTCGCAGCAACCAGAGCCTTTCCTCAGTTTACAGATGAGAGGAACCAAGGCCCAGAAAGTTCAAGGGACTTGCCCAAGGTCCTTTTTCCTCTCCTGGGCACAGCATCCTTAGGCATTCTGAATGTGCCAGCGTTGGCATATCGTTGTGGGCTTTTCTATAGTACAGCCTCGAGCAAAACGAGGTTGTCCTGAACCCTTGCTAACCGCACCACCCAGGTGCCTTAACACCTGCTGTTCTTAGGAGGTTGTCTAAAATGTAAAAACACGTCAGCAGGGCCGATGGTGGTTCCACATGTGCTAAGTGTGTTTGTGACAGGATCAAGCGTGCTTTCCTTATTGAAGAGCAGAAGATCGTGGTGAAAGTGTTGAAGGCACAAGCACAGAGTCAGAAAGCTAAATAAAAAATGAAGATATTTTTGAGTAATAAAAATTTTTTTAAAAAAGAATTGCTAGAAGAGAATCAGCTAGAAGCAGGGGTTTGAATCCAGGTTATCTGATGCCAAAGCCTTGTGTTTATTCAGCAGTCTTTCTTACTCCCAGCATGGGAATTCAGAGGTCAGGCCTGTGGCAGGCTTACAATGTCCCCTGAGCATCCATAGAGTGGGAAGAAGTCGTGTGTGTGTCAGAGATGTGAACTTGAGTCAGGAATCATGGAAGTTCCCACCCTGACTCAGTTATGGTGTTTCAGTGATTAACAAGGTCAGAAGAGCCTTCTCCTTGGGGTGGCGTGGGACAAAGGCCAAGGAAGAGCTGCTTGAATCTAAGTGAAGGGTTGCCCTTTACATGGGATCCAGAGCCTGATGGTGACCCAGTGGGGCAAAGGGGGGACTGGACTCAGGGGACAGAATCCCAAGCTCTAGTCTCAGCTCTGTTACCCACCCTCTGTGCCTCTCACCTCCCACATTGGATCTCCCATCTGCCACATGAGCCAGAAAGACTGTTTGGACATGTCGCTACCATGGGACCCCCTCAGGCTGATGGCAAGTAGGTTGGTTGTAACAAGGTACAAGGGAGCATGGCCAGATTTCTTCTGAGGGAAGACATGGTCATCGTCCCTTTTCTGAGAGAGCAGGCCTAGAGCCTCTGGGGGCAAGCCTGTCTTGCTGCCGGATGCCCCCTCAACCCGGTGCTCATTCCCTCTGTCTGTGGCCAAGGTAGGGGATGAGATTGTGCGGATCAATGGCTACTCCATCTCCTCCTGCACCCACGAGGAGGTCATCAACCTCATCCGCACCAAGAAGACTGTGTCCATCAAAGTGAGACGTGAGTGAGGCCAGAGGGTATGGGGCGCTGATGGAGGCATGGGCTAGGGTGGGGTCAGCAGCAGGGTCCCCAGCTCCTGGGGGAGGAAGGGAGGGCAGAGGAGCCGTCTTAACCCCCCTCCCTTTCTCCCACAGACATCGGCCTGATTCCTGTGAAGAGGTGAGCAAGACCCGCCTCTGCAGATAGACCCTTCCCTGCGGGCTCAGGGGTCTGGCACTGGCCACAGGGTCTGGCGTCAGCCAGGCTGGCACTGCTCTTGGGCCAGCGGTAGCTGGAGGCTCCCAACTGGCAGATCTGGATTTGGAGCCTAGCTCCTCCAACATCTCTAGTAACGCTCTTCTTCTTTCCCTGCCCCCAGCTCCCCAGAGGAACCCCTCAAATGGCAGTACGTGGATCAGTTTGTGTCGGAATCTGGGGTAAGGGCCAGGACACCTGCGATGTGGTCTCGATGGGGTTGTCTTCAAGGAGGAGCAGCCAGTCCCCAGAGAGGGCTTGCCCCAGAGATGTGCCTCTAGGGGCTTCTCACAGGCCCTCAGGGCATCCAGAATGTCCCTATGGGTGGTGGGCCCTTAGCCAGGCCCAGCTGGGGCAGACATACCCCCCAGGGACATAATGGTGAGCAGTCTCATTGGGGGGGGGGAGGGGGACAGCAGTGCTTGCTCTAAAGGGCTTTATGAAATCAGGAAGCTACTTGCAAAGATGTGGAGGCCCAGTGACCCTTATCCCGTCCTTCCTCCAGGGTGGGCGAAGTAGCCTGGCCTTCCCCGGCAGTCGGGAAAACAAGGAGAAGAAGGTCTTCATCAGCCTAGTAGGATCCCGGGGCCTTGGCTGCAGGTGGGTGGCTGGCGTGCCCTGAGGCTCAATATGGCCAGGAGACCCCAGGAGACCCCTAACACCTCTCCCTTTTCTTACCACTGCTTCTGAGGAGATGCCACTTCTCAGTGCCTGTTTTCTTCCCTGAGGTCCACAGCAGCCCTATACGTCCAGAGGGACAGCTCTAACAGGCCCATTGTACAGATGACAAAACTGAGACCCAAAAGCAGAGCCATGTTCCTTTTGTGGGCCCTCAAGTCACAGCAAAGGGAACCTGTCCAGCCTGTCATCTCTGTTACAGTTCCTGTGTCATTTATTACCTTGTGGGCTCCCTTAAGTGGCATCCAGGGAATTGCAAACAGGTCTCGGGCCAAATGTGGGGTGTTCTTACTAAGCACACAGGTACTACAGTTACAGATCTATGTTCCAGCCCCCACTCCGCCACCTAGGAGCTCTAGAACCTAGGGCTAGTCGCTTAGCCACTCTGAGCCTCTGTAAATTGGGGATAAGAATACCCACAAAACCAGTTGTTGTGAGGAGGGTTGAGATGACAGAATTAAAGTAACAGCTCCATGCCTAGTAGGTGGCAAGCAACCGCCAAACATTAGCAATCATTATGTGAGGTTTTTGTATTATTTCCATTCATTCACTTTTTTTTTTGAAATTTCTTTTTATTTATTTATTAATTTATTTATTTTCAGCATAACAGTATCATTATTTTTTCACCACACCCAGTGCTCCATGTAATCCGTGCCCTATTTAACACTTTTTTTGCCAAGATAAGTGATTAAAAAAAAAAAAAAAGTCCCTCCTTCCTAAGAGATTAAGAGATTATATTGTAGAACATAGTGAACATGGAGACCAGCCACTGGAGAGTTACAGCAAAGAGTGACAGCAGAGAGTGACAAGGACTCTGATGGAGCTATGTTCTGCGTCAGAGACAGGCACATAGGTCTCCCGTCCCGGGCTCTTTCTAATCAACTGGTGGTGGCTGCCTGGAGTATATGGCATTTGACCCTTGAATAACACAGGGATCAGGGGTGCTGACCCCCGGCACCATCCAAAACCCAGACATAACTTTTGACTCCCCCCAAATTTACCTGCTAATGGCCTACTGTTGACCGGGAAGCCTTACTGATAGCCTAAACAGTTGCTTAACACGTACTTTGTGTTTTACATACTATATACTATTTTCTTACAGCAAAAGAAGCTAGGGAAAAGAGACTGTTGTTAAGAAAATCGTAAGGAAAAGAAAATGCTTTTACAGCACTGTACTCTAAGAAATCCATGTGTAAGTGGACTGATGAGTTCTAACCCAGGTTGTTCAAGAGTCCACTGTGCTTTGAGAAGAACTCTAAGGCTGTATCTAAGTTTAGTGGGAAAGAATGCTGCGATTGATTAGTGATGTCTGCCACAGATGTGGGAGGGGAAATGATGTACAAATGCCATCCTTGGTGGAGGTATCTTGGGAGTACTGAGGAGGGAGGAACTAGCTGAGGCTTGGGATAGAGTAAGGAGGTTGGTGAGAACCTTGTAGAA
The DNA here is from genome assembly GCF_011764305.1 of Mustela putorius furo. Lineage (NCBI taxonomy): Eukaryota > Metazoa > Chordata > Mammalia > Carnivora > Mustelidae > Mustela > Mustela putorius. The sequence goes on from NW_025422011.1 coordinate 25,617,621, forward strand.
GAGATAGCATTTGAGTCTTAAGGAATGACTAAGAAAGTTCTAGAAAGAGAAAAGAAACAGTATGTGCCATGTATTGGGTAAGGGATTGCGTAGCGGGGAATGAAAAATAGATTTTGTGGCTGTTTCCTCAGGAAAATGAGGCCAGACAGGTAAACAACAGAGCACAATGGGTAACTGAGCCTCATGGGTGACCTGGGTCCTGAGGGGTCAAAGCACTGGACATGCGGGAAGAGGGGATAAGACACTGGGAATGAACAATGCTGCAGGGATGAGTAGAGCCTCATCTGCATTTCCCGTCTCTTCCGCAGCATTTCCAGTGGGCCTGTCCAGAAACCTGGCATCTTTATCAGCAATGTGAAGCCTGGCTCCCTGTCTGCCGAAGTGGGGTTGGAGGTGAGTGACCCTCGCATGGCCCCAGTGGGGGGATGGGTCAGACTATGATCGCAGAGCAACAGAGACACAGGCCCTCCCACACAGCCCTCTCTCAGCAGCCACTGGCCAATGATTCCTACCCACCCCCATGGGAAGGCTCACGTTCGAACTTTCCACAGTCTTCTCCAGCTCTGAGAGCCTTTGGTCCTGAGTTTGGAAATGTAGTAATAATAATTTACATTCACTGAGTGTTTAATAGGTAGGACATTGTCCTAAGGCCTTTAAAATTTATACAAATTTATAAGAACTCTTGGGGCACCCTGGGTGGTTCAGTCAGTTAAGCATCTGCTTTTGGCTCAGGTCAGAATCCTGGGGTCCTGGGATCCTTGCTGCTCAGCGGGAAGTCTGCTTCTGCCTCTCCCCCGACTCATTCTCTCTCTGCCCCAAAATAAATAAATAAATAAAATATTTTTTTAAAAAAATAAAATTTATAAGAACTCTGAGAATTAGGTACTGTCATTATCCTCATTTTACGGATGGAGAAACAGAGACCTGCAGAAAGTGTGCGCTTTTTCCATGATCAATGTACCTAGTGTGATAGGGCTGGGATACAAACCTGGTCTGGTGCCAGAGCCAGAACCCTTTCTCTCTACTTTGGACAAGTTACTCCTGTTTCTGTGCTTCAGTTTCCTCTAGGGAAATATCCTTCCTTCTAGAGTCATTGGATTAAATGAATTAATACATATGCTTCAGACTGCCTGGCATGTAGTAAGGGACAGACAAATGTTAGCTATTATACAAATTGTTATTATGGCTCAGCATATTCTCTGCTATATGAGAAACCCAAAGGATCCTATGTCTACAAACTGAGTTTTTAAAGTGAATGTCGTAAATTAAGCCAAAGGAATGAATCTCTAAGGGCATAATATTTGACAGCTAATAAAAGAGATATGAAATGGAGGTGTCCTGGGAGCTTTCTAACTGCTGTGTTCATCAGGAAGAATTGAGGTGCTGCCACTTGAAGGCTCGATATCTGACCCTGGCCACGAGGGGAAGCCCTTCCCGTGGATGAGTGGGTTTACAGGTAGTGCAAACACGCTGATCCCTCTCTATTTCTCCACCAGACAGGGGACCAGATTGTCGAAGTCAATGGCATCGACTTCTCCAACTTGGACCACAAGGAGGTGAGATGCGGGGTCTTGGGTCGCTGGCCATTATCATGTCTACCATTCACTTCTCTTCTCCCTTGCCCTGCCACGGGGTCTGAGACCGTCTGTGCTCTCTGGAGGCCTCGACTGCTCTGGTCTGTCGGGCTTCAGCCAGCTGTCCTCTTGTTCCACCACCAGGCCGTGAACGTGCTGAAGAGTAGCCGCAGCCTGACCATCTCCATCGTAGCTGGAGCCGTAAGTCCAGAATGCCTTCATAGGGGGCACCTAACCCCTGACCTCCAGCCCCAGCCATTCAGACCCCTGATCTCAGCCACACCCTCCTGGAAAAGGCCAGAGGGTCTCCGTTCCTGAAGCTCTGACAGAGCGGAGGGAGAGATCTCTGCCCAGCCAGGAGAAGCTTGCTCAGAGACGACCAGGAACCACAGTGCCTGACACAGGGGCCACGGTGATAAGAAGACAACCTGCATCTTGGTCCCCGGGGCTGTGGCAGTGGATGCCCAGGTTCCCTTGGAGACTGAGCCGGGGGCCTCTCTTCACTTCCCCAGGGCCGGGAGTTGTTCCTGACAGACCGGGAGCGGCTGGAGGAGGCCCGGCAGCGCGAGCTGCAGCGGCAGGAGCTTCTCATGCAGAAGCGGCTGGCGATGGAGTCCAACAAGATCCTCCAGGAGCAGCAGGAGATGGAGCGACAGTGAGTGGAGTGTGGCCAGCCAGGCCTCCCCTATCCCCGCCCCACACGATGTGTCCTGGGCCACCTTCATCCTGCCTTCATCACATGGGCCCAGGGGTGATCTGTGCATCCATCCCTTGTCTCCAGACCACCAAGCTCTTCCCTTGTAGCTGAGGAGAGCCTCTGACTTCCAAAACCCAGGAGTACGGAAAATGAGGATACTACTAGCAGTAGCTAACATTTGTTGAGTATCAGTTGTGGGGCTGGCATTGTATCAGGGCCAGTATTTATGTTTTACTTAATTCCCACAATAGCTCTGGAAGATATGTGGTATTAATCCATTTCACAGGTGAGGAGACTGAGTGGTCTTATAACTCAGAGAAGTTAAGCCACTTGTGAACCAAGTCACATATGGCCAAGCTGGGTGGGATTCACGGCTGTCTGTGGTAAGAAGGCCCACTCTTCCCGGGGTTGGTTGAGATGATAGACTGAGATAATAAATGTGATGAGCAATTCACACACACACACACACCAAGACCTACTGTCAAAATCCAAATCCAGATACATCCTAGGAGTATAAAGAGAATTTGGGAAAGGGAGGTGGACAGGATCGTCACCTCTTCCCCATCACAAAATTAGCCTAGAGAACCAGTTCTGGAAATACCTCTACCCATTGGCCTGGCCTTGACCGGAAGCCCTGACTATATGGGGTGGGGCCCTCCTCCTGGACAACCTCGCTCCAGCCAGGCCCTGCCTGTCCTCAGTCACCATATCTAAGTGTTCGCAGGTAGACACGGAGTGTGGCCTCCTGCGATCAGCCTCCCATCCCTGGCAGCGCCGAGTCTCGACTCAGCAGTGCCAGACAAAACCACACCGGAGTCCAGGGCCCAGATTTTCTTGGACCTGCTCCCCCCGCATCCAAATCTGGTCCAGGCATCCTTGGAAGGGAGCCTGGAAGAAAAATTTTAAACTTTTCTCAAATCAGGAATTAACTACAAGAAGAGTGAACTTCTCTTGCATGGAATCCAACATGCCAATGTGAACTTGTATTTCAGAAGGAAAAAGGAAATTGCCCAGAAGGCAGCAGAGGAGAATGAAAGATACCGGAAGGAGATGGAACAGTGAGTGCCCGGGTCCATGTGTCTGCACACACCTGTCTGTGTCAGAATTGTGGCTGGCCAGAGGCCACCTCCAGGCCTAGTTTGCCTGGCCCTCTTGTCCCCTGGTGAATCCTCCTTTATTTGTAGCCATTCCATAGATCTAGGAAAGCCTGTCATGTTGGGGTAACTAGAACACGGTCCTATAATCCCCAGGCTGGCGTTCCCACTCACTGTAGAATACAAGGACCAGGGCCTGTGTTTTCTTCACCGCAGCCGGAGCCGCACAGCCTCTCCCCAGGCTGTGTAGGGTTTCCCGATAGGCAGACGGGGAGCCTGCGAAAGTCCTGACCCCAGTCACAGGCATGGGGATCTTATTTCAGGATTATAGAAGACGAGGAAAAGTTCAAGAAGCAGTGGGAAGAAGACTGGGGTTCAAAGGAACAGCTGCTCTCACCTAAAACCATCACCGCCGAAGCGCACCCAGTACCCCTTCGCAAGCCTAAATGTATGTATCACATGCTGGGGGAGGGGCTTCCTTCTGGGGCCCGGGGTTTGGGGAGTCTCTAGACAGAGATGCAGATCTTCCTCCATTTACCAACGCCTCCCCAGGTGAGGAGCCCATGGCTCCCTGGGCTGCATTTTCTTCATGAAGGGGCAGTCGCGTGCCAGGGCCCTGGGGTGGGAAAGATCTCTCTGTCCCATTGTTCCCGGGGACCAGGCTCTCCCCCATGACAGAGACTCAGGCAGGTGGACGTCTCCCCATGCCCTGGGGCTGCTGACCAGGGAGCAGAGAGCTGTGGCAAAAGCGAGCAGCTCATGGGATCATCACCTCGGTTTGCTGGGGGACATGTTGACATCCTACCTGGTTGTGAGTCAGAGGTGGGTGCAACAGCAGCCAGAAAGAGGGGAAGCGCTCATGTTGGAGAGGACACTGGGGATCTAAGGCTGATGGGTAACTGTGGGGAGAGCTTACCTAAATTGGGCGCCCCTGCCACCTGCATCCCCGTGTGTGCGCTAGGGTCACCCCCCTTCAAGGATGAAGCTGGGGAGAGGACTGAGACCACTCTTAGGCCTACACTGTGGCCATCCTGGGGCTCAGCTCCCTCCACCCTTCGCACCTCCTTTCTTCATTGGTCCTGGGTTCTTACCTCCAATTTCATGGCGGGCCTCCACCACCTGCTCCCTGGTCCACCTGTCAACCCCAGCTGCCAGGATGTCTCTTCATAGGGCAGCTCACACCTCCAGGGCAAAGTGGGGACGCACGCTCCATGCTGCTCCAGTGGGCTGGTGGTAGGAAGCCAGGCCAAGGTGGCTTGGGGGCCATAGCATCCACGAGTCCAGAATTCCATACTGAGCCTTACTCTCACTTTACGTGACAAAGGGCCAGTTCTACTGCAGCTGATTATGCTCAACTGACCTGGGAACCTCTAGAGATGGGGTGAACCTATACCTAAGAGCCAAGATTCCTCATCTCTGCTGTATCGCAACCATTCAGGATCTTGTGATGGGGTCTGGACAACTCTGGCCCCAACTTTGGAGCCTACCTGAGCCCTAGAGGGACATCATCTTGCCAACACAGTCAACGAAGAGGTTGGGCAGGGCATCTGGATGGTTCCATTTCACCCCTCCCTGGTGCAGGTCAGACATCTGCTAGCACATTCCTTCCTGGCTGTAGGGCAGGGTGTCATCTCCCGCTCCTCTCTGAAGAACAAAGCAAGCTCTCATCAGCCTCCCCTCACAACAGTTGGTATTAGTCAAGGATGTGGCCAGAGCTAAATTCCTGGTGAATAATCTGTTTTAGTCAGGGAGCTAATTTGCTCTTATGAGTGAAACAGGAGCTTCAGAAGGAGAGAAATTGATTTTAATTGCTTCTCGTGAAAGTAATCCCAGTCAATTTAGTACCTTTCTAGAAATTGGGTCTTGGCTTCGGAGCAAACACACCCTCTCAGGAACTATAAAAAATAAAAACCCTTTCTCTAGCTATTTATTTATTTAGTGCTCCTAAGCCAAATCAATCTTCTTGAATAAAAGGAGGAAGAATTCCCTTTGCTTGAAGGTATAAATGTCTTCTAAGCACGGGATTGATGTCCCGAGCCTGCCCGCCTATGCTGGGCAGCTGCTGCTTCCATCCAACTCTATATGCACCAGCAATTCCATCTCGTTTGGGAATGTCAGGAAATGCAGGAAGGCCTCCAAGCCAGCTCAGCTCCTGCCTCTCTCCCCATCCCTGGGAGGCCAGAACTGTCCCTGTTACCCTGGGCCAGCAGGGACCAGGCCTCCGCTGCCTCCTCCTGGGCCACTCTTCAGCCTTGAGGCCCTGTTAGCCAATAGGTTATACCTGACTTGGGGGTTTGTGCCTGGGAAAGGTGGACCGTACATTTTTGAACAGACAGGAAAGAGTGGGGAGCATCTCTTGCCTGGAAAAGGAAGCTGCTCATCGTAAGTATGTCAGTGGGACCGGCCGCTCCTCTCGCCAACCCCTGTTCCAGGAGCATGGCCTGCCTCCCCATGGCTGACCCAGCAGAGCGCCAACATTCTGCTGAGCTGGGACAGATTGTCAAGAGACCCCCAGAAGAGCTTTCTTTAGCCCCAGCAAGAGGGAGGAGGATTATTAAGGATCCCAGAGTTGGAAGCACCCTTGGGAGATAAAGAGGTTTAAATAAGATTATTACTAGGCTTTTCTCTCCATCCAGGACCCCAACCATTAGCCTCCACCCCCAACAGACCCCACGGTTTAGAAGTTCAGGTTTTTCCTATCACACCATTAATGAATCATTTGTTTTCCTATTGTTTTATTAAGTAGTCATTCTTGTTCGTAAGAAAGCATCAATGTTCCACTGTTGAGTGAACATAAACTGGGCCAAAAGCAAAGGAACTTAACTTAGAGCCTTTTCGTAGATGGATGGGCAAGTTCTTCTAATTAAGATTTGAAATATTAATAAGCAGCTCACAAAAGACTCATACACTCCCTAACACAGTCCTAGGGAGGCCAAAGTCCAGGTTGGAAGCCCCTGGATTGGATGATCTGCTATTCTCCATGCAATGTCAAAATTCATGTCTTAATAACCACACGTCTCCCCTTTGCTCTTTGGCATTTCCTCACCTACTCTGGATCTCCATCCCTGCCCACATAGCTCTGACATCCTCTGGGGATGCAGAGTTCCCCAGGTGGTGAGCAGCAGCCAGGAGGACCTGTTCTTCCATTGTAAGCCCTTGGCACCAAACGTGTTTAATAGTCAGATATTCCCATTCTCCGTCCCTCACTTCCCAAGTGTCAGTGGAATGCTCTGCAAAAAGGTTTCTCACTTGGCTGTCAGATCAGAGGCCCCTGTCATTACCCCATTTTGCAGACAAGAAAACTAAAGCTACTGAGGTTGAAAACACTCCATGCACCATCCCAGAGCAAAGCAGTTTGGTCTGGGCCTCTGAGCCCCGTTTCTGCCCCTCACATCATTGTTTCTGGAGAGGAGGGTGTCGTAGGTCATCAGGCTCCTGGGAACCACCTCCGGCCTCTTAGGTCTCCCAAGCCCTTCTCGGTTCACCAGTTTCCTCCTCTCTTCCCGGGTAGCTGATCAGGGAGTGAAGCCCGAGCTTGAGCCAGCAGAAGACCTGGATGGAGGCACAGAGGAGCAGGGAGAGCAGGTTTGCCGCCCCCGCTTCGCTCCCTGGCCTTGCTGCTCTGCTTGCCCTGCCCGCCGCCTCCTGCTAGCCCTATAGACACCCAGCCCTAAGGAGCTGGTGGGGACCACGGGTGGGTGCAAAGCTCCTGCAAGGCCAGCTCAGTCCAAGAACGGCATGCAAGACCCGAGGACAGGACTGGTGACTGGGCTGGAACGTCCGCTGGTACACACCAGAACACCAGAAAGAGGGGTTCAGATATCTAAGTACTGCCCAAGCCCAGGTCCTTCCTTTGCTGCTCTGGCCTCTCCCTCAGGACTCCCTAGATATCCCCAAGATCCAGCAAGTAAGGGGTTAAGGCTTGATCCAGCAGAAGGCTTTCCAGATCCTGTTCTAGAGCTCCAGCTGGTCAGGGTGGGTAATTATTTCGGGGATCCCTGCTGGCCCAGGGAGCTTGAGGTTCAAGGTGTTTCCCTGTCCTGCTGTTGCCTGGGAGAGCAAGCATCCGGTGCCCTGGTGATCTGGCTTTTCTGGGGGTGGATGCCCCTGAGCTGCCTTTCCCAGAGGCGGCCCCGGTCTTTGCCTTCTTTCTCAGCATCAACGGTGGAGCACGTGGGCTGCGCCATGAGACAAGGCAGTGTTGTTCCGTGTGACAGAAGTTCTAGGCAGAGCCCCAGGTCCGCCTTTGTCTTGAGCCATTCCTTGGCGGGAGGGACGAGCCGTCAGGAGCGGCCCCGTTCTCTTTCAGCAAGGCTCTGTGTTCGCACACTGCAGCTGTGATTTGGGCAAGCTCGTCCCCCCCACAAGGGCTATCTCTGGTTTTCTGGCACTAACTTCTGAAGCCAGTGTCCCGGGGAGAAGCAGGTTGGCAGGGCCCTAGGGAATCAGGGCCCATCTCGGGCCAGCGTGGGGCCTGCTTGGTGACCCAGGTGAGGCCGGGTGATTCAGCTCGAGGGGCAGTTCTGCTGCTGTTGGGTCTGCTTGAGATCCCGACCCTGGGCTGCTGCCCGGAGATGACCAAGCCAAGCAGAACCGCAGCTCATCTCTTTGTTCTCTGTGTTCTCCCAGCCTTTGGGTGGTTTTATCGTTACGATGGCAAATTCCCGACCATCCGCAAGGTAGGACTCGAGGTTGGGTGCTGTGCCGTTTGCCACTGGGTTTGCTGTGGGGTTTGGCCTTTCCAAGCCTTGTTTTTTGTTTTTCCTGTGAACTCTAACCTGTGTGAGCTTGACCGTTCGCTTGGAGGGCTGACCCTGTCCATGTGTCCCTATCAGGCTGACATCAAATGCCAAGGGGTGTCACAAAAGCATTGTGGGGGGGAGGGGGGTAGATTCGGGGAGTGAGACCCACCCGAGTACCATCTGGCACTGCCTGGGTCAGCATCAGCCCCAGGAGGCACAGGGCAGGGGTAGGGCCACAGCAGGAAGCTTCTAGTTTGTTCCTCTGCCAATGAGAAACAGAGGCCAAGACCAGAAGCCCCAGGCAGACAGTGGCAGATCAGGTTGGGTATACACAGCACAGGTTACCGGGTTATTGGCTGCCAGGCAGGGAGCCGCTGCGTCGTTGAGACGAGCCACACCAATCCTGGAAGCATCCACATGTGCCAGAATAATGCATTTTTCTGGTCCCTGGGCCTTGAATTTTCTCTCTAAATCTTATTACCGCATCTCCAGGCCCCATAAAACTCTCGTCCTTTTTCTCCCTAAATCACTTTGACATTTGATTATGAAGCTGCTGCTCTTAATGTCTGTAGATTGGATATTTGAGATGACTCGGCATTTGGAAGTCAGGCATCAGCATAAATCTGGGTGAACTCATTTAGGCATTAGCACTCGACCGGGTTTTTCTCAAGGCATGTCGTTTTCCCCGGAAACCAGAGCGGGGAAAGCTGGATGACCTTGATGATATGTAGCTTCTCCCTGCCTGTAAAATGGGAATACTTAATGTTCAGGAAACTTCTCCCCTCTTCCTCCAACACAATGCTGTTGAAATAATAGATGGCAATATTATTCCTGACAGAAGTTGACATCTTTACCTAGGAACACAAATCATGACCCATATGACATTGAATCAGCCCAGGACAGAGTACCACGGGGCATTCCTTTCCACGTTGCCGTGGTCTCAGGAAGGACCCAGTCTCAGAAGACCATCTTTTTCATCCTACAGCCTGACTCTTAGGCTTAGGATGTCTCATTGGGTTGGATTTCTAATTCTTCTCTGTGCACTGTCTCTATTAGAACTGACCTAGAGAAGACGGTGCACACGCGCACACACATATACATGCCCACGGACAGGATTTTACTGGAAAAAATAATTAAAAGGAGATGGATAGGTAAAATCCTTTCCAGGTACAAATAACCAGCCAAATGTAAGAGAATGAGCATTTCCTCCACATACATACCTCCCGCAGGAAATCATGTCACTTGGAAATTGCTATTAGTAGAGGAGACCCATTTTCCTCTCTTCATTAATTCAGTATACCTGAACAGCTGGTATTTTTGTTTTCATTTCATTTCTAAAAGCGAGAAAGCTTGCTTCCAGGTAGAAGCCAGAGTATTTCCACCCCCCCATCTGCCTTCCAGAAGGATTATTTGCCATGAATTTAACTGACAGCTAAAAGGACAACAGAATCACATCCCTCGTGTTGGCTCTGAAAATCCTTTGTCACTTTCTCAAGAGCCCGTGACACGCCTTGTGTCCCAGCAGCTAGAACACCAAGTCCCCAGGTAATACACGTGGCTATCTACAGCCATGATCGTCAATGCACAAAATTGCCCTGATCTGAGAAGATAAAGATCCCATGTCTTATTCCTAACCTGGCAGTAAGTCCCTCTGGCGTTCAAGGTCCCCAGGCCAATTCTGCATCAGTGCCTGAAGGACCCATGGTTCTAAGGCTTTCACTAGGACTCCTGAGTAAATCATGCAAACCAGCCCTACTTGCGGGAGCCCACTGTCCCGCAGGGGAAGTGGATTCCCATGCCACTGAGTAACCTGCATACTCGGCGCTGGTACGAGGTCAGGAGACAATGCTTTGGGACAGTTGAACCTCCTGCATCAGGAAACAGGTGCTGCTTTCTTGGAAATGGGTCAGAAACTGTCACATCTGCCTGCCCCATCCAGGAGCCCTGGCTCTAAAATCTTGGTACTGATAGCTTTTTTGGTTGTTGTTGTTGGGGGAGGGGTGTTTTATTTTGTTTTGTTTTGTTTAATCAACAGAATGGCCATTCCTATCACGGTGCTCCCTGTGGGAAGTCATGCCCTTATTCTAGCAGCTGCCATTAGGCAGAATGTTCTTGGCTCCTCTCGGGGGAATTATTATCCAATCTATGATATGATGGCAGCGTTCATCTATCACCTGAGCCAAGAGTCTATTGAACATGGTAGGCAAGGAACCAGGCAGGACGCTGAAGCAATGAGAATCATTTTCTCAAGCAGTTCATAGAATTATCTGGGGGTGGACCTCTATCCCCAAGATGGAGGACCACCTCCAAAGCATATTATGTGTGCATGGAATTGGGGGTTGTCTTTAGGAGGGGAGGCAGGCTGACTCGGTCAGATGTCCATAAATATACCCTGAGCCTCTCTAGCTGTGGACACAGTTTTATGGCCGGTGCTGAGAAACTCAGTTCCTCGTTCCAGGCCTTCCATGCTGGGATGATTCAGGAATTCTGAGAGAAGACCCCCGGAAGGCTTGTTGGGCATGGGGGTGAGCTCCGTGAACCGGCAGATTTCTTCCTCCCCACAGAAATACCCCAGAATGCTGACACTCTCTGCTATCCCCTCTCCTGAGTGCAAACTCTGTCCTCTGTGCTGTGTGTGATGGGGCTGGTGCTTCCTCCGGCCGTGCCCCCAGGGGTTGCCAGCTCACGCAGGCATAGGAGAAACTGTGTAGGATCTAGAAGTCTCCGATGCAGGTTCTCGCACCACCACTGACTAGATGTTTGACACTGGTCAAGGGGCTTCACCTCTCTGGGCCCTGGCTCCCTCATCAAGAGAGTGGCGGTAATCCCTGCATATGAGATAATCAACATAAATCCACAAATAAATATTAATTTTCTTCCTTCCTTACCCCTTGGCTTCCTTGCAACCTCATAGGAGAAGCAGCCAGGAAACCAGGTTTTATGAGTCCAATTCCAGCAGGAAAAATAAGGAGTCTGTTTGCTTTACATCTCCTATCCCAAATCCTCTTGAATTGTACAATCAGTATAAAGCAGTTAGGGCATCCTCTTCCCCACCCTCCTTTCCCATCCTGTAGTTTCTGGCTAATCCTCAGTTCAGGGGCCTAGTTTAGAGGCCTCTACAGGATTAAATGGTCTGCAGCTTAAGCATCAGAGCAAAATCTGTTGTCCCTGGCTCTCAGTTCCCAGGTCTGAGGCTGGCTGCCACCTCTTAAAGCTTAGGACAGAGGATCTCTGCAAATGAGTCTTGCCAGCTCTCCCAGATTTTCTATAGACTCTCCCAGGATGCATCTCTGTTGCCTAACCATGAGACACATTTCTCTCCGGATGATGGAGAAGGCATGTGCCCAGATACTAGGACATAAATACAATGTATTTTATTTATATCATGCTCTCATGTTTCTAAAGCTCCTTTGTAGACGTTATTTTATTGGCTCTGATGGCAAGCCTGTGGGACAGGTATTTCTTCTGTATTGGAGATGAGGTGAATCGGGCCCAGAGAGGTTAAAGAACTTGGCCAGGGTCACACAGCTAGCTAGTGAATGAGCAAGCCAGTTCTTCTGGCTGGCACAGGGCCAGCAGTTTGCCTGCCCTAAACATGAGGTCCAGTGCCCAGGGCAGAGGGGCACAGCTGGGGGGTGGGCCCAGCACAGGTTGATTTTGTGGTGTTGTCTGTGAACTGAGCGCCCTGTTTGCCGTGCTGTGCCAGCATCGACACGACCATGTAACCCTTGTCATGTAAACACTGCCATGTCTGCTCAGAAAGGAAAGGATAAGAAGAAAGCCAAGTATGACAGCCTGCAGGAGTTGAGAAAGAATAAGAAGGAACTAGAGTTTGAGCAAAAACTTTACAAAGAGAAAGAGGAAATGCTGGAAAAGGAAAAACAACTGAAGATCAACCGTCTGGCCCAGGAGGTATGTGTCCTACTCAGAGGCTGGGTGAGCGTCCCAAAGGTCAGTCTCATTGTTCCCCGCTAAACTCCCAGGGAACCAGCTGGAGTTGTTTTCCCCAAGTGGAGTCCAGGGATGGAAGGGGCCCTGCCCTTCTGCTCAGTCTGGAACGTGGGTTCATCCCACCTACGCAGGATCATGGAGACTAACTTCTGGCTTAGATATATGTTTAGAACAGAGACTGGACTCCTTGCTCAAGCATGGGTCTGAGGATAGCCTCTCTGCCCAGATGTCACACAGATGGCTAGAGACTTGAGTCTGTCTCCTCCATCCCAGCCCCACCAGAGTATGACCCCAAGGCTAGGCCTGTCCAGCCTGGGTGCAGCTATGAGATCTCTCTCCCTACGTAGGGTATGACCCCAAGGCTAACCTCTCTGCCTAGATTGTAGAACTAAAGTTAGCCTTCCATCCACCTATCATCAGGTCCAAGTCAGTTTGGAACCCCTACCCAGATTATGAGTCCAAGACCAGATTTCCCCAACTTGGCTTGGCTCTGACAGTACGGTTCTGAAGCTAAACCCCCTTTGTGCAGATGTGGTGGCTAAAGCTATTCTCCAATGAGTGTGAGGCTGCTTCCATCAACATAGGATATATCCAGGGGCTCCTGGGTGGTTCAGTCCATTAAGTGTCTGCCTTTGGCTCAGGTCATGATCCTGGAGCCATGGGATCAAACCCCAAATTGGGCTCCTGCTCAGTGGGGAGTCTGCTTCTCCCTCTGCCCCGCCCCTCCATTTGTGCATGCCCATTCATGCTCTCTCACTCTTTCTTTCAAATAAATAAAATTTAAAAAAAAAATAGGCTGTATCTGAGGGCAGACCTTTTCAGCCTGGAAATATATCTAAGGCTGTCCCCTTTAAGACATGACAAAAGCAATCATCCAGCATGAATAATTCCTACTTCCTAGGTAGGAGTTGGGTGACCCTAACTCTCTAGCTATTGGAGATGTTATTCATTCTGTTTCTCTTTAATACTTCCATGAATCAGAACGCCAAGCTGATTAGATTACAAACCAGAGTAATCCTGGAAAATGTGAAGTGCATTAGGTCTGGCATTAGGAATGAATAAGCTACAAAATTAAAAATAAAATCGAACTTGCACTTATGAGGCCAAGGCAGGCTGGAGGGGTGGAAAAAGAGCAAAGTAATTTTTAGAATGTGCTTGGAACTTTAAAAAGGGCCATTCTTGGAGAATCAGATGAACTTTAGAGTTCCTGGGGACCCTGGGAGCCTAATCCCAGCTAGTTCCCCACAGTGCATGAGACCCTCCTCTGAATTAGCCTACAAGTGCCACTCAGCCACCTGATTCCTCAGCACCCTCTCCCTCGTCATTTCTGCTTCTTCTGGGGCCAGCCGAGACAAGCTGGGGTCTTCGTCTGGAAGAGTGGACACACCCAACAGTAGTTTCTAAGGAAGTGCTTTCTGCTACTGACTTGAGCGTGCCACCCATGTGTGACTCAGTGTGCCCTTTGTCCTCTCCTTTTCGCACTGTCCTTGGGTCCTAGGTGTCTGAGACCGAGCGGGAAGACCTTGAGGAATCGGAAAAGATTCAGTATTGGGTGGAAAGGCTCTGTCAGACGCGCCTTGAGCAGATTTCCTCTGCTGATAATGAGATTTCGGAGGTAACCGAGCCCTTCTTTCCACAGACGCCCTCCTGCTGCCTTCAGAATGACCCACTCTGGGGACAGCGGGAGGCAGGATAGCCACCGGCAAACTTCAGTGTCAGGGCCACACTTACCAGCCCACTCCGCCTTGGTCTCTTGAGGAGGGGGACAGATCTGTATATCTCGGCTCCTCTCCAGAGTGACCACTAAGTCCTAGCTCATCTGAGATGGTCTCCGCTAGAAGTGTTGTCCTGTAGTCTTTGCTAAGAGGGCCCCTCACTATCAAGTCAGTTCCAGTTTAGATGATAATCGTATGATTACCTCACTTATCACCCACATGTGGCATAACTTGTCCCGCATTGGACACTCCCTCCTAGCCTTGACGTGGGCTCACCTGAGCACCTAGGTGACAGAGAAGTGATACCCCCATGATTCTGGCTTGTGGGCGGTGGGGTCTCCAACAGCGAAAGAAACAGAAAAGCATTATACTCAATGTATTGTGAAGTGGAGCCTTAGTCAGACGATTATAGAATTTCCTTGCAACCCCCCAGATGACCACGGGGCCACCGCCTCCCCCGCCTTCTGTGTCTCCCCTGGTCCCACCCCTGAGACGTTTCGCAGGCGGGCTGCACCTCCACACCACTGACCTGGATGACATCCCCTTGGACATGTTCTACTATCCCCCCAAGACTCCCTCCGCCTTACCTGTGATGCCCCACCCTCCACCCTCCACCCCATCCCCCAAGGTCCCTGCACCCCCAGTCCTTCCGTCATCAGGCCACGTGTGTGCCTCATCTTCACCCTGGGTGCAACGCACTCCACCCCCCATTCCCATCCCTCCCCCACCATCTGTTCCCACCCAAGACCTGACTCCTACCCGCCCGCTACCCTCGGCACTGGAAGAGGCACTGGGCAACCACCCCTTCCGTGCTGGGGACACAGGAAATCCCACAGAGGACTGGGAGGCAAAGAACCACAGTGGGAAGCCCACTAGCTCCCCTGTTCCTGAACGGAGCTTCCCACCCACCCCAAAGGTACCGTCCCTGTTCTGCATGCTGCGCTGGAAAGCAGAAAGAGTGGGTAGGGCTGCGGTGTTTCCCCCATCCTCCTCTGCTCTCACGAGTGGAGACTGGAAGAAACATCACTCCAGCCCATTTTCCAGGAATGAGCTCTCAATCTGCACGTTGTGGTCTCCCTGCATGTGCGTGGTTTCTACTGATTTTGAAGTACTATCCTGCATGGTGAATTGCCTGGGATTCTTGGGATGAGCCACTGCGTATCCATGTCTGTTGGTTTCTCTTTGTTCCTCTTGGCTAGTATGGGCTGGTAACATTCTGTACGGTACTTGCAAGCCTGTGTTACTGAATAGCCAGAGCTCTGTGTCACAGCCAGTCACTTCTGGATATAAGCTCAGACAACCGGGAATATGAGAAAAGGATCCCCAGGTTGACAGGGGAAAAGAGGGGAGGCAAAGCGGTGAAGCAGTATTAAGCTGTGTAAATGAAGTGATGGCTCTGTCTGGTGCAGGGTTTGGACAGTACAGCGCATTTTCTATGGAGTTAGCCAATTCCGCTGGCTTGGAGTATAATACCCAGAAGTTTCTGGCCAACTTCCAGCTATAGAAAAAATGAAGACAAAGAGTTCCTAGAAATCTCCAAATTTACTATAAAAAGACTAGGGTTGTTTTGTTTTGTTTTTTCCTCCCCCTCGGATGTCAGGAGGCTGAACAGTGATCTTTCTCAAAAAGACATATTTCTTAAAATTGTTCTTAATCCAAAGACAATTTAGGAAGAGGCAATCCCCAAGGAAGATATGGAGCTTTGATCCCATGAGGGGACAAATAAAATATTCCTCTGTTGCAGTGGCCGTGGGAGGCCAGGCTTGAGTCAGAGTTAAAGCAGCTCATATCAGCTAAGGGTAGGAGGTTTGAGAGAGGGCAGTCAGTAGAACCTGATCAGCTGTTTTTATTAATCTTCTCTGCATGAATTTGAGGCCCAGTATGAAGAAAAGAATAATAAGCATTTCAGAGCATTAGGGAGAGCCTGGGGGAAGGTGGGAATAAAGAAATTGCCAGGTGCCCACTAGGCTGAAGCTTCTGTCAGGGGACTCTCAGAGGGACTCCTTCTCAACCTCTGATGGGTCCTGAGCCTTGCAGCTCTGACAGAGACATATCTGTATGTTCCAGGGATGTCTTGTCTCAGAACCCAGCCAGGAGCGGGTTTACAAGGGGCTGAGTTAGCCTGACACAGAGGTCATATCCTTTCTGTGAGTCCCCCCGTCAGGAAGGGCAGCAGCTTTTCCTTGACAAATGTGATTCCAAAGCACTGATTGAGCACCAGCCTGTGTCTCTGTGTGAGGCTGGGAGAGAGGGGCAGTGCTGCAGGGGACAGCGAGTATATTGGCACACCCGTGTTTTCCCGGACTTTGCCGTCTGCAGAATAAAAGGCTGAGCAGATAGGACTCAGCTATGAAATGGCACAGGGCCGGTGCTAGAGGGAGGATTCATTCTAATGGGAGCTGGAAGGAACCTCTGCAGAGTAAGGGGCTGATGAGCTGAACCTTGAAGGATGACAGTACATGGAGGTTGGGAGGAAGGGCATGGAAGGTACAGGAAATATACAGATGGTGGGGAAGAACCACCTGGGTTTGAACCCTGGCTCTACCACTGGCTGGAGGACTTTGGGCAGGCATTACTTCTCTTGTCTGAGCCTGGGGGTTCTCATCCGTAAAATGGGAATGCTACTGGCACCTACCTGTTATGAGGATCAAATGAGTGAATCCATGAACTCATTCAAAGTTAGTACTTAGAATGGTGGGTATGTAGTGGGGGCTCAGTAGACGTTAACCATGATCAGTGACATGGTGACACAGTGACAGGATATAAGAAAATTCGGGTGAAGCTGCGAGCATGAGATTAGAGGTAAACTCTATAGGCTTTTTTATTATTATTTTTTTTTGATGGAGAGATAACACACAAGTGGGGAGAAGGGGCAGAGGTAGAGGGAGAAGCAGGCTTCCCTCTGAACAGGGAGCCCAACTTCGGGCTCCATCCCAGGACCTGAGCCGAAGGCACATGCTTAACTGACTGAGCCACCCAGGCACCCCGACTCTGTAGACTTTTGAGTCGAGTCAAGATTCAAAAGAGAGTCCAGTTTTCTCAGACTCCTCCAGGAATCACCAAGTTCCCACTGTTCGTTCCCGATCAGAGAACCGGGAAGGTTGAAAGTTCCTCCCACATAAGGAGCCTCTGAAGAACTGGACCTAAATGTCTTAAGTGACATCAAGGTCAGGGCTATTCCTGACCTGAAGGCCAGGGGGCTGCTATTTGCTTAGCTTCAGCCTCCCGTGTCAGCACTTTGGCCCGTATACCCCGACCCTGCCGCAGCTGCTTCTTGTGGCATCCCCCTGAGAGGTGTCACTGACAGCACACAGTGTAGGCAACCCCACGACTGCGTCTGAACACCATCCCGGCCACCAGCAGACCTTGGGTGCTGGGAACAGTCCTGTCAGCTTGGCACGTATGCCTGCCATACCAGACCTGCCGGAAGAAGGTTTTCAGGACCATATCTACCCCCAGGTACCATCCTGTGTGCCCAGCATACTACTAAGTCCTTTATTCATTCAGCATGTTCAGTGAGCATCTACTCATATACTCATATACCAGCCACTATGCCTGGCACTGGAGAACTACTGTAAAATGGGCAACCCAGTCCCAGCCCAAACCACCTGGTAGGGACAAGAGATAAGCAAGCAGGAGACTACCGTGATATCTGGGGGGACATAGGGAAATATAGGTGCTGTGATGAGTCAGAGCGGAGAGAAGAAGCTCAAAGAGAGGTGCTCTGTGTGCAGTGGGGGAATGGAACTGTGGTCAGAAGAAATAGCCTTTAGGGAGAGAGGAGACTAGATGGCACCCACGGCCACTGAGAGAGAGCCTGGGAAGTGTATCCTCTGTGTGACAGGGGCTGCTGGCACTCCTAAAATCAAGCCCCTGATTTCTCAGAGCCACCCAGTAGTTTCTGTGGCCTCAAAACACACTTTGGCCAATGGACTTGTCTCTCTGCTAAAGATCACACCAACCTCCAACAGGGTAAATGACCCAGGGGGCTCAGCCAGTGCATGTGTGTCATGGTGCCATGGTTGGCCTGGGCCACCCCCACCATGCCCTCATAGGGGTTTCTCTTACACTAACCCTTGTAGACATTTTGCCCAAGCCCACAGCCTCCACGAGGCCCTGGCGTGTCCACTATCTCCAAGCCCGTCATGGTCCACCAGGAGCCCAACTTCATCTACAGGCCAGCTGTGAAATCCGAGGTCCTGGTAAGCCCCTTGGGACCCCTCCAGGGCATCTCCAGAGGAGCAGATAAGGGCTGTCTCCTCTGGCTTCCACTGCCTCTGGATGGAGAATGAGGTGGGGTACAAGCTCACATTACGAGCCAGCTTCTGACTTCTTCTTGACCAAGAGATGAATCCATGCGGGTACCAAACAGGCTGGAGCTCCCTCTAGAAGTAAGAATGGTAACAGCTCAGGCTTACCATTTGCCCAGCATGTGTCAGGATACTGAGGCTTAGAGGGGGTATATCGGTTGCCCAGGGCAGAGCCAGATCAGACTCCAGAGCTCAAGCTCTTACCTCCACTGCCATCTTGCTAAACCTCCAGTGAGTCCATTGGCCCTGGCCTCGGCCTCTAAGTCCTGGCGAGGCACGACAGGGAACATCTCAGATGGGGGACCGTCCAAAGAAGAGCCACTCACGCTCTCCATCTCGCCTCTGGCTCCATCTCAACTCTCGCTCCTCTGGACTGGGAGTGTGAGGTGTGGTCCTGGGGGAGCAGTAAGGTCTGTCCACCCTCATTCGCCTACGGCTGAGCGACTCACGCGGAACCCCATGTCCCCGGAGAGGGGTGCCAGTCTCAGACTGGCCTCGCACCCCCGGTGGGAAGAGAGTCATGCCAGAATTTTTCTTCCCCTTTCAAGGAAACCCTATCCAAATGTCAGGGCAGGACAGCTCAGATACTTATTTTGAGCTTTTGCTGTCCCGTCAGCTCCCCAAAGAGCAAAGTTCACGCCCCTGTGATAAGCCCTGCGGAGGTCTGCGTGCCCGTCCTCCGCCTGGTGACAAAGGGTGTGTCTGCTGACTAGAACCAAGGAGCTGCTGTACCTGGGGGTGTCGGGCCGGCCCCCGACATGAATCAGGCCGCCTCTACTTGGAGCGGGAAGTTGGCAGGGCAGCCCCAGGCTGGCAGGCCCGGGGTCTGGCACCAGAGGGCAGACGAGGCCTATCGGTAACATCCAGAGTGGAACTTTTTTTTTTTTTCCTTCTGGCAGCCACAGGAGATGTTGAAGAGGATGGTGGTTTACCAAACAGCGTTCAGACAAGTAAAGCGATCCCCGCTGTGTGTCTGTAGACCTCCCCGCCACCCCTGTTCCTCCCGCTCCAACTTCTCTCTCTCTCTGGGAGTACCAGCTGGCTCTGAGGTGATCCGCCAGAACCTCAGGCCCGAGCCATGTCCCTGTTCCCTGCAGCCAGGAGTGGGGAAGGGTCTCGTATCAGGAGGGGACCCCAGCCTTATTAGACCCTGTGCCCCAGCTGAGAAAGCAGCAGGAACCCTGGGGGCTCTGCTCTTTGGCTACTGTTTGTCCAAAGAGGAACAGGAGAGAGGGTCACAGAGGCCATGCTGGGCCCTCGCTCCAGCCCTGGGAGAGAAGGTGCCTCCCTGCCCCTTCCCTGGTCTTGTCCCCTCAAGACGGCTCTCCCTGGCACTAAACCGGTCAGGGAGGAAGTGGCAGTCCAGGTCCTCTACCTGTCCGGGGTGCTTCTGGGTTCAACAAGGCTGTGGATGTCCTTCCTGGCCTGTGTGTGGTATGAGGCAAGCCGCCACTCACTTTCCCACCTCCTGGGGGCTTGTGTTCACAGTGCCAGCCATCTGATGGGCTGTCTCGCCACCACTTGTGGAAGAGATCCCCAGATAGAGAAAGCTCTTGCAGCCAACCTCACCTCTCACCCACCACCAGACTACAGGTGTCAGCCTCACATGGGAGTTTGCGAAGGAGGCTGCTCCCAACCCAGGACTGGGGAGTGACAGGCGACAGCTAAGCCCGGGCCAAGTGCCGTGTCTGAATACTTAAGGCATAGAAACTTACGTAATCTTTACCGCAACCCTAGGAGGTAAGTAGATGAGAAACTGAAGCAGAGAGGTTAGGAAACGTGCCCATGAAGTCACAGCTGTTGTCAGACCCTAGATTTGCATCCAAGAGGTCGGGCTCCTACTCACTCCACCATCTGCACTGGCAAAACACTGTGATCACAAGGTAGACATTTCAGGCCTCGTTTAGGGCACAGACAGTCCTCCAAGGGGGAGAGGCTGAAAGGGAGGAGCCCAAAGACCCAGACTGGAAGTTGAACTCTTGCTCTACTACCCACTGGCTGGCTGACCTTGGGGGGATGAATGTCACCTTTCTGGGCCTCAGTTTCCCCATCTGTTGGGTGTAGGGTTGGGCTCCCTCTTCAAGGGCTGACCAGCTGTAGTGGCTTATATGTGCATGATTTAAATTCGCACAAGACACAAACCCTTGCAGTCATGCCCATTCTAAGAGCAGATTCTCACAGGGAGGGAGAAGGAGAAACGCACAGCCAGCACTGTCCAGTTTCCTAGAAATAGCCAGAAGTCATCAGGGCCCTCCGTGAAAGAGTTTGACTCCATATCCTGCTTCCTGACCTCTCCGGCACATGGATTTGCTGCCTCCCTTCCTCTGTCTGCTGCCCTGATGCCCAGAGACTCACCTGGGAGTGACCTCTGAGTGGTGTCAACCTCCAAACTCCCAGGCCTTGTGGGGCTGAGTCTGGGTGACAAAGCCTAGATGAAGAGGGAGGGCAGATTGATGCCGAGGAAGCCACCTGCCAATGTTTGGCCCTCATCTTGTGCCCAGAGCTTTGTTGCTGCCTGCTGGGCAAAGAGAGACAGTGGCCTCCTCTTGATGTTGACCGCAGGCCTCATGGGACACCTGGTGTGACCCAGGGAACTGTGGTGGGGATGGCACCATTTGGTCCAGCAGGGACCTCCCTGGGCCTCTTCCACAGGGCCCCTCCTCTGCTCCTGCCTGCCCGTGGGGACTAACAGAGGCTTTGCTACCTAGGACTTGGCATGCCTGGCCCCCGAGTCTGAGGACCCCCGGCTCCTGCTCTCTGGGGGGGGGCGGGATTCCCAAGGAAGGGAATGTGTGCTGACTCTGCCCCCATCTTCCTTCTTACCAACTTGTTTCTACATCTTGGGGACATTGTTTCCACAGCCCTCACTAAGCCAGGTTCTCTGAGACAAGTCCTCTCCTTCATCCTCTCCTGGCTGACGTTCTGGGAGGCCTCTTACATCCTAAATAAACATCACATTGAGAACAGTGCTAGGCACCAGGAGAGCACAGACACTCCTCTTCCTCTTGGAGCCTGACATCCCTTTGCATGGCCCACCACCCTGCACCAGTGTCCTCTTGTGTCTGCAGTCCCCAGGGAGTCCCGCCTCTTCAGCAGTGTTGTCCTTCTTTGGGGTCAGAGCACTGGGTGAAGAACGGGCCTTCACCCCCAGAGCCTGAACCTGGCCTTGAAGGAGCACTTGGAGGAAATCAGGGAGGGCCTAAAGGACCTGAGGCTGTGGGCGGCCTTCAGCAAGGCCGACGGGGGCTGCTCAGACCACCTGGACATCACCAGGGGCGCCTGCCAGTCACACTCGGCCACCCCGTTGCAGCAATGCCGGGTCCAGGGCTGGACTCCTCCACATGCTCGCATAGCTTCTGGCTTTCGCCAGGCAGGGGTGCTCTGCCTACTGGGACTTCCAGCTTCCTCCCTGCATCTTCATCTGGGCCCCATCTGGCCCCCCCCACTCTCTCCTCTACATCTGACCCATTTGCATCTTCTTCCTCTGCCCTAAGTTTGTTTCCTGCAGTGACCCTCAGGAAAATCTCCTCTGTGGCCCTAACACCCACTCTTTGCTTCCAGGATTTCCGGAAATATGAGGAAGGCTTTGACCCCTACTCCATGGTGAGACAGAATGCTCCTCCCCCTGGGGAGTCATCCCAGGAATGTGGGTGAGGGTTACAATGTGCTCCCTCAGGCCCTGGGGGTCCCAGGCATGAGGTGGGGCACATGAGGAGCCCCCAAGGAGCCCCATCTGCTCTTTTCTGTGAAGGTTCCTTGCAGACAGCATTCTAGAATGACCCATAGGACTGGTGTATGTGTTGGGGGGCAGTGGGGTTGTAAGAACCGTTACGCTTGCTGAGCAATGACTGTGTATCAGGGGCTGTGCGGTTTGCTGGGTTTTTATAGGGCATGGCCTCGCCCCGCCCTCCCAATATTCTCAGGAAGAATGGATCTGGGATTTCTGGGGTTACCACTTTTGTGTGTCTGTGCAGCCCCCATGAGGTCTGGGACCCCCAGGCAAAGACCAATGGGTGTGGGGCTAGGAAGGGTCCCCTTGGCCATACACTCTGTGGGACCCCCACCTTCATCCTCCAGGCAGACTCAAGGTCCCCACTGTCTGTTCCCTCTAGTTCACTCCAGAGCAGATCCTAGGGAAGGATGTCCGACTCCTGCGCATTAAGAAGGTACGTGGTCGGGGCAGGGCTGGGGAGCCCTGGGTAGCTCAGTGCGTTAAAGCCTCTGCCTTCGGCTCAGGTCATGATCTCAGAGTCCTGGGATCGAGCCCCCTGCCTCTCTGCCTACTTGTGATCTCTCTGTCAAATAAATAAAATCTTTAAAAAAAAAAAAGAAGGTATGTGGGGACCTGGAGGTCAGGCAGGCCACCATCTTTCTCTGCCCCAGCCCGCTCCCATCTTGGTGTCCTGCTTCTCCTACTCTGGAAGTGACTCTTGGATGACTCCTCAGATCCCCACACTTTTCCTTTCTGCCTCAAGGATGTCCCCTCCCGTGGTGGGGTCGCACACCCAGGCCCCACTCAGGGTCCGTGCCCCCTTTCCTTCCTGATGGCACTGTCATTGGGTCCATGGCTTCTGTGGCCCTCTTTATAGCCCTGTCAAGAGGCTCCTGAGTACCCAGCCGTCCACAGGCTGCTGTCTGCTTGGCTCTCAAGGGCCTGTTTTTCTCCATCCAGGAGGGATCCTTAGATCTGGCCCTGGAAGGCGGTGTGGACTCCCCGATCGGGAAGGTGGTCATCTCGGCTGTGTATGAGGGGGGAGCTGCTGAGCGACATGGTGAGTGCGGACCAGCCACAGTCCAGTGGTTGTACAGGGACCCAGGAAAGCACACGGCTTCCCATTTTGAAGTGGGCTGACTGTTGCTCAAGAATTCCCCCATCTGGATCTACCCGTCCGTCTACTGAGTCCCACATGTTGCCCATGGGCATAAGATGGTGCCAGGACTACGGGCATACAGCTCACCAGACCCCACCCTGCCCTTCAGGGCTCCCCATCTAGTGGTGAAAACATGTTCAGAATTGCCAGATTCCAGCCATAACAGTGCAGGGTGCTAAGAGCTGACAGGGGACTGGAAGAATGGAGAAAAGTTGTGGGACCCTGAGGGACCCCTGACCTACTAAGGGAAAGGGGACCAATGGGAAGTCTCCCTACAAACACTATACCTGAGCTGAGCCTTAAAAGATAAGTCAATATTAGCCTCATGATGGTGGGAAAGAACTTTACAGGAAGAGGGGGCAGCACAAGTAAAGACAAGAGAGAAAGCATGCAAACCTTCCCCATCCTCATAATAATAAGGGTCGACATCTGTCAAGAGCTCTCCATGGGCTAGATGTGATTCTAAGTTCCTGCAGCTACTCTGTGTCTAAAGCGTTCACATGTATTATTAATTCATTTAATCCTCACGACAGCACCAAAAGTAGATACTATTATTACTCTCATCTTAGCTTGGGAAACCGAGGCACAGAAAGGTAAAATGCTTGTTCAAGCACCCACAGCTGGAAAGTGGTGGAGGCCAGACTGGAACCCAAGCCATTTGGTCATTTCGCTTTACTCTTGTCTAAAACCCGCTCACCTGTTCGGACAGGTGTCTGCGACTCACCATTAGTGATTTCTTCTTCCAAAACCAGAAGTCTACTCCTGGGTCTTTTGTGAAGGAATCGATGGCCTCGAAGGAGAAGCCTTGGGCCCCTCACCTTTCCAGGCCCGAGCAGGAATCCCGCGGTCAGGTCCCTTCTGGGCAGTTCTAGGCTCCAGCTGGTGGGACGGAGGGTGTGTAAGCACCTGCAGCAGGAGGGGTGATGGGAAAGTCACCTGGTTCAGTGGGTTACAAAGGCGAGTCCAGCTTGGCCACCTATGGCCTTGGTAAGCTCAAGCCTGGCTCTCACAGTCACACTCGGAGCTGTCATTTCAGCTGGAGGGGGGTCCGCTTCGAGGCAAGTACCATGGCCTAGGGCTGCCCTTCTGGCCCACACCCTCCTCCTCTTCTGTCCTCACTTCTGGGCCAGTTGAGGGAAAGATACAAGTTTGCTCTGTCTGGCAAGGGAAGAGGACCAGAATAAATGGGTGACCTTTCCGGAATCCTCTCCTCCTCATCCCAACCACTTGCTCCTGAGACTCCATCTGGAATTTGTACAAAAAGGAAAAGTGACCTCTCCCCAGGCCCACTGCCAGAGGAGGCTACTGTCTACAATCTGGTCCCACATTACTTTGGGCATACCAGTAGCTGTTGACGTTTTCTCCAGGACCACATGTGTTTTAAGCCACTGCCACATTATCTTCAGTATCAATCACTACATTCCTATGGCCTTCATGCCTGCAAGAATTCTGGGTGATTATTTCACCGTAATCCAGAGAATTTGCTGTGGACACCAGAACTAAGGAAAAGTCCTTAAAAACATTTTTTTAAAGGTTCTTAAGTTGAAGATGTATGAGAAACTGTGCACAATCTATCATTTCTTGGAGAGCCACAATACATATTAGCATATTCAAGGCTCTGACAAGTTCTGCAGTGAGTAACTGTGCTCAGCTTATAACTCAGCTCTTCCCAAATTTATCGGACTACAGGTCATCTTATCCAGGAGGACCTTTAACATCATTTATTTATTTGAAAAATATATTTAGTTTCCATTTTGTGCTAGTATTATGGCAGTTGCTGTGCATATAGTGGTCAATCAAAGAGACGTTCCCTGCTCTCGTGGAGCTGACAGTCTGGTGGGAGGGACCGTTAGTCGACAAATAGATTTATGAGTACAAACTGTGAGAATGGTCTGCAGGAAGAGACTGGGACTCTTTGAGAGAACAGAAGAGACCTGCTCGAGATTGCGTGCATGTCAGAGCAGTCTTCTCTGAGGAGGAGACATTTCACCTCAGCCCTAGAAGAAGAGAAAAAAGAGGGGGCAAGTGTCCCAGGTGAAACAGCTTATGAAGACTCCAGGGTAGGAGAGAGCTTGGCCTGGTCAGGGGTCTGATGCAGACCAGCAGGCCTGGAGCGCAGACAGGGACAGCTCACAGAATTAGCTCATGTTTCTGATAACCTCATCGGTAACAGAGGTCTGCCTCCCTCTGGAATAGCAGAGGCCTGTCAAGGCGAGGGTGGCAATGGTTCATCAGTTCCTCTGAGCTCAGGTGAGGGAGTGTGGGCAGGGTGGGTAGTAAGTGCTCTGAGTAACCTGGTGGATTGTTTCCCCTTGTGCCTTCTGAGCCCATCAGAAGCCGGGAATCAGGCTCCTTCTGCAGCCCTCCAGGGACCTCCTGCCCACCCACCTCCCACCGCCTTTGCCGAGTCCAGGACCAGGCACATGTCACATATAGCTCAGGTGACCAGTCAGCTTCATCTTCTTGCAGGTGGCATTGTGAAAGGGGATGAGGTCATGGCGATCAATGGCAAGATCGTGACAGACTACACCTTGGCTGAGGCTGAGGCCACCCTGCAGAAGGCCTGGAGTCAGGGGGTAAGAGCAAACCCACTCCCTGCCTCCCTCCCCTGCCTGTCTGCCTTAAACCCTGGCCTCTGCAGCCAGAGCTTACAGTCGGGGTGCCCCATCCTGGGGCGGGTCTCCAGGGACCAGGAAATTCTTGGGTGACATCTACATAACCCATCCAGCCAGTGGTTTCAATATGACACGATGGGATTCAGAAAAATAAATGTCAGTTCCTGACCTTGAGTTCAAAGAGCAAGTGGCACAAATACAGACTCCAAAAAGACCAGGTATGACAACCCATGCAAGAAAAAACTTAAGTTCTTCTCTAAGAGCACACTGATCAAGAATCAAAAATGCTTGGGGCTACTGGAAAGTATGAATAGAAGTAGAGTGCCCAAAATGGAGGAGGGTCTGGTGGTGGTCTGATCTGTGCTCATTAGCCACTTGGATCAAGGCCAACACATAAGGTCTCCCAGGTTGTGCACTGCACAATCCGAGGGGATGCCTTCCTAAAGATTACAGTGTGGATGGTGCCCTCTAATGTTGTGCAGTGCACAACCTGTGCAACTGTATGCAGGCAGCCGAGCCTGAGGTATTAAGTTCAGAGCCGAGGAAGCTGACCAGATGGGCCTGGGACCCACATGAAGGGATGTGGAGAAGAGAAGACTCACGGGTAACATGATGACTGTCTTTGATTATCTGAAGGGCTGCATTAGGGTAGAGGGAGCAGAAGTATTCTCTATGTTTTTTGAGGGATGGAGGGAGTCCTGGGGAGAGTTTTCAGTGCAATGTTAGGAGCTATTGCATGGTAGAGGGGCCCAGTAATACTTCACATAATTTTTATGGGATACACCCAAACCAAGGGTGAAAATGATGGATAAGCCAAGAATGGCAATGATGCCATTGAGGGGATTCAAGTGTTAGGGTCAGAAAGCTAAGCTTAAAGTTCCCTGATTGGATATGCATCAGAGTGACCTAGGGAGCTTGTTAAAAATACTGTTTCCCAGAACCTACCCCAAATCTCCAGGGGCCAAGTCTATGAATCTAGAGTTTTAAGAAGTCCCCCAGGTGATTCTGAGGTTGCAGCCTGGCCCTGGTCCACAGATCAACAATTGGGAGCTTAGGGTCCTTTGAGGGTCTGTAAATCTTAGCCTATATGATTGTGAAGCCCCGGAGACTGGAAGCTTCTCCAGACCATGGGGCTGCACAGTGAAGCCCATCCCCACCAGAAGGACCTCCAGCCCCACGGGGGCCCACCTTCCTGTAGGAAGAAGGACCAGCCAGCTGATCCTGAGCCATGGTGCCCAGGAATGAGAATGGAATGTCCAGAGAAGACATACCACCCATCCCTGAGCATGCCCGAGTCACAGGGCTTCTTCCCACAGGACTGGATCGACCTCGTTGTTGCTGTCTGCCCTCCAAAGGAGTACGATGATGAGCTGTAAGTGTATGCGGCCCCTGGCCCTCTGCTTCTTTTTTCTCCTGCTCCAGAATCTTGACCACCTTCTGCTGGTCCACCCTCCGCTTTCATCCAGCCTGAACGGTCGGTCCGTGCACACAGCTTCTAACAGTCCTTGATCCTGAAAAGCTCCCAGGCTAGAGAGAGCCCAGAACTAAGTTACTCTGTCACAATGTCAGCATTGTCCGGGCTGCCTCCAAGACTGTCTTGTCCAAATTCTACTTTACATCTGGAAAACTGAGGCCCAGACACAGCCAAAGTCACAGACCAAGAAAACAATGAAATTGGGACAGACTCAGGATTTCTGATTCTCCACTCAGGACTTCATCTCCTGCACCATCATCAGCTAGATTAAAGACTTCCATGTCTTTTACTGTCTGGTAGTTCTTCCCGATATGTGACTGCATTCCTTCACGCTGTGTCTCTAAGCAGCCAGGACCACAGGGTTTGGCCCCATCCAGCAGGACCTCCAGGGAGCTTGGGACAGTCTCCATCTTGCTCTAGGATCCCCTCTATGTCTGTCTCTCCATGTATCTCTTTTATTCCTGTCTGTGTATCTGTATGGGTCTCTCTATCTCACGGTCTCTCTCTTCTCTCTATCTCTGTCTCTCCTTTCCCTGTCTCCCTCTCTTGTATCTTTCCCATTAGTCTCTCTCGCCCATCTGACCCTCTCTCCTTCATCCTTCCCCCTTCTCTCTTAACCTGTCCTTTTCTTGCTTCCTCGATTTCCGGTCTCAGTCGATGCTAATCTTTGTTAGTGTGTATCCATTTCTCTCCTCTCTCTCACTCTCTCTCTCTGTTTCTCTGGTGTCTAGTCTCCATCCTCATCACTTTCCTATCACCCACACATGTATTTCCCAGTCCCCGACTTGCCTTTGCTTCTTCTGCCCAGCATGGTCTGAGTTCTTTTCACATCTAGAAAAAAATCAAGGTCTTATAGTAACTAATTCTGGACCCAGGGCCTAGGCAGGACTAAGGCAGGAGACACGTGTAGGGTAAAATCTGATGGAACTCTGCCTAGAAATAACCAAGCCCTGTTTTGTGTTTCCTGCTCTGCTCTGCGAATGTAGCTCTGCTCTTCCCTCCTCCGCAGCCGAAAGCCCCCACCAGTCCGAAAGGTCCTTGAAGTCCGTGCTCCCATGCCTAGACATGGGTTCCTCCTTCAGCTGGAGCCTGACAGCCCCCCACGGTGAATAGGCAGGTGGGCTGCAGGGCCCTGCCTGTCCATGCTGTGTGCAGTGGCCGTCTGCTGTCCATGCTGGTGGGTTCTTTGGACTGGGGTCTGGAGGGCTGCACAAGGCACCATCCCTGGAATGCCATCCAGGCCTGCTGTTGGCCACCCTGGAATTTTGTCCAACTCAAAGACCCTCCTATGCTCACTTCGGCAACACATATACTAAAATTCAAAGACCCTCCTGCTCAGGGAAGGGAAGCAGAGCCCAGTCTATAGCATGCTCGGGACCTGGGTACCCTGACTCACCACAGACCCTGTGGGGGCACCCACAGGAGTGGGATGGAACAGTGAGCACCATTCTCTGGTGGGCACAGACAGTGCTTCAAACCAGACATGACGGGCTGGGTAAGCCCACGGGAGTACAGCCTGGATTTCCCCATAGAGGGATCCCCTCCCTGGGAACACCATCCTCCGGGAGCCCCTGCTCCACTGGGCCCCCAAGCTTGGGCAATTCAGGCTTGTCCAAAGAACCAGGGTTGGCCTCTCAGAGCTGTTCCTGTCCTGTTGTGACTTGTCATGGCCTGAGCCCAGCTTGGACCAAACTGTGCCTTCTCTCTCCCTTGGCTCCAGCTCCCTTGACAGTGTCCCTTGGGGGACACTGTGGAGCCCAGTTTGGCGCTGTGTTTCCCACTCTGTGACAGAGCTGTGCTCATGGACAGAGCTGGCAGGTGGCCATGAGCTGGTGTTTGGTGTGGCCTGAGGCCCACAACTGGCAGTATCTGGGGCAGACCCAAGCCTGGACTTGTTGACTTTTCTGTTACAAGTTTCTCAAAACATTAGGGCCTCATGCTCCCAGGACAGTTGGCCTGCTCTGCCATGGCTCCTGGGATGGCCTCCATGGCCCTCTGTTTTCTGCCACTTGTCCTGTGCTCTTCATGAGGGACCCCAGCCCCTCTGCCTTCTGGTCCCCTCCTAGCTTATCCCACGTATCCCTCTGCCATCCCCGGCCTCCCGTGTGCTGTGGCTATGGCTGCCGTGTGGGACTTGGGGTCCGCCTTGGGCCGCCAGGGAGGGTGTCCCTGGGCTGAGTGTGTACCCACAAGGCCTGCACCCGCCTGCTCTGTTTCCTCTTCCCCACAGGACCTTCTTCTAAAGCCCAGAAGGAGAAACCACATTCACCCCGAGAAGCCAGTGAGCTCTGGATTCACACTCCTGAACACAAAGCCTAGACCCAGCCTTGAGAGCCAGCTTGCAGGCCCCCTGGAAACCTACAGCCAGCACCCCAGGATTTCCAGCTCCCCCTGGCCCTGAAGTAGGGCTGCGTGAGGAACGCCATGGGCCGCTCCTCTGAAGGGCACGGTGGAGGGAGGAAGTAGCAGTTCTGAAGAGGGCCCGTGGGATTCAGATTCTCATTTCTTTCTTCTAGTCCTGTGAATTTAGTCTCTTCCAGCCCCGAGATATCAAGAATTCAAGGGAATTCTCAAGAAATCAAGAGTTTGGGCACGTGGGTGGCTTAGTCATTTAAGTGGCTGCCTTTAGGCTCGGGTCATGATCCCAGGGTCCTGGGATCAAGCCCCATGTGAGGCTCCCTGCTCAGCGGAGAGCCTGCTTCTCCCTCTCCCACTGTCTGCCTCTCTGACTGTGCTTTCTATCTCTCTGTCAAATAAGTAGATAAAATCTTAAAAAAAAAAAAAGAAAGAAAGAAAGAAAGAAAGAGTTCTTCCTTGAATTCTGATAGGACCTGACTCCTGACTCCCTCTCCTCTCTCTCCTGTTAATTGCTGCCACAAACCTTCCTCTGAACTCATTAACAAAATAAACTGCTTTCATTTCCAACTTCTGGGAGTGAGTGTGGATTGGGGCAGCAGATTCAAGACTCTCAAATAAAAAAACATACGGTCTTAGCCCTTACCAAGAGTGGGAAACAGGACCCAGTGCTAGGATCTGGGTCCGACATGAAGGACAAGATGAAATGGCCATGGCTGGCTTGGGGCAGGGGGACTGGAGCCGTAGGAGATGGGCTGGGCTGGGCTGGGCTTTGGGTCTTCTCAGAAAAGGATGGTGGAAATGAAGCTATACGATAGTGACTTTGCTCAGTTCCAGAAAGCACAGTTGATGGCAGAAGCCCCAGAGGATTACCTCTAAGCACGGGGTGCCCCAGATTCACTCAGGGCAGCATGAGCACAGCTGCTTCTCCTGCGGTCACCAAGACAGGTTGGGAGGGAGGGAGGTGCATGGAATCCCATCCAGTGGGGCCCCATGGAAAGAAGCCAGAACCTGAGGCAGAAGGGTGTGACGCCAAAGGGCTGGCAGGAGGTAAGTCGAGGCCCTCCCGGTTACAGGCCCCAGGGGTGCTCTCAGCCTAGCTCCGGGGAAGAAGGGTCATCAGGGCCGGTGTCTCATGGAACTCCCAGGCTAGGAGACATGGCATCCTGGGTCTCCTAAGACTTGGAAGTGGAAGGTAGCTCTGATTCAAGGTGTCTTAGAGGAGTAGGTCTCTAGGCTGAGACCTCCTGTCTCTGCCACCCCTTCCTCTGTGTCCTCAGAGCTCAGCGTGAGCTTGGCCATCATAATCCTCCACCTTTCAGCCGTAGCTCCACCACCACCCTGACTCAGTTCCATTTCCCAGCTCCAAATTCCCCAGGCAAAGTCTGAGCGGATGGCCCTGGGCCAGGGGCCAATCCTAGGTCCAGTCAGCTGAGGTTGGGCAGGAGGCGGGTCATGCCCTCCCCAATCGGCTGCTGAGGCAGCTGGGACTGTGGGGCAGCGAGTGGTGCTCAATGGGAGGGGCAGAGCGAGACAGAGAAACTGCTGGACTCTTTGATCTCAGTGGAGACAAAACCACAAGGACCTTCTAGTAGCTGGCTCTCAGAAACAGCAACCACGCCGAGGAATTCCCTGTGTTTTCTTATTAGCTCCTAACCTGGCTCTGGAGATGCTTCCACAATGAAGGTAAAAGGAGGGAGCTCGTATTCACTGACATCTGTTACTTACTAGGACTGGGCTGGACCCTGGTGTCTTGCCACCTCCAACCGCAATGACTGGCATTAGTGCACAACCCCCCCCCCCGCAGGAGCCTGGTGGGAATGGCCAACGCTGAGATGGCACTGATTGCAAACCAGCTACTGCTCTAAGCACTAAGCTCATCTACTCCCCTTAACTTGATGAGGAAGGCACCACTGCTACCACCAAATCCATTTTATTATGAGAAGACCAAGTTATAAAGAGGTTAAGTGACTTCTGCTAGGTCACGTGTAAAGAAGTAGTGGAAGAAGCATTCAGAACCCAGGCAGTCTGGCTCCAGGAAACACCCCCTTCTCCATGGTCTCTGTGCGGGGCGGGGCCCCCCTCGCTGGAATGTCACAAGTTCTAGGCTGTTGGCAGAACAGCTCTCCTCACCACTGAGGCACAAATAGTATTCTGTTCAGTGACGGCTCCCTCCTCTTGCGACCTGCAAACACTGCTGTGGAAGCCTTTGGCCTGGAATCTCACCAGTTCAAGTTCATCTCCAGCTATTCTTAGGTATTGGCACCCAGAATGAATGTGCTTATCAGTGCTTATCAAGACGTGATGAGTGACACAATAAAGCGGGCTTCGAGCCCCTGGCTAGAGGAGAAGGGCAGGAAGGTGTGCCACTGGGCAGGGCAGGAAGAGAGAATGAAGGGAGGCCGGGGACTTTGGTGATGGCAGTCCCGAGCCATCAGTCTGTCTGGAACGGGCAGGGTGTACAGACTAGGATGGGCTCCAGCTTCCTTTTCTATGAGGCCTGACTCCCTCTCATCTGTCGGCAAGGAAATCAGGTCTCATGTATTAGAAAGTTGTTCCATGTTGAATCCAAAGTACACACAGCTTTAAATGCTGGCATGAACCAGGTAAGAATTGGGAAGGTCCAGAGAATATGTACAGAGGTGGGGGCCTCAAACAGCTCTTGACCTTCTATGGGGGCCACGAGGAACACTGCTGAAGCCAGAGTCTACTGAGGGCACTGGGCCAGGCATGAGAATCCACATAAGGGCTGACGCTAAAACCCACCTACGCCAAGGAGGGCCCATGCGCCTCCCACTCCTTCCACGCCAATGGCCTTTATTGCTACTTCAATCCCAGGGCTCTAGCCAGCCAGCCAAGCAGCTACTAACAACTGATCTGCTCCAGTCTACAAGGTGAACGCATTTGCCACCTTTGAACCTAACCCCCATCATTGGGTGCTTGGGAAAATTGAGGCCAAGGAAGCAATGACTTAAGCAGGGTCCCCCTCAGTTGGTGGCAGAGCTCCATTTCTACTGCACTGTACAGTGGGGGGAAAAGAAACAAAAACCTAAAAAGGCTGGGAATTCAAGGACGCCTTTTGACTCTGAACTTTCTGCATTTCATCCATCTTATTGAAGTTGCTTCCCACAGCAAGTCCCTGGGGATGCTGAGCCGGCTTTGAGCCTCTCACCTCTCAAAGCACATCTGGAAGTCAGAGTAAAAGGGCCAAGTTTATAGCCTCCGACACCCCCTTTGGGCCTGTGAAGGGCTGGGAAGCTGGTTTTCACCCATTCCAGCCTAATTCCCCAGGCTGAGATTTGGATAAGAATCTGTTTCCAGAGCTAAAAGCCCTTTTCTCCTCCTGTCCCTGGTATGACCCTTCCCAGCTCCCAGGGGCCCCGGCTGGCCATGCCTCTGTGAGAACTGGAGGGAGCAGGAGGGACCCCTGGGAAAGGCAGGTGGAGCTGGCATAGGGAGAGGGTCGAGGACCAGAGAGCCGGCCACAGCTGTCCTCCTAGGACCTCGGGTTTGTAGCCCAGGGGCCTACCCACTAGTTAATAGTTTGCTACTAACTTCTAGGTGTTTGCTATGTGTCAAACACTGTGCTGAGCCCTAAATGTGTAGTGACATTTAATCATGATAAGACATTTTTGGGGTGCTTGGGTGGCTCAGTCAGTTAGGTGTCTGACTCTTGATTTTGGCTCAGGTCATGCAGTCATGATCTCAGGGTCATGAGATCGAGTCCTGTGTCAGGCTCTGGGCTAAGCACAGTTTGCTTAAAATTCTCTTTCTCTCTGGCCCTCCCCCTGCATATGCTCGCTCACTCTCTCACTCAAATAATTTTTTAAAAAGATTTTATTTATTTGTTTGACAGAGAGGGAGAGCGAGTACAAGCAAGGGGAGCAAGGTAGAAGGAGAGGGAGAAGCAGGCTCTCCGCGAGCAGGGAGCCCGACGTGGGTCTCAATCCCAGGACCCCAACATCATGACCCAAGCTGAAAGCAGACACTCAACCGACTGAGCCACCAGGCGCCCAATAAAATCTTCTTAAAAAAAGATTCCTAAGAGACAGACGATCTTCACTGAGGACCTGAGACAGCAAGATTTAAATGGCAAGTGGCAGAGGTCATGGACTAGGCTGCAGAAGCCCATGTAACTAACCGCTGTGCTGCCCTACCTGGTGAGAAAGAAAGGACATACAGAAGATGATTTCGGGAGCATTAGGCAAAACCCGAGCCAGAAAATCCTTCCTCTCTGCCTCTATCTTCTCTCTGCCTCACTGTGTCCCTTCTCTCTGCCTCACTGTGTCCCTCACACCGCAGAATGACCCAGCCCAAACCCAGCTCTCCTTCAGACTCTGCATTGCTGTCCACGCTGTCCTCAAGACAAAGTTCAAACTCAGAATTCAGTATTATCTGAGAATTTTTCCACTGCGGTCTTTTCCCCATCACTTCTTTCACTGCAGCCACACTGAACTCTGGATTCCCAGACTTCCACGCTCTATCGCTTCTCCGTGTCTTTGCACATGTTCACTCGACCCCATCCTCCTCATGTCTGCAAGAACTTCTATGCACCCTGCAAGGCCCAGGTTGACTGTAAAAGGGGAATTTGGGGTCTGGCATGGAAGGAGAGATCAGTCAGTGTGAGCTCTTTTCTCCTCCGGAGATGGACCCTTTGGGGTGTAAATGATGGAAATCCAATTCAGGATGAACACTTAAATGAAAAATCCGGGAGTACTTGCTGTCATGCCTGGTTGGACCAAATGTTATAAGCATCAGGAATCTGTTGGGCTATCTATAATTGTCAGGGGTCATCCCACATTATGGAAGACTATCTTCTTCACACTAATTTAAATGTTAATTTCATCTAAAAAATTCCAGACATATCTGACCAAATACCTGGGTGTTGTGGTCTAGCCAAATTGACTCATAAAGTTACCCATCATACCATCTGTTGTCTCTCCTCTCCTGTCCTCTAGTTGGCTATATTCTCAGATGAGCTCATCCTCTGTGATGTCAAGATGGCCTCCAGCATTCAAAACACATTTTACAGTAAGGACAACATCAGTTTAAAAAAAAGCATATGCGTATCCTAATAGTCTAATAGTCTCAGCTAAATCCTGAGGCTTCACTCTGGTTAGCTTGACTTGGCAGTAAGGTCTTCCATGATTGGCCAGGCATGGTCCCATGTCCACCCATGGAGCCACACCAGCGCCCCAGGGACGAACTGAAGAGAAAGAGACATTCCAAAAAGAATGTCAGGCAGCTGTTACAGAGGAAGGAGAACTAGGTCCAGGCAGGTAACAAAGCAGCATCCACTAAGTCCCCACAAGCTCCCTGTCTCCCTGTGATCTACTCCAGGGTGAATGTGTGTGGTTCAAGAGGCCAGGACATTAACGTGATGTGCGGAACCCTCACCAGATCCCGGCTGTTGGGGCTGGCTCCTCGGCCACCACATGGGGACAAGAAATGGGGTGTGACTACAGAACTCCAGAGTGCCAAGAAACAGGGGTTCCAGCCCTTGCTTTCCAAAAGTCCTGAGAAGTGAGAGCTGTGTATTTTCAGTCTTACCTCCCTTTCTCAGCTGTAAAAGGGATATAAATAGTAGCTACTCCATAGAGTGACAAGAATCAAAAGGAAGATGGATAAGATGCTTAGAAACAGTTTTTCGATCCTGAATGAACGTTAACTTTTTAAGAATCTGGCATAGATGCTGTGGAAGAACAGCTTGGAGCCCATTGTTCCCCAAAGGATGGGGCTTCCCAAAGGAGGGTTCTTGTTCCTTACCTGCTTCTGTGCCCCCCACACTTACAACCGTAGCAGCTGGGGAGAACCGCCTCCCCTCTAGGCATGTTAAGACCCGAAAGCCTGCCATGCACCTTCCCTTTCTAGAGAAGCAGCACTTACTCCCCCGGCAGGCCACCAGCTGAGTGCAGGTATCTGTGCATGTGTGTGTGTGTGTGTGTGTGTGTGTGTGTGTTGTGTGCACAGATTGGGTTTTCAATAAACATCTTTATTAATTCTATCCTGAGTTTGCACATAAGATATTCTATAACAGAAACAGATTTCCTCTCAATTACCTTTCATTTCAGTAAATGAAAAATGTGTTTGTGCCCCCCCCCTTCCCCTTGGCTCGAGACCTTCCCCCAGGGTCTCGTGATGAAAACCAGATGGAAAAATCTCCTGCATGAGTGGTGGGTCACTCCACAGACAAGGGATGGAGCACAAGGGATTTTTTCCACTTAGACACAGGAGAGAGGCAGCCATCCCCCTTGCCCTCCAGAAAAGGGAGGAGAGAAAAATTTAATTTCTTTGAGACGTGTTGGAAAGGATCTTAGATTCTCATCCGAGAGTTTTGGAATATACACACCTAGGGAGATAGAGCTCTAGTCTTCTGGCATCTTAGGGGTTTAACCTAGGAACCCTGTCCTGACTATAATCTTTTGGCCCTCTTGGGGAGATAAGAGAAGTTATATTATCCCTTTTAAAAATTGTGGCAAAATGACCCTTAACATACAATTTGTCATCTTTGTCATTCTAAATGCAC
The DNA here is from genome assembly GCF_011764305.1 of Mustela putorius furo. Classification (NCBI taxonomy): domain Eukaryota; kingdom Metazoa; phylum Chordata; class Mammalia; order Carnivora; family Mustelidae; genus Mustela; species Mustela putorius. Next base: position 25,653,545 of record NW_025422011.1, read on the forward strand.
AGTTCAGTGACTCAGCACATCCACATTATGGTACAACGATTACCACTGTCCACTTCCAGAACTCTTTATCTGGCAGGCCTGAACCTCTGTGCCCATTAAACAATGTCCCACTCTCTCCTCCCCTCAGCCCTTGGCAACCACATTCTACTTTCTGTCTCTGTGAATTTGACTATTCTAGGTTGCCTCGTGTAAGTGGCCTCGTATTTACATTTTATTTCACTTAGCATAATTTTCTCAAGGTTTACCCATGCAGTAGCATGTGTCAGAATGCCCTTCATTTTCAAGGCTGTGTAATGTTCCATTGTGTGGCTAGACCACATTTTGCTTATCGTTCATCTGTTAATGGAAGCTTGAGTTACTTCCATGTCTAGCTCTTGCAAATAATGTTGCTATGAACACGGGTGTACAGATATCTTGAGACTCTGTTTTCAATTACTTTGGACTTATGCCCACAAGTGGAATTGCTGGATACATCTTATTATCCTTTTGGATAAGAGCAATTATCTGGACAAATGGCTACAGATCTAATGGTCAGGGTATATGAAGAGTAAAGCACTTCCAGGGAAAGTGAAAACGAAAGTTCCCTATCTTTAGCTCTTATTCTCTTATACATTTGCAAGGATCAGGAGGGTAGGGCATTTCATAAGAGCACTGAGAAATTCAAAGAATTACCATTCCCCCCGGTCCACACACTGGTCACAAGTGGGCACACCACAGACGTTCTCAGCGAGCATCACGGACGAGCAACGAAGACAGTCCCCTCAGAGGAAGCAGAGTTGCACCTCTCTGCCTGTGTGCTGAGAGCTGGTCACTCTGCCCACAGACTCTTCTTCTGTCGAGGATGATCCTGAGACCAGAGAGTCAGCCTAGACTCTGCTGTTCAGGCCCCATCATTCACTGGACAGATACCATGGAGCAAAATTCTACCTGACGTGGCCCCAAACCCTCAGCGCAATCTGACAGACACCCAGCCTGCAGCCACCTCCGGCTTGCGGTTGCTGACTCGGGAGGCACAGATGGGTTTAGGGAGAGGTTTTAAACCCCAGCATTTGAATCCCCTCTTGAAACAGTGCTCCAAAGATTTTACCCAATTTTTTTTTTCAGATTTTATTTATTTATTTGACAGAGAGAGATCACAAGTAGATGGAGAGGCAGGCAGAGAGAGAGAGAGGGAAGCAGGCTCTCTGCTGAGCAGAGAGCCCGATGCGGGACTCGATCCCAGGACCCTGAGATCATGACCTGAGCCGAAAGCAGTGGCTTAACCCACTGAGCCACCCAGGCACCCCTTACCCAATTTTCAAAAGTATCTCTGACTCCAAAGAGGTTAAATCTACTCTCATAAAAGGGTGACAGTGAAAACAAAGAACTTGGTAGCAAGTTGTTAGGAACTGCCGGAAGACTGAACAGTGAGCTCCTTTGGTTGTCAGCCTTGTTTTCACTACTGTATCTCCAGCTGTCAGTAGGGTGCCTAGCACCCGGGATGTGCTCAATAAAGATATGCCCAACCAATTAATGAAGAATCTGCCAAAAACAAAGAAAATGCACCTTAATGATATAACGTAAGTCAATGAGAAAGTTCAATCCCATTTATAGACATCAGTTTTTCAGCGAGATGAGCCAGCATACAGCTGTTATGCCCATGGGTAAAATTACCACTGATTGATTCGTTCACTTATTCATCTACCCATTCATTCAATTATCAGATATTTATTGAGACTGAGCACCTGCTCTGTGCCAGAATCAAAGCTCCCGTAAGACTCGGTCTCAGATCTTAAGCAGCTCCCAGCCCGCTAGGGCAGACAGACCGCAAATGAACCCTCAAGGCATTGGGTAGCAAAGGCAGTGACAGCGAAGGTACAAAAGACCCAAGGGAGGGACCTTTAAGTGACCCAGCTTGGAGGAGGCTCAGAGAAGTCTTCAGCAAGGAAGTAACATTTGAGACCCGTGCTGAAAGCTGAGAAGCAGGTCGTGAGTGAGAGAGCCTAGTTTTAGCTTCCATTGCCCAGTGCTGAGCACACACAACAGGTGCACCCTAAAGGTGGGTTGTCAAATGAAGACTGGTCATCTGTAGGGAAGAATCTAAGTGGGGATCTCCTTAGCTGAAAATTTCAGAGCACTAGCAATCCAGGCCCCATAATCTTCCATGACTCTTCTCAATGTTTCCTACCCCCCAGAAAGACTCACTTGTTCATTCCTGGCATCTGGAACGTCATATTCCAGCCTCCCCACCTTTAAGCACTGATATCCCTCCCCAGCCAGTCTCCCTCCATCTTCATCTGCACAGGCTGGGCCATTGCTCAAGAACACCTTTTACTCCCAAAGCCTCCAGGAGTCTACTTCTCCATGGTCGGTCACCTTTCTTTAAAAAAAAAAAAAAAAAAGTGTTTATCTTATTTCCCAGCCAGATTGTAGGCCCCTGAAGACAGAGACAATCTGTTATTTCTTTATTAGGAGACAATGTGGTAGAGAGCAATGGTTCTCAAAGGCTGCATGCTTCAGAATCACACAGAAGACTTGCTAAAATAGATTTCTAAATTTACTTCCAGAATTTCAAGATTTAGTAGATTTCTAACAAATTCCCAGGTGATGCTGCTGGTCCAGGGACCACACTTGGAGAACCTCTGGGATGGGAAGCACATAGGTTCCAGACCCAACTAAACCCAGATTTCAACCTAGGCTATGCATCTCACTGGCTGTGAGAGCTAAGGCAGGTCCCTTAGCCTCTCTGAACCTCGGTTTCCCAAGGACACAATCATACTCACTGTGCAGTGTTACAAGGGAACCCAGCTGTCACCAGATGGATATTTAATCAATGTCTGTTAATTTATTGGCTAATTGCCTCAGTTACAAGCCTACACATCCATTTTTGAACCAGGTTATTTCTCCTAATTAAGGGAGCAACAACACTTCAACATTCTCCTCCCCAATCCTCTCCCACTAGGGGGTTGACTAAGCAGAATTTGATTTGCATTCTCCAGCTCCAAAGAAAAAGGTGATACTTCTCTCCAAACCACTGGGCTCACTTTTTTTTTTTTTTAAGATTTTTATTTACTTATTTGACAGAAAGAGAGATCACAAGTAGGCAGAAAGGCAGGCAGAGAGAGAGGGGGAAGCAGGCTCCCCGCTGAGCAGAGAACCCGATGCAGGGCTCGATGCAGGGCTAGATGCAGGGCTCGATGCGGGGCTCCGTCCCAGGACCCTGAGATCATGACCTGAGCTGAAGGCAGAGGCTCAACCCACTGAACCACCCAGATGCCCCAGGCTCACTTTTTAAAAAAAAAAAAAAAAACTTCTCCAGGCTCTATCCTTTGCCCAAGCCCCAGATCACCCACATCATTAAACGATTGTCTTCTCAAGGGCACATTTGGCTATCCAAAAAGTTTAAAATGAAACATAGTTACAATTTGAATTTTTGATGTACTCATTTTAACTAAAAATAGATTTTGACTATGTGGGGCATGAGGGGAGTACTTTGGCTATGTTTCCTTCACGCAGGTAAATGTTAGGTAGTGGCTGTGAGTCTCTTTCTCGTCCCCAATTCTCTGTCCCTCCTACCCTGCCTCCTTTCCAGGTCTCTGCTTGCCTGAATGGCGAGCTCTTTCCCTGCCCAAGCAGCAGAGAGAAGGGACTTCTTCTTCTCTACCCAGCAGAATCACAGTCGCTGACAGTCGCTGACATGCCCCACACTTACTTCCATTGATGTGCTACGTTTCACCCGTGCACAAGGAAGTCAGCCATATACATGAAATGCAGGCCCAGCCTCAAGCAGCGAGTCTTAATAAGGACCCTGCACTGGCTCTGCAGATACCACTGCCCGACAGGTCCCCATGCACCGCCTCACACCCTCTTCCAACTAGATCACTTTTAATACCTTTCTTTGCCTTTCTCATTTACCCCACCCCTACTCCCAGCTCACCCATTTCTCAGTAGGATGCTCCAAGCGGTAACCCGGTTCTGTTACCTAATTTGCTGGGAGTCCTTGAGCAAATGGATTTTCCTCTTTGCCTTTTTCTCACCTGTGTAATGACAAATATATCACCTGCCTTAAAGGACAATCAAACCAGATAATGCAATAAAGGGCTTGGCACTTTGGTCTGGGCCACTTAAGTTTTAGGTAGGAACTCAATCAATTGTTAAAAATCAGTAAGTGTTGCAGAATTATTTATAATAGCCAAGACGTGGAAACAACTGAAGTGTCCATTGATGTGTGAATAGATGAAGAGAATGTGGTATACATACACAATAGAACATCATTGGGCCATGAAAAGAAGGAAATCCTGTCCTTTATGACAACTTGGATGACACTTGAGGCATCATCCTAAATTAAATAAGTCAGAGAAAAGACAAGTACTGTGTGATCTCACCCACATGTGGTATCTAAAAAAGCTGAACTCATAGAAACAGAGAACACACTGGGGGTCATCAGAGGTAGGGGGTAGGAGTCAGGGTTGGAGGAAGGGGGTAAAGGTAGTCAAAAGGTACAAGCTGCCAGTTATAAGAAAAATTAGTTTAGGGGATATAATGTGTAGCATAATGACTATAGTTAACAACACTGTATTATATATTTGAAAGTTGTTAAGAGAGTACATTCTAAAAATTCCCGTCACAAGGAAAAGAACTATAAGTATGTGAGGTAATGGATGTTACCTGAACTTATATGGTGCGTGTGTGTGTGTGTGTGTGTGTAATCAATATGTTGTACCTTAAATGCATACAATGTTATATATCAATTATACCTCAATAAAACCAGGATGGGAGGGAAGGGGGTAGAAATCAGTGTCTTGGAATTTGGGGCAAGAAGACCTCATGATCCATGAGGGGGGGGATTATTCTTCCTCTTCCTCAGTTGAGGGTCAAGGAGGAAAGCCTGGTCAGGGGTAGAGCTGGGACCTGAACTTCCCCAGCACAGAGCTGGGTCCAAGAGCCTCTGCTCAGGGAACAGGAGCTGAGATCCCTCTGGGGGAAGGGGAGGAAGCTGTGACAGTTTGTCCTACAGAAACTGCCTCACCTGGCCTCAGTCCCGGCTCTGGCAAGGCCTCCAGGCCCAGGCAGCAGCAGAGGCCTGTGGTGCCTGCCAGAGGCACCTGTCGGGGGCCAGGCTATGCCAGAAAGAGGCATCCTTTTTGGCTGAGCCCAGATGGAGGTTCTGCCACAGTGTGGCCTCAGGTGGGGATAGGGGCAGGCCAGTGAACCTCATGAGATCACCGGGCCGCTCACATGCAGTCATTCCCGTTGTCACTAATGGAAGTTTTCTCCAAAGCAAATCACCGCAGGGTCATTTGTGTGCTCGCTTCTCCCACACAAAGAGGCTCCAGTCCGCAGGCCCCCCCGCACTCAAGTCCTCCCATTCAGTGCCCGTGACTGATGCTATGACTGGGCAGTTCCTTTGGTCTCCAACACGGAGAAAAGGCAAAATGTGTGGATGGACAGGGAGGGTTCCCCAAAGGTTGGTCCTTTGGGGTCTGCACTCCCTCCTCAGGAGATAAAGTCTCAGGGACAGAAAAATCCTTGGTAGCCCCAGAATCCCTTAGAGAACTGGTTAACAGCTTAGTCTTTGAAGCCAAGAACAACTGGATTTGGATCCTTTCTCTACCAATTCCCAGCTGTGTGATCCTGGGAAAAGATCCCCTGAACCCCGGTTTTCTCGGCTCATGGTAACTATTAGGCAGTTAGTCTGTGACATAAAATAGGTAAAGTGTGTGGCACACACTATACACACTCAGCAAATGTTGGTGAAACGAAAGGGAGACCATCTTATTCTCTTGTCCTCCCCTGCCCCTCAACTCCAGAAAAACGCAGGTTTGGGAAGGGAAATGAGGCATGCTTGAGAAACCCCAAGTGGGTATGCAAGCAGAAGGCAAATGCAGAATCATTCTGGAAAAAAATTAAGAACGTGTTTTTTCGGAAAGGCTGTGTGAAAGAAAGGAAAAGGAGACATAAGATATACACAAGGGACAAGACCTTTGGGGGTAAAGAAACGATGGAATTTTACTGAGTTCCTTCTGTGAGGTATGAGAATCATGTCTTTCCACCTCCCCATGGAAAGTCCGATAAAGCCTCCATTTCTAATCCATGCAGTGGGGGAGGTGGGCCTTTTGGGGGATGCTATGAGAGAATGAGTCTGACCACATGTGGCCTCAAGGATATAGAGCAATCAGGAGGCTACCCATGGAGTCACCCTTCTGGGCTAAGTTGCTATGGTGTGATCCTGGACCAGTGGGCAAGAACAAGAACTTGATTAAATTTCTATTTCAAGCCCCCACTCCACCAGGCATGCAGTAAATATGAACATGGGGCTTTCTAGTAGTTTCCTCCACACTTCCTCAGTTATGTGGTGCCAAGAGACTTGGGGAGGCTCCATCCTGTGTCTGCAGCAAACACCCATGCAAGAATGGCTGAGGTCCCCAGTCTCTGTCAGTCTGATGGCCCTACCCTGGGGCAAGGGAAACTTTCTTCAAAATAAGCCTGGTCTGGATTTTCTGGCACAACCTACACATAGCCGTCCCCTTGCTGGAAAGCTTCCCCGCTCCCTGCCTTGCCCAATATACACAGATACACAGCAGGCAGGCAGGGAGGCTGTGCACAGGTTTATTCTCGAGAACTCCCTTCCCTTCTCTCCTCCTGACAATAGGGCAGTATGGAGATAAAAGGGGACGTGACTTTTCCCTCCTAGGTTCCAGGCATGGCAGTTTGTCTACAACTCAGTTCTCTCTTTTAGCAATTTTGCAGTCTTCTCTGCTCCCCTGTGGACACTGACTTTGACACAGCAATTGTCTGCTTTCCACTTGGCCACCGTTTCACTGTCACCTGTCTGAAGGGGAGAGGGTAGGTGTTGGTGGAGAAGACATCTTTTCCAGTCTGTACAGATATGCCTACTTTATTCTGCATACTTGTTGCATAGTGTGGAGGTTATCATAATTTTTGGTTTTGTTTTTAATGAACTCACTGTTGATTGGGGCTATTGAAAGGGTTAATTTCTGGAAATACCACCCCACTCTATTATGTCACCATTATCATCCTAATGTCCCCCCCTGCCATGGTCAGGGCCAGATAAAGACAGGACCCTGGAGCACCTGGGTGTCTCAGTCAATTAAGCCCCGACTTTTAATTTCATGTCATGTCCTGACTTCAAGGTCCTGCGATCAAGCCCCACCACAGGCTCCATTCTAAGCCTGGAATCTGCTTGTCACCCTTTCCTTCTGCCTCTCCCCCTGCGCGCTCTCTTTCTCAAACAAACAAACAAATAGTTTGAAAAAAAAAAAAAAGACAGGGCTCTAATGCCTGAACAACCTCATGGCTGGAAGGAGGGAGTTTTTCTTAAGATTTGCTCCAACCCTTCCCCTGCACAAAGGAAGGGAGGAGCCCTGACTACGGCCACACCCATCCAGTAGACAAGTGGGTGGAAGAATCCAGGTCTCTGAAAGCCATCCCAGGTTTTCCATTTTGCCGGGAGGAAGGCGGAGCATTCTCAAAGGGGAATACTTTTGCTCCGAGCAAGGTCTCTGGTGCCTGCGGTTCTTCTGATCCCTTGCTTCAGAAGCGTGCAGGCTTGTTGGAAGTGGGAAAGCGTGAGGCCAGCGCCTCCCCACAGACATGTGTAGCTCCGTGCCTCCTGCTGTAAAAATAAACGGTTTCATGCTACGGAGGCTCCTCCACGTCCATGCCTTGAACATCTTTTCATGTCAAGATATATAACCCTAGTTTATTCTCTGTACTATCTCAGTATTTCACAGTATAGATATTACCATGTTTTTTGTTTGGTTTCTTTTAACCAGCCCACTACCGATGAATATTTGAATTGTTGCCAAGATTGTAATACATGCCATAGCGGAAGACTTTCCATGCCTGCTTGTGCACCTAACTCCACACTTTCCAAAATAACTCTAGCACCCACATGGTGGGCAGTGTGATGAATATCCTCTCTATAAAGCTAGGTAAAGGAAGGTTGGAATTTGGTCACAGTCACACAGCAGGTTTGTGCTGGAGATAGCAAATGTGGTGCCCCCTCCAGTCTCCAGAATTAACACTCCTACTTAGTCCTCGCTGATGATCCCTTAAGTCCTTTACACAGGGAGCCTTGGGTTGAACTTGGCCTTTTGTTTATGTCAAATGGCCCTGAAGAGCAAAGTGTGTGGGCTGTGCCAAGCTTAATGTCAAGGAAAGGAGAGACCACTAGATAACCTTCAGTGACTAAGGGTGCCCCTAGACGTGGGATACATCATTTGATTAAGAAGCCTGGGCTATCTTCCTGGTTTACAAAGCATATTTATACCTGTGATTTCATATTACTCCTCTGGGGTGTGTATTATTGTCTTCCTCATTTAGAAAGGAGGAAATTGATGCACAGAATAAGAACTTGTCCCACATCACACAGACTCAAAGTGGTAGAGCCAGGACCGGGAATTTGTTCTTTAAAAATACATGTATCATCACCACTAAAAGGAAAAATAGCATTCCTGAACGTGTGAAAAACTGAAATTGCAGCTACAAAAATAAAATGGCAGCCTCACAGAAAGTTTGAAGAAAAAACGTGGAACGACAACAAAAAACTTAAAAAAAAAATCTTAACTAGGTGACCATGGGCACATTATCTCCTGTCTCTGAACTATGGTCCTCTCTTTCTTACAGAAAGAGAATGGTAATAACAGTAATAATAACATGGCAATGGTAGCTAGTATATACCACACTCTTTTCTAACGCAACAGCCATTTCCATTTCTGAGCATCTCCTGAAGACTTGCATTCAAACATACATATTTAATGCAGCTATAATCACAGGAAACACAATTTTGTTTCCTGGGTTTTCACCCGACATTATCTCGTAACTTTTCCTGACTTGTCTACACGGATTCAGCAATCACCTTTTCAGAGGCTGTATCCCCCAGATTGAGTAACTCCTGCTGCTGGTGCTGGGCAATTTGCTGTCACCAAGTTTTCATTATTCTGACGGATACTGGGGGAAGCATCTTGTGACTTCAGAGACATTCCAGAGTCAGAGACTAACAGAGGCCCTCGGACCCTGAGCTCTGCTCTCCCTAGGCTGTTCACCAAACCCCACCTGCCCCTTGCCAGGGTGCTGAGTTCTGCTCTCCCCTCTCCCAGAGCCTGAGGCAGAGCTGAGACCTTGCTTGAGAGCGTCCTGTAAAGGCTAGGAGTCTCAAAGCAGCCTCAGAACTAGAAGCTCCTAAGGAAAAAGGCTGAAAAGAGCTTCCCTTGGTGTCCCCCTACCCCTCCTGAGAACATGTGTATTTATTCTCCATATCCTTAACTCAGGGAATTCTTCTAAAATCCAACCTAAAATTCTATTTATCCCTTCTTCCTTCATAGGATGTAAACTGTTGTTTTTTGTTTTGTTTTGGTTTGGTTTTGGTTTTGTTTTGGCCAGGGACCTGTGAGAATCTCTCCGAAGGTGTAGGAATTCGGAAGGTGTAGGAATTCATTACATTGTCTTTATAATTCCACCAGGTCCTGCCGCTCCTCAAACCTGTTGGTATCAGATTAAGAATACAGCTGAGGGTGACATTCTCTTTTTCCACCCCTCCTGGCTGCCTCCCATTGTTTTTCCTGGATTTAATTCCATAAGTGCCTCTTTTTCAGCCTTGGGCAGGGACCCATTCTACCCATTCACCTGACAGTCGTTGGAACGTTCTTATGTATTACATGCATGCTTGAGGGAGACCGGTGGAGGTGGAAGAGGGGATCTGAGGAGTTGGGTTCAGTTATGCTTCCCCACTTGTTGGCGGTGAGATCTTGGGTCAGTACAGGTAACCTCCCTGAGCCTCACTGCCTCATCAGAAATGTGGGAGAAATTATAACCTGTACTTAGCAGGAGTGTTGAGAGATCCCCTTTGAGAAAGCGCTGGATACACCGTAAAGCACCTATGAGCGCCCCGCACGTGGGACCACTTTTGAAAAATATGCCAAGTGTTCCCCAAGGCAATGATCTTCACTGCTTTTCTTATCCATGTCGGGTGAGGGCTTGCCCCACCCCTGCCCCTACTTGGACCCTCTGATCTAACTACGTCCACCCTTGCCAAGTCCAAGTGAGCCCACCTCTCAGCCCGAGGCGGTGAGCTGCTCGCACTCCCAATCCGAACGCCCCCACTCAGAAGCCCATTCGCACCCCTCCTCTCTTCTGTCCACCCCCTCCCACGCAGACTCGAGCGTGCCCACCCACCCAGTCTGCCTCCCCTCTTTCCTCCAGCACACGCGCGCAACGGGGCACTCAGAGCGTCCTCAAGCACATCTGGGCGCGCGGACCGCCACAACTGGAACGCGGGGGGCGGAGCCCGCGCGGCCGAGGCGCTCGGGCTCCTGGCTGCCGCCCCCCATCCACCACCTTCCACCCCACCCCCACCCCCACCCCTGGGCCCGGCAGGTAGCGGAGCGAGGGCGGGGTGGGGGGGGGCGCGCAGCCCGAGCGCCGGCGGGGCGGGGCGGGGCTGCGGGGGGGGGGGGGGGGCGGGGGCCTGACTGCCGGGCCCAGCGCCGAGCGGCGAGGGACAGAGGCGCGGGAGGCGCGTGGAGCCAGCCGCAGCCGGAGCCGGAGCCCGAGCCCGAGCCCGCGCCCGCGCCGCCATGCCCTTGGCCTTCTGCGGCAGCGAGAACCACTCGGCCGCCTACCGGGTGGACAAGGGCGTCCTCAACAACGGTTGCTTCGTGGATGCTCTCAACGTGGTGCCGCATGTCTTCCTGCTCTTCATCACTTTCCCCATCCTCTTCATCGGTGAGCGCGCGGGGAGCGGCGGAGGAAGGGAGGGCACAGGAGCGGAGGGAGGAGGAGGAGGAGGCGCCGCGCGCGGCACTGCTCTCTGCCCCCCTCCGAGCCGGCGACCGCCGCTCGCCTCCCTCCCGGAGTCCCCTCACTCGCACACCCGCCCATCCCCTCAACCCCGAAGGGCCCCTGAACCCGCCAAATACAGCGGACTCTCCGGACCCAGGGAACCCCTAAGTATGCTACCACAGAGCCAGAGCTGAAATGGAGAACGGGAAAAGCAGAGGTTTTTGTAGGCGCTGGAAAGGTGGGGAGGGTCTCGGGCTGTACCCACAGTAGTGCTGGGTAGGGAGCCAGGACACCCTTCCCCCAAGGCACCCTCGCTGTCAGCCGCAGCTGGGCCCAAGGAGGAGAGCAGCCTGACCTCAGAAGCCAGGATGGAGGCCCCGCAAACCCCTGTGTTTCCCGGGGCTGAGCTGGACAGTGGTGAGCAGCTTCTGAGGCCCCCTGGGGGGTCCCACGGAGGGGGGCCCTGGGCAAGGAGAGGTGGGAGCGAGGGACTTGGTCCCCTTCCTCTGCTACCCTACCTGGGTCAGCATCCTTGCCTGGAAGCCCTCTGCAAAGTTGGGCGCTACTGTCAGGACCGTCCTGCAAGCCTCTTCAGTCTCACCTCTCTTTCAGACCTTGTATCTCCCAAGCTGGCTAGAGTTCTGTCAACTCCTATGGGTTCCCCGACCCTGCAAAACTTGTTAATTCACTCTAATTAAGAAAAAAAAAAAAGAAAGAATGAAAGAAAGAAAACACATTTTAAACGTCATATACAACTTTTGGGAAGAAAGGAAAGATTGTCACAAAATTAAAAAGGAAAGGGTGCTGCACAGGCAGAGAGGCTGGTAGTTATTGACAAAGACAAAGTCAGAACTTGGAAGGAAGCAAATGTAACATGATTATATGTGTATCAAAAATTGTACCAGCATTTACACTTCTGTTCTCAAACAAATGGTTCAGGGGCATGACGATTTGTCATATGCGAGTTCAGCACAGACAATGAGTACGTGCGAAGGTGAGCCTGCATGGATCCCGGCTTCGTGCTGGGACATTTAGGTCCTGTGTACCACGCCGGGCATTCTCATGCACAGGTGTACAAATGGATACCCTCCCCACTGAGGACCCCGTACCTGAGCACCCTCCTGGGGTGCAGGCACCCCCCTCCTGCCGTGCCAGGCGTCTCACCTCTTCCCGCCTCTGCTTGCAGGATGGGGCAGTCAGAGCTCCAAAGTACACATCCACCATAGCACGTGGCTCCACTTCCCTGGGCACAACCTGCGTTGGATCCTGACCTTCATGCTGCTCTTCGTCCTGGTGTGTGAAATCGCGGAGGGCATCCTGTCTGATGGGTGAGTGTTTCAGGAGAGGGCATCTATCCCTGAGTGCTTCCTGAAAGGCCAGGGGAGACCCCAGCTCACTGGCTTTCTCTGTGCCAGGTGCTGGACACAGGTGAGACCCAGGCCCTGGCCTCAGTGTAGCAGGGTAGAGGGAATAGGGATCTCATGCTAATACCCAGTGAAGCAGTCTTGCAGCCTATTAGAATGCCCCAACTCCTAGAGCTCCTTTCTTGGGAAGAATAAAGATCACTCTTGCCAAAGACATTTCCTTGGTTCCCAGTTGTTTTGAGGGTCCCAGATCCTCAGCCTGGGATGTGGGGTCCTCAAAGTCAGCATCCCCCACTGTCTCTCGCCTCATTCCCAAGGCTTCCCCTTACCTACCTTTCCTCCGGGCCTCACAGCACACTCTTCACATCCCTGCCACGACACAGATCATAGTGTATTTAAAGTTTATGTCTGTTTGCCAAACTGTCTCTCCCTGAGTGAGCAAGCCCTCAGAGTTGGGTTTAATTCATCTTTGTCGTCACGGCCCAAAGCACACAGCAAAGCTCCATAGACATTCACTGGCTCCGTAAGAGCCTAAGTGAAATCATGGTACAAGCAAGAATTCTGGGGGGAGGCAGGAAGGCAGGGCTGGTCATGTTCATGGTCGAGGGGGTTCCTGAGCTGAGTCTGAAGGGCTGACAAGGGTTCTGGCAGCAGGGGAGTCCAGAGAGGGAGGGCCAAGGAGGCAGGAGGGAGAAGGAATAAAGGCACAGGGAGGAAGCCGGTTGGGGTGGGAGCAGTGCGTGGGGGCTGGAGCATGAAACACAGGCAGGGGAGTGATGGGGGCTGGCACTTGGAGATAGGGTTGGGGCATCTCTAGGAGGGTTTCGAATGCTGGGCTGTGTCTGGGTTGGATTTTGTCAGCGGTTTGGAACAGAAGGGGCACGTGGTCAGCACAGCACGGTGGGGCGGGGGTGGGGGTGGTTATCCTGGGCAGACTGGAGGCAGGGAGAGGCTGGAGGTAGAAGGGACACTTAGGAGGTGATTGCTGTTGTCTAGGTGAGAGATAACTGCAGCGGAAATGGTTTGTCAGCAGTCGGGGTGCGGAGGAGGAGGCGAAGCCGCCCTCTCACAGAGGAAGGCTCAGTGACTGCCTGGGTGAGAGGGTAGTGGAGGGTGGCCTGCATTTGGCTCAAATATCAGAGGTCCCAGCACTCGGAACTGGAATCAGACTATGCCCAGATTCCCCTCCTGCCAGCTGGACAGCAGGGGGATGGGATCTCCCTGCCCAGACACCGTACCTCCCCCTCCCACTCCTCAGTGTCCCTGCGCGCTGGCTCCAGCAGTAATCTCTAGGGGCATCGGCTTGCCTTGGGGCTCCTCCTGCTTATCAAAGTCCCCCAGAACAGCAAGACCAGAATGCACACTGCCACTTAACTAGCAGTAACAAGTCCACTTCCCACCCCTCCACCCATCTAGACACCCCTTCCACAGCAGCACAAATGCTCAAAAGGAGAAGGATGCTTATGAGTTCTTAGACCAGAAATTCTCACTGGGTAATAATTAGCAGGGTGGCAGAGAGGAAAACACCCCCATCTGTGGAGAAGGTAGACCTGGGTCATCTGCTGGGCTTCTAGGACCTTGGACTCAGTTTTTCTGGGCCTTACTTCTCTACCTGTGAAATGATCATCATCATCCCTGCCTTGCCCACAACACAGGGCCATGGAGGATGAAATTAGAGCACAGACGGGGTGCAGACATGGAATGGCAGAGCCCTGGGCAGAGAGTACTTTTCCAGAATGTAGGAGACTGAAATGAATCAGGTCAGGGACTCCCTTCTGTCTGCAGTCAGCAGGCCCTCCTGTGGGGGGCTGCCTCTGTATCCCATACCTCCCCCAGCTCAGTGCAAACTGGCATTTCCTCCCCAGCAGGCAGGTTGGCCCTTGAACTGGACACTTGTCACCTGGTCTTTGTTGGTCTTCATCTGTGGGGACACAACCCTGGGCAGGCAAGCATAAGGAAGGGACATAAGAAGGGAGCAGACAGGAGAAGAAACCATAGCTCCTGCCCTCTGGCCCTCCCAGTCCACCCTGCCCTTGGTTTGCAGACCTACCTGGAAGTGTAGGGGCAGGAGGTAGTGGGGACTTCTTAAAGCAGTGGTCTTCAAACTCTAGTTTAGTTTAGGGTAAGCCTCATTTACCAGTTAATTAAGGCCTCTTAAAATTTGTAGGTTTTCCTCTCTTCCTTTGAGTATTATTTTTGTGTGATGCTCTGATTTTAGAACAACCAAAGCAGTGCAAGTTAGAGAAGAAACACTTTTTTTTTTTTAGCAATGTAACTAGAATGTTTTCCTAGATCACCATACACTAGAAAAAGCCCATACCTAAGACTTTTACCTAACTTCTAACCTAATTTCGTGTATGTTATTCAGTAAAGCAGCCAAAGGCTATTTTGTTAAGTCATGTCATGAAATATGTATTTCTACTCTGGTTATTCTTCATCTTATTTAATTATATCAAGTGTTTATCATGTCTACCTCCTATTGCAAAAAATGAATTTATTCAGACTTATGATATAACATTTAAGAGGTCACTTAAAAATGTGCGAGGGAGTATAGAGCTTCTCAAAATCTTACTTCCAGGAGTACAAAGGCAGGAGTTTTCAAGATCCCTACAGAGGGTATTGGCTGCCCTCAGTGACCCCATTAGTGACTGATTGCCTTGTACCTCCTGTAGAAGTCTTTTGCTGAGAATATCCACCAATTAAGGTTTAAAGAATATCAACATTTATGGACTCATCTAACAAGAATTTAGAGGTCCCCTCTCTAGTTGGTTTGGTGACTTAGTGACGTCAGCAGGGACCCAGCCTCTTCCCATCTTTGTGTGTGTCTGCCATATCTTTCCCCATGGTTGCAAGATGGCTGCCTAGTTCCAGGTGTCACTTAGGGAGGAAGGCAAGGGCAAAAGAGACATGCTCCCACATGCTTCTTCTTTATGCTGGATATCATCCTCTCCAGACTTTCCTTTGCATCTCACTGGCCAGAATTGAATTATATGGGCACCCTTAGACCAATCACTGGCAAAGGGGTGTGGCATTGCATGGCTGCTTGAGCCAATCACCATCATTCTCTAGGGCTGGGCACATTGCTGTTAGAAAAAAACCCTGTGGTTCTTTTAGCAAAGCAGCAGGGGAACATGTTATTTGATAAAGAATCCGTAGAACCTCTACATCTATATGCGAGTCCTACCAGACGACTTAGGGCCCCCACATGGCTCTCTTCATGTCCTCCCTCCTTCTCTGTTGAACTCTTGTTCATCCTTCTAAGGCCAGCCTCCTCTCTGAAGTTTTCCTTAGTTGTCTACCTGCTCCTTGTGCTCTCAGCCTTCAGTCTATCTGCAGTATCACTCCCCCCGGAAAGCAGTTAGCTCTGAGCATGGTTGCCCCTCCCTAATGTCAGCTTCTTGAGGGATGCTCAAGGGCAAGGAGGCTAGGCATCCTGGATAGAAGGAGCAGTGCAAGCGGGGGCATCACTGAGGCAGGAGATTGGAGGGAGCCTTCTGGGAGTGGAGGGGGGGTCCCAAAATGGCTTCAGCAGGAAGGGCAGACTATGCGATGCTGAGAAAGTGGCTTGAGGCCATATCACTGGATTCCTTTGGTCCCAGGCTGAGCAATGTGAGTTTTGCTTTCTGTAGGAGGGAGCCATGAAAGGGCACAGTCAGGCCACTTACGGGGAGATTCCTCACCAGGCGTGGGGAAGCCTGATGTCTGAGAGAACTCGTCCCTACAGATCTTGTTACCAGACTAGAGCCCCTACCCACCACAGAGGCCTCTGGGAGATACACTGGGGAGGGGATAAGCTGGTATTGGCCTCCATTACTATCCCCAGGGAAGAAACAAAAGCGATGACCTTGGGCTTGTTACTTAGCATCTCCATGGCTCCATTTCCCCAACTGTAAAATGAGGAGACTAAGAGTACCAGCTTCATGGTATTTCATGGAGATTAAGTGAGTTCGTATACATCATGTGCTTAGAACAGTGCCCAGCACGGGGTAAATGCTCAATAAATATTGACTACCAGTGTCGTTGTTACAGCATGCAGGGCAGGGTGCCAACGCTGACTTACACTGTTCATGGGAAGTGGGGCTGTCCCTGAGACAGTTGTGGTGGGTAGTCCTCTGTACCACCCAGGGGACCCCAGGGACAGGAACCAAGCCTTGTTCACTCTCAGAGATTGGTTGGAGGCTCTGCAGCCATGCCCTCCAAGGCCAGCTTCCCCATGTTGGGTTCGGCAAGTATGAACCCAGGGAGAGAAGGCCATGAGTTCCAGAGTCTGGACACTGAGCCCTGATAGCATCATCGTATGGACTCCTGGACCCCTAACTAGTGGGCAGTTTTGGGGTATGTTTGGGCTGGGCAGAGCTGCCAATATAAGGAGCAGAGCCGTGCATATGAGCCTACTGTATGCTGAGCCCAAAGCGCAGGGCTGGGCTTCTCTACTGGGGCACTTGGCACATTTATCTCCAATCTCTCTCTCTCTCTCTCTCCCCCCATCTCAGGGTGACTGAATCCCGCCATCTCCACCTATACATGCCAGCTGGGATGGCGTTCATGGCCGCTGTCACGTCCGTGGTCTACTATCACAACATCGAGACCTCCAACTTCCCCAAGCTGCTGATAGGTAGGGGAGCAGAAGGGGTGGGAGAGGGATAGTTACCCTATTCCTTCCTCCAGATATTGTTTACTGAGCACTTACTATGTGTCAGGCGTTAGATAGCTAGGGGTTCAGAAATGGAGAAGATCCATTCCCTGCCTCCTGGTGGGAGGAGACCGGCAAGCTGAGATAGTGAATAAACAAATAGGTAGGAAAGATGTCATGAAGAAAATTAAGCCGGGTAAGGGTTTGAGAGTGATGGCAATATTGCGGTCTATCGAGGGTGGTCTGGAAAGATCTCTGGTAAGAGTGAGCATGCCTATATTTCAGGGTAGAATTTTCCATGCTTTGGAACGGCAAGTGTAAAGAAAGGCCTTCTGGTAGGGGCAAATTTGGCAAATAGGCCAGTGTAGGCAAAGCCAAGGAAGGGGAGGGATGATGGTAGGAGATGAAGTCAGGGACCAGGAGAGGAACAGGGAAGACTCTTGGGCTTTGGGTCTGAGTACCTGGGTAGTTGATGGTATTTATAATGCACATGACAAGGGAGCATGGGTCGGGGTTTGGGGAACTGGCAAGGGTGGGGGCAGGTTGGGACATGTTGAGTTTGAGACAACCAACTCAAGCATCAAGTGGGCAGTTAGAGAAATGAGTCAGGCATTCGGAAGAGGTCAGGACTGGAGATATACATTCAAGGGTCAGGGGCTTATAGGTGGCATCTAAAGCTTGAGCCTGACTGAGGTCACCTGGAGAGACAAGAGAAAGACCCCAGGACTGGAGCCTGCAGTTTGTGAACACTTAGAAAGATTCAAGAAGGAATGCCTGGTTAGACCTGACATCATGTTGTTGGGATCCTGGGCAGAAACAATAGCAATGAATGTTGATATTTACTGAGCATGTACTGTGTGCCAGGCTTGGTGCTAAGCTCCTCAAAGGCCTTATCTCCCTTGGTTTCTCCACAATCTCCATCTTGGTATCGTTGCTATCCCCATTCTACAGATGTGGACACTGAGCTTAGAGAGGTGATAAGTAGCAACAGCCAACACTCATCTAACACTTGCTATGTGTCAGGCGTGCTCCTAAGCATTTTACGTCTCTTAACTCATTTAATCCTTACAACAACACTATGAGGTCAACACCACTATTACGTCCCCTTTACGCAACAGGAAGTTGAGATCCAGAGGTTAAGTGATTTACACTAGTCTGCCCAACCAGTCAAGGGGCAGAGACAGGTTTCGATCCCAGGGCTCAGGCAGGCTCTTAACCACTTCTGAGACTGTGTGTCTAAGGGTCTTCAGACTGCTTGGGCCAAAGGTATAAATTTGGAGGTCTGCCTCTATGTTTGACTCCGTCTGCATGTCTAAGGTCAGGGCTGTACATCTGACTGTAGCCTGTGGTCAGACTGTGTATCATTAAGTCAGGCTATGATTTTTAGGAGTCATAACATCTAATTGACGTCTGGAGTCTGGAACACTCTGTGCTCGGCCAGACACAGCACGGTGGCATGGGCAGGTGGAGGGTATTTCCCCAACTAATCGCAGCTCTGCCTTCCCCGGTAAGGTGGGAGCCGGGTTCCACCAGGATCATCTGGGGATCCCCCTGCTTGGGTGACACTATGAAAGTGTGGCTGGGGAACTAGGGAGCAGCAAGTTGAGAGAGAGAGATGATAGGTACAGACATCAGAGAGCCTCCCTCTCCTGAAGCTTCTGAGGCAGCTCCTCCTCTGTAGAGAACCTCTTATTCACCCCAGGGCCTGACTGACCAGTGCCCCTAGAAACATCCTGTCTGGGCATCTGGCAAGTTCATGTTCTCATTCTCTGGAAAGTACGTAATGTTCTTTCTTTAAAGCACAAATTACCCCCATAGATGGACCATTCTTTCTCCAAAGAATAAGGACTAACTTCCTCCATACCCCTTTGTCAGAGCTGTGCTCTGCAGAGCCAGAAATTCTAGAACAGGTCAAAGCAGAGATGATGAATCCTATGAGCTGCAGGGATTAAGGCACCGAGAAGACTTCTGTCTGTCACAGTTCTGGAGTCACGCAGAAAGGTGTACCCTGATGTGTCTTACATTGTCCCACAAAATAACCTTGGTCCTGAGGTCCCAGATGAGATCAAGGAAATGTTTTTTGAAAAAGTCACATTTGAGCTGGGAACTGAAGGATAGTGGGGGACAAATTGGGAGAAGGGAGAGGAGAATGTTGCAGTCAGAAGGAACAGCATGAGCAAAGGCCCTGAGGCAGGAGAAGCCTATTAGGAAATCTGGAAGAAAAATTGGGTCTCTTCCACCTTTTGGCTATTGTGAATAATGCTGTTAGGGACATGAGTGCATGAGTTCATATTTGATCAGATTTATTTCTCCAGAAGCTAGACTGGAGGCAGACAAGAGGGAAAGTGGGGAATTCAAGGAGAGACAAGATGGCGGTCCCCAGGTGATAGGATGGTGACCCAGCTGGCCCAGGTGTTTAGGAAGTAAAGGAGACAGAACTTGGTAATAGGTGGGATGTGGAGAAGGGGAGGGAAGACACAGAGGTAAGGGGAATTCAGAGCCTGAACCTTGCCAGCAACCCCTATGTCATACTGCTGTCCTTTTCTGCTTTTCTCTCAGTCTTTTGGTGCTCTCATTCAAGCACTAAGCTTTGGCTGAGGACTGCTATGTCTGACACTGAGGAAATAACCCTGGGGCTTAGTCCGTCCACCACTAATTTCCTGTGTGACCTTGGACATGACACCTAGCCTCTGTGCATCTCATTTTCTCTACCTGGAGAGGAATAATAACCCCCTGCCTATGCCACAGAGTTGTTATGAACAGGAAATCAAACCACACCTGTTAGGATCCATGTGGGGCATATTTTCAGGTCGGCGGGCCCGTAGGTGACCCTCATGAAGACCAAAGAGGTTCTGACGCTGGGGTTCTGACACTTGAGTGTAGGTGTGAAGGTAGCATGATGGCCTCCAGCTGTGGGATCCTTGTGACCTGGGGACCACACCAAGCTGAGGGGAATATTGTCCCAGTCCTGGGCCAGAGGTGGGCAGCGCACAGAAAACAGATGCTTCTGCCCTCTCTCCTAATGCTCTCACCCAGGGACCCGAGACAGAGTGCATTCGTCCCTCCTTGGGCAAGTGCACACCTTGGCGTAGTTCTTAACCCAGACCTAGGCTGGGGCAGACCCCAGCTTTGGTCTCCAAGAGACGCTGTGCATTCATGTACCGGGCCCACCTATGGATGGAGGGCAGGGTAAAAGGGTCTCCTCTGTGGTCCTACTAGAGAGGAGCTCTAGGGCATTCAGGCTGACCTCGTCTGCATATAGCTCTAGGGAGCGAGGGGGAAAGAGCTACCCACACTATCGTGTCTCCTAAAGGGGAGCTAGTTATCGCTGCTTTCTCCTGTTGCCAACGAGCAGTGGTTTAGCAGGTGGTGGTGGTGAGAATTTGGAGATTAGTTTCTGACGTTTATGGTCCCAGGTGTGAAATCTGGAGACAATAACAGTATTAACAGCTGATGTCCAAAGAGCACCCACTGTGTGCCAAATGCTTTCCATACATTCCTCATAACAACTTTTGAGGGAGTACTATTATTATCCCCATTTTATGGGTGAAGAGACTGAGGCCAGGTTGGGTTAAAGGACAGTCACACAGCTGTTGAAGTACAGGATCTGAGCCCGGGTATATCTGGCTGCAGGGCCCAGCTCTAACCACTAGACACACTATGCACACAGAACTGTGACTGACTTGTTTGTACCCCCAGCCCCTTGGGCTCTGTGAGGAGCATCGTCATGCTGTTGTGGGCTCTGGCCTGGGCACACTCAAGCATGCAGGGAGCTTGGGCAGGTCACACCCTCTTTGGGGTCCCAGTTGTCTCATCTATAAAATGAAAGAGCAGATTGAAGAACCTTTAAGATCGTTCCACCTTAGAAATCCCACAAGCAAACCATTACAGGATGGAGCCACCGGCCATGGGCACCGGGGCAGCCCAGCCTGGTTCTACCACTTGTCTGGGCAGGTCCCTGAGCCTGGCTTCCTTTGTCTGTCCAGTCGGGGAGTTGGCAGCTCTCTCCTCACGAGGTGATTGTGAGGAATAAGTGAGATAGTACTTTAAGTGCTCACGTGGCACAGCACCCACAACTTAGTAAACCAAGAAAATAATGTATTAATCACTGTGAAGAGAAATTTGGCAGACTTACAAAACAGCTTGACTTACCAGATTGTTAACATTTTGAGCATACCCATCTTGAACAGTTTAATGCATGTGCTCTTGCCCGCAGCCCTGCTGATCTACTGGACTTTGGCCTTCATCACCAAGACCATCAAGTTCGTCAAGTTCTATGACCACTCCATCAGCTTCTCACAGCTGCGGTTCTGCCTCACTGGGCTGCTGGTGGTCCTCTATGGGATGCTGCTCCTGGTGGAGGTCAATGTCATCAGGGTGAGGGTAAGTGGGCCACTGCGGGGCCACCCCAACACCAACCTCAGCACACACGGGGGCCAGGGTGGTACTTCCGATCAGTGTCCTGTCCCTGGGTGTGGGGCCCCCAGCCTGCTTCTTAGCTGAGCCCTAGAAGGAGCCAGCCTCTTTTAGCAGGCCCCAAACGGGAGTTGAGACCCGTGGGAGAGGTTCAAGAGGAATATTCCTTCTGGTCTAGCTGCCCTCTACCCCAAGCTCCTAGAGCTAATGGAAATGACAGGAAGTGTTAGGCAAGGTTGAAAGATTCTAGGTTTAATCCCATAGAGAGGGAAAAGGGCTTTGAGTGCTGGCCTTTCTGAGCTCTGCTCTTATTGTTGTTGTTATTGTCTTGGGGGAGGGGAGTTATTTTAATGTGTTCATATAGTTACTCGTATACCTGAATGACTGAATGTGGCTGCTTACGTGTGTTTTGTCTTGTTTCATTATCATTTTTGTTTACCCCCTTTTCATCTCTCCCCATCCCTATTCTACACTCCCCAGGCATTTCCTTCCCCAGGTAACCCCGATTAGCAACCTCATATGTACCCTTCCACTCTTGGTTTTATTAATAGAATACCATATGTTTGTATCTATTTAAGGTTCTTTTTTCTCAACACATGTAAGAGTAAAGGTTTCTCCTCTCAGTATTAATTTTATAACAGTCGGATCATATTATACACAGTTTCTACATCTTGTTTTTCTCACCCAGCAGATATCTCTTAGGACTCCCTTCAAGTCTGGTACGGCTAATTTAGTTTTCTTAATGGCTGCATAATATTCCATCATGTAGATGAGCAATAATTTCTTCAGCCGTTACCCAATTGATGGGCCTTCAGTTCACTGCCAAGTTTCTGCCTTCACAAATTATGGTGTATTAAACAGATTTATATCTTTATGTATCAGTGCTTTTATTTTTGTGGGAGAGATTCCAAGGAGTGGAGTTGCTAGTTCAAGTGAACTGTGTGTTTTAAATTTCAATCAGTGTTGCAGATCGCCTTCCAGAAAGACTATAATCTACCAGCAATGAATAAGAAAACCCTCTCCCTGCCTCCAGTGAGCAATGGGCCAGCCCCATTTGGGTGATGAGTATGAAGTACTACTTGAATTTGCATTTCTCTGACACCCCTGCTTTAGTTGGTGATGTACAGGGCACAAAGGCCAACTAACTACATTCCCTGCCTCATCTGACCCTCACAGCACCCCAGGGATGCAACTACCACCCACTTTTTAGACAAACATTTTAAATGAGAATTTGTCCAAAGACACCTGGCTAGTAAGTGGAGGAGGCAGGATTTGAGCCAAGGTTTGCATGACTGCATGTTCTGCAAACCCAGCATGAAACATGTTCATGTCCTCAGATCTGGGATCCATGGGATGGTATCTGGAGATTTCTGCTCTTCCCCAAGCCAACTTCAACTCAACCCAACCCAAATCAAGGGGATTCAGGGTAGACCTCAAGGAAGAGTTACAAGTTAGGAGGCCCCTGGCCCTGGTAGCCAACAGGTGTGGAGTGATCCTTCTCCTGCGAATAAGCAAGAGATGGCTCCATATGTTAGATGTCAGGGTCAAGGATGGTATGTCACAACCCCAGGTCTTTTCTGGGGCAAAGTGGAGAGGGGTGAGAAGTTGCATTTACCTGTCCCTGGTGACCCATGTGCCCCACAGAGATATATCTTCTTCAAGTCACCAAGGGAGGTGAAGCCCCCTGAGGACCTACAGGACTTGGGGGTACGCTTCCTGCAGCCCTTCGTGAACCTGCTGTCCAAAGGCACCTACTGGTGGATGAATGCTTTTATCAAGACTGCTCATAAGAAGCCCATTGATCTCCGAGCCATTGGGAAGCTGCCCATTGCCATGAGGGCCCTCACCAACTACCGGCGGCTCTGTGAGGCCTTCGACACCCAAGCGGTCAGTGGGGACCCTGCCACACCATCCATTCCCCTCCCTCCAGGTTAGAGTTGGGGACATACTGATGGAGACCTCAGAAGACATCAGGTCAAACCCCCAGTAGGGCCCACTGAGGGGAAGAGGCTTGCCCTAAGTCACACAGTGAATCAGGACAAGTCCAGAAGATTCATAGGACAGTCACAGCTGAAACAGCCCTTACAGTTTAGGTCATCTGAACAAACACCCTTATTGTCCAGATGGGGAAACTGAGGCCTCAAGAAGGGAAGTGACCCCACTGAATTCCCTCATATCCTATGTTCTTCCTTCTAGAGCTCAGTGACTAGAAAGGTGGGAATTTTCAACTATTTTAAAGGGTGGGATTTAGTGGCCCAATACTTCCAAGAGTTCTAGAAGTTGAACAAGGCCGGGGTCTCCCTAACTCACTGCCATGGAAA
This sequence comes from Mustela putorius furo, assembly GCF_011764305.1. NCBI lineage: Eukaryota > Metazoa > Chordata > Mammalia > Carnivora > Mustelidae > Mustela > Mustela putorius. Next base: position 25,677,061 of record NW_025422011.1, read on the forward strand.
TGGAGGCCCCAAGAAAGGCCGTGACCTGCCCAGAGCTGGGCAACAGCTGATAGGTGGCAGAGCCAGTCTCCTAATGCCCAGGCCCATGTTCCTTCACTGCCTCTGCACTAGCACGGTGGGGAGACATGAGGCAGACGCAGTCACAGGTGGTGATGAATAAGCGGGCCATGTGCCACTTCTTCATTGCAGTGCTGTGCTCATCACATCATCCTGACCAGCTGTGTGACCTTGATGGTGAACCTGGCCTCAGTTTCCCCATCTGGACCATGCTCATGTTGATACGGCCTACCTAACTGTGCACTTGGTGACTCAGTGATTTCCTGGGGTTCACTTGTTTGCAACAAGTGTGGTCACTGGGTTTCCCCAGGCAGCAGGAGCCAGGGACTTCCTGGGAGGCTGGGCCCGGCGGTGAACGGGCCCTTGGCCGCTCTGACCTGGCCATGGGTTCTCTCTGGGCAGCAGAAGGACTCGCAGAGCACGCAGGGGGCCCGAGCCATCTGGCAGGCTCTCTGCCACGCCTTTGGAAGACGCCTGGTCCTGAGCAGCACTTTTCGCATCTTGGCCGACCTTCTGGGATTCGCCGGGCCACTGTGCATCTTCGGGATCGTGGACCACCTTGGGAAGGAGAACAGCGTCTCCCAGCCCAAGGTAGGCCACCCCAAGGGGAGAGCAGAGCACCCTTGGGGAGATTTTTCCCTTGTACACGAGAATGGGCAAGAGGTCAACTGGCTGCCCTGAGTCAGCTCCCCACACTCGCACAAATCCCTTGGCGATATCTCCTTCTAGAAGATGCTCTGCATCCGGTTAACAGAAATGCCAGGAGGCAAGCTGGTGCCCCAGCAAGACTTATGGCTCCCTGCTCTCCTCACCATGCCATCACTGCCATGACTTCTCTCCCAGGCATTAGTCGTTCAGAAAGTTGTAGGACGTGCATTCGTTTACCAGCGCCTAGGGCTTCTCGGATTTACTGGCTATATTGTCTTTCGTTTACATCATCCTTATGGACTCAGACAACTTCTCACGATCTGTCTTATGCAGTTCTGCATATTCTGGCATCCAAAGTCCCACAGGTGCTTCTTGGAGGCTGCTGTCAGGGGTGAGGGGCAAGGGGACCCTCCATGGGTTTCTTCCCCCAGTTTCAGATTTCACTCAAAGCTGCCCCAGTTTTATGAATATATTGGACTCTTCCATTAAAAATTCTTTGACAAAAGGATTCCATGGCTTAAAATCACTTGACTCATTGGACTAGATAATCTCTAATGGCCTTTGCTGCTTTAAGATGCTCCAGACTGAAATCTGTTGGACCAAAGAGGCAGTAACCTTTCTGGGGGTTTCTCTTCCCTGCTTGGGGCCGTAGCCTGCACTCTGGGGTTGGGGGCTGGGGACTTAATTCCTTCATCTGTTTTTTTGCTGCCACTTAGATTTAGCTGGTCACAAAATGGAAAACTCACCTCTAACAAGACTCGGAGTTTTATTTTCCCAGCGGGAATATCATTACCAACTTTTAACCACACACAGTCCAAAAATGTTGCTGAGAATTGCTGATTGGGGATCGTAATGATTCATGACACTCCCTTGCGTCCTGCTATTCATCTTATTGGCTCTAGGACCACAGAGAGCATTTAACCCTGAGGAGGTTTATATTAATTTTTCCCAGGGGAATAATTAACTGAGGACTTTTGGTCAGGAATATGAGGCACACCAAGTCTGTTTGTCTGATTTATTCAGCAAACATCCATTGAACCCTACTGTGTGCCAGGCCTGGGTTGGGCTTTGGTAATCCAGAGGCCATGGCGATGATGGGCCTATTAACTACAATAACAGCCACGTGCTGACCATTAATGCATGCCTGGCTGCTTGTGGGAGTTACTGAGATGCTGTCTCCTTTCATGCCTAGCACAGCCTTTTAGGGTCAGTCCTTTTATTTTATTTATTTATTTATTTATTTATTTGGTAATAGTTATTGGGATATTATTCACATACCATACAACTCATGAGGTAGGTATTTTATCCCCATTTTAGAGATGAGGGACTTGAGGCGCAGAGAGGTTCAGTAACTTTCCCTAGGGCTTTTCAGCTGTTGTGTGACAGACTCGGGATCTGAATCCAAGTCTCTTCCATTCCAGAGTGTGGGCGCTTAGAACTGTCGTGCTAAATTGACTTACTATTATCAAGCCATAGCTTCTGGCTCCAAGGATTGTGAAATCCAATGGAAGAGAGAAACCTAAATAAAAGATTTTTCGACTTTGTGTTCAACACTGCTGTTAGAGGGTATATATAGGGAACTGTGGGAAGAGGGAGTGACTAACTCAGCCAATGGTCATGGACAGCTTCATAAAGGGCCAAGTACTGGCATGGGGTCTTCACATAGGAGTAAGAGTTAGCCAGGCTCAGACGGGCAGACTTCTAGTTCAACAGGAACATGAGGATTCTTCTTGCTTATTTAGACCTTGGTGGCTTTTGAGGCCTTTCTAGCTTTCAAGCCTCTGAACTGTACTTGGACCAAAAAGAGATAGGAAAGGGCAAGTTCTCTTGTCTACAAGAGTGTCACCTTCAGTTCTAGTCTGACTGTAAAGGACTCCAGAATATTCTACATGGACAATCCCACAGCAGCAAGACCCCACTGTTACTCTGAGGAAGGAAGCGGCACTAGTCAGAGCCCTTCTCAGCTTGTTCATGTCATTGTCTTCTTCCTATGGTTCCCAAAACGCTGGTGGGGTTCTCCTAGAGAGAACTCTGAGGCACGATGCGCCACAGAGGCCGGGAGAACAACACTTCGAATTGTGGTTCATCTGAACGTCTCTCTTTTTTTTCCCTCTTTATTTATATACCAACCCTGGGATTTATTGCCCTCTCAATGGAATGCTCTTGTCCAGGTTCTTTGTCAGTCCATAAATCCCCGAGATAGATGGCCCTTCCCTCGGAGGCAGCAGGCCTTATCAGATCTAATATTTGTTTCCTGCAGCCCAAACGCAATCAGCAAATTACAGACATCGAAATGAGAGATGAAAATAAATATAAGTCTCCAGTGTCAGCAACAGAGAATCCTCAGTCGTGTGGTTGCCTGCCATATGGCTTAATTCTCATTTAGGCTTCTGGCTCCAGAAAATGGGGAAAGGAGTCATTTACTGAGGTCATCTGGTTCATCCCCCTGCCTCCCAGCAGCTCCCACCCAAAGAGACAGGTGCCGTTCTGGTGTTTATGAACCTACAAGAAAGCTCTCCATGCACAACCCTTTCTGTGAGAAGGCCCTTCTTTTGGCTCAGCCTCCTTCGGTGCTGTGGCAGGCTGCACAGTGGGGCACCGTTGTTTACTTCATTGTCAGTAGCCGTCCTGTCCTCTGTTCCCTTTCCAGGACACTCACAGTTGGCAAGAATCACACTGCCCTTGGCATCTGCAAGGACAAACATTATTTCTTCTTTAATTCCACGCTCCTGTCCCCTCTGCCACTCTCCAGGGAAAGCTGGGGCCCAGGCTGGGAGCAGCCCACGACCTCTGTCTCTCCAGCCCCCTCTCCTGCCTAACCCCTACCCACAATCTGTCACTTGCCAGGGCTGTCAGTGATCTGGCTGCAGGGCCAGTGAGCTGGGTTCATAAAGAGCGGCCAAACCCTGCTCAAGGCTGTCAGCTGGGCAGAGAAAGAGCAGTATGGGTTTGGTCTGAGTGCCAAAGCTTCCAAAAGCCTAATTTCAGAGGGGAAACGTGTGTGGGTTCGTGAGTATATAAGTGTTCGTTCTGAATGAGTTCTCCCAGGAACTATTTGTAATTCGGTGTATATGTCCTTCTATTTGTCCTGTGTCTCTCGGTATCTTTTTCCGTGTGTGTCTGTGTCTTCATTTGGATACACGTATTTGTAGCTATCATTGTGGGTGACTCTGTGAATTAATATGCTTTTCTGTGACTTCGTGATGTCAGCGTGTGGATTGGTCTCTTCATGACAGTCCCACACAGCTGCTCTGGCCCGGCATGCCTCCCTCCCGTCATCCCACTAGCCCGTCTCAGCCCCCCGGGACTCACTTTAGACATCACCTTCTCTGGTTGGATTAGATGCCCCTCCTTTGTGCTCCCGTAACACCCTGGACTTGCACCATCGATCACCCCTTGTCTCTTTCCCAACTTGACCTGAATCCCCTAAGACAGGAACCACATTACCGGACCTCCTCATGCCCAGAACCCGGTTCCATAATTCTTCAGGGAATCATACAGAAGCTATCACCTACTGTGTGTGTATGCTTGCTAGATATTTTTATCTCCATTGTTACACCGAATTCTCACAATAGGCACAATAGGCAGTCAGGTTGGGGGCCCTGAGTAGGACAGCTTGGTGGAGTCAGGGCCTAGGAGGGAGCAGCCTGAAGCTTGGGCTAGCCCAAGTCCTAGGTCCCTGGGCAAGGCCCCAAAGAACCTCCCAGATTCTCGTGGAAGCCCCTGAGCCAGCTAAGGAGAGGAAGGGAGGCCTGGGTGCCTGAAGGGAAGGAAGCAGGTAACCAGGAGGGGTCCCCAAGAGGCCTAGGCCCCTCAAAACTGCTCCTGGTGGGGACTCCAGGAGTGGGGGGGCCTCATTTTCCTGGTGGGGGGGCCTCATTTTCCAGTGAGGAAACTGAGGCTCAGGGAGATTGAGGTACTTACATAAGGACACATGGCTAATATAGACTCAAACTCTGATATGGTTAACCTCTAAGTCCAGGCTTGAAACCACCTTGTTAAGTGGTTGTGAATGGAAGGGTGGGTATGTTGGTCCATGAATGGTCAAAGACGGTTGTCATTGTTTTTTTCCCAGGGCCTTCCAGGGTGGGGACCAATGTGTAATTAACCTTCTGACTCCTGCCCAAGTAAGAAGCAAAAGCCCACATGATCCCTGTCCACTAAGCTCTAGAGAACAAGGAAAGGGGCCATTTCCAGTCATACCTCTGGCCAGGCAAGGACAGTGGGAATCAGAACAGTAGCGTCACGAGCCCTAGGTTCTAGTCCTACCTGTGCAAATGAATCGGCTTAACTACGAAAGGGGGAATTGTATAACTTATAGAGAAAGTAGATGAGAGAGGAAGATCATAGGCATTGATTAATTTAACGTATGTATCGAGCACTACTTGGGAAACCCCCGGAAACAAACACAGTTTCTTCCCTGAGAGCTTGTGAAAGTGAGAGACTGGGGCTGATCTTCTGAAGCATTTAACTCCCACCAGATGTCCAGTTGTAGGTCCTCGGCCTTTTCTCTCCAGCCTTCAAGGTGTTGGGCAATGTCCGTGCCTTCACACCCATTTAAAGCTTCCCAGAGCCTGCCTTTCTTGGGCAAGAACCCGGGTCTCTTTGGCTAGTCTAGTACCCACTTTTCTTCTTTTTCTTTTTTTTTTTTTTTTAAAGATTTTTTTTTTATTTGACAGAGAGACAGCGAGATCAGGAACATAAGGGGGGGTGGGAGAGGGAAAGCAGGCTTCCCATCATGCAGGGAGCCTCATGTGGGGGCTCGATCCCAGGACCCTGGGATCATGACCTGAGCCAAAGGCAGAGGCTTAACCATTGGAGCCACCAGGCACCCCTGGTGCCCACTTCTTAATAAAAACTTAGCTATTCTGGGCTCCATCTCCTTTAAGCTGTCTCTTTGAAGAGAGGTCCAATAACGTCTTAATGACTTAGACCTGCAGGGAGATTTTCATCTTAAGAGGCCACAAGAACTTGATCCAAAGAAATACAGTTTCTGACCCAATGGTATGTGTGTTGTCGGGGGAAGGGGTCAAGGTTTTTCCTTTAAAGCTGCAAAAAAGGAATTACTTTGCTAAAAATATACAATTAATGAGTGTATTTAACAAATACCTCCATAATCTAATCAACGTCTGTCTTCAGGTGACTTTTCGAGTCCTCATTCTCCAGCCCGTGTGTTTTCTGATCATGGTGAGACAGCACATGCGTGGCATTCCATGCTGCCTTGTGGCGGTCGCTGTTCCCATGAGCATCAGAAAATACTCAGCCATGCCCTATGGGTGTGTGTGGCATTGACTTCTCACCTCTCCCCCTGCTGTACCCCAGATATAGAACACCTTCATTTCCTGACACTAAATGGTTTCCTTCAGGGCAAGCTCCCAGGAGGGACTCTGTTTCTTTAACACGGTGGACTCTATTCTCCAGAGCTGGGTGTCTATGGAAGATGGTAGAACCTAAGACTGCCAAAGTGTGTTAAATAGGACGAGGTCTTCCCAAGGCCATGTGCCTTCCTCTTTGACCCAGAACCAGCCACGTGGCCATGGGTCTGTCCCCTACGATCTTATAGCTGACAACAGGAAACTCGAGGTCAAGAGGCCAGGTGAGGCTTAGGTAGTGAATCTAGGGATGTTTTTGGCATCACATAGGTTCGTGTTCATGTTCATGTGTTCTGCCTTATCAGCATGTGAACTCAAGCCAGCCACGTCATCATGCTGAAACTCCATTTCCTTGTACATAAAATTAGGCGCATAATGGTATTCTCATTGGTATATTGTAAGGATGGAGTTCTGCACCTGAGAAATACTGTGTCCTGTCCCTTGCTTCCCTGTAAGGTCAGGTCTCAACCCCCGCAGCCCAATTTTAAGGTCCATTTGGCTGCTTCCAATCCACCCCTCCCCCCCCACCCCAACACGCACACCATCTCCTCCTCCCTTCTCCCTCTGCCTTTCCTCTGGTACTTTGGCAAATGAGCCAAGAGTCAGGGACTTCAGGCCTTGGTGGGCCTTCCTCTAGGAGGCTTTAATGGTCCCTCTGTATCTGCTTCCTGCTGTCCCCAAAAGGAAAAGTCTCCTGTCTCACAGAGCCACGGAGAGGTATTTGTAAGTTCCAGGAAGCAGTGAGTGCTGGTTGAGCAGGCCCAGTTGAACCGAGAAGCAAGGTCTTTACTACCATCCAAAAGCCCTGTGTCCACGATCCAGGAATTTCTGACTCTATGAAAGACTCCTCTTGGCCTTCTGACCCCTTGGGCCTGATCCTGGCCAGAGACGTGCCCTCAGACTCCTTCTCATCACTTTGTTCCCACCACCCTTCACCCTGCAGCAGCTCCCACACCCCGCAAATAGCTTTCAGAGTTCAGGGCAGAGTCTCAGGAAGGGGAGAGTGCTGTCTTCATGGAAACATGCATGTGGTTCTGCTGGGGAGCAAAGGACTTAATCAGGATCAAAGTTTTCCTGGGAGCTGTTGATGCTGAATTTGGAAACAGACATGCTGTTGTTTTCTGGTATCTTTAGCAACAAAGTCAAAACATTTGGGTTTCTTCCCAGTGCTTATCATCTGAGATCTTGTTGGAGGTGTAGCAAGAGGACAATTTAAAAGGAGGTCCTGGGAGCCCAGAAGGCTGAGGGGGCTTCTGAAATCTCAATCCATCATAGGTGATGAGTTTCCACCTCGCCTAGGAGCACTAAATTTTCCCCACTGGCCTTTTTTCTCCAGAAATTTCTACAGAGCTGGCTGTAGGACAAGACCTCAGCTCATTCTGGATTTTTCTGTAACAGAGAGCACACATTGTGGGATTTGTTTGAGCAGTCCTGGTTTTGGCTGTTCTGTGAGTCACTCTGTTTATTCTCATTCCATTCAGAGTGAGCTCCTCTGGGCCTGGTAGCCACACAGCTGAAAGTCATATTTATGGGCACGAGGATAGAACTGGGCCACACTCTGTTCCCCTAAGTAGGATGATGAAGAGGATGTAGGCAACCCTCTCTGTGGCTAAAAGGATGTTTAGCTGGATTTATCAGTCTGATTTTGCCCTTATTCACAGCTGCACACGCTTTGCAAGCATGGAGGGTCCTGCAGTAATGGCCACCGTGGCACAGTAGTGGGTATTAACGGCGACCATTTTTCTGACGGTGACAGCCATCTCCAAATTCTCTTTCCAACAGATACAATTTCTCGGGGTTTACTTTGTCTCATCCCAAGAGTTCCTTGCTAATGCCTACGTCCTAGCCGTGCTTCTGTTCCTTGCCCTCCTACTCCAAAGAACATTTCTGCAAGCATCCTACTATGTCGCCATTGAAACTGGAATTAACTTGAGAGGAGCAATACAGGTATTTGGCTAATGATGCTTTCATTTCGCAGTAAAAGCCACATTATTCATCCTCTCAGTCACTCGAGAATGATTCTGCGGTGAGTTAATTTTTTGTTGTTGCCCTTCAGCAGTGCTTCGAAACAATAACTGTTGACAAAGCTGCATAGGAGAGTGGAAAGTGCCTTGGGCTGGACTCAGCAAGTGTAGGAGGTCCAGTGCTGGTTCTGCCTGGTACTGGGTCTGCAGTGTCACCGGCTTGGCCTTGAGTGAGACAGACATCCCTGAGGGGTCATCTCACTCTTTCCTGCTGAAAGCACATGCAGACTCAGAGTCCTCCAGATTCTGTTCCAGGGGTCTGTCACCCGTCTTCTTTGGTTGCAAATAAATAAATAAGAACCAAGGTTGACATACTAGAACTAGATAGCCTTGAATATTGATTTGAGCTCTTAAATCTTGGGTCCTAACCAGAGAGATTTTTCTGGCCCGGTACGTCCCTTGGGTCTAGGTCCTTGCTCATGCTCCCTGTGGTTTCCTTCTCAGACTGGGTTGAGAGGATGCTCAAAATCAGGAGGAACTCAGGGCACTTTTAAGCAAGGCAGTGATAAGAGTTGTCTGAGCTATAGTGTTTTCTTTAGAATTTTGGTTCTGCTGTTGGGATGGGGACACCCAGTGTGACAGTGGTTTAAATAGCATGAAAGGTTTTTCACACTGAGTCAGGGCTGGTGTGGCAGCAACATGTTCATTAGAGACCTTGGCTCATTCTGGAATGTTTCTTTCACGTGAATTTTGTCTTATGGCTGAAGGTGACTATTGGTGTTATCACTATTGGGCCTATACTTAAACTAGCAAGAGAAGAAAGGTGGGGCAACAGGAGGAAACGCTGCCTTCTTTTAAAATCATAACAGAGACATTGTGCATATTCTCTCCCAACCCACTGATGAGAAATTGGCCACAGGGCCACAGCTAGAGAGGCTAGAAAGTGTGGTCTTTATTCTTTAACCCATTGAGCCACCCAGGCGCCCCTAAAAGTGTGGTCTTTATTCTTGACAGCCATGTATGTCCTGCTAGAAAATCTTCTTGGGAAAAGGAGAGAATGGATCCTGGGGGACAACCAGTTGATTCCGTCATACCCAGAAAATCTCATGAAGTCAATAGGACACTCAGAAGTTGTGACTAAACCCACAGACACCTCATACTTCAGGAAAGAAATGTTCCTCAGAATTATTAACACCAGCCGATCCTTTGGGAACCAGGATCAGAGGCTTTACAGAAAAGGGACTGAGAGGAGAAGGGATGGGCTGGGCTGGGTCCAAACTCTGGTTATCTTACTATAGTCCTTGTGAATGCCGAATTGTGTAGTGCACAGCTTGTGCAGCTGTACATGGCCACACTGCCCATCTCCAGTGGTTTTCCCTGAGAAAACAGTCATTTCTTCAGGGATGTCATCATGTGAGAATGGGGGCAAGAGCCCAGGAAATCTAAGACCCTCTGAGATTCACGGGGGCTCAGACCTAGGAGGAACCAAGTTATTCCTCACTTCAGAAAACCTCTCTGAAAGGTTTTCTGTCCAGCTTCTGCACAGACCCTTCCATTGACTGACAGGGACATACCACCATAGACGACAGTGAGTTTTATAGTCAAACAGTTTGTAATTAAGTCTTTCTCTTTGTATGTCATAAATTTTACTCTGCCCCAGTATTTTCCAATTATATTAAAAGAGCCAAAAATGGGTTTTAAATGTATTAGCATGTAATTGTTTTTATCAAACTGTCTAAATCCAGGAGAGCTAAATTCATATGCTGCGAAAAGAAAATGCTGGCATTGATTATGGAAACAAATTAGAAAAACAAACATTTTTTTCAGAAATTTACATAAAATTATAGATGAGAATATGTATCTTCATGTGTTTGAGAATAACCACAGTTTTAAATGAACGTTATTAAGCAAAATTCTTGTAATAGATATATAATTTTTTATATACACCAGATATTAGTAAGATGCATATTTCTGGTCTTTACTGAATAATGCTTTCTTTGATAGAATACTCTATGTTCCTACTTCACTAAAACTAGGTTTATTATTATTCTTTCAAGACTGATTTCACATAACCCGGGCTGTACATAGATCTGTCAAAAAATGTCACTGCCACTACCTTAAATTTTACCCCTGGTGTATATAAACTCCCCAAAAAACGTAGAATAGATTCATGCTTTAAGCAAATCTGACCATCAAAAAAGCCTGGGTCTCAAAAAAGATGAATTAAAAGAGCCGGGAATCCACCTTATAACGAATGCACAATAGAATTTCATTTAAAAGCAGGCATCCCCAGGGCACTGAAGACAGGAATGTGTTTTTCCTTGTTTAAGAGCACACAACCTGAAAATCGCCATCTTTCTAGGAGACATGATTACTGTGCACAAAGAGCTTTTAGGTTCAGAGCTCCCCCACTACCATGGCTCCTCCCATCCTCCCTGGAGAGACAGAAAAAAGTGCTCAGGGTAGCTGGACTCCCGATGGTGGGGGGTGCTGGTCGACACTTGGATGTCTTGTCTCACTTAAGATCTTCCCAGGCTGACCGCCTGTTTTGTTTCAAGGCTCAATTAAGACAGGACTTGGCTTTGGAGCATACCCCTCCCCCAGTTGAAGACAGCCACATTAATACAGACAACTGCGCCATTCTATCATATTTATGGCTCTGAAGGGTGTTCTCTACTGGCCTCTGGCAAATCAAGAATACAGCTGGACATGAAGATTTGCTTTTAAGATTTAAGAGCTAATTAAGTCCTGTCCCCAAGGGTGAGGTCTTGCTTTGCTGGGGAAGTAGCTGGCCATGCTGTCGTGGATTCCTCATTTGAATGCTGCCCTTCTGACTTGCTTGATCTATAATCAAAGCCCTTTACCTCTCTGAGCCTTAATTACCTCATGTGTGAAAATGGAACACTAATTTTCCAATTGGTGCCCACTTACAGAGCTGCTCTGGGGCTCCATAGGGAGATGTGCGAGAAGGTACTGGTACGTTGTAGACACATGGCATCTGGGAGAGGGATTAGGGTGACGATGATAACAGATGTGAAGCACTCCACTCTCGTTTCCAGACCAAGATTTACAACAAAATTATGCACCTGTCCACCTCCAACCTGTCCATGGGAGAAATGACAGCCGCGCAGATCTGCAATCTGGTTGCCATCGACACCAACCAGCTCATGTGGTTTTTCTTCTTGTGCCCAAACCTCTGGGCTATGCCAGTACAGGTAAGGAATGTATGTCTGCGGTGGGGGTGAAGGGCACAAAGTTGGAATCTTCTGGTACATGCCCAGTGACTAGGAGCTCGCCATCTTCCATTCCATGTTGGCCTGCACCTTCCACCCCCCTGGAGTCTCCATGGGCTGTACCCCTGGCTCCCTAAACTGTCTCACACTCAGCGAATGATCTAGCCATCCCTCTTGTCATTAAGGCTTTAAAAAAATTATACATTAATCCTATGTGGAACACTTTTGCAGACCTTAAAACTTATGCTGCAGCAAAGTACTTATAATTACATCGAAAAACGTTCCTGATGTATATTTAAGCCAAAAAAGTTACAGAATAGTATATGCAGTGAGCTTCACACTGGATTGGAATGTATTATATATACATATTTGCACAGACACACACAGAAGAGAGAACTAGAAGGCCACATGGTGGGATTATGGTGATTTTTATTTTCTTTGTGCACTTCTAAATGATCCAATAAGCGTGTATTATTTTTGAAAATCAAAACCATGATTATTTCTAAAGCTGGACAACCTTTGGGGCTGGCTTTGAAGGAGGTGTGTTCTCCTTCAATGATCGTAGGCGAATCCTCAGCATGGCTTTCCTGACCCCTGGCCTGGTCTCTCATTGGAGCTTCTACCATAGAACCCATGCTTCCCTCTGGTGCTCAGACCAGAAGTACAAATCCCAGAGTGCCTGCAGGCTCCATAGAAACTGCCTCATGGAGAGGATGGTGTCTGGACTATGGTGAAACAGGTTGACTCACATACTTACCCTGCCTGAGCCTCAGTTTCCTCATCTATGAAATGGACATGATTCCTACCCTTTAGAGTTGCTATGAGGATTCAGTTAGGTGATCTAAATAAAGCGCCAGGCAGAGCACCTGGCACAGAGTGCTCACTAAGTAAATATCAGATCCCTCGAAATTGCACACTTTGATGTGAGTGAGGACTTTATTGGTCCAGAGCCTATTGTTCCTTGGAGCGCAAATTCCATAAGCCTTCATCTCAACTGATTTTTATTGGACTTTCTTATCTATAAAGCTTATATTTGAAAGCCATTAAAGGAAAATAGAAGGAGAGGCTTGCACAGGGAGTCGGGCAGGCATCTTGATGGGGAGATAGGGCAGGGAATCTGATGGCCCTTTTTATGGGGACAGCCCTCTATGCCTTCCCCATTACCACTTACACATGCCTTCCCCCTTGCCCACCCCCCTTCTCTGCCGGGTGGATCAGTGACCACAGAAGCTACAGAAGGGCCTAGAGAGCCTCATCTAATACAGTTACTGGCCTTTTGTCCACAAGAACACTTTCTGTTGTATCCCCTTAAACCAACTCCTTTGAAGGGGCTTGTCCACCAAACCCACTGTATTGTCATCATTACGATTACTTACAATGTTTATAGCACACACATCATTGCTAGCAATACTAACTAATACTAATAACCCTTGCCCCAGCCCCTCTCTCTTACGCAGTTAACCCTCCCAACATCGGGACATGGTAGTTTTATCTCCACGAATCACTTCTTTGCTTATTTATCATGAAGTAGCACTTAGTTTTCCATTTTTAATTCCTTTTTTCTTTTAAAGATTTTATTTATTTATTTGACAGAGAGAGATCACAAGCAGGCAGAGAAGCAGGCAGAGAGAGAGGAAGGGAAGCAGGCTCCCCGCTGAGCAGAGAGCCCGATGCGGGACTTGATCTCATGACCTGAGCTGAAGGTAGAGGCTTAACCCACTGAGCCACCCAGGTGCCCCCATTTTTAATTCCTTAAAGGCTGTACCTTTGCCACTGAGCAGAACTTTCAGCAGCCCTCAAGACCCAGTGTTTCCACCCAGAGTTGACACAGTAACTTCGACCTGGTCAGGATGCTCTGTGCAGCCTGGCTGCCCACAGGTCACCTGGCTTGTAAGAATATTAAAACCAGCTCAGGAGCCCCACTGCTTTATCCCCAAGGCACTCCTTGATTTCTTTCATATGATCTCCCTGATATGAGGAAGTGGTGATACAACATGGAGGCTTAAGTGGGTAGAAGAAGAATAAATGAAACATATGCTTTTTTAAATTAAGATATAATTCACCCATTTAGAGTGTATAATTCAGTGGGTTTTAGTGCATTTGGACCTGTAGAAACATCATCACAATTTTTGAACAATTTCTATCACCCCAGAAGGAAACCGTGCCCCTGGCACTCACTCTCCATCCCCTCCCACAGACTTAGGCAACCTCTGATCTTCACATACTTCTGAAAAAGCTAATGAAACCTTCTTGGAAAAACCAATGTGCATTCACACACTTTGCCTACAATTTCAGGTGTTTTGCTGGCCACCTGAAGCTTATGAACACGATGTTAAGGAATTCGGCAAGAGTGGGGACTTCTTTGAGTCCTCATCCCGCGTGTGCTCAGGGCCTGGGGAGGTTGGACCACACAGTGAGCCGGTAGAACACTAGTCCCAGGTATCTCCTTTCTGTGGTTCCCTAGTGACAGAGTTCCCACCAGGCCTATTTATTTGTTTGTAAGAAGAGGCTTGCCACCTGGTCTTGATCTCTAACCAGGTATCATTCTAGGTATATATATATATATTCATTTAATTTTCATTGCAGTCCTGCTAAGTGGAATTAAAATCCCCATTTTAGGGGCACCTGGGTCACACAGTCATTTGAGCCTCTGCCTTCGGTTCAGGTCATGGTCCCAGGGACCTGGAGTTGAGTCCCATGTTGGGCTCCCCACCCGGTGAGGAGTCTGCTTCTCCCACTGCCCCTCACTCCCCAACTCATATCCACTCTCTCTTAAAACAAAACAAAACAAAACAAAAACCACCATTTTAAGGTTGAAGAAGCTGAAACTCAGAAAGGTTAAGTAACTTGCCTAAGGTTGCACAGCAAAGTGCCAGGACTACATTCAAACTCAGTCCTACAGACTCCAGGGCCTATGATCTCCCCACTACTAGATCACTTTTTTAACTTGCAAAGAGGGGCTACAATAGTCCTTGTTTCCCCTCTCGTGCTTTGCATACTCAGAATCCCTGATTTCTGGTCTATTCTTCCAGGGGGGGTCCCCGCAGAACCCTGCAAAATAGAGGAGTGGACAGAAGAATTTGGGGAGCGTGACAAGGGGCGGGTGGAGGGTGAGAAGGAGCCTGGAAGAAGCAGCAGCAGCTGTGGCTTCAGGTCCTGTTCCAGCAGCACTTGGAGGTATGGGGGTTTGGGCACCAACCCCCAGCAGGTGCCGCAGTGGTGACTCTGGGAGTCCCCTTGGTGTCTGGCCCTATAAGCTGCTGAGTGATGCCCCGATTGCCTCCATATGAGGACAGCTGATGAAGAGACTGGATGCCAGGGGTAATTTGGGGTAGGATGACGCGAGCAGAACTGGGCAGGAGTGGAGTTTCTTTATTTCCTAATGTGCTCCTCTGCACCCCGTGCCAGCATTTAACCTCAGTGAAATCCCAGGAGGCAGGGGGTGAAGGGGTCACTCACCAGCCCCTAAGATCCCGCTAACCCAAGAGGCGTTCTGTGATTCACAGAAATTACAGGGCTGCCCACCCACTCCTCTGTCCTTGAGGTAGTGCGAAGAGCTCACTGCCAATTTCGTGTAAGGCTCGGGGAGTGCAGGGCCAACCCAGGCAGACTTTTTTCCCCCCAATTAAGGAAGACAGCACATCTGTTCCTTTAGAATAAGCCTGAATTTAGAGCTGTCTGCCTTTGAAGGCAACCTGAGAAATTGTCATCTCGATGCTTCAGGGGCTGGCAAGGGTAATTTACACTTCTCATCAATATTCAAAAGCAGGCGGTCGTTTGCATAAAGCTAGAAACAGAAGAATTTTCTTCTCAGAGAATACTTGCCAGATTCACTAAAAATGTGGAGACATCAGCTTTCTTGTACATATGTGGATCTATATTACAGATTATGGAGTGAATCTGCCTCTAAGAATTATAAAAACCTCTATTTAAATCCAAAGACCACTCACTCTATAGCATGTCACAAATTTAAGAGATCATTTTCATTTTCTTATATACGTAATAACTAGCTTAATAGAAGACAGTGCCTTTCATTCTCAGGAGCCTGAGAATGAAAGTTGAACGGCTGGCCCCCGGACCGGTTTTGTCCGGCAGGGACGCAGCAGCACCCCTGTGCTCATATGTCACTTTCCTCCCCATGGGAGGGAACTGTCAGCTTCCCCAGCGAGCAAACAGAACAAAAGGTGCTGTTACAGCCAGTGTGCAAGCTCAGCTCTGAGACTCCCATCTGGAAGGTAGATTTGGAGAGAGCTACTGCCTTAGCCGGCTGGCAGATCAACACAGTTAACGATCAGCACCCTCTCCCCCGCCCGAAAGCACAGCTTGCACGAGACCCCATTGTGCTAATACCTTTTTCTGAAATTGCTTTGTCACACCTCCTCCTCTGGTCCCCTGCGGACAGCTGGAAAACTTGGGCACCAAGGCATGCCCCTCCCTAGGTGACTGGGGAAGGGGGGATTTTGACAACTCCCCCTCCCCCAGGATAGCCATTGGGTCAGAGGAAACTTACCTCCATGACCCTCCCTCAGATCATCGTGGGTGTGATTCTCCTCTACTACATCCTTGGCGTCAGTGCCTTAATTGGGGCGGCTGTCATCATCCTACTGGCCCCCGTGCAGTACTTTGTGGCCACCAAGCTCTCCCAGGCCCAGCGGAGCACACTGGTGAGTGAGCATCCTGGGCATGCTGATGCCCCCTTTCCCCATCCTCTCCCCCAGCGGCTGCTTGCTCCCTCTCCCTGTAGGTCAGTGAGGCTCCTCTCTCCTCCCCCAGATGCCGCCAAACAGACACACGCAGGTGCACACACACGTCCATGCATGCACGCGTGCACCCACGCTCTCGTGGACCCAAAGCAGGTTATTTCACGGGCCAGGCCTCAGTTTCTTAGTCTGTGGAATGGGATGAATGGAGAAGACGGGGTGTGCCCATGGGCACAGGAGCTGGGCACTGTGAAGCGGTGAGGGCATTCGCTCGGCTCCTTCCTCTTGGGCAGGATGGGGGCACTCCTTTCTGACTTGGTGGCCCCTGGCAGGAGTATTCTAATGAGAGGCTGAAGCAGACCAACGAGATGCTCCGTGGCATCAAGCTGCTCAAGCTGTACGCCTGGGAGAACATCTTCCGTGCCCGCGTGGAGATGACCCGCAAGAAGGAGATGACGAGCCTCAGAGCCTTCGCTGTGTACACCTCCATTTCCAGTGAGTGCCCCCGACCGGCCAGCCCCACGCGCTGCTGCTTAAGTGCTGGGAGATGGGGTCAGGGCTTGAGGCGGGAGGAGAGGCAGCAGAGGCAAGGGACCTGGGCATCACCCAACCCAGAGGAGCCTCAAACTGTCTCTTGGAGCCGAGCCCCGAGAAGTCACAGTGTCCTCAGTCACTTACCCAGCAAATGTATATCAACAGGCTCCTGAGCCCAGGGCATTGTCCTGGCCCTCAAGACACAGCGATGACAAAGACAAGGGAGGTCTTTTATACTCCATTGAACTGGTATCTCATTGGGAGGCAGCAGTAAATGAATAAACAGCAACAGCTTTGAATTCTCCAGGGTGTGAGGCCTTGCTGCCCTGGGGTAGCTACAAGGAAGTTTCCATCTACCCAGGGTATGTTCTTCAGGAACAGAAGTTCAAACTTGAGGCACTTACAGATGTAGGGACTGACTCTAAGTAGTTAGGAAACCCCAAGCCCAGAATGTGTGTGTGTGTGTGCACGCGTGTGTACAGGAAAAAAGACCAAAACTGGGAAAACTCCTACCGTCCTGGCAGAACACATATTACAACTACTTTCCAGAGAACATGGGGCTCCGCCAGGGAAAAATGTACCACCCAGTAAGAGCCATCGCATGCAGAACGATAAGAGAACTATACCTTCAACACCTGGAAGAGATCTTAAATAAGCATGTTCAAAATAATTGAAAAGCCAAAGGAAGGTGTGAAACCCACAGGGTAAAACAGAAAAGTATCAGGGGGAAGAGAGTCAAAAGGACTTCTGGAAATTACAAATTTAGTGATCAAAATTAATATGGTGGGCGGGGTCAGGCCAGGGCTCATGGCAGTCAGGTGACCCATGGGATCCTGGCCCGAGTTGATCTTACGGTCGGTCTAGTGGCTTCCCACGACCCACCTTGTTATGCTTGCTGCCCAAGTGCATGGTTGGGATGGAGATAGTTAGCGGCTGGCCGACATCATACTGGTTCCCTGGCCCGTCCAGTTTGCAAGAAGGGCCAAGGAGAGGCCTCCAGAGAGGAAAAAACAAAAACAAAAAGGAAACGAAAATGACTCAAGTGTAAAGCTTAAATGAATTAACATACCTGAAGAGAACGTTTGTGAGTTAAAAGCTAGATCTGTGGAAGTTCCATAGAATGTGAGAGATGTAAGGAAAGTGCTTTCTGCCAGTTGAGAGAACCAGTTTACAGATGTGAAACGGGGTGGGGGAGGGGGAAACGGGTAGTGGGGTGTCTTCCTGAGGCCACTCCTGAGGTTAATGGCATGGCTCAGGCTAGATCCTCTGGAGCCTCCTGCTATTTTCCACCAATGGCTGGGCACCCATGTGGCGTGAGGAAAACTTTGACACTCTGGGGCACCATTTTCAGATGATTTTCTCTGAGTAGGAAGGAAACAACCAAGAATGGGTTCTGACGGGACTGGAAATGAGGGAGAAAGTTAGGAGGGACGCACTCGTCTGACCACCGCCCCCAGCTGAAGTGGGTTCTTTTAGTGTGTCATGGAAGAAACACTGCTGTGGAGTTCACTGGGAGGGTGCACTGGGCGTGCCTCCCAGATAGGGTCATGGAGAATGAGATGACCGCTCAGGTCGTCTGTGTGTTCCTGGTGTTCATATTGGCTAAAGAGAGGGTCTGGTGGGGCCAGGGGGCCAACATCTGAGCTGAAGTGTCTCCCAGGGCAGGGCTTACACTGAGCACCCCAAGCATCCCACCTCACAGTGTCCATCCAGATCATGGTGTCCTGTGGCCAGACCGGCTGCCGTCCATGGCACCCGTCATGGAGCCTTTCTGTAGAGAGTCCTGCTAGGGCCTGCTTTTCTCAGAATGGAGTGGTGAACGTGGCAGGCAGCTGTGGCTTCCTGGATTTAACAACAAGAGACTCCAGGTTCCTGGTGTCTCCCCTTGACCCTCAGCCCTGCCGTGCGGTGTTCTGGGCCTCTGAGCATCCTCATCCTCAATCCTGTGGAGAACTCCACAGGACTGATAGGAGAAATTGGCAAGGAACATGTGGGGAGCTCAGTGCTGCTCAGGAGCTGCAGTGCCTGCAGCCCCAGGCCCTCTCACTCTCCTCTCTGCCAGCTCTGCCTGCCTCCGGGCCTGGTTGTGGTAACAGTAGCCCCACACCGCATGTAACCCAGTGAGGACACCTGGTTTCCAGACATCTCGTCAGTGGGAACAGCTGCTGAGGTGAAGGAGGGCCCCCCCCACAGCCAGGTGAACTCCTGTCCCAGCAACAGCATAACAGGGTGGGGTAGGCAAGCTTCCCACTGCTGCCATGGGAGATAAGGAAGGGAAGCAGCAAGGAAACTGGGGGTACTAGGCTCCCCCCCCATATTCCTTACAGCTAAGTAGAGGCAGCCACAGGTCATATAGATGGGGACAGCTCATAGCTACTTTGCTCCTGGGAGGGGTATGCTTCTTCCTGCATCCCAAACCACAACCTGGGGTGTACTGTGTATAAACAACATTGTGTGATGCCTAGGTTCCCAGGCTAGCCCACTGAGGCCTATCTAGTAGGTGTTCTTTGTCTCCTGGAGCCCCCAGAAGACAGGCCAGGGCTTTGTAAAGGTCCTGGGGCCGGGAGGATGTGGGGAAAGGAGATGCCTGGTTGTCAGGGGCTGAGATGACCGTGTTAGGAGTGAGGGGCTCTGGAGCCAAACACCAGTCTGTCCAGGGCTCAGCGAACTAGAAGGATAAACAGAGCATTCCAGGCTGGTTCTTGGAAGAGGGCCGTGGGAGGGGAAGGGAAGTGCCCTCTGGGAGGTCGCTGGAAGCTAAGTGCTGTTTACTCATGTGTTTGCCCTTCCTGGGATGAGTCTGTTCCGTCAGCCCTGGGAGGGGGGGAGGCCGGACGGGAGGGGCATCTCCTGGCTGCAGGTAGAAGCTGGGAGTGTGTTTTCTCTTCTTTCCTCCTGCACTTCCTGCCTTCTGCTCCCTGTCACCAGGGATCAGGACACAGGTCATTAAGCTTGAGGTAATGGGGCATCTTCCATTCCCTTTTCCCTGGCGCCAGTTGTGGGGTCCTGGCGCCACAGAAGAGCCCCAGAGTCCCTCTTCCTGACAGGGTCTGTCCTAGGGCCGCTGCTGGGCTTTCAGCTGGTCCTTGTGTGCTGGGCAGTCAGACGGCTGGGCAGACTAGGGCACCTCGGACACTGTTGGATGCTCTCGCCGTCAGAGCCCTGAGCTGGCGCAGGGCAGGGCAGGGCAGGGCAGGGGGCTGAGAAGGAAATGGGTACAGTTTCCCTCCTGTCTAAATCCAGAACTGAAGAAAAAGAGATGCGGGTCACTCAGCAAGGGTCGCGTAAGCCCCGCCTCAGGTGCCCAACCCTGTGCTAAGCCCTGGGAAGGGTACAAGAGACAATAAGTGGTGCTCCCTGTTTTCCGGGAGCTTCTGCTCTGCTGAGAAGTCAGAGCTGCCGTGTGTGAGACAGCGTGGTATGGAGCACGGCGCGGCGTGGGCCAGATCTGGGCTGGCTGCCTGGCAAGCCTAATGGCACTCAGTCCTCACCACAGCCTCGTGAGCTATGTGACTCTACCGTTCCCGTGTGCTAAGGCTCAGGGAGGGGATATGACTGGCCCAGGTCCTCAGCCAGTAAATGGCAGAGAACAGAGAAGAAGGAAGCCCCTGTGGGCTGGGAGCTCACCAGGGCTTCATGTAAGAAGTGGCTTGGGCTGTACCTCGCAGGATTTCAATGAGCAGAAAATAGAGTGGGGAGAAGCTGGAGGCAGTGCTGGGGCCACTCCTCTGAGAAGTTGGTTCCTTATTTCCCCGCAGAAGCAGGTGACTCTCGGTGTCTAGCCCCACCATGTATTGGAAGACAGGCTTTGCAGGAGTGAGTGACAAAGGGGTCCTAGGTCCCACCTGTGGACCCACAGACATGCTGCCGGTTCATGATGCCCTTCATTCACACTCATCCCAGAGACTTCTCTCTGTGCCAGACTCTACCAGGGCCTTGTGCATTAACGAGGGGCTAAGCACGATCCTCTGCCTCACAGTCGAGAGAGACTGTGCCATGAGCAGTGACCATGAACGAGGCCAGAGCCAGGGGCTCAGTTCCAGATGCCCTGCTTTCTCTTTTGTGGTACTTACCTGACCCTGGCCTCATTTGTTTCTCTCCTCACTTATCTGATAAATATTTACTGAGTGCCCCTGACAGGCCAGGACCTGTGCCAGGCACAGGGGATGTGGTGCTGAGAAGAAACTGTGGTCCAGCCTGCAGGTTCTTCAGAGTCTCGTAGGGAAGCCAGACGTGCAACTGTGTTGTGAGTGAGAGGAACAGTGGATATATTCTAGTTGTCCATAGTGTTCTACCCAACCTAGTCTCTGTGGGTCATGGGTGTCAAGGAAACCTTGTCAGAGGTGCCCAAAGGTTGATTCGAGTTTAGCCAGATGAAAGGAAGAATGTTCCAGACACAAAGGCCTAGAGGTGAGAAGGATGATGGTGTGCTCAAGACTGGAACATAATTCGGTGAAGAGAAGGTACTAAGACCAGATCGTGCAGGAGAGCCACGGAAAGAGCGTAGTAAAGGCCAGGTGTGTTTGCCATCTCTTCGAGTGTTCTGTGGTCAAGGGTCTTTGGTCTTCCCAGCTGGTCTACAGCCAGGGGGGCCGTCCTTGTCCTGAAAACCAAAAGACAAACCCCTAAGCCCAACTGTGCCACAGATGGGGGCATGGGGGTGGGCAGGATGGTGCTGGCGAACCTCTTTCTCAGGCCGCCAGCACCTACCGGGCCCTGGCTATTCTTGGCGAGTTTTACCCCTGTCGTTCTCCATGGACGCCCTGCCTCAGAACCGGCAGTGTGGCAGGACAAGGTGACCTCCAGACCAGGTCCCGCTTCCTCCTCCAGTTTCTGTGAATTCCTTCTGCAAAGTCTGCTTTTCCTCCCAGGGGCCAGAGCAGCCACAGTGTGCGGCTGCTGCTGACCCTGGCCTGCTGGGAGGAGAGGGGGCTGAGGGAGAGCCAGGCAGGTGCGTCTGGGAAGGGGCAGAATCAGAGTACCTGCTGGCCCTCTTGCCGTGCTGCCTCCACTGCCAGCAGCTCCCCACCCTCCCAGGCTGGCTGGATGCGAAAGAGCCGTGTGCATTCAAGATACCTATCCCCCTCCAGCGGGTGCGCCTGCTGTTAGGCCAAGCCCGCAGCCCTCGGCCCCTCCCCTGCCCTTCCCCGAGACAACCATGAAACCAGCCAGAGGCACGGATGGCTGGCTGTGCCTCCTGGACACATGGCCTCTGAAATATTTATCAGTGCGGTGGAAATGAAAAGCTCCTGGTCCTGCGGTGCCCGCTGGGGCGCCCACAAGACCAGGCAGCCTTCCTGGAGCAAAGCTGGAGGGGGCAGGAGGGAGCTGCCAATCGGAGAGCCCTGCTTTGGTTTGGGTTGATTTGTTGTCTGCTTTGTTTTTGGAGGAGGGGGGTATGCAAAGTGGATGCAACTGTTCGTTACTATGCTCCCAGGACCCAATGTAACACCCAGGGCAGAGAAGATCCTCAACAAGTCATTTTTTTTTTTTAAGATTTTATTTATTTATTTGACAGAGAGAAATCACAAGTAGGCAGAGAGGCAGGCAGAAAGAGAGAGAGGAGGAAGCAGGCTCCCTGCTGAGCAGAGAGCCCGATGCGGGACTCGATCCCAGGACCCTGAGATCATGACCTGAGCCGAAGGCAGCGGCTTAACCACTGAGCCACCCAGGCGCCCCTCAACAAGTCATTTTTGAAAGTATACTTCTCAAAGGGTATTTGGAGAGGAGGTTGTTAAAACAGCACGGACCCAGATGTCTACACCGTTAGAGGAAGGCTTTCCACTTACAAAGGTGGCACGGCAGGCCTGCCTACTTGCGGTTACACTTTACCGAAATGGTACACCACTCACACAGGATTTTCTAATCTGCTTTCACACAGAACTTTTTTCACATTGCTTCTTGCTCCTTAGCATTTAGGATTTGAGCACTATCATGTTCTCCCCGTACCGCCGTACCTACCCCCCAGATCAAATCAAAATGAGTCAGCCCATCCCATGCCAAAGTTGGAGAGAACTCAATTCTTGGTCATAGTTCCCACCACCCTCAATGTCTTACGGGGCGTTATGGGGTTCAGGAAAACAGAGGCTCAGCCTCAGGTCTTCAACTCCTGAGAGCTGGGACACCCCGCCCCCTTCCCCCATCCTCCCAGGATACTGGAAAGTTTGCTGAGCTCAGAGACCTGCCAGAGCCTGCAGCGCCCCCTCATTCCAGCCATGTGCACCCCAGGGCCCAGTGGGGTGGTCTTCAGAGAGGCCTTGACAACACCAGCAGCTGGTGATTCTCTTCCCCCAACCCCCGCCCTGAACGGCACCCAGAGTTCGCAGCACAAAGGCTGTCCTTCCAGAAGAGGGTGAGGGACGTGGAAAATTACACTGTCATTCGCTAACGTCTCCATACAACAACAGAACCAGGCAGAAATTAATTATATCATATACATTCTCCACACTGCTGCATCAGCGTTGGAAAACTCATTTTCGAATTTATTTATAGCTTGTCTCATTCCTCAAAGGGGTTCAGAATAAGGAACAAAATCGGAAAAAAAATAAATTAAAAAAAATTTCACGCATAGAGAAAACATGCAGCAGAACAAAATATCAATTATCACACATTTCTGACTGCAAAATCTCCCCTAGAGTTGATGTACCACATTTACTAAAGCAGCCACTTGGCATTGAATGTTGTCGGTTTCCTTCATCTCGGGCGGTTTCCTGCTGTGCTTGCGGTTTTGTTCTGCTGTGACAGATAGCGCTGCTGCTAACGCCATCTTGCTGCGGGCTTTGCGCTTCGCCCGAGTGAGGTTTCAAGAGAAACTCCCACGAGAGAGATTACAGGATCAGAAGGGCTCAAATTCTGTGTGGCTCTAGCTAACAGAGCACCAGATTGCTTTCTCAGCAGAGTTGTACCAATTTGCCACCTAACTTCTGGTCTGTTCTTGAGCGGGGAGTTGAGCCCCAGATGGGTGGGAGGGCGTCTCGGGGTGGTGCTCACCAATGGGGACGGACGACGGAGGCCCCTGCCTGGAAGGAGCTTTCTGGAAGAACTGACCCTGGAGGGGATGCGCATGGCTACCCCAGTGTTTAGAACCATATGGTCGGTGACGGTCAAGGGCCCAGCCCTGCTGGGGTCCTCCTGTCCCTCCCTCTCTCTAGCCTGCGATGGCTCTGCTATGTCCTGTGTCCTCAATCTGGGTCCCTTGTGCTGTAGGAAAACTGATAATGTTCGTACTGCCTCCTGCCAGAGACCCTGAGGGAGGGCTATCGTACTGAGACCATAGCACCTCCTTCAGGGAGAGCAGTTAAAGGTCAGGTATGATACCAGTGTTGATAAAAAGCCTGGTGCTCAGAGAGATTAGCAGTACCTCCCAAGGGAACCGGCTGGATCTCCTCCTCCCAGAGACTGGGAACTCTCTGATAGCTGGGACTGCTTCCCTCATCAGATTAGGAAGTCCCCCAAATGTGGGCCCAATGTATTACCTGTCTGCTGGGGAGCCCCCTAGAGGCATGCTCCCTGTCTCCCCATCATAACGGGGGCTTCCTGAGAGCAGAGTTCTGTCCCCTTCCTCAGACAAGGACCCCCCACCATGGGCAGAGGCCATGTTCCTGCCCTCACTTGGGCTCCCACACCTCCAGAATACACTGTGTGTGGACTAGCTGGTATGGGATTCTTGGAAGAAGTAGACAGTCGGCTTCTCGGAATGGTGCTGGCCATCTGTAATTCGTGAGTGTCCCCGGAGACTTCACCATTCATTACACAGGGGCCATGTGCCCAGGCTGATCCCCTGGCTCCTGGCTTCTTCTGCGTTAATTTGGCTAATTATACAAACAGACTCGTTTCTAGGCTGGTCTGGAAGAGGCTCCTGGAAGCAGGGAAAGGAGACGGGAAGATGGCAGGTAGAATAGGCATCTCTTCCTCCAGGGCGGCTGCTTTCTGGAAGTTTAGGCCTGGGGTCAGGGCTCTCTCCAGCCTCTCACACCTTGGGCCAGAGGAGCACGCCCCGTGAGGCAGAGCTAAGCTGAGGCGTGATGTTCAGGCAGCACCCCGACTCGCAGAGCCTGTGCCCTGCATTATCCCCTCTTACCTTGGAGGAAGCCAGAGTGTGTGAACAAGGACGTACAAGTTAACAAAAATCAGGTGAAGAAACTAAATCAAAGGAAAGGTCAATGACCTGCCCGAGGTCAGGGACTCCACCCTTCTATGACTTAAGTCCAGCTCTCTTTGCTCTCTGGGCTCCCTATGAAGGGTCCAAGGGCCACACTTGAAACAGAATAAGGAGGGGACCCCTGTTGCAGCAAACCAGCTGCCCCCCACCTGGGCCTGGCCGCTAAGCCTTAGAGCCAAGAGAGACCCCTTTTAAGCTGTCCTCAGTTACTCATACGTCAGTGTGGGGGAGGTTGAAATCCTTCCCAAGAGCTTTGAGAAGTTAGGAATCCTTTAAGCCTCAGAGAGAACCTGGCTTGGAGGGATACAGGGACCCAAAGCAGAGGAAGGGGTAACAACTTGGCAACCCCAGAAACATGTGCTGCTGACTTCACAGAAGCCCAAAAACGGTCAGCTCTCCAGTCCCCTCTCTCACCACTGCGCACAGGGCATCCTTCACACTGGCCACCGGGGAACAGGATAGAAGCATTTGCACTTTTGTCTGGAGGCGGGGTCTCAGACACAGGGGACAGGAGTCGGAGGGAAGCAGGGTAAGGGGCCAGAGGGGCCCCACGGCTAGCGTTCTGCCCCTCCCCTGCCCGGCCCCGCCCGACCGCCTGGAGAAAGGACCCCCTGCGCCAGCACTGCCTCCCTCCAGGCCACCCTGGGCAGCTTCATCTGTAGTGATCTCATCCCTCCCACTAATCTTCCCTTGTGCTTCCTCCACAGTTTTCATGAACACGGCCATCCCCATCGCAGCTGTCCTCATCGTAAGTGGATCCCGGCTCTGTCTCCGGCTGGGGTGGGTGGCGGAGCGTGTCTGTAGTGAGAGGCCGCCCAGGGTTTGGCCTTTCTGCGCAAGGACTTTGGATGATGCTCTCAGCAGGGGGACTGAAAATAGGGCAAGAGGTTGAACGTCTGTATATGGAGCAGATCTGTCCCCGACTCCAGGCCCTCCGGACCCAGACGACCAATGGCTTACTTAGGTTTTAAGAAATCTCGCTGTCTTTTAAAAAGAGCTATCAAGCTCTTAAATTATAAAAGTAAGACATGTTTATTGCAGAAAAGCTGGGAAATTCAGAAAGGAAAGGATGAAAAGAATTTAAATCACCCATAATCCCACTGGCAACATCTTTAATGTGTTTCTTTCCAGTCTCTTTTTAAGGCACATAATATGACATTTTTACAAAAATAGGATTGTGCCATACATGCAGTTTTGTAACCTGCTTTTTGAAATTTAAGAACATGGCGTGAACCATTCTCTGTGTCATTAATATTACAGTGGAGTGATTTGATCCCAAGCTGTGTGGGAGCCCAGCAGTGGGGGCCCGAAGAGTGCCCCTCCAGAAAGGCCCAGGCCCCCACCGCCCAGGGCTCCCATCCGGCTTCTGTGATGGCCAGAGTTCTTTAAAAAGATGCATTTGTTTCCCCCTGGGGCCGGTGTCCCTGAGCTGTGGCGAGTTCACAGCCTGTCAGGGACACTTGGGAATTCACTTTTGACATGATTTATTGGGCTGGTCCTGGCCTGGCTCCTTGGGGAACTCTGGGTAACGGAGGCTGCTGAGCCAGCCAGGTAGCCAGGGGCGGGCACAGAGAGGAGGTGGTTTGGGAATGATCGTGAGGACATTTTCCCTGACTGAGGACTGCTGTCCGAGGGGGCAGAGCTGACCTAACCCTAGGGCTCCTCTCCGGTCATCCAGACAATGATGGGGCAGGACAGGGGGCAGTAGCTTTGACCCCCCCAGCTTAAAGTCCTAAACTTGCTGGAGTCGTTTCCGGGAGCTGACTGAAGATGATGAAGGGGTCTCGAACTGAAATTTCTCCTTGGGCCCCCTGTTCCAGCCCAAGGGCTGAGCGTTGCCTGTGTGGGAGAGGCCCGGCTCTGAGTCATGCATCTCACATGTGCCTCTGTCCACAGACCTTTGTGGGCCATGTCAGCTTCTTCAAAGGGGCCGACTTCTCACCCTCAGTCGCCTTCGCCTCCCTCTCGCTGTTCCACATCCTGGTCACCCCACTCTTCCTGTTGTCCAGCGTGGTCCGGTCCACAGTCAAAGCTCTCGTCAGGTGAGAGGAGGGTCCAGCAAGGACACTGGACGGGCAGTTCATGAGGTGGCCCCAGGGCTTGCCCCTGTGACCATGACAACTACAGCTATTTGGTCCAAGACATGTTTCCCCATTGACCTGGGCCTTACAGAAGGCGGTCATAGTTGGCCAGAGGGACTTAGCCCTGTGTGGCTTCCCTCCACACCATTCCTGAGAAGGATTCAGGTAGCTGGTTTATATACTTCCAAGGAGAGGGAACTCAATGGCACTGGCAAGATAACTCCATTAAAAAAAAAAAAAGAAGAAGAAGAAGAAGAGAAAAAATGCAAAGTTGAGGCAAAACTTGAATCTTCTCATAAATTCTACCTATCAGTAGGTGGGTCCACCCTCCAGAGCCCCCGAGAATGAGCACTGTGCCTCCCTGCATGGTATCCACTGAATCTTTGTCTTCCTCAGGCTGAACATCCCCTCCTCTTTCCACGGGTCCCAGAGCCTTCCCGACCCTGGTCAGTAAAGCAGCTTTCCCCTAAGTGCCTGCATGTCCCGTCCCTCGTTAGCCTGAAGCTCCGGGAGGCGCCTACTGCTGGGCTCTAGAGCCCCGTGGCTGCTCTCCCAGTGGCATCACCCTCTTGGGGATGAAAGCCTGAGGGGTGAGGGGCTGAGGTTTTGGCTGGGGAGTTTCATACCTGGAGTGTGAAGAACTCCCAGAACCTCGGAAGTAGCTCCTGGAAGGCCAGGGCTTGGCGTGCCTCTGGGGAGAGCCGGCTATGCCATCACCCATTGCCGGTGGGACCAGACAGTAACAAACGTGCTCTGTACCTGAGCCCCTTCAGCCTTGAGGAAAGTGACCTCCCCTGATGCATGAGACCCTAGCAGGTCCTATGCAAGCTGGCAGAGTGATGGCTGTTGGAACCAAGTCGCTGATGGAAGAAGCAACTCACACGAGGAAGCTCTGGCTAGGGTTCAAGGATAGAAGTGGGCATAACTCAGCAGAACTATGGTCAAAGGAGTACATAACTAGGGAAGGCCAAAGATTAGCTCCCATTTCCAGGCTAATTGGCCTTGGCATTGTGCTGTCTAATGACCACCCCTCCTCTCCAGCCCAGCCCAGCTCTGTGATTCTGTATAGAAACCATGGTTTCAAGGACGCTGCCCATGTCAGAAATCCCTTGTGCTGACCCAGAAGCATTTCTATAGGCAGACAGTCCTAATCTCGCTGACCGCAGGCTGAGGCCTTCTCCTCCTTGAGTTGGGCATAATGACACCTTCCCCAGCGGGATTTAATTATATGCATGTTAAACATTTAACGCAGTATCTGGCATACAGCAGGGGCTCAGTAAACAGTGACTATTGTTAATAACCAATCCCAATCCTAACCAACCCTAACAATGACCAACCTTAATTCCAACAGTAACTGATAAAGCCCAACACCAATGAACCAGCTGGAACATTTAACTAACGTTGAAACTAACCAAGCTCACCCCAACCCAGACCCTAGCCCAGTCCCACATACTGATCAACACTAACAAATCCAGGTAACACCGACTGCCCACCACAGATGCCTACTGGTCTGGCCTCCTCCAGTATGGGCTTTGCTGGGACAGGGCCGTAGGACCTGGAACTTTCTCAGAGCTACTCTCTCAGGCCATGCCCTCCTCCCTCTCCCCTCCCCACTGCCCCTGGCAAGGGTGAGGGGTGTCTATGTGCTTCCTCTGCAGTGTGCAAAAGCTGAGCGAGTTCCTGTCCAGTGCAGAGATCCGTGAGGAGCAGTGTGCTCCCCGCGAGCCTGCGCCCCAGGGCCAAGCCAGCAAGTACCAGGCAGTGGTGAGTGCCTGGCTTCCCCTACCCCCTGCCCCAGTCACTCTCAATGTTTTTCTCTCGTGCCTGTACCTTGTGCCCTGCCATGTCCTATTTCTGCCTTTCCTCATTGGAACGGGGACTCCCTTCCCTGCACAATTCCCAGATGTATGGGTCCTTACCTCCTCCTGACCATTCCCAGCCCCTTAAGGTTGTGAACCGCAAGCATCCGACCCGGGAGGACTGTCAGAACTTCACGGCCCCACTGCAGAGGCTGACCCCCAGTGCAGATGGCGATGCTGATAACTGGTGTGTCCAGGTGAGTCCTGGGCCCTGCATCCTCATGCCTGGCCCCCCAGCACCGTCTCCAGGAGGGAACTCAGCATCAGAGACCTATGTGCTGAGTCCTCTGCCCTGGAGGTCACCCTGCCTGCTAGGAGGGTTCACAGAGTTCTTAAAACCAGGGACAACTCTTCCTTCTCTGTTGAATGGGGGAACACGTAACTCTCCTCTTGGAGAGGGTGCCTCGGGCAGGGGTCAGCATGAGAAGGCCATTTTCTCTCTCTCTCCCCTGCCCTAGAAGTGATCCAGGGCCTGAAATCAGTGTTTTTTGGCTTTCGTTGGGGGGGAGGGGGAGGAGACAGGAGACCATTCACACTGAGAGCCCAGCTGCCCTTCTGTTCTCTTTCTGGCGGTGGGCTCCCACCAATAAAGATCATCGGAGGCTTCTTCACATGGACCCCTGATGGAATCCCCACACTGTCCAACATCACCATCCGCATCCCCCGAGGTATGGCCCAGCTTACGTCTCCAGCATGGTCTGAGAGTGTCCCCTCAGAGGCATAGTGGAAGGGTCACCTCCCCAGGTCTACTGAATGAAGTGGGGAGAAAAAGAAAAGCCGGCATGTATTGAATCCCTGCTCAGTGCTCACTCTTGGTGGGTACTCTGGGGTATGAACACGAGAGAGCAGTGGGCCGAGTCTTCCCGAAGTCCACGTGCCGGTGGGAGTGCAACAGCAAGGACAGGACTAGACAGCAGGGCCTTGATGTCCAACCATCTGCGGCAGACATGCGAGTGTTTCACAAAAAGAAGAGTGGTCCCGAGGAGCCAGGGAAGGCGCTTTGGAAGGGCTGGGGTTTCTGGGAATGAGCAGGATCCCTGGCATCCCTGGTGGGTCATGAGGCTTGGTGGGCATCCTGGCAGAGGCTGTAGCATGAGCAAAGCATGGAAGTGGGATGGAGATGGGAGCCAGAGTGGCCTCTGTTGGGACCAGGAGGAGATGGGCTCGCCCTGGGGAGCACTAGAAAGAAGAAGCAGGTGCTTAGGAAGGAGCAGGGGATCACTGGATCACTGGTAGAGGAAGGACCTGGGAAGGTCTCCAGAAAGAAGGGCTCAAAGGGGGATCCTAGGTAGGAGGAGAGCAAACGGGGGTCCCAGGATTGGGTCTATCTGCCCGTCTGTCTGGGTGGTAATTGTTCAGACTCCCTCCTGCTCCAGTCCCATCGGCTGCCCGCCCTCCCTGCAGGCCAACTGACCATGATCGTGGGGCAGGTGGGCTGCGGCAAGTCCTCGCTCCTCCTCGCCACCCTAGGGGAGATGCAGAAGATCTCAGGGGCTGTCTTCTGGAACAGGTACTAAATGCATCCTCTGGGCTCAGTTAGTGGGGAGAGCAAACCATGGGCAGGAGGGCAGCCTTTCTTTCAACTGTCCTCGGGGGAAGGCACATCATGCTCTTATCGGGTACTTGACCAGTGCTGTTCGTTGTTATTCTCATCATCATCATTAGTACTTACTAAACCCTTACCTTACTGTGTGCCTAGTGCTTTGCTAAGTCCTCTGCATGCATTATTTCACTTAATCCTTATGACAACCAGCAAGGTAAGGACTGTCAGCAGTTCTTGTTTTATCCATGAGGGTTAAACTCTTTGTCCGAATTCACTCAACTAATAAGTGACTGAGCTGGAACTTGCACTGCCTCCCCATGTGGGGAACTGTGGCACAAACACTGGTTTCCAGCTTGGTTATCCGCAAAACCAACGCCAACTGCCCCGTGGGTGTTTTGGGGAGCCAAAGATAACTCAGACAAGACGTGGGTTTCCGCACAAAGATCCCTATCTTAATGAAAGAGCCAGAACCTCAGGTTGAGTCAATCGTGAATCTATTATTTATACCCACGTTCTTCCAAAAAAAACCACTTGAAGCTAGTTGATAAAAGATACATATAACATAGAAGGTTTTTAAAAAGCAAAGAAGGGCAGAGAAATGAAGAGGGTGGGAAAGGTGTACAGCAGCCTGGGTAGGGCCTAGCTCGGGGCCCCCCTGCCCCCACACCCGCAGCCCAAGGCAGGGGTACCTGACAGGTTCGTTGTGCGCATTCAGGAATAAAGTTTGCAGCCAGCCAAGCAGAGGACAAGCTTTCCCTACAATTATTTCTAGGCGGAGATTATCATTCAAGAGGTCAGGTTTTTCAGAAGCCTGAGTACAGAACGGAGCACAGAGAAAGACCTTGGGTCCAGTGTCTGAGGACCTGTAGGCACCTCCATTCCCTGCTTTTCTAAAATGTCCCTGAATGGTGCATCCAACAGAGGGCAAATTTCCCTCCTCCGTGGGGCTGTGGGCTGGCGGGCAAACCCTTTGAGTTTCCTGTGACTTCAGTGTCTGGAGTCTGAATTCCATCAGGGGCAGAAAGGTCTCTGCCTCCACTCCCCATCTTATTTGGGGGATTTCTCAACACGGCCGGACTGGGGAGACCCTTTGTACCAAATGTCCCTCCGGGCTCTGAATGAAAGAGCCTTTCCCTGTTGGTTGAAGTTGTGTGTCTGCGAAGGGAAGACGGGATTAAGGATCCCGGAGATTGGGGCTGTCCCTGGATTCTTGGGATTGTGACCCACTCAGCATGAGTCAACCCCCACCCCCACCACCACTCTGGGCCTGATCCCTTGGCCCCTGTTTCTTCATCTCTTCTCCCAGCCTCCAACCCCGGGTGTCCTCACAGCATCTTCAGCCCTCTCTGTCCTCTGCAGAAGCAGCAGGCATGCTTGGCTGGGGTTCAGCCCTGCCCCCCCCACCTCTTCTTCAAGCGTTGCCAGCCCTCAGGGTCTGACTACTGCCACCTCTGTCTCTGGAAGCCTCTGCCCCAGCCCAGGAGATACAGGGACCTCTCTAGGGCAGCCAACATTGAGTAGCCTTTCTGTGGCAGGCACGGGACAAGGCCCTTCATTTACTTCATTGTCTCAGTCAGTCTGCCTGCACCAAACTCTGTGAGGTAGACATCATTAACCCCACTTCACAGATAAGGAAACTGAGGCAAAGCAAGCGACCCGAGGCCACCCAGCTCTTAAATGGCAGACGTGGGATTTGTCCTGGGTGCTCAAGCACATGGGCTTTCTACTGAGTGCTGAGAGAGCAGGAGCTCAAGGGCAGTGTGAAGAAACCGTTAGGCAGACAGTCCCAAGGCCAGCCGCCCGCTGTGGCCAGGATACCTCCCTACCTTGTCTTCAGAGCCACCGCTCAGGTGCTCACAGCTCTGTCCTCAGGACCCTTGCTCTCAGCAGGCAGCGGGGCCCCAGCCCCTAGCTAGGTTTGAGTCTGGGGGAGTGGGTGGGACTGAAATGTTCTCACTTCTCCAGGATCCATTTTGCCCTCCTCCACGGTGCAGCATCCCTCCCAAGCAAAGCGAGCCACTTCCAGGGAGCCTGCAGCCCACCCTAGGAAGTTGCAAGACTTGGTTTGCCATGCAACTCAGACTCCTGTCTCTACACTGATGCATTCACTCACCCCCTGTTTATGGAGCATCTACTGTGTGCCAGACCCTTGGCACAGCAACAAAAAGGCAAAGATGGTTAAGACATGGCCCCTGCTTTTATGGGAATGGAAAGGAGATCCGGGCCCTAATTGAGCACAGAGGAACAACAATGACCTCTGTAAGGAGAGAAGGTGTTGGAGCCTTGAAGAAGGAGCGGGTTTCATCTGATGAAAGAGGCAAAGAAGGGTAGGAGAGGAAGGTGCTCCAGGCAGGGGTATCAGGATGGCAAAGGTGCACTGATAGGGAAGAACATGATTCTGGAACCTGGAGCCCTGGAGGTGTGGGACGCAGTGGCAGACAGCAGGAAGGGGATTAGGCTTGGCTCAGACGCCCCTATATACTAAGCCCAGGAAAGTAAGATTTAGCCTGAAGGCTATAGAGGAATCATACTGGTGATGAAGTTAGCATGGTGGGGCGAGGGGGTGGGGGGGGCGAGGGAGGAGCTGCAGAAAGGGAGACCAGTTAGGAACCCATTACAATGTACAGCAGCTGGGTGAAGGAGTCTGGACAGACACGACTCAGTTGCCTTCATCTGCTGTTTGCCTCTCAAAATCCAGGACATGCACAAGCTCTGTGTAGCCCACCTGTCGTGGACATTGAGTGAGTGAACCGTGGGGGCTGTGTGTCCAGGGCCCCTTGCAGGCAAGCTCCGCACCTCAGACACTGGGCCCAGGTTCTCGGGGGAGGCTGCACTTGGAAAGCAAGCCAAGAGCAAAATAGCATTTAACCTGGCAGCCTCTCCTGCAGGCCTGCCTGTCTGCAGCCAGAGGCCCGGGCCATGGCAGGCTGCCCCGATGTTTTCGTCCACACCGCCTCCAAGGCCTGGTGACCAGGCAGCCAGGAAGAGCTCCAGCGGGCAGAGGGCGGGGAGCTGGGGGATTAGGAGGCTCAGAACAGCAAATACTCTGGAGACATGGGTTGGTTTGTATAGCCGTTCATGTATTCTTGCAAAGAAAAAAATGACAAGTGTCGCTGAGCAGACAGGAGCAAAAACTCTGGGGTCAGACTGCCTGCGTTCAGGTCTGAGCTCTGTGCTTTGGGAAATTCTGGGACCTTTCTGGTCTTCTCTTATTCCCATGGGGCTGATGTGAGGCTTAACCTAGCGTGTAGCAAGTGCCCTATAAATATTATCATAAATATTATTCTTAGACAATGGACTTCTATGGCAGGTACAGAATTCCCCAGTGGCTCTTGAATGCATTCCGGCCTCTCTCTCAGGAGAGATGGTAGTCAGCTCCCTGGGCAAGGAGACCATATCTTATTTGTCTCTGTATCCGAGAGCCTTTGCTAAATGAATTCCTTTGCTAAGTGAACAAACCAGGAACAATATATGACCTTCCAGAGGCCACCATCATAAATGTGTCTTGACCTCTCTCTCCTCCAGCATGCCTTTGTCTATGCTGTTCTCCTAACTCAGAGCTCCACCACGCCATTCCCCACCAACATTTGGAAAGTGGGAATCCTGTCTGTGCGTGCCTCACACTGTGGTGTGATTACCTGCTAATGTGTCTCTCCATGACACAGAGCCCCTTGAGGACAGGACTGAAGGGCTGTCCCCCAAGTCCCCAGCACAGGTATATTTTGTGAACTTCTCTGTGCAGACTGCAAAGGAGAAGACCTACCCCAGGGAGCTCATGGGTCCTGGGTAGACAGAGGCATGCAGACGGAGCCCCAGGGTGGGCACGGAGGGTCCATCCGGTGAAGGCAGAGTCCCTGGGCAGAGCCAGCACATGGGCCACCGGCTCCAGGTCTCATGGAGGACCACATGCCTCCCCAACATGCCCTTTACTAGCAGGTGCCCTCCAGCATGCAGCACTCTGCTTTAGCTCAGTATCAACCTGGGAATCTGTGAACGATCTCCCTAATACCTAAGAAGAAAAAGCTTTGATGAAAAGTTAATATTAGCAGATATACTCCTGTGAAATTCTTTCCCTAGAAATGAGGAATAGAGCCATTCATGAGCACAGCAGAATGATTTTAAACGTCCCCAGGGAGCCAGCAGGAAGTAGAGCCCTGAAGAAAGCACTGGGGGGGAACGTTCCATTTCCTGAGGAGGAACTGTAAATCAGCCTCTCTGGAGCTCCCTGATGCCCCTGCTTCCACCGCCTGCTGTGGCGTCCACATAGGAACCGTTTGTTATTCTGTCTGTGCCCACTCAGGCGGCCTTTTTGCCCTGGGCTGCCCTCAGAATGCTGTTGCCTTGTGGGGGGTTGGTGGGAAGGCTGCCTCCCAAGACCCTTGATGCCCCAGGAGGTGAGAAACAGCCTCCTTTTGTGACTATGGTCTGATCTGCCCTTGCAGTTCCTGGAGGCTGTGGGGAGTAAAGGGTAAAGGGCTCAGGTGACCCCAGGTTTCCTGGAGGCGGCAGATGTGGTGAGGTAGTAAGCAGACAAAACAGGGGGCCCTGCATGGAGGTGATGAACCAGGCTTGGAACCCAGTGGTTTTTGGCCGTAGTCCTGAGTCTGCCCCTCGCTTGCTGTGTGACCTTGGGTAGGTTATTTCACCTTTCTGAGTTTTGGTGTCCTCATTGGGACAATGAGAAAAATGCTTTCCTCTCTCGGAGACTTGGTGTTAGGACCCAGTGACATTAATTGGAAAGTGCTCTGTGGGTAAAAAGTAACATTTCAAGGTAGCTACAGACCTGTTGGGGGCAGGATGAAGGGACCCTGGGGACCCAAAGGCTCTAACGTCCTCTCTAACCTGTTCTGCCTCTTCCCTGTTTATTGATTGCTGGGATCTTAAACAAGTGGCAGGCCCATTTGATTCTCCCTCCGTGTGCATCTTTGGGACCAAGCATGGAGCCGAAAGGTGATCCCCCAGTTCTGCAACCCCACACCTTGCCTCCGACCAGCTCGGAGCTGTGTTTATAACATATTCTCCCAGTGTCGCTGAGGTTCGTGCCATTATCCCAATTTTATACAGAAGGAAAGAGAGGCTCCCCTAAGGGAAGGGACTTGCCAAAGATTTCACACTATCACACTAGTGAGTCAAGAAACTCCTCAGAGATGCGCTTCAGATCCCATATTTTTTGCAGTTCTCTGTGCTGCCTGCCATCCTGTGCTGCCTCTTCCTCCAACCTAGAATTCCCTCCCTGTCTGCCCTTGGTCCTCCCCCACTTTCAGAGTTCATCTCAGCTCTGACTTCTTGGAGTCTTTCCATACTCTCTCTGATTTCTTCTCCCCCAAACTATTTTTTACATTTACATCATTCTCCGATTCTAGAAAAATGTCATTAAATTAGAAAACTTACATAAGTATAAAGAAGGTAAAAACCACCCATTTCCAGTCTTCTCTCTATGCATTTGCAAGGTGTTTGTGGGTCCTTTCCCCCGAAATTTCTAGGATACTTTCCTACCCTACTTGGTTTTGGCCCTCATAACTTTCTGACTTTTCTCTACCAGATAGCAAGCCCTGTAAGGGCGGGCTCTGGACCTTAATGCCACTTGGTGTGCACACAGCTCCTTGCTGGTTGAAGGGAAGGCGATAGGGTTGGAGAACTGGGGGGAATGGTCCCAACACATTTAAGACCCCATGAGAGAAAGGATGTGCCCCCTGTACCATCTTGTACTTCTCAGATGGAAATATCTACACACAAAGGCTTGGGGAGGCTTATTCTAGGGAGGCTGGGACTACACTGAAAATAGGCAAAGATGTACCTGGATTCATACCCCAGCTTCCCTTCATCCTAACTGTAACATCGGGCATGTCATGCAAATTCTAAGCCTCAGTTTCCCTATCTATAAAATGGGGATACTCACACCTCTTTATAGTGTTGTCCTGTGGATGACAGCTTCACACTGTGTCTGGTATGAGGACAGCCCTCACTGAGTGCTAGTCTCCCTCCCTCCCTTCTTCCCAAATGACAAAGATGTCAGTTAATAACCTCCCTATGCTACGGGTCACTCGTGCGCTAAGCAAGGTGGTGGCTGGGAAAGATGCTCTTCCTGCCTTAAAATCCCACTGGGGATGAAAGACTCATGCAGGAGCTGATTAGAGAGTTAGGTAGTCCTTTACAAAGGCTAATTGAGCAGTCCAGACAATGATGCGAGCTGAGTTAGGGCCCAGAGCGCTCACTGTGTGCTGGAGTCCTCAGGGTGGCCGCAGATGTGCTTTCCTCTAGGTAAAAGACAGCTCTGGAAGCAGCTCTTTGCAACTCTGAAAGCAGGCAAGACAGGAAGTTTCCAGAGACAAGCTCATCTGGGCCGTGCCATAGTTGGGATTTGTAAGCTTTGGTTTTTCATCTGTCTCACGTTATCGGCTGCCCAGAAATTAAAGCAATCTGGTGGTTGGAGAATGCAAGGTTGGCTGGGGTTGAGAGAATGAAAGGAGACCCCAAGATCGGAGAACAGAATCTTGAGGGGACGTGAGACTATGCATTCATCAAGATCTCCTCTCAGCTCTGCTCCTCAGCAAGGGACAGAAAGGAATTCGTCAGTCTCCTTTCTGTCCCTGGTTTTGTCCATCCCAGTGTTCCTGACCAATCACAGTGAAGTAATGTAGCATGGTCATTAAGAGCATGAAGCTTTAGAGTCAGACACATAGATCTATTTCCTTTGCTACTTGCTGGCTGGGTGGTTTTGGGCAAGTTACTTAACCTCTCTGACCCTCACTTTCTTTGTCTGTGAAGTGGAGACAGTCAAAGTCAACCTCCTTCATGTGATTATTTAAAGCTTACAAAAGATGATACTATTACAGAGTTTATCACAGTGCTTCTAAAATCTCAATATAAATGTTAGCTGGTTTTAGTGTGATTAAAGTAAGATCTGTATGAAAACAGAGCCAATTGTCTTTCCCCAAATATGCATGTCAGAAACACCTATTTTCTTGACAGAGGGCTACTTCTGGAAGGTTGAGAGGTGGTCTGGGGGAGGAGAGAGAACACTGGCAAAGTCAGCATCAAAATTCAGGTCACCTCACTCAGACTTTTCAAATTTTTTTTTACTATAATCCACAGTGTGAAACTCATTTTACATCACAGTCTATTACATTCATGCATTGATAGATAGGAGAAAAAATTGTCACCAAAAAATACACATCTTAACCACATGCTATGCACATTTTTCTTTAGAGCAGCTCCAGTTCACTTCCTTCACACCCAATTACTGGGTCCCAATCTACAGCTTGAAAGCACCACATAAATTGATTCTGAGCTTGACAAAGTCCCTTTGCCTCTCTGAGCTTTTGTTTTCCCAACTGGAAAACCATCGTGATGCCCAGCCTGCCTTGCTGTGCTCTGAGCCCGGGCCAGGAGCACGGATTTAGCCCTTGCTATTTGGAGGGTGCTCATCTAGGTGCTGTGGGAGGGACAGAGATTGAGAAGAGGAAGCCACCTGGGGACACTGGGGAGGGGTGGGAGGGGTAGGGGTGGTGGGGATAGGCTGCTCTCCAAAGACCTTTGTGATGGAGAGAAATGCAGCGGAGTGAGAGTAACTTGGTGTTGGTTTTTCCCTTTTGTGCCCCAGCAGCCTTCCTGATGAGACGGGAGAGGACCCCAGGTACAGCCTCGGAACTGGGTTAGAAGTGGGTCCCAACAAAGAGAAGAAGCTGGGGGACTGGGAGGGCTTGTGGGGGTGGGGTACTAAGTCTAGACCGCAGGGTCTGCAGCCCACATCATGTCAGAGGCCCCAGACCTCACAATTAGGCATACTTTCACAACAAGGGCAAAGTCTGCTTCTTGGAGAGAAAAAAACAACTTAGACACACTAGTCAGTGGCCTTCAAAGGCCATATAATATAGAAACACATATACAATATATCTGCGGCTTAAAAATGTCATGGTGAATGCAATGGCTGGCTCATTCGGCAGAGCATGAGACTCTAGATCTCAGGTCGTTAGTTCAAGCCCCATGGTGGGTGTGGAGCCTAGTTAAAAATAAAAATTTTTAATTAACTAATTAATTAAAATGTCATGGTGGATAGTCAGCAGCTACCTGCTAGCCATGGGCTGGTGGGAAGGGAGAAAGGGAGTAACTGCTAATGGGTACAGATTTATTTGGGGGAGGTGATAAAAATGCTGTGGAATTAGTGGTGACATTTGCATGACCTTTTGACCCAACTAAAAACCATTGAGTTGGAAAACAAATGGCAGGGAAAGAAAATTGGGGGGGGGGGGGGAAGGTTCTGTCTAAAGGGTCCTAGGGAGTGCTTCTGAAAAAAAAAAGTTGAGAAACATTGCTATGAGAGAGGAGGTGGATATCCCCCAGGCCAGACAGAAAATGAGGCCTTACTGCTTTATGTTTAGTGTATGGGCCTGAAAAAGTCCAAGTAAAATCCATTAATGAGGCTCCGAGACCCTCACAACCCTCCCCAACCTCACAGTTCCCAAGAACATCCCAGACACCTGGGCGGCAGCATGAAGCCAGGACTGGGAACGTTGACTCAACTTTGTACATACACTCAAGCTCCCGGCCTTCGCTCTGACCCTGGTTTCACTTCTCTGTGGTTCCTCTGCCCTTTCTCCCACCTTGTCCTCAAGTGCCTGGGTGTGATGGCAGGCCCAGCCTCTCTAGCCACAGTGACCATGCTTCCCGAGCCAAAAGGCCCAGCTGACAGTACATGACAGGTCTGACCGGGGGATGAGAACAGCGGGATAGAAGGGTGACACCAGAGCGGTTGCCGGCAGCCCAGGGCACCTGGATGCTGCAGCTGACTGTGCCCCTCCCCGCAGACTCCCCCACATTCCACCGCTGGCTGCTGACAGGGCCACACGAGGCTTCCCATCACGCCTGAGCCCTTCTCGGCCCTCTGGCTGCCACCGCGAGAGCTCTGTGGGCCAAACGTTCCCACACACAAGCTGCAGGCCTGGCCCGGCTCCTTCCAGACAGCCCTCCCTGCCCCAGCTGTTTCGGCAGCCACGTCTGTCTGAGACGAGTCTGTGCATTTGAGCCCCGATGCAGAGGCTGGTGTCTGGAGGAGCCACATGTTGGCCTTCATACTCTTGACACGGGATTACCCACACCCCCGCCCAAAACATACACACACACACACACACACACACACGCTTACACCCCTGGTGCCTTTCCCCACTCTCCCTCTTGGCTGGGGCCCTCCTCACACACCTCACACATACTGGGGTGACTACACAGGGTCGGGCAGCAGAGGCTCCCCCAGGACGGCCAAGCCCCACTCCACACCCTTCCAGGCAACATGGGTGGCTGCATCCTTGGTCCCAGGGGCTTTAAAGGCACCCTCATGCTGGGTTTGAAGGAGCCTGGGTGTCTGTGGAGAAGTTGGTGCATGCATGGGAGCCCTGAAGTTATGTCTTTTCTTCCTGGTGCAGCACAGAGCGGGAGCCAGTGGCCGACTCAGACGTCAGGTACTGTGATGGGGAGCAGCCGCCCTCTAGGCAGGCTTCCTCAGAGGGGTTCTTCCAAGGGAGACACAGAACTCTTTTTTTTTTTAAGATTTTATTTATTTATTTGACAGACACAGATCACAAGTAGGCAGAGAGGCAGGCAGAGAGAGAGGGGGAAGCAGGCTCCCCGCTGAGCAGAGAGCCCGATGCAGTGCTCTATCCCAGGACCCTGGGATCGTGACCCAAGCCAAAGGCAGAGGCTTTAACCCACTGAGGCACCCAGGCGCCCCGGAGACACAGAACTCTTGAAGGCAGCCCCGCAGGGCCCATCCCAGCTGCGGGATAGAGGTCCAGGGGGGCTCCATGCTTCACCAGATGGGTCAGAGGCCTCAAGCTGCTCCCTTCACACCAG
Organism: Mustela putorius furo; assembly: GCF_011764305.1. NCBI lineage: Eukaryota > Metazoa > Chordata > Mammalia > Carnivora > Mustelidae > Mustela > Mustela putorius. The sequence goes on from NW_025422011.1 coordinate 25,717,059, forward strand.
ATCATTTTTATCCCCCCCACCCTACCCCTTGTCTTTGGTCTTCAAAAACCTGATCACACTAAATGTGGTTTCCTTGGCTCTGCTTATTTTTTTAAAAAGTTCCACTTGGACAATTACCTGTTAGTGTCAAAATCAAGTGGTTTGAGGGCCTCTCAGGGAAGAAGGAAATTAGGGGTTGAGGCATTACTTGGTTTGGTCACACTTTGGGCTTCTCCCAGTTCTGGGTGAAGACTCAGGAGAAACAGGTGACGGGGTGGGACAGGTTGGCATCAGGGCAGGGCAGGGCAGGGCTGCGAGCCCATTCCCCCTAGTCTGCCAAGACCCCAGCACCCAAGCCCAGCCCAGGCTGCTGGAGGCCACACAGATTCCTGCCAGGTGCACCACCTCCCCGGTCTAAGCCATCTGCCTGACAACTGCCTCTGAGTACAAGCCCCTGAGAAGGCCTCCCCTGCTCCCACCTGCTTTTATTCCAGGAAGAGAGGCCCCGTGGCCTATGCTTCTCAGAAACCATGGCTGCTAAATGCCACTGTGGAGGAGAACATCACCTTTGAGAGTCCCTTCAACAAACAACGGTAAAAGCCTCTCTGAGGAGGACAGGCTGGGGGAGGGGAGAAACTGGTCAGGGGCAGCCCCGGACAGCCCTCCCTGGCGCCGGAGCGCCAGCTGGCTGCTTGCGCCCCCATCCATCTCCCATACCCAGCCATCCTGCTCTCTGGGATGCTTATCTGGATTCTAGCCTGTTCCATATGGCGCACCTGGAAATGATTCAGATATGCCTGGGCATAGGGATGGTCTAACTCCTGTGGGTGTGAGGTCATTGTGTGGAAGCCCCAGTGCCTTCCCTTGGGGTGAAGGGGAAGGCTGACCCAGCTTCCCATCGTTCCCTATACCCGCTCTGCAGCTCATGCGCTATTTTTCCTCCCATGATAATAATGGTTACCATCCACTGAGCTCCTGAGTGTCAAGGGCCGTGTCCCACTCTTTCTATGCGCGGTTTGAGCTCCTGAGTGTCAAGGGCCGTGTCCCACTCTTTCTATGCGCGGTTTCCTCTAATGCTCACAACCGCCCCAGCAGGCAGCTACTATGATTACCCTCTTTTTACCAGGCTCAGAAAGGTTAGGTAACTTGCCCAGAGCCACCCAGCCAATAAGTGAGAGAAATGGGTCTCAAATCCAAGGCTGCCTGACACCCAATTACATGTCACCTAGACACTCTGATGCCTCCATGCACCCTGGCTGGCACCTGTCCAAGCTAAGAGTTGCCTAGGGAAGTAGGAGAGGAGCAGGCTGGCCAAATATTTGATCAGCCATCATCATTACTGCCAAAGCCTACCAGCAGTGATTTTCCCTGGCCGTGTCCCCAGTGTGGGCTCTGGCCGCAGCTTCTCCCACTGCGCAGGGGCCTGGGGCCCCCTCTTATCTCTTACATGGCATATTTGCTACTATCCAATTTCATCCTTCAAATATTTAACTGGCCCCAAGACTCTGTGAGGTGCTGCCCTCAGCTCTTTTCACGCTCACGTGGTGTTTGCTTTGCACCCAAGCAGAAGGCCATTAAGGCCATGGCTCTCCCTGAGCCCAGCTGCCCCAAAGCTAATGGCCCAGTGCATGTGGTCAGGCCCCACTCTGGCCAGGCTGACTGGCTGTGTCTGCCCCCTCCTCCCAACCCCCCCCCCAACCACTCCAGGTACAAAATGGTCATCGAAGCCTGCTCCCTGCAGCCGGACATCGACATCCTGCCCCATGGAGACCAGACTCAGATTGGGGAACGGGTTAGTAGCAGCCTCTATGGGGTTTTGCACAAGGCAGGGCCAAGCTCCCCTGACCCCCACCATGTCCGGAGATGATTTTCAGGGAAAGCAGGTGACTGGAAAATAAGAGCGGGGAAAGGTGGAAGAGCTGCCTGCAGTGAGGTCAGAATGGTCACAAGCCCTGGGCTGCTGGCCATCCTCGACAGGTTTTGTGGGCTGGAGATGACTTGGTATCACCTTCGTTCATGCCTCACGTGTATTCTAAGGCCCACAGGATACTACGATAGACCCAGAATCATCTCCTTCATGTACCCTGGCCAGGTGGGGCCCCTCCTCCGTAAGCTCAGGCATATGGGTTCTCCCACAACTGTCCTTCTATATAATTTAAATCCCTACTTCCTGTGTCTGAGTTGTCACCGGTCAGATGGTCCCTACATGATGAATCTCCAAAGACGTAGGAATCCCACTCTCCACTTCGGAATGGATTTAGTAAACTTGTATAAGTCCCTCCTCTCTTCATGGTGAGGAGGGGTCCAAGAGGTGGAAAGAGCCAGGCCTCCCTCTCAAAGAGCTCACAGTCAAGAAGTGAGGGCCAGGACAGTCTTTCCTGAGGGGCTTTGAGAGTGTGACTTTTCCTCTCCTTCAATCACAGGGCATCAACCTGTCTGGTGGTCAACGCCAGCGAATCAGTGTGGCCCGAGCCCTGTACCAGCACACCAACGTTGTCTTCTTGGTGAGTATCTTAGCTGGTGTCCTCCTCGGGGCCCTCCATGACTCACTGCCTGGACACACACACACATACTACCACCACCACCACCACCACCACCCAGCCACTCCCTCTCCTGCCAGAGGTATCAGCTAATCGCTGATGGTGAAATTGAGGCAAGGATAGTGCAAATGACCCTCTGTGGACTTTGCACTGAACTCTGCAGCAGCCGTGAAGGGAGATGTGTGGTAATTACAGGCTGTCTCCTTATAGGACAGCCCGACTGTCGACACTTAGTTAGCCCCACTAGAACATGTGGAATGTATGGGCAGCTTCCCATCCCATGCCCGGAGCAGACATTGCTAATTGATCACAGCAATAGTAATAGAAAATTCAGCATTATCAATGAAAGCAATTCTGTGAAACCCCACATTAAGTTTCTTTGGGAAACTTAACTTGGCCTCAGAATCCTTCTCAACATAGCACTCCAGATAACCATTAACAGTCTAACATGATATCCCCTTATTAGCTATATCTGCCCTATTTCATGCCAAGTTCTGTGTTAGGTGCTTTGGTTGACACTGAGGAATTCAGAGAGCCAGCTCTTGGCCTCAAAGAGGTAGAGTCTATCTAGGGAAATAGATCTCACCCACACTTGAGAGCCACAGCCCAGTTGAAAGCCAAACTGTGGCACAGTCTTTGAGGAGACTTGTCTAAGGAGACAATGGTGAGGGCTAGAATAATCAGGGAGAACTTCCTGGAGGAAGAACTTGAAGAGGGGGTCAGTGAAACAGAAGGGAAGAGGAAGGCCATTTGGGTAGCGAGTCAGAAGAAGGAACATCGGGTCTCTGAACCTGGTTTTATTCTTTACCCCATCTGCCCTCAATACACATAAATGCTCCCCATGAAACACACTTCAAAATATAAAGGTTTGTAGTCTCTTTCACCCTCTGACATAGCCCTTTACAAAGTACCAACCTATTCATGGTCTTATGTGAGCTTTTGTTAGAAGAAGTAAAGTGGATATTGCCGTTTATTTCAGCAGCAAAGTTGTATTAAGCTCTTATTCTACCTGGCACGGGCATAAGGGGTGTTGGTTCTTGGGGTCCTCACAGGAGTGGACAGACAACTATCACAACTGGAATTGAGAGGAGGGAAGGCTAGGCATTGAAGTCAAGAAAGGACACAGGAAGAGCTAGGATAGAGCACTGAGGGATGAGTCACCAGGCAGACAAAAGGTAAAATGGCACTTTGGGCAGAGGAAAAATCATAGGTTAAAAACCTTGGAGTGGCAAGTTCTCTGGAAACCTGGAGTACAGGGAGCTTGGACAGGACAGATAAGTGAGACCAGACCGACGGAGCAGGTAGTAGAGGGCCTAGATCATCATGTTAAGGAAACTGGACTTCAGAGGCAATGGGGAGCTATTAAAGTTCGGGAGTCAGGAAGTACCTATGATTAAATCTGTTTGAGAGCAGTAACTGACAACAGCCACATTTTAAGATGAGATATCTAAAACCCAGAGAGGTTAAGTACATTGTCCAAGGCCATACAGCTAACCAGTGTCAGTCCCTGGACCGGAGCTGGTATAACTCTGAGGGGTTTTATTCTCTCTCTTTCCCCTCCCCCTCCCCTTGCCCCCACCTTCTCTAATCTGCCCAGGATGACCCCTTCTCAGCTCTGGATGTGCATCTGAGTGACCACCTGATGCAGGCCGGGATCCTTGAGCTACTCCAGGATGACAAAAGGACAGTGGTCCTAGTGACCCACAAGCTCCAGTACCTGCCACATGCAGATTGGGTGAGGGGCCACAGGAGGTCAAGCTATGGAGGGCCGAGGTGGGAGAGGCAGTGGGACATCTTCAAAGGAGTCAGTGTCTCTGTAGCTCTTCCTGATCGCTTCTCGGCCTTTTGGCTAAGATCAAGTGTAGCTCTTCCTGAGGGTCACAAAGCAGAAGAGATCCTTGCTGAATGGCTCCAAGCAGGCAGGGTCGCTCAGGCAAGTCCTATATAGGCCAAGGATTTGGTATCCCTTAGAGCTGCAGATGTTCCCTTCCTCACTTGGGGCCCCTGTGGGTACATGCAAGTCTGGCACCAAGAAGTCTCAGAAAGAAGCAGACACTCAATTCCTACCTTCTAGTTATGGCTTAGTTTGATGATTCATCTCCCCTGGCCTCGGGAATGCTTATTTGGATAGGAGAGCCATCTTCCTGCCCTCTGAGCCACTGAGGGTTGGAGGTATTTAAGTCAAGATCAGGTGGAAAATATGGAAACAAATAATGCAAGTCGTAGTGGAAACTTCAATGTTAACAATAGAATGCAATTTTGTGAAACCCCACCTTAACCAAATTCCTGTACTCCTCAATATGTAGACAACAGTTACTTCTCAATTAATTGGAAAACATTTAAAGATTATTTATTTATTTGACACAGAGAGAGATCACAAGTAGGCAGAGCAGCAGGCAGAGAGAGAAGGGGAAGTAGGCTCCCTGCTGAGCAGGACCCTGGGATCATGATCTGAGCCAAAGGCAGAGGCTTAACCCACTGAACCACCCAAGTGCCCTACTTGGAAAGCATTTAAACTTTGAGATTGAAATCATGTGAATTTAAAATCTGGGCCATGCAAGACTTCTGTATAAATTTGCTTCTGAAAACTGATCTTTAAGCTCATGCTAAATGGGCCTACATCTTCCTTCTACTTTTTAAAACTATTATAACAGGTGCAGAAGGTCTGTAACTGAGTTTCCATAGTGACCTTGGCAAGGCAGTTCAGAACAATCTTTAGTCCAAAGAAGGCAGACAAAGGCATGACTGGTTCCTTGACATGGGTTCCTTGACATGTCAGACAGCAAGACTCCCGGCATCGCACCTCATACCCCAGAAGCAGCTGGGTTGGTGGTGGGGGGAGATATAGGAGCTGGGGAGGATCTCTGAATTAATGACGAGTGTCTATGAATGGGAAACATTGAGTGTTTCAAATAAAATCAGTTTTATGATTTCGAAGAGGCATGGCCACACACCCTTAGACCAATAGGTACTTTGTCAACCACTGGTGGAACCTACCAGACGTGCAGTCAGGAAGTGCTAGAGGCAGCATGCAATTAGCTATTGAGTGTGTAAAAACAGCTGCCCCTGGTGGGATCCTAGCAAGGAATCAGATGGCTTGACTAAGAGCCACCAATTTGCTCTGCAAACCCTCTTAGCAATCCTGGGACAGCCACTGAGAATTATCTCCCAGAAGCACCATCCTCTAGACCGTGGGAGTGTGTCAGTGAGGACCACAGTGGGAAAGCCAGCAGCCAGTCATGGTGGGGGAGAGGATGAGTATGGGTCCCTCTCAGACTCCCCAGTGAGGTGGGGGTGTGACCGCCACTCCCCCTTCCCGTTCAGCCCCAGGGCTGGATCTGTTTCTGCCTTTCCAGATCATTGCCATGAAGGACGGCACCATCCAGAGGGAAGGCACACTCAAGGATTTCCAGAGGTCTGAGTGCCAGCTCTTTGAGCACTGGAAGACCCTCATGAACCGGCAGGACCAAGAGCTGGAGAAGGTGAGTATGTCCTAAGGGCAGGGCAGCCTCCCTCCGAGGAGAAGTTTCTGTTAGAACCTGAACACATAAAGGCCTTCCTGCCCTCATTGCCCTAGGGAACCCCCCAAAGGACAGACGTGAGAGCTGAGCGTGAACTCCCTCCTACCAGAGGAGGGCTGGTACTTGTTCTAGCTACTCAGAGCAGACTCAGGTGGATGCTTTCCCCTTATCCTGAAATAGTCAGAAACCATTCAGTTATAAAATTCCAGGGAATCAATTCAAACTGGCAAAGCAGAAAAGGAGAGAGGTAAAGACTTTCTGGCTCATGAAAGTAAAAAGGATCAGCTTCAGGTACAACTGGATCCAGGTAGTTATCAGAAACATGTTTCTTTCCTTCCTTGGCTCTGCTCCCCTCAGACCATCCTCATTCTCGTGGTGGCGAGAGAGCTGTCAGCAGCCTCGGGCTTACATTCTCCCAACTCAACACCTCCCTTTGCAAGAGAGTACCTCTATCACAACAGTACGTCAGAAATCCTCAGGCTAACTCTCCTTTGTTCACTTTGGTCCTGTGCCCACCTTGACTAAATCACTGTGTCCAGGGATGAAGAATGTGAGATAGGCCAGCCCTGGGTCTCGTCCTCAGCCCCAGAGCCAGGGAGAATGATCAGTCCACCTGAGTCACAGGGAGTAAAGAATATAGGAGAGATGGTCTCCCACAAGAACATTTGGGATATCGTTAGCAGATAAATGGGGAGGAGTAAATTCTGGCAAGAAAAACCTGTGTCTATCTGGACCTTCCCACAGGTGGGGGCACCCTGGAAACATGAGATTGGTCATTGCCAGGGGTGGCTGCCCTCCACTTTCCCTTTTTCCCTCTGCACATTCTGAGAACATTGACCAGGTTCCCTCTGTCTTTCAGGAGACTGTCATGGAGAGAAAAGCCACAGAGCCATCTCAGGGCCTGCCCCGAGCCATGTCCTCAAGGGATGGCCTCCTGCAGGATGAGGAAGAGGAGGAAGGTACACAGTGGGACTAGCAGTGAGATCATGGCCTGAGGTTTGATAGACCATGGGGAGACAAAGGTTCAGTATTCTGGGGGTGGTGAGATAGCGTGACTTCCACTAAATCCCTTCCCTTCTGTGTGCCTCGGTTTTCCCACCTGTAAGTGGGGATAACATGCCCCAGTTTTGCCCTCAGAGGGACGCGAAATGGGAAGCCACAAAGTGGGTTCTTGTGGCCTGCAGAGGAGGGAGCTGAGAGCGAGGAGGAGGACAACCTGTCTTCGGTGCTGCACCAGCGGGCCAAGATCCCGTGGCGAGCCTGTGCCAAGTATTTGTCATCCGCCGGCGTCCTGCTCCTGTCTCTGCTCGTCTTCTCCCAGCTGCTCAAGCACATGGTCTTGGTGGCCATTGATTACTGGCTGGCCAAGTGGACCGATAGCGCCCTGACCCTGAGCCCTGTAACCGGGAACTGCTCGCTCAGCCAGGTGCGGCCAGCTACCCTAGGGCTGGGGCCAGCGGGGGGAGAGGGCTGAGCCACGGACACCCCCAGGACCCTGCCTCATTCTCTGCCTGGCCCAGGAGTGCGCCCTTGACCAGACGGTCTACGCCATGGTGTTCACCGTGCTCTGCAGCTTGGGCATCGTGTTGTGCCTTGTCACGTCTGTCACAGTAGAGTGGACGGGGCTAAAGGTGGCCAAAAGTTTGCACCGCAGCCTGCTGAACCGGATCATCCTGGCTCCCATGAGGTACCCTCTCCTGAGCCATGCTGGGCTGTGGGCAAGTCACTGGTCTCTGGGCCTCAGTTTTCCCGTCTGTAAAGTGGACATATGCAACCTCGGTCACAGGCTGGAGGGGGTGGGGTTCAAGGAGACAGTGTGTGTGAAAGTGCCCTCCTTGGGGCAGAAGGCAAGGAAAACCAGCATTTACTCAGCCACACACGCTCATCTAACTGTCACGACAGCCCTTCAGCAGAGTGAGCGTCTGCAGGCTCCGCGTCATGTAAGTTTCCCTTCCCCGGGCAGGTACCATCTGCCCGTCGCCACCCACAGATTCAGCTCTCCCCCTCCTCCCTCAGCCAACCTGCAGGTTCCTACACTGGGGGCATAGGGACATGTTTTCCTCTCCTGCAATGGGATGGATAAAAATCCCAAAGGCCGCTTGATGGGAAACAGTTCTAAGGTGGTCCCTGCCCAATCGACTGGCTGACTTGGTTTTAAAGCACGATAGGCAAACAGATTATTTGGCCCCTTATCAATGCCAGGCCTCACCATCTGACGACACTTTTTACTTTTCAGTCTCATGAGCTTTCTGTGGCCCACACAAATGACCCCAATGTTTAGTCACCCTCTACTTGTCCCAGATCAGAGCTTCTGAAATCCTCTGGTTAGGGGTGGGGCCGTTCTGGGTCATGGTCAGAGTGATGACAACCAGAGTAGCCTCGCAGGGTCAGCCAGATGACAGGCTGTCCCCAGGGCCCGGTTCACCCTGGCAGATCATCCCTCTGGAGAAAACTCGATGTCCCCAGCGCAGCTGCTGAGCGAGGTAGGCTGAGCAAGCAGCTGAGGAAGGGGGCCGTGGTCATACAGGGGCTTGAGAGCCAGAGAAGTTAGTGAGCAGCGGCATCCCTTGGGCAGCTGTAGGAATTCTCAGGGACACAGGCCAGACAGGTATTGACAGACTTGCAAAGGGAGCCGCCCCAGGAAGCCAGACCCAGAAATGACCCCAGAGACACTAAAATGAAAGAAATAACTACCCTCATTCAATAAACAGGAAGGAAATCAATAAACGGATGACTAACTTCTTCTGGTTGCCTCTTAGGTTTTTTGAGACCACGCCTCTTGGAAGCATCCTGAATAGATTTTCAGCTGACTGTAACACCATCGACCAGGTACACAAGACTGGGACCCATTTCCCCAGTTCAGAGAGAGGCCAGCCCCCACACGTCTCTTCTCTGGGGCTGGCTTCCCCAGATCTGGTGCTCAGAGCCCTGTAAGACCAACCCAGTGGGTTCCAATCTGATTACAAGGCTGCCTGAGGGCCTGGGGCTGCCCCTGTGAAGCTGTCGTGATAAGACTGAGGGAAACCACAGCTTTGGCTTCTATCCAGTACCCCCTGGCTCACATCAGTAAGGTTCCAGTGTAGTCTGAACCAAGGTGACTGCTTCTGTGGTGAATATTCCTTTTGATTCAGCTTGTGTTTTTGGTTTATCATCGTACTAGATGGTGAGGAAACAAAGTTCTAATCCCTGCTCTCAGGGAGCCTACAGTGTAGTTGGAGAGATGAGACATGTGCCTGCGAGAGAGCAAAACATGGCGGCAGGTAACACACTGAAGAAAAACACCACAACTCACCTCCCTCTCTCACCTTCCCCTCCGACAGCACATCCCATCCACGCTGGAGTGCCTGAGCCGCTCCACCCTGCTCTGTGTCTCAGCCCTGGCTGTCATCTCCTACGTCACGCCTGTGTTCCTTGTGGCCCTCTTGCCCCTGGCCGTGGTGTGCTACTTCATCCAGAAGTACTTCCGGGTGGCGTCCAGGTGATGGCAGCCTTTGCCAGCCTCAGGGGAGTGGGGACGGGAGGTGCTCTGCGATGGGCAGTTGGGTACTCTTACTAGAGTAATCATCAGACAGTAGTAGAGTTGTGTTCCCCCTGGAAAGGAATATAGAAATGAAGGAAAGAGAGAGATTCATCTTCCACCAGCCTGATGTAACCATCTGTCAGAGCGCATGTGCGCACGCACTCATGCATATACACACGCGTGCGCTCACACACACACTCACACACTGCCATTAATAACAAAACTATTTCCTTAGGAGGTACGGTCAGGAGTGGAATTGCTAGGTCAGGATGTATACACATCTTTATGCCTTTTATTTTTCATTCATTTTTGCCAAAATCCTTCTCAGGAGGGTTGTAGGAGTCCAGTGACCAGGCTGGTTGCTGATGCATGAAATCGAGGGCACCTGATGGCAGGGGTGTTATGGCAACAGTACCTGCTGGGCTGAGGTACCTCCCAGCCCACGGTGGCCAGAGCGTGCCTGGGAGCCTTGACTCGAGAGAGCCTTTCACAGTGATCACATTTGCCCTCAAGAGCCTTCAACTCACACAGGCTCCTTTCCTACTCAAAATTTTCTAAGAACAGTCTCCAGAAGTTCTTTCTGGGAGTGATTCTGTTAAACTCATACGTCCAAATGATTGTCAGGAGAATCTGAAAGAATTTCTAGACCAGCGCTTATCAAACTGCCAGGTGCAACCTATCAGGGGGTCATGAAATCAGTATCATAGATCACAGCCAGCATTTGTAACAAATGAAATTGGGCAGAGCATGTCGGACTGTGTGCACAGAATATCAGTAAGTTTTGCTTCATGAAACCTTTGTTTGGGTCGTGTAGGAGTGTGTGTGTGTGTGTGTGTGTGTGTGTGCGCGCGTGCACTGATTTGGAGTATGAAATGCATTTCTTACCGCAGGTTATAATCAAAAGCTTAAGTACCTTTTCCAAGTGTACATAGTTGATTAGTAACTGGAGCCAAAATGCCGATTATCAATACAAACAATTAAATTTAGATACATTTTGATCACAGTTACATTGCCCATGTGGATCACAATTTGTATGCTGGATAGTGTAGCACCCAGAAGGAGCCCATCAGTGTTCACAGATCACTGTGGCTTTGTAAGCACTGTACAAGCTGTTTTACAAAGTTCATTCCTTCTGCCAGAGAAACCACCCTGTGCCCCAGGCATCCACTCTGCCCTGGGGACAGTCTGTTCAGGAACGCTTACTCCCGCATCCCAGCCTGATCTCCCTGGCACTGATGTGCTTGTCAAGGAGCAGCTGTGGGGACCAGGGGGCAACCTTGTTGCCGTGGAAACCTCTGGCATTTCCCCTTGTAGATACCGGCCCATGATGTGGGCTGGAAGGGGCTGGAAGCTTTGCGTTAGGTCTTTCTGCTCCTTTCGCTAGCGTCTCAAGGTTCAGGTTGCTCCCTGCCGCCCCACCCCACCCTTCGTGAGAGAGAACCCACCACGCCTGCCCTGCCTTACTGCAGAGTGAGGGACAGACACACATGGGAGGCAAACGGTGCCCGCAGTCACAGCGCCTGCCCTGGCATGCTGTTTGAGCATTTTGCTGGGGTGGTACCGCTGGCTTCCCTCTCTCTACAGGGGAGATGCTGAGATCTGGACAGGTGAAGCCATTTGCTCACACAGTGGTTGGGCAGGGGGAGCTGGGATTCAGATCCGGGCTGAGTCCTGTATCCCCCTCCTGACCGTTCTGCTCTGCTCCTTGCACAGGGACCTGCAGCAGCTGGACGACACCACGCAGCTCCCCCTGCTCTCCCACTTTGCTGAAACCGTGGAAGGACTCACCACCATCCGGGCCTTCAGGTACCAGATTTACCCCAAGGTGGGGGTGGGTGGGGTGGGGCAGGGGCCATGGGTCATGTGATTTGGGTGTCAGGGTTTGGCTTAAGAAGGCCTGGAACACGCGTCTCCCAACCCCTCTTCAGGCCCCGCAGCCTCAACAATGTCCCCCAGTGGGTCAGGTCCGGTGGGCTCCACTGTTGGACCCAGAGAGGAAAATCTCAGCCCTGCAGCCAAGTCCAGAGCCTCTGTGAACTAAGGCAGGACATAAAAAGAAACAAAGCTGAAAGTATTGCTCACATATCCACACTTGAAAGGGTTTTCCATCATGTGAGCCAGCCCTGAGGCCATCTGGTACTGAGAATCGCCAGTGACTTGGACACTGTAATTAACATGCCAGTCTCATTCATTCTGCACTGCAGTCCAAGACAGTCAATGTGGTTATTCCCATTTCCAAAGTAAAGAAGCTGAGGCTCAGAGGGACTGCACAGCCCCTCCTGTGCAAGGTCCTCTAAAGCCTGGACTTGAATCTGTCCATTCATTCTGTAAACAGGTACTGAGCTAAAACCCAAGCCAGGTACTAAAAAGATAGAGATGAGTCAGATGAGCCCTTGTCCTGGAGGCATTTATAATCCCAGCTCTGAGCCGGTCAGGAGAAACCCACATGACAGGTAGTCAGAAAGAAAGGGGAGTACAGACTATGGGATCATAGAAGGGAGGCACTCACCCAAGGCTTCATGGAGGAGATGTTGTTGGAGCCAGCATCAAAGGGTAAAGAAAAGTTCACCGAGCTGGGGGAATTCCCCCCCAAAACTTCAATGCCCCTGCTTCCTACCCTTGATCATGATATTGGGCTGGACAAGAGAATCTGAGGTCACCTGGGGAGTAGACAGGCCATTGCTCCCTGCCCCAGCCTCCATCTGATGTATTTGAGCATCTCAAAAAACAGTCCAGAGGCCCCTGCCCCAGATACTTGGACTCTGGTCTTTACGCCTCACTCAGAGAGTGATTCCAGATTATTTTTAGGATGACACAGCTGTGTAGGGTGTGACAGTAAGCATGCGACACCAAGTCCCATGTCCAGGAGTAACCCTAGGGCTCAAAGACCGGCCAAGAGAATTCCAGGAGGCTTGTGTCTCCTCCCTCCAAGCCCCAAAGCTCTAGGAGAGGTGCCCAGGCCCCCAATGCAGCACTTGTGGCCCCATTCACTCCCTGGGCCATCTGTGCCAGTGAAATGTCCTCTTAGGGGTCTTGTCTGAGTAAAGCAAAGTGACACAGAGTTCTGACCTGGCCTTGGCTCTGCTCCCTAGACGGGCCTATGCTGCCTTCCGCACAGAAGCCCCTTGGAACCTGGCATGACGCTCAGGTCTCCTCCGAGCCCCCTTCCTGTCTCAAGCCCACACTTTCCAGGTCCTTTGACTCTTGGGGCCACTCCCAGGCCTGGCCTCTACTCAGCCTTAGTACTGTTGCTCTTACGCAGGCTGTCCCTGCAGCCTTCGGGCTGGGCCTGGGGCAGAGGGATTGTGCCTCTCCTCCAGAGGGCCAGACCCTCTCCGTAGGATCTGAGAGGATGCCACCTCCCGTCCCCTGTGGTCAGTCAGGGGAGCCGCTGCCCGGTGAGGCCTCCCATGCCCTCTACACTGACACACTGGGAGATCTTTACATGTGGATGAAGGAGGTTTTGGTCCTCCCTGTGTGTGTTTAATTCATTGGCTTTTGCCCAGCAGCCTGCCCTGCTGAGAGCTGACTAGCATTCACTGATTGTGTGCCTAACACATGCCAGGCACTGTGCTAAGGGCTCTGTGTGTGTTATCGCACTGAATGCTCACAGAAGCCCCCTGACATGGCTTCAAGCAGCCACGCTCAACAGACAAGCCTGAGTCACCAACCTGAGGTCACGCACATGGTCAGAGCCAGTGCTAGGCCTGGAACCCAGGCCTCTGGGACCTTCTGACTTCTCTAGCAAGCCCTGTCTTTTCCCAGAAAAGTTTCCAGGGTACCTCAGCCCCCGACTCAGTGTTGGGCTCAGAGGCTATTTCAGCCCAGGTGGGAACAATTATTGTCCCCATTTTACTAGTGAGGAAACTGAGTCTTGGTCCTGACACACAGCCCTTAAGTAAGAAGGCTAAGAATCCAAAGTCTGCATGGCCCTACACTGGGACGCTCCACGTTCCTCACATCATCACACACCTATCCCCAGAGCCACACCTCCTACACACCTTCACACACACCCATCCCTCAGGCTTGCCTGCCACACACACGTGCACACGCAGGCAGACAGCTTCTCACGGGCTCATTCACAGCCTTCACATGGGGCTGCACACTTGCCTCAGCCACATCACACCACCGTGGCTGTGCGATCGTACACACTCTCGCACCTCAAAGACTCACTGGGCTGTCCTCAGACACGTGGGTCAGGCACAGCCCCTCCACCCAGAAGTAATCAAAGCAGAGCAAACACCTTGCAAGAGTGAAAAGCAAATGCACGGTTCAACTTGTCTTGAGCCCTCCGCATCCCCCGTTGTTTCCCTAAGGCCAGTGCTAAGACAGCTTTGGCTTCGATTTGTTCCTTCACTCATCATGAAACAAGCGCTCTCTGCCACCTCCTCTAGGCCCGGCCTAAGCCAGCCTGGGGTGAGGGGCTGGCCAAGGAGAATGAGGCCATGAGCCCAGGCTACGGAGAGAGAAAAACCAAGTCCACTCAAAGTAATGCAAGCAGAACGTGATAAGGGCACAAGCGAAGGAAAGAAGTCTCCAGAGTTCCTTCCTTGTACAGAGAGATCCCATCTACCTTAGAGGGTCAAGGAAGGTTCCATTTATTCATTCAGCAAGTATTTATTGACAGTGCCAGGTGCTAGGGATGCCCTGTGACCAAAACAGCCGTGGGTTCCATTCCCATAAGTTTACAGTCTCGTGAGGGAGATGAGCAGCTAGAGAAATGAACACATGAACAGAGGTTATGAAACAAACAGGTTGCAGAAAGGGAGAACAACAGTCCGGGAAAGGCCACCCTGGGGAGATGTCATTTGAGGTAAAGCCTGAAGGCTGAGAGGAGTCAGCCTTGTGAAGAGCGGAGGAGAAAGCATTTCCAGGCCAAGGGGACAGCGCGGGAAAGGCCCTGGGGTGAGAAAGATCTTGGTATTGTGACGAAACTGAGAAAGGGCAAATAATAAATGATCGTCATTTCTGTGGCTGCAAAGCAGTGAGCAAGGGGATTTGTGGCATGGAGGGAGCTCCCACAAGCTCCCGGCAAGGAGCTGGCTCTTTGGCCTCGGAGCCATTGATATTCTAAGCAGGAGAGAGATGGGATGTAATTTATGATTTATAAAGATCATGCCGGCTGCTGTCAGCAGAGCAGGGGAGACCACAGGTAGACCTACGGGGAAGCTGACGCAGTAGGCCCGGTGAGTTTGTGGCGGACAGCAAGCAGGAGAGAGGCCTACTTTGGAGGCAGAAGTGAGAAGTCTTATAGAGGGATTGGTTGTGAATCCAGATGATTCCTCGGTTTCTGGCCTGGTCGTGTAGGTGGTCAGAAGGTGTTTTACTGTAATAGCGAGACCCTAGGGAGAAGAATGGGTCTTGGGCTGAAAGCAGGAGTTTAAAGTAGGTGGGAGTCTGGACAAGTCTGAATCAAGCAGCAGGGTCCTGGGAGGGCCCACCGGAGGGGAATGGACTGCAGATGGTCAGACACGGCATGTTTCCTGGCTGCTTCTCTATAAGTAAAGAGAGGCCTGGGGGCCATGGAACCTTCAGACCCTCCCCATCCTCCCCCCAGGTATGAGGCTAAGTTCCAGCAGAAGCTCTTGGAATATACGGACTCCAATAACATCGCCTCCCTCTTCCTCACGGCTGCTAACAGATGGCTAGAAGTCCGTATGGCAAGTCCACCCACCCCCCAACCCCCGGGCCCCAAGACAAGGGCTTCTGATAGGGATGTGGAGCCAGAGCAAGGGCCAAACACGGACGAGATGGCAGGAAGAGAGGGTGGGATCGCAGCTCGTGTGTGCATACAGGGCAGGCACCAAGTCCTCCTGTTCTCCCAGCCCCGGCTTCCCTCCCTGTGTCTGGCCAGAGCCTCCTCTTCCCCATCCCCGCCCAGCGGCTTGTGCACCTGAGGTGTGCACCAGTAGCCAGAAGAGCTGTGTGTTCCACTGTGATGAGTGTGTGTCTGAATCGGGCCGTAAGACCTGTGTAGGCCAGCTGGGGAGGCTGCCTGGTCAGGCCTGCGCAGATGGCTGGGGGTGGGCCCCAGAAACGTGTGCACACATTGTCTCCTGGGGCTCCAGCCCTCAAGGCCTCCTGCATGTCTGATGACATGTAGGTGTGTTGCTGGGCTGGGGTAGAGTCTCTGTTGAGTTTCTCCCCTCCCTGAAGGGAGTGAGGTGCATTGGGGGGGCCCTGTGGCTTCGACCCCTGAGGGCCCACACCGGGTCGCCTCCCTCCACAGGAGTACATCGGTGCCTGTGTGGTCCTCATCGCAGCCGTGACCTCCATCTCCAACTCCCTGCACAGGGAGCTCTCGGCTGGCCTGGTGGGCCTGGGCCTTACCTATGCCCTAATGGTAAGTAGCAGCAGCAGACCGGGACAGCGGAGGGCTCAGATGTCAGCACTCAGGGAATCTCAGAGACGCCCTCCAGGCCCTACCCCAAGCTCCTGTGAGTCTGATGCAGGCAAGACCCTGTGGGTAGGAGGGCTAACCCAGGGCCAGGGCCCCAGACGGGTAGTGAGTCAGGATCCATGTTCGTTGTAACCCCCTGGGCCTCCAAGGGAGACCCCTGAAGAGCCAGCAGAAGACACTGAGGGCCCCTGGCCCACACAGAAGAGCCATCCTGGTGGCCGGGGTTAGGCCAAGCGCTCGCTGACTCCCCACAGGTCTCCAACTACCTCAACTGGATGGTGAGGAACCTGGCAGACATGGAGATCCAGCTGGGGGCCGTGAAGCGCATCCACGGGCTCCTGAAAACAGAAGCGGAGAGCTACGAGGGGCTGCTGGGTGAGAGGCCCAGACGAGGGGCGCGTCAGGGGGAGGGGGGCCCTCCTGGATACCGGCTGCCGCCTGAATCTGCTGGCTGAGCCCCGGTCTGGCCCCCAGCGCCCTCCCTCATCCCGAAGAACTGGCCCGACCAAGGGAAGATCCAGATCCAGAACCTCAGCGTGCGCTACGACAGCTCCCTGAAGCCGGTGCTGAAGCACGTCAATGCCCTCATCTCCCCGGGACAGAAGGTCAGTGGGCTGCAGGGCGGAGGGCGGGGCGGCCCCCCCAGTCAGCCCGTGGGTCCCTCACACTGACAAGGGTCGGACCACCTCTCCCCCATTCCCTCTTCCGTGCTCCTTCCGCTGCCCTCACTCACCCACCCAGGAGACGGACACCCCAGATTCCCTGGCTGCTCTCCCCGGGCACTGCCCCTGACCTTCAGAGCAAGTCTTTGGGACAGACAGTGAGGCCCCTCGCTTGTCCTGCGGAGGGAGCCGCGGCCTGGCACTCTGACCCAACTCTCTGATGGATTGCCTCCTCACACCCCACCCCTGCTCTGACAGGGCTCCCTTCCTTCTGTCTCTTTGTCTCTGTCCCTCTGTCTTTGTCTGTGGCTGTTGATTTCACTCTCCCTGACATTTAGATCTACCTCTCTCCCTGCCTCTGGCCCTTCCCATCTGTCCCCTACCTTTCTCGTCCTTCTGGGTCGTCATTTCTGTCTTTGTACTGGTTCCTTATTGTCTTTTCCTTTGGTACCGTGGGCCGGGAAGCCATGGGGTCAGAGATGACCTCAGTTTAAGGCATGGCACACAGATACACCCCTGTAAACCCCAATGAGCCACTCCCGGGCCCCCCGTCCCTTACCCACACACATAGACTTTGCACCACTGTCCCCAGCTCCCCTGCAGCCCCGTACCAGGCACAGCAAGTCTGACACCCAGGCCCAGGGAAATGGACATCTTGCCCTGCACTTGCTTGCGGGTCCCCAGGAGAGGTCCCTCTGGACCCAGAAAGCAAGCCCAAAGCCAGAACCCAGCCCTAGCCAAAAAGAAGCTAGTCAGAAAGGCAGGACAAAGAGATGCTGTGAGCTCCGGTGCCCGCACAGCCCGGAGTGAGCACCAGCAGGTACTCACCGTGTCCCTGCTCCTCTTTCCAGATTGGGATCTGCGGCCGCACAGGCAGTGGGAAGTCCTCCTTCTCTCTCGCCTTCTTCCGCATGGTGGACATGTTCGAAGGTGAGTGGTGTGACAGGCACCCCACGTGTGCCCGCAGCCACCAGGTAGGACCCCAGTCCTGGTGTATGGTCAGATGTCACAGGAAGCCCAGCAATCACTGCCTCTCCACCCCCCACCACATCCTCCATGGGACCCATGCTCCCAGGCTGAACCTGCCCCTGGCACCACCCACTCCCCCGACTCTTTCATGTCCCACCTGTGTTACTGTCTCCACACAGGGCGCATCATCATCGACGGCATCGACATCGCCAAACTGCCACTGCACACCCTGCGCTCCCGCCTCTCCATCATCCTGCAGGACCCCGTCCTCTTCAGCGGCACCATCCGGTGAGCCCCAACACTCCTGCAGTCCACCACGCCGTCCCAGGCTCGGGCGTCTGGGAGCTGGAGTGCGAGGAGGGCTGGTGGGCGAGGCCCAGAGCCCTCAGCTGGGTACCCGTTGCAGGGCAGGCAGCCCTGCTCAGGCTCTGGGCACCGTGGGCTGGCCTGGTCCCTCACACTTCCACCCTTGGGCCTTTCTCTCTCCTGTGAGCCCCAGGCGGGCGCTGGTAGAGGCAGCTCCCTGGCTTGCTGCCCCCCTACCTTTAGCCAGGCACTCTGAAGCCATCAGTTCTCACTCACTGCTCCCTTCCCCAGCCTTGACCTCTGCCGGCCCCCGGGGATGAGCCAGCACCCTGCTTCCCTCTCTAAGGGGCTTTCTGTGACCCCCTCCAGATTTAACCTGGACCCGGAGAAGAAGTGCTCTGACAGCACACTGTGGGAGGCGCTGGAGATCGCCCAGCTGAAGCAGGTGGTGAAGGCGCTGCCCGGAGGCCTGGGTAACTACTCGGGGAGCAACAGGACAGCACTGGAGGACATCGGAGGGCTAGGAGAAAAAACTCACGCCCGTGTCTGAAGTTTGCCCAGGGTTTGGTCTAGGGTCTGGCAGGACCCCAGACACTATCCTGTATGCCCTTTTACCTTACAGAAGCCCAGAGAAGTCACGTGAGTTGTCCCAAGCCACACGACTGGTCAGTTCAGGGGCTAACTTCTCCAGAGGAAACTGGGGCGAGGGGGGAGGGGTGACAGCAGTTGTCACTGTGAGACACGGCTTGCAAGTCCAGTGTATTTTGCCCTGCCCATGGCTGCCACCAGCCTGCCCAGCTCTGCCCTGAGGAAGGAGAGGACAGAAGGGGACATCCCAGGCAGGGGTCACTCCTCCAGGGTACAGGGAAGACTCTGCCCCCGCCCCCTGCAGAGGACAGCAGGGTCTTGATGTATTTGCCACAGCCCCCGTGGCAGTGAGGGCCAGCCAAGCCTTGGCTTCAGAGACTCAAGCCACTGGTGCCCTCACACAGCTCCAGCACCCACACACTCAGTGCACAGGCTCTCTCTCCGAACAACCCGGGACCACAGCCGCGCTCTCCTGCAGAGAGCGCTCTTCTCTGTAATCCTTGCAGATGGCACCTGTGTCATTAGGTCGAGTGCAGCCGCCCTGCACACCCCCGGCCTCGTGACACACCCATGCATATTTGCCCTGTACATACATTTCCTAATGCCCTTAAGCCATGGTGTCTACTAAACTCCCAGCACCAGACTAACTCAGCCCCACTCTGCCTCCCCGGGGCTGTTTATTTCAGATGCCATCATCACGGAAGGCGGGGAGAATTTCAGCCAGGGCCAGAGGCAACTGTTCTGCCTGGCTCGGGCCTTTGTGAGGAAGACCAGCATCTTCATCATGGACGAAGCCACGGCCTCCATCGACATGGCCACGGTCGGTCAGGAGCACAGCCGTGGGGTGGGGTCTTGGAGGGAGATATCATGGGGTCTTAGGGTGAAATTTGCACAAAGTGGTCCCAAAACTCAAGTCATCTTTAACATCAAGGGCACCTTGAAAGGGAGAGGGTTGGGGCACATTTCTAGCTCACAAACACACAAGAGACTCACAGAAACTTCATACTCATCACCTGCCACACAGCCCAGCCAGACACATGCACAGCACACACACACACAGAGCTGAGCCCCCAACAGCCTGAGCCCAGCCCCTGAATGCTAGAACTTGGTTGGTCCTATGGAAACAAGGACCAGACAGATGGAGGGAGGCGTGGGCTAGGATTGATCTCCCATGGGAGACGAACTGCAGCTGTAGGCCCCCGTCCCCAAAGCCAGGCCAAACCCTATCCCCGAGGCAGATGAGCCAACCAGTATTGCTCCCTCCTGGCAGGAAAACATCCTCCAGAAGGTGGTGATGACGGCCTTCGCAGATCGCACCGTGGTCACCATTGCGGTAAGGGGCCCCTTGCTGCGGTGCAGGGCCACACCCAGAGAGAGGGCTGGCCGCTAGAGGCTGCCATCAGAGGGCAGCCACCACACTCACCTGGGCCTGGTAATCAGGAGAAGCCCCTGAAGTGACGGTGCAGAATCTGGAGGGCTTGCAGGGAACGTGGACCGCAGGAAACGGGGTGGGTGAGGACTTCCCTCAGATCCCCCTCTCTTTCCCCAGGTTCCAAGGCCCACCCCTACCCCAAGGTCCCAGGAGCTAGGCTAGGCTACCTACTCTATAGGTAGTAGGGGTTGGGCTATGAGGTGATCTCTGAGTCTTGAAGCCCAGAGGTGAGAGCAGAGCTGAGACTTGGTAAGGGGAGAGGGTATCATGAGTGAACAGAGTGCTTGGGGTCACAGCCACCCCAGGGAAGGGCAGTGGCCACAGAGATGGGACATTCCATCTACATGCCTCCTCCCCTGAACTGCAGGAGGGACACCCTCAGCCGCCCCTCCCTTTACCACCCCCCACCCCACCACCCTGACCAGCACCCCCTGCCCCACCCAGCACCGTGTGCACACCATCCTGACTGCAGACCTGGTGATTGTCCTGAAACGTGGCGCCATCCTTGAGTTCGACAAGCCAGAGAAGCTGCTCAGCCGGAAGGACAGCGTCTTTGCCTCCTTTGTCCGTGCGGACAAATGAGCCCCTGGAGCCCAAGTGCCACCCCGCGCCCCAGCCTCCCCCGCGCCTTCTCCCTCTGGGGCTTTCTAACTGTAAATCACTTGTAAATAAAGAGATTGATTGTTTCCTACTGGAGGCCTCAGGTCTGGTGGGCAGGGACAAGGTGGCCTGTAGGTCCGGTGGACATGAGGCTGTGTGAGTGTGGCCAGAAGTGCATTTTCTTATCTGTGAAATGAGGTTTGCAGTAGTCTGCTCAGGCATAACAAAATTGCGGCCGAAGAGACTTAAACAGAAATGTCCTCTGACAGATCTGGAGGCAGGAAGTCCAAGATCAAGGTGTCATAGGTTTGGTTTCTCCTAAGGACCTACTTACCTCCTTTACAGGCCCTATCTCCAAATACTGTCATGCTGGGAGACATCAACAGGAATTTAGGGCTCTAACAAATAGATAGGGGGGCAGACACAATTCAGTCTGTAACAAGGGTTATCACATTTTTTGTGATTATCTCATTAGACAAAATAGCCCCCTTCCTTCTCACTATATATCTTGGATTAAAATTGTGGGGTACCCTGGATTAGTACCACTTCCATGACAAATGACAGGAACCCAACTCAAAGGGGCTTACCTAAAAACTGGAATTTATTACCCTATGTGATGGAGAAGGTCTGGAGGTGTACTACTTCAGGCATGGCTGGATCTAGCCGTCTGACCACAAGCATGTGTTTCCATTTCTGGGTTCTTTCTTCCCCTCCCTCCATGATGACAAATGGCCACTTGCCCCTCCAGTTTATACCCTACCACTCTGAAAAAGAGTCCCAGCAAAATTCTTGGGAGCAAATTTCAATGGACCAAGTTAGGTCATACCCCTACCTCTACCCAAGCACTACGGTCAGAGGGATGGGCTACACTGACTGGCTAGGCCCAGATCACATGTCCCCATCTGTGGCACCCACGGAGAGGCATTCAGAATGGAGGAAGGGTGGTCCTTCAGAGGGAAGCACGATGCATATACCACAAGTCACCCAGGTAGTGTCTGGAGATGCTGAGACCCAGACACTGGGGAGATCAAAACAACAGATATCCTTAGATTCCTTCAGCATCATAAAGCAGGAATGCATAGCTCCCCGAGCCCAGAAATGGCAGGTGCTCATTTACGTTTTAATCATATCACGTTTTAATCATTTTCACATTGACTCCAGTACTGGCTATCCCAGCTCTAGGGTGCAGAACCAGGAGTCTTAGGACTGTGTCCCTCTTGGTTGCTATGGGATCAGAGCAATGTAAGGACAACCCTCCAGTCACTGGAGAGAGGCCCAACACAGACCTCTTGGATATTCCAAGAGCCAGAGGGAATCAGGAAGTGAGAATTCTGTAAGACCTGGTAGGCTGCCTAGGGGAGGCAAGATGTGATTTGAGCATGAGAAAGGTGGGAATGAGACAGGCAGAGTTAGAGAAAATGGCCCATGGGGCAGGGGGTGGGGGCATAGGATCATAGGGCCTTAAATGCCAGGATAAGGAGTCTGGGATAAGCCCATGAACAAAAGAGAAGTGGAGAAGGTTTCTGAGTGAGAAAGGAGCTGACAAATTCAGTATTTGGGGGAGTTGACTATAAGAAGGTAAGGATGGAGGAGGGCAGGAGGCTGAGCTCTTTGGGTAAGGGGCCCACCCTCCTAGGAAGGGCAGAGCAGGTAATAGCTGAGGCCTCAGGGCCACGCTGTGAGGCAGGGCCTTGCCTTTCCAGCTCTAAGATGTCTCTAGGGGCCACCCTCTCTACCAAAAGGCCGCCTAAGAGCAGGGCCTGGGAAAGGAGAAGATTCTTAACCCCACCCCCACCTTGTGCCCACTACACCCCACAGGATTGAAGGGAAGTAGCAGGAATAGGGCAATGTCCATACTGAAGTCTTACAGAGATGCCCAAGGCCATTCTGGCCCAAACCTCTCTATAGTATCCCTGATGGCCTGCCAACTTTGACTTGGATACTCCAAAGATATGGGTCATCTCTGGTTATTAGAACTGACTCTTGCATATGTGAAATCACAGCCTGCCTCCGTTCCACTCAGTGACTATACTGGTTCTATACTTTGGGTCACATAAAACTATTAGTCCACCCTCATTGGACTCCTGGGGTTTCTGCACTAGTGCCCAAACTCCCTAGGGGGCTCTCTAAGGCTCCTTTTCCAGTGGCTGAACAGATGTAGTTGCCTCAGAGTTTTCCTGTGTAACCCTGTCTCCTTGAACTCTCCCACTCTGATCATCCTGTTCTCCCCTCCCCACTCTAGGGACTACATCTTTGTTAATACAGTCCAAGCTCACACTTACCCTGAGTAACAGTGTTGACTCTGCCTACAGATGAGTATGAGACAGAAAGGAAAACTCAATATGAAAATCACATGTGCCCCACTGTGGTCCATATCCCCACTGTCCCTATCTTGGGGCCCTGCCTCATGCTCCCACTCCAACAAATGAACACACATGGGTCAGGGCTACATAAATATCTGAGCCTCAGAGGGGGGATGGGGCCATTACTGTCCCAACAACAGAGACCCAGCAGGTTTTCTCTCTCAGCTGAGAACTGGGGCCCAAGCCACAGGGCAACCCTAGACTGATGCCTGCAGTAGAAGCACCACTCATGTTCAGGTCAAGAGCTCGAGTCCCCCAGTTCCCAAGCCAACCCTAATACAGCCCCTCAGACCCACGTTCCTCCCATTACCTAAGGTTTAAGAGACCAGGCAGCAGGTGTAAGGAGGTGTAAAGCAAGTGTCCGTAGCTCAAACTCTCTTTAAAATACAGGGGCGTAGTTGTGGAATGATTAAAAAGATGCAACCACCCAGCCTTCTGGGCTTTTGCGAATCTGTTCCGACAGTGGCTAGTTAAGATCCATTATTTTCTGGGGAGGGAGTCCGTGGCTTTCATCAAATTCTCAAAAGATCTACGACTCAGAAGAGATTAAGAACATCCCCAAAGAGAAGAAGCAGTCAGTTGAGGAATCCTCAGGCCACCTAACCTCTTGCGGTCACCGGTTTGGTGACGCAGCTCCTCAGAGCCTCCTCTCGCTGGGAACCTGCAAAGCCCAGTGCTGCACGAGAGGTGCATACTGGCGCCCCTGAGAATGGGAAATTGGAGGAGGAAAGGCAAGCCAACTGAGGCTGCAGTCCTCAGACTGAAAGGGCGGGTCGCGGCGCCCCTCCCTGTCCCCGCGTGGGCAGGAGGAACCTCTTTTTGTCCCTCTGATTGGGCAAACCTTCCCGGCCACACAGAATTTGTAACAGGAAGGCGGGGCGTGGAGGTGGGTGCGAATGACAAGGGGCGGGGCTTGAGCCCGTGCCCGCCCCTCCTCCAGCTCAGGAATAGGTCGGGCTCCCCCTGGCGGCTCCGGTCCCCCACTCCATTCCTCCGGCGCCCCCGCCCTCAATCTTCTGCCCCCATCTAGTACAGGTCGGTCTCAGCGGACCAACGGACAGACAGGCGGACGGACGCACGAACGAAAGGACGACCCGCTGGGAAGCCCGGGCAGCAGTGGGGGCGGGGAGGCCACGGCTGCGGCTTGAGGAGCAGGAGCAGGTGCTGCGGCGACGAGCGGGCGGGGCAGGACGGAGCGGAGCGCCGGGCGGGGGCGCGGCGCCGGCTTGCGTGGGCCGGCGAGGAGCCGAGAGGCCGCGACCGTGAGTGAGCCCGGCCAGGTTGCGCTGTGGGCGAGGGGATCTGGAGTGGAGTCGGGTGGAGTGGTGACTCTGGAGGGCACAGGATCCCAAGGAGACAGAAAGGACAGAGCTGGAGGGGGATCCGACCGGCCGCGGGGGCGCTGCGGAGGGTGGGGTAGAAAAGGGGGCATACCTGGAAGCGAGACGGGGGGTCGTCAGAATATGAAGCTGGAGCTTGGAAGGGGGCCCGGGAGCAGAAGTGAGTGAGGCGGGAGAAACGGTGGGGGTTGTGTGAGGTCTGGCGAGTTGGGAAGATCCAGAGGTGCTAAGTTCCAAGGTAGAGGAGGTGGGTTGAGAAGGAAACCCAGGTGGGGAGAAGGAGCCTCGGCGGGAGGCCCAGGGAAAGTCCGCGGTGGGAGAGAGTTGAGCTGAGATTCAGGCGAGGTGGGGAGCAGGCCCAGGCCTGGTAGGAGGCTCACTAGGCAGTGGGCAGGCGGGCCCAGGTGTGAGGCTGGTTTAAAGAGGCAGAGGCCAGTCGGAGGTGAGGAGGAGTCTGGTTGAGGCAGCATCTGAGAAGTGAGGCCAGCACAGACTGAGGGTGGTTCCGCAGTGGAAGGGCTCCCCGCGGAGGAAACCCCACCGTGAGGCCCAAGGCTTGGTCAGGGGAGCGCCCCCCATGGGGGAAGCCTCTCCCCGGTGGTTGCTGGAGCCATGCTGTCCCGAAAAGGCATCATCCCTGAGGAGTATGTGCTGACGCGGCTAGCAGAGGACCCCGCGGAGCCCCGGTACCGAGCCCGAGAGCGGAGGGCCCGCTTCGTGTCTAAGAACGGCAATTGCAACGTAGCCCACAAGAACATCCGAGAGCAGGGCCGATTCCTGCAGGACGTATTCACCACGCTGGTGGACCTCAAGTGGCCACACACGCTGCTTATCTTTACCATGTCCTTCCTGTGCAGCTGGCTGCTCTTTGCCATGGTCTGGTGGCTCATTGCCTTCGCTCACGGTGACCTGGCCCCTGACGAGGGCACCGTTGTGCCCTGTGTCACCAGCATCCACTCTTTTTCCTCTGCTTTCCTTTTCTCCATTGAGGTCCAGGTGACCATTGGTTTTGGCGGGCGCATGGTGACCGAGGAGTGCCCGCTAGCCATCTTGATCCTCATTGTGCAGAACATCGTGGGGCTCATGATCAATGCCATCATGCTGGGCTGCATCTTCATGAAGACGGCCCAGGCCCATCGGCGGGCCGAGACCCTCATCTTCAGCAAGCACGCTGTCATCGCAGTGCGCCACGGCCGCCTCTGCTTCATGCTGCGCGTGGGTGACCTCCGCAAGAGCATGATCATCAGTGCCACCATCCACATGCAGGTGGTGCGCAAGACCACCAGCCCCGAGGGCGAAGTGGTGCCCCTCCACCAGGTGGACATCCCCATGGAGAACGGTGTGGGGGGCAACAGCATCTTCCTCGTGGCTCCTCTCATCATCTACCACGTCATTGACGCCAACAGCCCACTCTACGACCTGGCGCCCACTGACCTGCACCACCACCAAGACCTCGAGATCATTGTTATTTTGGAAGGTGTGGTGGAGACCACAGGCATCACCACCCAGGCCCGCACCTCCTACTTGGCCGACGAGATCCTCTGGGGCCAGCGCTTTGTACCCATCGTGGCCGAGGAGGATGGCCGCTACTCCGTGGACTATTCCAAATTTGGCAACACCATCAAAGTGCCCACGCCGCTCTGCACGGCCCGCCAGCTTGATGAGGACCGCAGTCTGCTGGACGCCCTGACCCTCGCCTCCTCCCGTGGCCCCCTGCGCAAGCGCAGCGTGGCTGTGGCCAAGACCAAACCCAAGTTCAGCATCTCTCCGGATTCCCTGTCCTGAGCCCTGGTCGCTCAGGCCCCCACACTGCTTGTGTGCACAGAGGCCGTGTGTATGGTATGTAGGGTGGGCGTGGTGTGGGCCCCTTGCCAGGCCAGGTCCTGGTGTGAGGCTGGGCCCTCTTCAGCTCAGCCTCCCCCCTGCCGTTAGCCCATGGTGTTACAAGGCACTTGTCACTACTCTATTTCTGGCCTCAGAGGAAGCCTGTGCTGGGTTATTTTTGTCTCTGCTCCTCCCCAGCTCGGGACTGGCTCACCCCCCCACCACCCCTGTCCCCAGACTGGGGAAGCTGTGGGAAGTGTTGGACCCTAAAGTTGGGTCTCCCGCCAGTTCTGCCTCCCCATGATCAACTGACTGCAGGCCTGGGCAGGGGAGGAACAGTCCCCGGATTGGCAACCTACTGCTCTGTTTTGGTGACCCCAAGAGACGACCAGCCACTCTTGGTCCCTGAAGAAGAGATGGCCTAATGGGTGGGCCCTGCCAGCTGGGGAGAGCAATCAATGAAGGAGTGTATTCCAGCTGGAGAATTAGAGGTGTGGAACCGACACAGACAGGGAAGGCTGAGACTGATCAGACTCCCCTCCCTGAGGCCGACCCAGATCAGGAGGAAGTGGTGTGAGGACACGCAGCTCTGCTGAACCTTGGTCAGGCACAGGAAAGAGGAGATGGGCCCCTGTGCCCCTGCCCTGTGCCCTGACAGCAAGGCTTCTCTGGGGAGGGGCTGCTGAGCCTGCCTGCTCCCATTCTGTCTCTGCCCCCATTCTGTCTCTCCTGGCTGAGGAGAGAGGTCGAGGGCCCACATACAGATTGAACTCTGGCTCCCCACCAGTGACTGTCACTCACTATCTGTCCAGAGGGGGCTGTGAAGGGTCTTTGGGTCACTAGAAAAGGAGATGTTGGAAAGCTCGGGCTGCCGGGGGTGAGTGAGGCCTCTGATGCAAAGAGGCCTTTGGTCCTTATGGGCTTGACCCCAGACAGGGCTCCTGGAGCAGAGCTACATACACCTGCTGGGGATTCTGCCTTCTGTGCTGTCAATAAAACCTCCCTAAACGCTGGGCAGTTCTTGCTGGGGAGGGAGGGGGCACACTGGTGGACAGGGAAGGCAAGGGCTGACAGCTGCTCGCCCACTTTCCAGAAGTGCCACAGATCCTAGCCAGGCGGCCAGAAAAAAGACCTGAGGTTGACCCTTAGCACCCAGTTCAGAGAGACTTGAGCTTTCTGCCTCAGCCCGCCCAGCCCTGCCAGCCTGTCTGGCCATCTCAGTTCTGGAGCACCTACCAGGCTTAGAGCCCTCAGCTTGACCTCCACTCCTGGGATTTGCTGGAAGGTGGGGTGCTCAGGGAAGAGGTGGGCCCATCATATGCATTACTGTACAGGGATATTGCAGGTTTGGTTCCAGACCACCACAACAGAACAGATACCGCGATAAAGAGAGTCAAATCAATGTTTTGGGGTTTCTCGCCGCATATAAAAGTTATGTTTACACTATACTGTAGTCTGTTAAGTGTGCAATGGCATTATGTCTAAAAAAACAATGTATGTACCTTAATTAAAAAACACTTTATTGCTAATAAGTGTTACCGATAGTCTGAGCCTTCAGTGAGTTGTAATCTTTTTGCTGGAGGGTTTTGTTTTGTTTTGTTTTGTTTTGTTTTGTTTTGTTTTGTTGGAGGGTCTTGTCTTGATGTGGATGACTGCTGACCAGTCAGAGTGGTGGGTGCTGAAGGTTTGGGGGGCTGTGGCAATTTATTTTTAAATTAGACAGTAATTAAGTTTATCACATCAATCAACTCTTCCTTTCACGAATGAAAGAGATTGTGACATGCCCAAGTCTGTGACTACTTGAGGTCAGGAACTATATCTGATTCAGCACTGTGCCTGACACTGAGTAAGTGCTAAGTGAATGAATGAATGAATGAACGAATGAATGATAGGACAATAAGCCAGCATCACTGTTGCTGTTTGGGGTCTGCAGTGGGCTTTAGCAGGATCAGTGAGAGCTTGGCCTGGGCTACTCCAGAGGCAGGGCTGAAGAGCCAGGAAGTTGCTGCTGCTGGTCCAAGCTCTAAGCTGCCCCATCCTGCACCCACACAGTCCCCCGACGTTAACCAGTTTGTGGTTTAGAAGAGAAGGAAGGAGAAGCTACTCAGAGTCAGCCCAGAGTTCTGGAGACAGTGCCCGGTTTCTGGGACTCAGCTTGGCTGTCCATAAGACCAGGAGAGGGGCCAGACTCCCTTAAAGCGAAGCTGCTCAGCAGCAACTTTCTTGGGACCCCATTCAAAGTAACCTTCCTCCACCCCCTCCGAGGTAAATGGCTGGTGACGGTGAACCCAGAGAATTGAGGGCTCAGCGCCACCTGCTGGCCACAGTAGCCACCTGCTGGCTATTGGATCAGAAAATCAGAGTCACTGATCCCAGTCTTTCCACCCCTAAGAGAGACCTCCTAGCTTTAAGGCTTAGTTCGGGGAGGAACTGGAAAGTTCCAGGCATGGAGGGAGCTGCTAAGCTCAAAAGGGAAGGGAAGCCAAGCTACCATAGTCCTAGAGTGAAACTGAATTCCTGGTCTGGAAAAACTAGCCCACTAGCCATGCTAGAAACCTGCCCAGGACTGACACCGGGACCTGACAGACTTTCTGCTGGAGAGGACACACCCAGTTTCTATAAGACCCACTTTAACTCCCCAGGTGGCATCCTTCCAGCTCCATCCTAAACTTGAGATCCTCCCCAACATCCTTCCCTAGGGGTGGTGAGGAGTAGAGTAGCCCCTGGTTCCCCACAGCTCTCTGAGCTCACCTCTGAGGTCTCCCCAGTTTCGGGTATCAGACACCCTATGTTGTGTGAAGACACAAATTCTGCATGTCAAAGTTATGTTCACCCCAGATAAGGGCAGGTCTAAAGCACAACAGATCTGTTCCAGCTTGAAAGGAGCTGGGAAAAGGCAGAGTGATGGGGTTAAAGTCAATTGGGTTCCAAAGAGTGGATTTGTTGCACTTATTGGCATCCTCTTTGCCATGTCCACCTGCCTGGGGCATCATATATACCTTCATGGACAGGGAAGAAGGTGTTACCTCCACGCTCCCCTGTTTCCCCTCTGGGAAAGCCCCACTCTGGATTGGTATGAAAGGTAGAGTGCCTAGACTGGCCAGCTTGGGTGCAAGGAGTGCGAACTTCTGCCTTTCCCTTGACCTTGTATCCTTCCAGGTACTGATACAAATGAGTGGAACAGGTGATAGAAGTACTAGGCATCTGTGTAATTTATGTCCTTCATTGGGAGAAGCAATAATGTACAGGAGTATGGATCAACAGTACGCAAAGCCTTCCTTAGCTTTCATGAGTCACGTGCCTCTACTTCATGAAAGTACCATTCTTTGCAGCACAAAGTCCCAAACTCCTCATCCCCTGACCGTCGGCACTCAAGGTGAAGCAAAACAGACCAGGTAGCCCTGCCTCTGTGTATTCTTCTTTACGTCATTTGATCAAGTCCAGTTTTTCTCATGACACCATCATTGCTGGGGAAGGGAAGTTACTCCCAAGAGAAATAAATGCAATACAGTTCTGATTGAGATTTTCATTTGTTGTCAAATTCTTACTAAGTCCTTGATCTCCCATACACCTTGGAAGTAGAATGAAAATCATGCCATAGTTCTGCCTCTTTTGTGCCTCTTCAGGTCTCAAAAGGTCTGACCAGCACACTCATTTCTGTGCCTAATAACTCCTTAATGCGCTTTTTTCTTCTATATCATAGATTCCCTTTCAATCATTAATGTCCATTCTACAATCCCCTGCATTTTACATCTGATGTTTTATCTCCCTATACAAAGATCCCATTTGTCATTTTCCCATATAACTTTATTTTTCCCTTATATTACTTTATTACTCTATTATAATCTCTATAAGACTATTATACTTTCTTTTAAAATCTCAACTGCCTTGCTACTTTTTCCAAAGGGTGTCATTATTTTTGATCCCTCTATTTCAATGACTGTGGAATGCTTTGGGCTGCCTCTTTTGTTCCACAGTCCTAACTATTACCCTGTTCTTCCTTCCAGATCTCTACTTCCTGAGTTTCATTGGCTCCTCTAATGATAACAGTCCTGAAATAGGCACCAACTGAACCGATGTCGCAATCCCCAGTACCGCCACTAGAGGCCACTCTAAATCACCCTCAGGCAGGAGCTCAGCGATGGGGATTTCTACCTTTAGTCAGTCAGCTCTGGAAGCCAAGAGTCTTCAATGTCAGTTAAGTCCATACCCTCCTGAGTCACCTAAAAGCTGCGTTTAGGGTCATTTCTTTGATTTTCAGTAAAGATGTGAACAGGGCTTCTCTGCCCCACAAAGATCCTGAAATACAACTGCACATTACCTGATAACTACATTCAGAACCACACTGTAACTTACCCATGACTAAGACCTGGCCTGAGACTTCCCACAGCCTTGTCAACCTCTGTCCTGAATGAGGTGCCCATGCACAGATCCAATTAGGAATAGCATCACCCACCTTGGTTCAGTTACAGAAAATGAGGAAATGATCAAACACGCCAACCAACAGAACTGTCCCCTAAGAACAGACAAGAACAGTATAGAGTGAGCCTATCCTCTAGATGGAAGGATCCAGCTTATCTTTCACACCCCAACCCCACCCTGGATCTTCCTTGGCAGTATGGATCAAAAATCCAAGCTCTACTCTTCACTAGCCATGAGAATGAATAACTCAAAAAATAACTCAGAGATATTAAGTTAAAAGTGCAGCTATATATTTATTCTTTTTTTTTACGATTTTTTTTTTAGATTTTAAATTTTTTTTTAATATTTTATTTATTTGTTTGATAGTGAGAAAGAGAGAGAGAGAGCACACACACAAGTAGGGGGAGCAGCAGGCAGAGGGAAAAGCAGGCCCTCTGCTGAGCAGGGAGCCCGATGCGGGGCTCGATCCCAGGACCCTGGAATCATGACCCGAGCCGAAGGCAGACACTTAACGACTGAGCCACCCAGGCGCCCCTTTTTTTTAGATTTTAAAGTAGGCAGAGAAGCAGCAGAGAGAGAGGAGGAAGCAGGCTCCCTGCTGAGTAGAGAGCCCAATGTGGGGCTTGATCCCAGGACCCTGGGATCATGACCTGAGCCGAAGGCAGAGGCTTTAACCCACTGAGCCACCTAGGCGCCCCATACATTTATTCTTCTATTAGCATGAATACGTGGATCTCATTAAATTAAGAAGTAGAATGTGAAAGGAAACAGTTCACAGTCTAGAAATAGTAAGTGTAACTTTGGAGGGACATACAGTAGATCAGTTTCAGGTGTATAACATGATCCAGTAGTTGTATATATTCCAAAATATCACCACGATAAGTCTAGTTAACATCTGTCGCTATACATAGTTATAAAAATATTTTCTTCTCAAAAAGTTTTTCCAAACTTTTTAAAGATTTACTCTTAGTAACTTTCAAATATGCATTACAGTACTATTAACTATAGGCACCATGGTGTACGTTACATCCCCACAATTTATGACCAGAAATTTGCACCTTTTGACCACCACCTTCACCCATTTCATCCACCCCACTCCATTCCTGGCACCCACCCTTGTGCTCTCTCTTATCTGTGAGCTTGGGTTTTTGGTTTTGTTTTGATCTCACCATATGTGAGATCATATGGTATTTGTCTTTCTCTGTCTGACTTATTTAATTTAGTATTATACCTTCAAGTTCCATCCGTATGGGTCCAAATAACAAGGCTTCATTCTTTTTTTATGGATGAATAAAACTTCATTTTATATATATATATATATATATATATATATATACATATACATATATATGTGTGTGTGTGTGTGTAAACATATATATCTCACATTTTCTTTATCCATTCATCCATCAGTAACACTTGTTTTCATATCTCGGTTATTATAAATAATGCTTCAGTGAACATAGGGGTGTACATATCTTTTAGAGTTAGTGTTTTCATTTTTTTCAGGTAAATACCCAAAAATCGAATTACTGGATCACATGGTAGTTCTATTTTTAATTTCTTGAGGAACTTCCATTCTGTTTTCCATAGTAGCTACCAGCAATTTATATTCCAATCAATATAGTGCACTAGGGATCCTTTTTCTCCACATCCTTGCCAACACCTGTTGTTTCCTGTCTTTTTGATACAAGCTATTCTAACAGGGGTGAGGTAGTAGCTAATTGTGGTTTTTATTGCCCTGATGAGTGGTGATATTGAGCACCTTTTCATGTGTCTGTTGGCCGTCTGTATGTCTTCTTTGGAAAGCACTGCTTTCTTTTTCTTGGATAAGCTGATTGGCAGGAGGCCACCAAGAAAGCAGCTTGAACAGTCTGTTCCTGAGTAAGTTACCTAAGGCATTGGGGAAAGTAATTTCGGTTACAGATGCATTCACTGAGAAACCTTGTTGTTACTGCTGTTTCTGTGTAAGAACTTCCAATGTTCTTTCAGTGGTTACGCCATTGGAATAAGCCACAAATACATTATTCCTTCTTGTGTCAATTTGAGTGTTCTGAGAACAAGCTTTCAAGACGGAGAATAAGGAATATCTTCCGGATGGCACCTGTAAAAGATAAAGGAGAGAGGGCACCTGAGTATTCAGGCAAAGCCTTTAGACCACGATACAGGTGTAATATCTATAAAGGGAGGAAGAAGGAAGGACTGGGTAGCAAGAGCCCCAGACTCCAATGTAAGTATGAGAAAGTCTCAGGAAAGCTACAAAGACACCTGCATTTCTTAGCTCTTTTCTGGGGCTTCCCAGGGAAAGCATGGCCTTGGCTCTAATACTGAGGCAGGTCACAGCTGGAGCATGCTGGCTGAGTATGCACCAGAGCAGGCTCTCTCTCTAAAGGGTCTCAGCAGCACATTTCCAGAGCAACCACACTTTCTAGTCAAAACTCAACTGCCTGAGGAACTGTATCAGTTAGATTTTGCTGTGTAAAACCCAGCCTAAAACACAGTGTGGCTTTGAAAAAGAAAAAAATGTATTTCTCATGCACTGTGAGTTGGCTCTGCTGAGTGGGAGTTATGGGCCATCATGTGATCTAGACTGGCCTTTCCAGCACAACTAGTGCTGGTGTCACTCGGCCCCCAATAGACAGAACTTGGATGCATTCTCCTCTTATTAATATCAGGAGCACCAAAGAAAGCAAGTGGAAGAACACAAGTTCTTTTGAGACCTAGATTTAGAACTGGCACTCTTTCACATTGGCCTCATTCTGCAGACCAAAGCAAGCCACAGGGTTGAGCCCCAAGTTCAGGGACAGCCCATCACTGGAGGACACTACAAAATTACCTAGCAAAAGACATGGATGTGAGTAAGAGTGAAGGCTTAGAGCCAAGACTGCAAACCACCATAGAATCCAGGCTAATCACAATGGCTTGAGTCTCTTTTTCAAAAAATATCACTGCCAAATGTGAGGTTATCATGATAGCCACTGGATTATCAGAAGCCAGGGGAAGGCAAGAAATAGAACCTTCACAAGTATCGCAAGAACATTGAAAAACATTTTATCTAGTTGTCTCATTGGCCTAGGTCCCATCAGAAGAATAAATCCCATGAATCAGCTGGTGAACTTTTAAATAAATAAATAGCCTTTTCTTAATTAACCGATTATTAACCTTTTCCTAAGGCATTTATCATGAGATGCATTAGCTACTGCACAGGTTCTGCCTTGGCAGGTCCATAAATAACTGAGGGCAGTTTTGTTAGGTAGAACAATTTTAACCAACATGCTTACACTCGTCTCTCAGGCCTCTACAGTTTGAGTTGTGTTGTTTGCTATTTGGGAAATAGTGAGGGATAAACACATTTGAAAACGTGTTTTAGTTTGGAAACACTTAGGGAGGGTTAGAAATCCCTGGTTAAATCAAGGAAATCTGGTGATAAGTTACCCTATTGAGCTACTGACAAAATACGAGCACCTGGCAGAAAGATTTCATACATCAGAGCCACGGTATCTGCATGTGGGAGCAGCAGAGCAGCCCATATATGGTTCAAAAACCTGGTCTGAACCGATAAGGTCATGTCTGAGACACAGGGAAACAGGTATATAAGGAAGACGCAGAAGGGATTTATGCTGCATCTCCCCAGAGTCATAAACCACCACATGGAGATCAGAAAAGGAAAAGCCACACACTGGGCACTTGGGTGGCTTAGTCTGTTAAATATCTGCCTTTGGCTTGAGTCAGGATCTCCGGGACCTGGGATTGAGCCCCGCATCGGGCTCTCTGCTCAGCACGGAATCTGCTTCTCTCCCTGCTTGTGTTCTCTCTCCAATAAATAAGATCTTTAAAAAACAAAAAGAAAGAAAGAGAAAGCCATCCACCACAAACACTCACCACGCTTAGAATACCCCCATATCAATCCTAAGAACTCCTCGACAGGGTCCCCTGCCAATAATCTCTGAACTCCCAAAGCCAACTCCAAAACACAGGGCTAAATTTTACTTTGGAACTACTTACCCATTTCCACAATACAATCAGTAGTACAATTACGAAGGCTATTCCCAAACAGGGGAATACAACGTACTTCAGAGTAAAAGCTGTCTTCTCAGATTCTGTCTTCTCAGATTCTGCAGAGAGAAAGAGGAAAATAACATTAAGGAAATAACCTCCTGGCCAGAGCCAGAGGCCATACAACCACTGCTAGGATTTGTGGTTGTATCTCATTTTCCTGGTTCTTGTGACCCTCTGCCACATGTCACCCTCCTTGGCACCCTCCATTCCTATCACACATACCTCAACATCAAACAGCGTGTTCAGCACTTGCCAGAAGATGCTGGAATATCAAACATCACATACCACTCACACATGCCATGCGACGTGTAAAGCTTCCAAACTACTACACCATCTTGCCGCAATACAGTGGATATGCGTGTCCCTCAAAATTCATACACTGAAATCCTAGTGCCCAGTGTGATGGTATTAGGAGACAGGGTTGGGGGAGGTGCTTAGGTCAGGAGCGTTGAGCCCTTGTGAATGTATTTAGTGCCCTTATACTAGAGGCCCCAGAGAGATCCCTCATTCCTTCCACCATGTGAGCATACAATAAGAAGTCTGCAGCCCAGAAGAGGGTCCTCACCCAACCATGCTGGCACAACGACCACAAACTTTCATTTCAGCCTCCGGAACTGTGAAAGATAAAGTTCTGTTTTTAAGCCACCCAATCTGTGGCAAATTGTTACAGCAGCCTGAATGGACTAAAACATACATATAACGCAGGAAACCCCCTCATACCATACACACAAAGCATATTTCAATTTCGTACTCCCCATGCCCCCACACATACTCTGCACACATTTCTTCATACACACACAACCACCCACACACATTTTTAGCCCTTACTTCTAAAAACAATTCCTCTCTCCCTCTAGGACCATCCTGGATACCCAGACTACATCCCCCAGAAGCCTGGTCAGACCCTGCCTTCTTCACCCCTCTTAGCTCCAGGCAGATGCAGTAGACCAGCAGGGTCATACCCACCCAGGACCATACCCATGACCTTGGAAGCCAAGATATGAACTCCAATGGACCTCATCCCACGAGCAAGAGGGATTCTATAGTGACCTGTAGATCTTGAGCTTATGATCCCATGTCCTTGGGGAAAGTCCTGGGCATCTGCAGGACCATCTTACTATGGCTCCCCATCTTGGGCACAACCCATAGGACAGAACTACGGGTTTAGCCTCTACCAGCCACCAGTTTGCAGTGATCTGGGGGCCTGAGCAGAAGACTTGCTGGCAGGGCAGAGTCCCTGGCCCCTGATAAACTGTTATCTTCAGACATGGATAGGATCCTGTCCCCTCCCTCCTTGTCGCTAGCAAGTTTCACACTCTAAGCCATATAGACCACCCAGATCACTTAAATTGCCATGAACTGAAAGGAGCCCTGTTTCCATCTGAGGACTATTGTCACCACTCTCCATCAACCAGACCATCTGCCCTGCCTTAAAGACCTAGTCCAGACTGCTGACTCTGGGGCTAAGTTATGCCAGACCAAACTTTCTATCTTTCCCACTATCCCCGTCTTCCCCAAGACTGCCTGGGAACAAAAATTTATGTTATCCAACCTCAAGGTAAAGAGCAGGAGAAATGTTCAGGAGGCTTCTTACCTATAACAGTCAAGGTGAAGTTGAGCCTCTGGTAGGTAGGCAAGGATTTATGCCATATCACACACTGGTAGATGGTCATATTGTCTTCCAGAGAGGGCTTCAGCCTCAAGAAACTAGTGACATTCTTATTGTCGGTGGTATAATTAGTGAAGACGCCCTCAGAAACCTCCACATACTGGGGATCCTTCTGGGTCCACTTTTTCCACGTAATGGTAATGTTCAAGGGGTAGAACCTACTTGCCATACACGAAATAAGTTGTTCTTCATTTTCTTTCATGATGGCTTGCTCTGGAAACAAGCTGGGGACTGGGTAAGCTGCCAAGAGAGAGAAGTCATGTTTCAAGGGCAAGTAGGGACTAGTTTATTTTCAGCCTAATGCCTGACCCACAGCAAGCAAGCCTTCAGGAAAGGTAAGCATACTGAATGGGATTCTGCTTAGGCTAAATATTCTGGATATGTTGGTTTCACTGTCAGCTGATATGCTGTGGTCCCCTACTCTCATAGCAATTTTATAGAGCAGAGTTTCTTAAGCTACTTTATATCATACATAAACACCTTTGAGAATCTGAGGAAAGCCCTGGAAAACCATTGTGGTAGAGACTGCTAACAACCAATTTCCATTCTTCCATGACATACCCCAGTTAAAGCTACATCTCTCAACCTCCGCATAGCCATGTGAACTTAGGGCCTCGTCATTCAGAGGTAATCAGAAATAATGATAGCAACTTTCAGGAAGTATCCTTAAATAACAAGGATGCCTTAAAGAAAAGGACTGCGCCCTACTCTCCTCTCCCCCTTCCTCCTTCCTGCAGAATGGCTGGAATAGTGCTTGACGGCTAGAGAAGGAAAAGCCACTTCCAAACATAAGGTGGCAGCTACGTGTGGAGAATAGCAAAATAATAAGATAAAAGGATCCTAGGTCACCTATAGTCACAGAACTGCCATAGCCGCCTTGTGTTAGCTACACTTGTGTAAAAGACAATAAACTACCTTTTTTGAAAAGCCATTGTTGACTTCTGGTTTTCCTTCTGACATGTAAAGACCCTGAAAGCCATAACAAGAAAAGAGCTGAGCTGAACAAATGATAAACCAACAAGTTTTCATAGATCTATGAGAGAATGAAGGTGACAGGGCACCCCAAAAGCTAAAGACAGACAGACCGAGAGAATCACAACCAAAATCGTGTCACCTTGAGCAGATGCCAGAGCCATAATCCAGTAGAGGCACATAAGCAGCGACTCTCACCAACTGCTAAAGGATGAGGATGGACTGATCGCTGTGGGCCCAGTCTCACGGGGATCACCACACTTTCATGCATTTTACTTCCAGGAAACCCACACTGGTTCTCACAGTGAAGATTCATCACAGTGAAGATTCAAGAAAAATCCCCTTCTATTTTCAGGGGAGAGGAAAAGTAGCTAAAAGTATACCCAGTGCATTAACCACATAAAGGATGCTCAAGAGAAAAGACTTTGCCAGAGCCTTCTAAGATGGGTAAAGGATGATTAGCCAACTCGAGCCTGCTCTAGCCTTCTGGTCTCACCTACAAAAGCTTCTGAAGGTCACAGCCTAGGGGCTCAGAGCTCAAATTCAAGATTGAGATTTAATGGTAAGATTGACTGCTTCCTTTCTGCAACCCTTTGTCACCTCAGCAACAGGGCTCCGGGTGATAATATTAGATGAAAACTGAGAGGGATGCAAGGCACACTCTGTTTAAAGAGGGAAACTCTTAAGAAAACAGGTTGCCAGTAATGAGGACCTGCCAGTTCTGATGGGAAATTCTTACAAGGAGCCTCTTAAAAATGCATCTTGTGTGGAAAATGTGTAGAGTATAAGAATGTACAGTTTTTGTCCCAGTTTATTTCCGCATTTACTGGATGCATTTATGGAAGGCACATAGGTCTGTGAAAGAAAGCAGAAAGAAATCACAAAAGCAATAAAGAGAGCTCAGATAATGGGGTTTATGCCAAGTACAGACAAGGATCCTGCATATCTCAAAGACCCAAAGTTTGTAACATCAAGTATCAGCAGTAAATTATATGTTTTATCATCAATAAACATATTTTTTAATAAAAAAAAAAAAGGAGGGGGAGACAAAAAGAAAAGCAAAGAACAAGTATACCGAGTAGAATGGTACATAATAATCCTGATAGGTCCCCCCAAAAATGGGTCCTTGATTAAAGGAGTGAGACTGATATAAAGCGAAGGTCAAGCAAAGCTTTATTCCGTACCAAGCATCAAGAATCAGACCGAACGTTCGGGGCCACGCCTCTTATAAGAGAGGATGAACCTTCTCTGTTTCACAGACTATCTTTTAAGGGCAAAGGCCATGTGGTTGGGCCTGGCCGTGCACAGGTGGCCAATAAAATTGTAATACACAGAGAAAGATGCACAGTGATGCTAGGTGACCAAATGAATTACAATTTACCCTATAGTAGACATTTGACCTAGCCAATCACCTTGGTTAGAACTGGCACCCAAAAGGCTCCCAAAGGGTGGGGCCCATACTTCTTGGTAGCTGGGGAGACAGTATGCAACAACCCACTGATCATATGTCTCCACCTGGCCTGACCCACCCTTGTATCTTGGCTTTGTTACCTGGGGCTGGTTTCCAGGACTTTTTTTAAGTAAGTCCCTGGGGGAAGGGGAGCAGGGACAGTTTAAGGGTTAAACAACAAGGTTATTGTTTAACCTGGATGGAAGTCTCTGGCTAAATAGGTCCTTACAATCCAACTGTATGATAAGGGAACAGAAAGCAACCTGAGGACAAAGCAGAAGCTGACACCCCACAATCCTCCCTTCATGGGGAATGTGTCACATTCCTCAGGCACTTCTGGCTGCCCTAATATTCAGGAAAGGAAAAACTAAAAATAGAGATCACAATCCTACAAGACATGAGTCTCCTGCAGTTTACAAATATCTT
Source organism: Mustela putorius furo (assembly GCF_011764305.1). Classification (NCBI taxonomy): domain Eukaryota; kingdom Metazoa; phylum Chordata; class Mammalia; order Carnivora; family Mustelidae; genus Mustela; species Mustela putorius. The sequence continues at coordinate 25,756,098 of NW_025422011.1, forward strand.
GTGGACTACAAGAGCAAAACATTTCCTTTTTTTTTTTTTTAATGTTTTATTTATTTATTTGAGAGACAGTGAGAGAGCATAGAGGCAGACGAACAGGGAGAAGCAGACCCCTCCTGAGCAGAGAGCCCCATTCTAGGCTCGGTCCCAGGACCCTGAGATCATGACCTGAGTCAAAAGCAGATGCTTAACGGACTGAGCCACCCAGGCTCTCTGAGAACAGTGCATTTCTAATCAATAACCTAGCTTCTAGAAGGAAATGTAGATACAACTAAATGTCCTTATAATCTGCAGCCCATTGAGAGATACCTGAAGTGGGCAGAGTATAATGTTCCTCTGGCAAATTCCCAACTATCTTCATGTTTATGCGTGCTAGAAGGAGAAACATCTTAACTTGACAATGGCAAGGCCTCTGGTATCCTGTGAATTTTCTTTAACATATAAAAGATCTTTCTTGAAACCTCCCTTTTTCCTTACCTCCCTCAACCCCATGGTTTATAATCAGCCGCTACTCAGTAGCCCTTTCTGCCCACAGGTATTGTCCCCATGCTTTAATAACCCACCATTTTACACCAAAGATGCTTCAAGAATTCTTTCTTGGTCACTGGCTCCAGACCTCAACCCATCGAACCTCATCTATATTCCAAAACCACATCATATATACATAATCACTTTATTTTTTTTTAAGATTTTATTTATTTATTTGACAGACAGAGATCACAAGTAGGCAGAGAGGCAGGCAGAGAGAGAGAGAGAGAGGAGGAAGCAGGCTCCCCACAGAGCAAAGAGCCCAATGTGGGGCTCGATCCCAGGATCCTGGGATCATGACCCAAGCCCAAGGCAGAGGCTTTAACCCACTGAGCCACCCAGGCATCCCTACATAATCACTTTAAATGAATGGTCTAAACATATCAAGACAGAGACGGGGGGAGGGGGATGCTGCGGCAGGAACTGGACACCTGGGTGGCTCAGTCAGTTGAGCGGCTGCCTTTCTGCTCAGGTCATGATTCCAGGGTCCAGGGATCAAACCCCAAATATCTGCTCAGCAGGACATCTGCTTCTCCCATTCCCTCTGCACCTCCCCTCCCCTCCACTTGGCTCTCTCTCTCTCTCTCTCTCACTCACTCAAATAAATAAAATCTTTAAAAGAAAAAAAAAAGAATGTCAAAATACATGAGGCAAAACCTGAAAGAACTACAAGGAGAAACAGACAAGTCCATAATTATAGTTGGAGATTTTGAGACTCATCTTTTGTCAACAGAAAGACCAGCAGGCAGAAGAGTAGTAAGAAAATAGTGGAAAGGAACATTACCACCAATCACCTGGATCAAATTATCAACAGGATACTCTACCCAACAGCAGTATATACATTCTTCCCAAGCTCACATGGAACATTCACCAAGATGAAGTGCCTTCTAGCTCACAGAACACATCTTTAACGTTTTTAAAGAATAGGAATCAGGCAGAATATGTTCTCAGACCACAAGAGAGTTAAACTAGACATCAATAAGCAAAAGGATAACTGGAAAAATTCCAAATTCCTTGGAGAATAAATCACTTCTATTCTAAATAATATATGGGTCAAAGAAAAAGTCTCAAGAGAAATTTTAAAATATTTTGAACTAAATGAAGTTAAAATGAAAATACCACTCATGAAAATTTGTGGGTGCAACAAGAGAAATAGAGGAAATGTATAGTACTGAATACAAATTTTATTAAAGAGGAAAGCTGTCTTAATTAATAAGCTTCAACTTCAGAAGCTAGATGAGGAAGAGCCACTTAAGCTTAAAACAAGCAGAAGAAATGAAATAACAAAAATTAGAGCAGAAATCAGTGAAGTTGAAACCAATGGAGAAAATAAATGAAACCAAAAACTGGTGCTTTGAAATGATTACTAAAATTGATAAGCTTCTGGGTAAATTAAGGAAAAAAGAGAGAAGACAAAAATTACTAATATCATAAATGAAAGAGGGATCATTACTGATACTATGAAAAAAAGAGTAACAAAGAAATATTATGAGCAACATTGAACCCACATATTTGATAACTTAAATATAATGGACCAATTCCTTGAAAGACACAAATTACCGAGATTCACACAAGAAAAAATAGGGAAGTTGATGGGGTGCCTAGGTGGTTCACTCAGATGGTTAAGTGTCTGCCTTCAGCTCAGGGAGTGATCCCAGGGTCCCGGGATCCACTTCTGTATTGAGCTCCCTGCTCAGCAGGGATCTTGCTTCTTCTTGCCTCTGCCCCTCTCTCTATCATGAATAAATCAATAAAGAAAGAAAAAATAGATGATTTGAATAGGCCTGCATCTATTAAAGAAACTGAATCAATAATTAATAACCTTCAAAAAAAGAAAGCACCAGGCCCAGATGGTTCCAATGGTGAATTCTATCATTTAAATTAATTATGATACCAATTTTTTACAATTTCATCTAGCAACTAGAAGCAGAGGGAATACAGCCCAACTCATTCTATGACCCCAGTAATACACTAATACCAAAATCAGATATAAAGGCATTACAAAAAAGGAAAACTACAGACCAATATCTCTCATTACACTGAATGCAAAAATCCTCAACAAAAAATTAACAAATTGAATCTAACAATGTATAAAAATAATTATACTCTACAACTGAAAGGGACTTAATCCAGGTATTCGAGACTGGTTCATCATTCAGAAGTCAATTAATATAATCCATGACATCAATGGACTACAGAAGAAAAGTTATATGAGCATATCAATTACGTGGAAAAAGCAACTGGCAAAATCCAACACCCACTCATGTTAAAAACTCTCAGCAAAATAGGAATAAGGGGAATTTTCTCAACTTGAAAAAGAGCATCTACAGAAAACCTACAGCTAACATTGTACTTAATGGTGAGAAACTAAAGATAGGACCAAAGCAAGAATATCTCCTCAAACCAAGCCTATTCAGTACCATGTGGAAATCCTAGCTAGTATAATAGGACAAGAAAAGGAAATAAAATATACACAGGTTAAGAAGAAAAATGAAACTGTCTTTGTTCTTGGACACATGATTTATATAGAAAACTCCCAAAGACTTGACCAGAAAAAAAAAAAAAATTAAATGCTATAACTAGTAAGTGATTACAACAGGCTATAAGGACACAAGGATAATATATAAAAGTCAATTGCTTTCTAATATACCAGCAGTAAATAATTAGAACTTCAAATTAAAAACCCAATACTATTTACATTAGGTGCCCCCACTCCCCCACAAAAAAGGAAATACTTACATTTAAATCTAACAAAATAGGCACAGAATCTATATGAAGAAGGCTACAAAACTCTAGTTAATAAAATCAAAGATCTAAATAAATGAAGAGTTCGTCTCTGTTCATGGATAAGAAGAATCAATATTGTTAAGATGTCAATTCTTCCCACCTTGACCTATAGATTCAATGAAATCATAAGCCCAGAAAGTGTTTTGTGGATATTGACTAACTCAAGTTTATGTACACAGGCAAAAAAGGCCTAGGACAGCTAACACAATAGTTAAGAACAACAAAATTGGAGGACTAACACAACCTGACTTAAGGACTTACTATAAAGCTACAGTAATCAAGACAATGTGGTAAAAGACAAATAGACCAATGGAACAGAATAGAGAGCCCAGAAACTGACCCACACAAATGTATTCATTTGTGATCTTTGACAAAGGAGCAAAGGCAATTCACTGCAGATAAGGCAATTTTCAACAAAAATGCTGGAACAATTGGACATCCATATATGTAAAGTTTGAACACAGAATCTAGACATACAACTTACACTTTTCACAAACACTGACTCAAAATAGATCATAGACCTAAACACGATGAACTTTTATTTATTTATTTACTTGTTTGTTTATTTATTTATGCTTTTATTTTAAATAGGTTGATGTCCAGCATGGAGCCCAACATGGGGCTTGAACTCTGAGATCAAGACCTGAGAAGATGGAGATTAAGAATCAGTTGCTAAACTGACTGAGACACCCAGCTGCCCCTCATGATGAGTTTTTAGATACAATGCCAAAATCAGGCTCCATGACAGAAAAAATTGGTGAGTTGGACTTTATTGAAATTTAGAACTTCTGCTCTGCAAAATATACTGTTCAGAAAAATGAAAACACAGGCCATAGACTGGGAAGAAATATTTGCAAAACTCATATCTGATAAAGAACTTGTATCTAAAACATACAGAAGACTCAAAAAAATAAGATAAAATATACATTAGACTCTTAAAACTCAACAATAAGAAATCAAAGAACCCAACTGAAAAATGGACAAATGATCTAAACCAATTATCTTTCAAAAGAAGACACACAGGTAAAAAATAACAAAACAAACAAACAAAAACAAATGGAAAGATCCTCACAGCCTATGTCACGAGGGAATTGCAAATCAAAACAACAGATGAGATATCACTACACACCTATTAGAATGGTTAAAATATAGGGGCACCTGGGTGGCTCAGTGGGTTAAGCCTCTGCCTTTGCTCAGGTCATGATCTCAGAGTCCTGGGATCGAGCCCTGCATTAGGATCTCTGCTCGGTGGGGAGCCTGCTTTCCCCAATCTCTCTGCTTGCCTCTCTGCCTACTTGTGATCTCTCTCTCTCTGTCAAATAAATAAATAAAAATCTTTTTTAAAATGGCTAAAATATAAAAAATTAACAATACCAAATGTTGACAAGGATACAGAACTACGGAACTTTCTTTCATTGCTGGTAGGGATGCAAAATGATATAGTCATTCTGGAAGAACTGGCAGCTTCTTACAAGTTATACACAGTCTTAACATATGATCCAGCAATCACACTCCTAGGTATTTACCCAATTAAGAGGAAAAATAATGTAAATACAAAACCTACACCTGTATGTTTATGGCAGCTTTATTCCATACTGCTAAAAATTGGAAGCAATCAAGATGTTTTTCCATAGGTGAATGGATAAACGAACTAGGTATATCTATACAATGGAATGTTACTCAGTGATGTAGTAACATTGATGTTACAACAGTGATGCAGATTTTTTTGGTGGCTTGAGACACAGAGGTATCTTTTTGTTTAAGGTTTATTTATTTATTTTGAGAAAAGAGAGAGAGAGAGAACATTTGAGTGGAAGGTAGGGGCAGAGGGAGAGGGAGAGAGAGAATCTCAAGCAGAATCCTTGCTAAATGTAGGGCCTGATGCAGGGCTCAATCTCAGGACCCTGAGATTATGACCTGAGCTGAAACCAAGAGTCAGACACTTAACTAACTGAGCTACCCAGTTACTCAGGGACACAAAGGGACCTTAAATGTCTATTACTAAGTGAAGGAAGCCAGTCTGAAAAGGCTACATATTGGATGATTCCAATTCCAATTATATCACATTCTAGAAAAAGCAAAACAATGGAGCATCTTGTAGTGCCAGAAAGAAAGGAAGTACCTAAAGCAAAAAAAAAAAAAAAAAAAAAAAAACACCCACAATGATGAGGGTGTGTCAAAAAGACACAGAGTCAACTGAAAATACTCCCAATGGCCAAAGGTGGAAGAATTTGAGCAACAAAATAAATTGTGTTAAATTATAACCCAACATATAAAATTATTATCCTGAGTCCATCCTGATATAAATAAATGATCAAATAGATTAATAAGTGGGGGAGAGAAGACAAATCTCTTGTGCAGAAGAATTCCAAATAAATTATGTAGCTACTCTACCCTAAAGGGCTAGAGTAGAGTGGGCTGCACAGAGTGACTTCCTTTCAAAGAGTATAGCAGGACAAGGAAGGGGAGAAAAGTACCTTTATGGTGGAGAAACCAGGCAAATACTACTTAAGCTAAATGATTTAAGGTCAATACCAAGAATCATAAATCGTTCAATTAGATGGGATGCGATGGAAATGGCACTTTCCCTCTATGATCTTCCTCTTCCAAAACCATAACTCCTGTGAATTATGAGAATAACAGCAGAGAAATGCCAATAGAGTGACATCCGATGATATACCTGACCACTACTCCTCAGAAGGTCAACGTTGTCAAAAACAAGAAAAGTCTGAGAAATTGTCAGTCAAGAGGAGCCTAAGGACACATGAAAACTAAATGCAATGTCGTATTCTGGATGGGATTTTGGAATAGAAAAAGGTCACTAGATTAAAAACCAAGGAAATCTGAATAAATTATGAACTGTAATTAATAAAAATTATCAATATTGGTTCATTATTTATAACAAATATTCCATACTAATGCAAGATGTTAATAATAAGGGAAGTTAGGGCAGAAATGGGAGTAATATGAAAACTCTGTACTGTCTTTATAATTTTTCTGTAAATCTAAAACTATTCTGGGATGCCTGGGTGGTTCGGTCAGTTAAGCATCTGCCTTTGGATCAGGTCATGATCCCAGTGTTCTGGAATTGAGTCCCGCATTGGGCTCCTTGCTCAGTGGGAGCCTGCTTCTCCCTCTGCCTGCCACTCCCCTTGCTTGTGCTTTCTCTCTCTCTGACAAATAAATAAATAAAATCTTAAAAAGAAAAAATAAATAAAACTATTCTTAAAATATAAAGTCTGCTAATTTTTTTTAAGCTTTAATTAATTTATTTGACAGAGATCACAAGTAGGCAGAGAGACAGGCAGGGGTGGGGGAAGCCGGCTCCCTGCTGAGCAGTGAGCCTGATGCAGGTCTCGATTCCAGGACCCTGGGATCGTGACCTGAGCCAAAGGCAGAGGCTTAACCCACTGAGCCACCCAGGTGCCCCTAAAGTCTGTTAATTTTTAAAAAATACTTTTATTTTGGGTGCCTGTGTGGCTCAGTTGGTTAAGCATCCCACTCCTGATTTCAGCTCAGGTCACAATCTCAAGAGTCTTGAGTTCAAGCCCCATGTCAGGCTCCACATTAAGCAGGGAGTCTGCTTGAGATTCTCTCTCTCCCTCTCCATCTGCCCCTCCTCACACCCCATGCACACATGTGTTTTCTCTCAAATAAATAAATAAATCTAACAAAATAAAATACTTCTATCTTAAGCTTTCTGTTATCTGCAGAGGGAATTAATCCTAATTTATTACCCCCATCACCCACATTAATATGTATAAAATATTAAAAGTCCAAAGTACAATATTGGGGGGCTCATAGACACTGGCCCTTTTTTATAGGCTGAATGTGGCTTCTTAAAATTCATATACTGAACTCCTAATTGCTGTCCCTCAGAATGTGACTACATTTGGAAATAGGGTCTTTTTTAAGGTAATTAAGGTTAAAATGGGGACATTAGCTTGGGCCTTAATCTAATAGGACTGTTCTCCTTATAAGAAGAAAAGAGTGGACACACGTGCACAGAGGAAAGTATATGTGAAGACGACACAGGGAGAAGATGCCTATCTACAAGCCAAGCAAAAAGGCCTCGGGGGAAACAACAACCTTACTGATACCCTGATCTCAGACTACTAGACTGCAGAATTGTGAGAAAATAAATTTCTGTTATTTAAGCCACCCAGTGGCTTGATTTTGTTACAGCAACTCTAGCACATGACTATGCCCCTCAAAGCTCATCTACGTGTTATCAGACCCATCATAAAAAAGAAAAGTAAAGCTCAAAGGGGTGTTCGAAAGATAGTGTTGCTGTTGCTGCAAGTCTTCACTGGGCACGCACCTCACAACAGTACCCAGCTGGGCACTGTAGTTGTAATGTATTTATTCATACATTAGTTAATGGAATCCTAAGTTCCGAGACAGGTATGATTTATCAACCCATTTTGTACAGGGGAAAATTCAGACCCCAAAATGTTAAATGGCTGGCCCAATCACCCAATTCGGAAATAGCAAAGCTAAAACAGGATACAGATCTATGGAACCAAACTCCAGCATCTCTCTCCTTTCCCAGCTACCTTTCAGAGACACCTCTTCAGTGAACACGTACTGTCCACATACTAAGTGAATTATATCATAATTAATATAGCTATCTTTGGGGCGCCTGGGTGGCTCAGTGGGTTGAGCCTCTGCCTTCAGCTCAGGTCATGATCTCAGGGTCCTGGAATCAAGCCCTGCATCAGGCTCTCTGCTCAGCAGGGAGTCTTCTTCCCCCTCTCTCTCTGCCTCTCTGCCTACTTATGGTCTCTGTCTGTCAAATAAATAAATAAAATCTTAAAAATATATATATATAGCTATCTTTCACTGGGCATTTATAATGGGCCAAGCACTATGCTGTGCTACTTGCATTTTTCATAGACTCTTCCCCACAATAAATCTCCTAGATAGGTATTCTTACATTTGTTCAGAAGGAGGTTCTATGTGATTAAGTACTTGCCCAAAGTTGTCCAGCTGTCCATGGAAGCCCAGGACTCAAACCCATGTCTGTCTGACTCACTGGTCCATGCTCCAAGCCTCTGCTCCGTTTGGCCCACAGCTCCACCTCAAGCCTCAGCACCATGGCAACCTCAGGGCCCTGCCTCCAGGCACTCACCCACAATCTCCAGCTGGATGGTTTTCACTGCTTTGTTAGGGGTCATCACCACCTCACATCGGTACTCTCCTGCTTCCTCCAGCCGGATGTCTGGCAGCTTCAGGGAGGCATCCCCTCTTTCCAGCTTCGATAGAGACACAGAGGCTCCAGGTCGTGTTATCATTCGGTTGCCTCCAAAATACTGAAACACTGTAACTTCTGTTGTTGACATATGATGCTTCCTAAACCAGGTGACACCCATAAGCGTGATGTTCAGGGGGCTGTCACTCGGGACTTTGCAGACAATAGTGACATTGTCATTCAGGAACACCGTCTGAGTCTCCCTTGCCATTTCCACTTGCAGAAACCCTGTGACAATAAGAGAACTTTGTTATGGGGGACCTTTGAAAAAACATAGGTATGGTACTCTCAAACAGGTGCCACGTAATTGGAAACAAATTCCTTCTTTTGTGGGAGAGAGGGTGTCTCGGAGAGGCTCCTTAGTTCATAGCCCCACATTAATCTATGTAAGATCCTTCAACTTTATTCTTCTTTTTTCAAGTTTGTTTTTGTTATTCTGTATCCCTTACAATTTCATAGGAATTTTAAGAATTAGTTTATCAATTTCTACAAAGAAGTCTACTGAGATTCTAATAGGAATCGCATTGACTCTTTAAATCAATTTGGGGAGTACTGTCATTTTTTTTTAATTAAAGATTTTTATTTATTTATTTGACAGACAGAGATCACAAGCAGGCAGAGAGGCAGGCAGAGAGAGAGAGAGAGGAGGAAGCAGGCTCCCTGCAGAGCAGACAGCCCGATGTGGGGCTCGATCCTAGGAACCAGGGATCATGACCTGAGCCGAAGGCAGAGGCTATAACCCACTGAGCCACCCAGGCTCCCCGGGAGTACTGTCATCTTAACAGTGTTGTCTTCTAATCCATGAATCTGTTTTTCGGATACTGTATGGACTGAATGTTTGTATCCCTCCAAAATTCCTACGTTGAGGCCTAATGTCCAGTGCAATGGTATTTGGAGATAGGGCCTTTGAGAGGTAATTAGATCATGAGGGTCGAGCCCTCATGAATGGGCTTAGTATCCTTATTAGAGACATGATAGATCTCTTTCTCAGCACCAGAGGACACAGTAAGAAGGTATTCCTCCAGAAGCCAGAAAAGAGGCCCCCTCTCCAGGAACCAATTAGCACCTAGATCTTGAACTTCTCAGCCTCCAGAACTGTGAGAAATAAATCTCTGTTGTTGAAGCTGTAAGGGCCTGCCCCTCCCAGAGGAACTTGCTTGTGGACCCCGGATGTAGGGGTGGGGCAGGCCAGGTGGAGATCTCCAATCGGTGAGGCATGTGTATATCCACGAGGGTGAATTGAGATCCGATTGGCCACCTGTATAGGGGTGGGGCTCAACCAAGCGCATAAAGGTTGCTGTGGGAGGCTAGCCGAGAGGAGGAGAGGTTTTACTGGAGCAGAAGAAGAGTCGGTGGGAGCGTTAGAGTCGATGGGAGCGAAGAGTCGGCGGAGTGGAGGAGCTGTAACAGCTTTTGTAAGAGCTATAACCCGCCGCGAGCGGTCCCACCACCGGCGGTCCCTGTACCGACAGCCCCCAGCCGCAGCCTCCAGCCGACGGCGGTCCCGCCTCTGGCGGCCCCGAGCCGCCACCTGGAGCCTCCAGCCGCCTGCAGCTTCCAGCCGCCTGCGGCCCCGCCTCCAGCGGTCCTGCCTTCAGCGGAGGCCCTGAGCAGCCGCCTGCAGCTTCAAACCGCCTGAGGCCCCGCCTCTGGCGGCCCCGAACCACCTGCAGCCTTCAGCCGTGTGCAGCTCCCAGCAGCCCCGAGCTGCCCAGACACCAGCGGTCCAGCTGTCAGCGGTCCCTCGACGCCTGCGGCCCTGAGACTCCAGTGGTCCAGCGGCCCTGCGGTCAACGGTCCCAAGATACCAGTGGCCCAGCAGTCCAGTGGTCAGCGGTCCCCACACCTGCAGCCCCTAGACGTCAGCAGTGCCGAGACACCAGCAGTCCAGCGGTCCAGTGGTCAGCGGTCCTGACGCCTGCAGCCCCTGGATTCCAGCGGTCCCGAGAGGCCAATGGCCCTGAGATGCCAATGGCCCCTAGCCACCAGCAGCCTTGCCGCAAAATGCCTCGCCACCCCGAGCCACGAGCGGCCTTGTCCGCAGTGGTGGCTTCCTCTGGGTGGCAGCCTTGTCAGAGTGGTATCGTGGCGAGCAGAGTCTGTGTCATCTGGGTTGTCCTTGTCATCGTCGCTGTCTTCGTTGCCTCTTTGACATCGGGAGCGGCCTCCTCCGGGAAGCGGTCTTGTCCAGAATGGCCTCTTCTTGGGAGTGGCCTTGTCCGGGGAGCAACCTCATGGAGCAGCGGCCTCATCTTGGGAGTGGCCTCTTCTTGGGAGCGGCTCCGATCATGGAGCGGCCTCATCTGCGGAGCAGCCTCATCTAGAGCAGCCTCATCCGGAGCGGCCTTCTTGGGAGTGACCTTGTCGGGAACATCCTCCTCGCCTTTTCGTAAGAGATAGCCCTGGCTGGTCAGTTTGATTCTTGATGCTTGGCGCAAAATAAAGTTTTGTTTGACCTTCGCTTTGTATCAGTCTTGTTCCTTTGATCACGGACCCTAACAAAGCCACTCAGTCTAAGGTTTTTGTTAGGGTCACCTAAAAAGATTTCAGACAGGATGTTTTTCCATTTCACTTATTTAGATCCTCTTAAATTATTTTCAACGTCGAATATTCTCACTGTCCTGATTTTGTAATAATCAGAGCAAGCTAAGCATTTGCTATATTAAGATCATGCATGTGTCCCCAGACTTAGTACTTTCCCTAGGCTGCTTTTATCAAAGCTGGCAACGGACTGAGTCTGATTTATGATACATCTTGTGGGGAATGTCTGTGAATCTAGGTATCTGATCATCTTTGAGAAATGACAGCAAAGTTAGTGTAGTAATCTTAAAGATAGACATTGCTAATCTGATGATTACTAGTTGCCATTAAATGAACTATAAAACTAAAAAAAAAAAAAAAAGGTTTATAGTTTTCAGAGTCAAAATGTTATGATTCTTTTGTTAAACTTATACCTAAGTATTTTATCCTTTCTGGTAAATAGAATTGCTTTCTAATTTTATTCCTGGATTGCTCATTACAAGTGTATAGAAATACTATTTTTTTTAAATTTCCATCTCCTCCCCCCATCCCAACAAGCAACCATTCCAAGATGTTTAATCCTTCATGTTTTTGCTCTCCTTACAACTGCCTTGTTTTGTGGGACATCTGGGTGGCTCAGGTCATGACCCCAGCCAGGATCCTGGGATGAGTCCCAGACCAGTCTCCTTGGTCAGTGGGGAGCCTGCTTCTCCCTCTGCCTCCCACTCACCCTGCTCTCTCTCTCAACAAATAAATAAAATCAATTAAAACATTTATTTATTTGACAGAGAGAGAGGGAGAGAGAGTGTGTGAGCACAAGTAGGGGGAATAGCAGGCAGAGGGAGAAGCAGGCTCCCCGTGGAGCAAGGAGCCCACCACAGAGTTCCATCCCAGGACCCCGGGATCATGACCTGAGTGGAAGGCAGGTGCTTACCTGACTGAGCCACCCAGGTGCCCCTAAAACCCTAAAAAACAAACAAACAAAAAAACAAAAAAACCTCCTCCAATAGGGTATTTCTTTAAAAAAAAAATTTAAAAAACTGCCTTGTTTTGTTTCTCAAACTTATGAAAATAGTATGAAGTTAGATGTTAATGCTTCCCCTCTTGGCACTGTTTCAAACCCTCTCTCATTGATATGTGTACAGCTAGTCCATTGGTTGAGGTTAGTGACCAGCTCTTCATATGCGAATCCACCTTTGGCTCATCCATAGCCTTAGTGATGGACACCCCAGGGTCTCCTAAATGCCCACATCCCCACCCATCCAGCCACCACCACTTGGCACAGCCCCGCCCATTGTTAAGATATCATGTGATATCTTACGGTTTTTACTTCTATGACTAGCAGTGAGTTTTAAAGATCTCTTCACGTGCCTTTCTGCCTTTGGTTTCCTGTTCGATAATTAAACCTCCATCATTGCCCCCACCACCACCAAAAAGTACAAGAGGACGTTTGAATGTCCCCACGAGGGTGAAACACTCCCTCACACTCTCGGGAAGGCTCCCTTCAGTAAAGTGCTCTACTCCCTTCATTCGGTAAAGTGATATATTCCCTCGGGAGCACCGGGCAGTACTTCCCTTACTTCCACCCCACCCCCCACCCTTAACTCGTTTTTCTTCTCCGTGCCAGCCCCCAAAGTGACCAAAAAGCGGCCGAGAAAAGTACAGAGCATTCCGGGCCCCGAATCAGAGGAGGTACCCAGTCTCCGGCTCGTACAGGAGCCCCCTCGGGGCCCAGCAGCCATCACTAAAAATTGAATGAGTAAAGGGCGGCCGCGGCCTTCAGATGGGACCCCGGCTGCAGCGGCCGGGAGAGGAGCGCAGCCATCACCCCTCCTCCGGCGCCCCGGGCTTACCTGCGCTGGGTGGCCAGCTCGACAGGACCAGGAGGAGGGGCGCTGGCCCGAGTAGGAGCAGCCACAGGAGCGCCATGCATGACCACCGCCCGCGGGCCCAGGCGAGCGGTAGAGAGCCAGGGCGTTCACCTGAGGGCTGAAGCGGACTTCCGGGCCTCCGTGTCCCTGGTGGTAGTCGGAGAAGCGAGCGGGATGAGTCGCGCTCACAGCAGGACACCCGGCCCTACCCCTGCGCGATAAGTGCGGGGAGCGCCGGCGGCGCAGGCTGGAAGGGCGGGGCGACTGGGGGTGTGTGGCGAGGGGGGCGGAGGCTGGAAGGGCGGGGCGACTGGGGGTGTGTGGCGAGGGGGGCGGAGGCAGGGAGGCGTCCGAGGCTGGCAAAAGAGGAGCTCCGCGAAGGCCCTGGGGCCTTGGGCCTAGGTCACTTTGTAAACTGAGGCCGGGAGCTGTCAGCAGTTTACGCCCAGGCGGCGCTCCAGCCAAGCGCGGCGGAGGACGGCAGTCATTGCTGGTGAACGGAATGAGGGAAAGCGCCGCGGAGGGAGTCTCTGCTCTCAGGTTACAGCTCGTGTCTCAATCAGCTGAACTTCCCATTCTTGATTTTGGCTTAGGTCACGATCTCAGGGTGGTGAGATTAGCCCCCCCAAGGTTCCCTGCTGAGCGGGGGTCTGAGATTCTCAGACTCCCTCTGCCCCTCCCCTCATCCTGAGCGGACGCCAAGCTCTCTAAAAAAAAAAAAAAAAACAAACAGCAATATATATGCATATGCATATATAGGTAGATAGACGCCTGGGTGGCTCAGTTGGTTAAATGTCTGCCTTTAGCTCAGGTCTTGATCCTGGGGTCAAGGATAGAGTCCCATATCGGGCTCCCTGCTCAGTAGGGAGCCTGCTTCTCCCTCTTCCTGCTTCTCCCCCTGCCTGCCCCTCCCCTGCTTGTGCTTTCTCTCTGACAAATACATAAAATCTTGAAAAAACAAGACAAAAACACACAAAAAAGTCTGTGTGTGTGTGTGTGTGTGTGTGTATGTGTGCATATATATGTATGTACATATATATGTATATATCTTTAAGGATATATGGAGACACACATATATATTATCTTTAAATTTACATTCTGTACTCCCAGAACACTTTAGTCAAACATCAAAAAGCAGCCCTTAATTTCCCTTATGAACCAAAATGTGGCTTCTGACCTCCTTCAGCAAAACCTAAAATGTTCACTCAGTAATCATTATGTTTAACCATCTCCAGAACAGCTTTTAAATCATTTTGAACTACAAAGTTCAGAACACAAGTGGCAGTGCATACTATTATAATAAATGCACACACCTCTTGCCCCAGCATCTTGCATTCCAGGAGTCTCATTGATTTTTTCCTTGCCTCATTAAAAACAATGTATGTAATCTACAGAAAATCACAGACAGACCTGGACTCAAGACCCAAGTTCCAGCTATGCCACCCATGACTGTGGGACAGTTACCTCAGTTTCCACTTCTCTAAAACTGAGATGGCAAAGTCTTCCCTGCAGGGCTGTTGTAAGAATTACAGGATCAGGCAGGGTGCGAATGAAGACTTCGTGGTACTGTCAGTAACTAAGCAAATGTTTACACTCTCATATACCTGCAGAACAGCATGAGACAGGAAAGAGCATAGAACTGGGAGGTGGGCAGGTCACCCTCACAGATACCAACTTGCTGAGGGATCTTCAGAAGGTCACAGTTTCTGAGCCACACTTTTAACAAGGGATCTACAAGGTTAGGTCCAGCTGGAGAATTCTATAATCCAACTGCTACCTCTTGGAGGGAGTCAACCTGAGAAGAAGTCCTCTCCTGGTATTACTGACATCATTAAATAACTTCCCCCAAAGGAAGTTAGTTGGTGAATCTCCATATTTACCCAGTAAACCACTCTGCAAGCCACTAGGATTTCCACTTCTATGCCACAACTGGAAGCAGGGGTTGGGTACTCCGAAATGCTGGAAAAGGAATTCCTTCTTTGGTACATGATCTCTAAGGCCCTCAGATTGTACGACTCTATAACTGTGTTTTGCAAACAACCCATTCTTTCAACATTGCCAAGTTTGTCTTTTTTCCCCAGAAAATTACACAAAATATTACATTTTTTTCCTGATTTTACTTTTAGCATAATTAAAAACAAAGCTATACAAATGAGGACAAGAATAATATTTTCTGACAAATATTGCACCGGGAGAATTTTTACAATGTAACATCAAAAAACAAATATAAATACAACAAACTTGTATAAAGTCTCTGTGTCTTCCTGATTATCAAATTAAAATCCAGTTATTTAGGTTTTTTTTTTTAGTGACCCAATTTTCTGAAGAGACCAAAAAGAATTAAGTCTAAATACACTTCAGATTAATAAAATTTCTGTCCAAACTTTAAAATTAACAGAACACTTTTGGCCACATATTTAGAAAAGGTTACATTTTTAATTCAATGTTTAAATTGAAAAAAAATTCCACAATCCCCCAAATTTAGTAATAACAAAATAAATGGTCTTTAAAATAGGATGTATATACCATCATTATTCAACGTTTTTTAAAACATAATAAATATTGATAAAATACGGATTTTGCAGCACTGGTTTCCTTCATGAAAACGAAAGGCAAAATTCTTTTCACTTTTTAATTCCAGGACACAGTTTTCTCAGAAGAGACAGAATAACTAATGGTTCCTTCCACACCTATTTTAGACATAAGCTTTCATATAAATGTACACATATTGCTCCTGAAATACGATCTTTCAATTAGAGGCATAAAAATTGGTACACAGACATTTTGAAAATTGCAAGGGCTTATTATAACCTTCATGTGTGCTAACACATCCTGGACTAACAGCTTCAAAGAAAGAAACACCTTCATTGAAAAGGGGCTCCTTCCTCCACCTCTGCTAAAGTACTGGGCCCTCCAGAGCTCTTCCATTCTCAGGCCCTGAAACTAGATGGAAAGGTGTAAAAAGAGCTATCTGGAAGTCAAGAGAGCCATCCCAAAAGAATGAAACAGTCACTCTGGGCATTAACTGGCTGAAAATTACCATTAAAATAAAATTCTTAGCCTCTACTGTATATCACATAAATCTTTTATAAATTAATCCTGTTTCAATAAAGTTACCTCTACATCTACATTAGTGGTAATACAACAGACTCCCTTGGAGAAAAGTTGAATAGTTTGGGATTGTGAGGGAAGGGCAGAATTCATTAGAAAGGCCTGATAATACACCCCAAAACCTGACGGCAGTGGTGCTAATAACTTTCTATATCACTCAGAGCTTTCTCCACTGACTCAGGAGATGATTAGAAACACAGCTGCAGGAAAGTCAGTCCAAGAATAGAAAATGGGAGCGTTCACAGAGAGAAAAGAACTTAATCAAAGCTCAGATCAGGGCAGCTGGGTGGCTCAGTCTGTTGAGTCTCCAACTCTGGCTTTCCGGATCTGGTCTAGTGGGTTGTGGTCTCAAGACTGCAGGATGGAGCCACCTCAGCTCCGTGCTCAGCAGGGAGAATGCCTGGGGATTCTCTCTCTACGCCCCCTCCCGCTAAAATAAATTAATAAATCTTAAAAACAAAAAACAAACAAACAAAATATCCTCAGGTCATCTGGGCAAAAAATTATGCTACTTCTCTTCTAATCAGAGATTGCAAAATTCATGTCATGGTCTTTCTATTACAAAAAAAGAATACTTTTCTCCCCTTTTATTAACAACTGCAAGACAGAAAATGTCTGCTGGAATGCACAAAATACTTTAAAAACTATTATTACCTAAGGAGGGCACAAAAAAGCAAAAGAATTGGACAAGGGACATTCGTCAGAGTCTGAATGTTATGTATCTGCTCCATAGCTGGTTCACTCTGTGGAAGAGGAGTCAGGAACTCTACTCATTAGTTAGAAATTTTGTTTAGGGTTAGAATTACTCTCTCCAGTACTCGGGAACCCCTCCAGGAATGACAGCAGCTTGTCCAAATAGCTCTAGAAAATCCCTCTGGAAATGACTGCCTGCTTGCCTAAATAGCTCTGCCTTTCTGCAACTATGGTTTTTCTTTTCCACAGTATCAGTCATGAATCTCAATGAAACATGCTGTAAATATCAAAGAGAGTGAAAATACACCAAAGGAAACAAGAAATGTATGTAGGATTAGAACTGAGAGTTAATCAGAAAAGAAATATTAAGATACAAACATCCATTGCTCAATACTAAAGAAGAAGAAGATGAGGGGCTCCTGGGTGGCTCAGTTATTAAGCATCTGCCTTTGGCTCAGGTCATGACCCAAGTCCTGGGATCCTTGCTCAACAGGAAGCCTGCTTCTCCCTCTCCCACTCCCCCTGCTTGTGTTCCTTCTCTGACTGTCAAAAAAATAAATAAAATTAAAAAAAAAAAAAACAGATGATGATGACAGGAGTTTTAAATTGTTGTGTTTGACAAAAATCCTTCGATACTACCACAAAAATGTTTAAACAGTAAGAGGCATGGCAAATGTTTTAGAAAAGGAAAAATATCTATAAGACATCACTACACTAATAAGAAAATATTTACCTTTAAATGTCTATCTTAGTATTGCTATACCAAGAGCAGAAAGGGTAAAATTCAAAAGTAAAACAAACTCAAATCACTTTAACCACTGAAGGGTAATAGTGAACAGTAAAATAGGTAAAATAAAATCGTATAAGACAAATACAGAATACGGCACAGACTGTACATGGGTTTCATACTCTACACAGAAGGACCCTAAAATGAGGGTAGGGATTTAGTTAAATGACACATATTTTCAGATCACTAAAAATCTACATTTAAGGTGGACTAAAATTGAACAAAAATAACATTTTAATACAATGATTCATGGGAGAAAGCAAAAAGAACTAGATAGAATCTCATTTCTTCTCTCTCACTTTTAAAACACTGAGACAAGTCATAGCTTTAAAATCATGTGGATATAAATCATTACCCTTTTTAAATTTCATGGAGCAGCAAAATACAAGAATTGTAAAATAAAATATTTTAACATTTTAATGACAAGATCTATATTCATAGTCCCGGAAATCTTGGAAAATATACTTATTACTAAGAATAAAGCAAAAAGAGATAAGGAAATTTACACAGCAAAAGTCAAATCGATTGCTTGCAATAAATTATAAACACAACCAAATTTGTTTACAGGCATGCACAGCTCTGAAGTTAAATAGAAGGATAAGCTTTTAGGGAAAAATACACTTGTCAAGAGCTGGCTAACAACCAAGCTGGTATGTGGCATTCATCAGAATAGGACTAATGCCAATTAAAATGTAAACTAAAAGTTCTGCATGGAAAACTGTAGACATCTATAAACATGAAATGTAGGGGTTTTTTTTCCTACATAATTCTATAGGTAATGTTGGGGGAAAATCTAAATACCTAAAATTAAATGAAAAGATTTGTTGGTTTTGCTTCGCTTTTGTCTTAATAAGGAGGCTGGCAATACTAGCCAGTAACCATAAATTCAAATTTTTCAATTTGGTGTCTTTACCACTTGCTGCTGCTGCTTGTTCTGACTCACTTCTTGGATTGTTTAAGAAAAGGGTATTAATCCATAGCAAACTACTCCTTCAAAAAATAAACTAAATGCAAGTAAGGAAAAATTGGAATCTTGATAATGACATTGTGAGGGGGAAAAAAAAAAAGGAAAGACAAGACCAGATTTCTCTCAAATCTTGTAAGCAAGTTGTCATTACAGTCTTTCATTCTTTCACCTGCAAGGAGCAAAAAAATACACTTTGCACTTTACTCAATTCCCCTTAGTCGCCCAATTAAAAAAAAAAAAAAAAAGAACTGAAGTATTAAGTTGAGGCACTAGTGGTTAAGGGTGAAAGCAGACTTCTTCAGCAGGTTCTTCAAGAGATAATAAAAATCTCACATGAAAACGATGAAGCTCATCATCTAACTCTGGCTCTATTTCAACTTTCTTCTTCGTTGTACTGCACAGCTATAAAACAAAGATTACATTTTAGGCACTAGCCAGAATTAGGCTTGTCAAAATTTCTGCCTCAAGAAAATAGATTTGTCACTCCCCCTTTTATTAGCTAGGCTATCTTAAAAACCACATTCTCAGGAAACTGTACAATTTCTTTTATATATTTATTTCTGTGAAAAACAGATGTGGATTTAGGTTTTGGTAATAAAATCTGTTCAATGAGCATAGAAAATTATGTTGCTATAAACATACTTTGGTTAAAAAAAAATGTAGAGCCCCATATCCAATTGTTTTTTTTACCACTATTCCTAAACTGTAGTTTCTTTAAGCAAGAGTCAAATATTCTAGAGGACTTTAAAATCTAATTTTAATTATATATACCTAAGTATACCTAATTATATATATATAACATATTATATATATAATAATATATACCTAATTATATATATCAAGTATAAAATGTATATGCTTCATGAAAACTCATATGTGAAACGAAACCCAAAATTACTAATACATACCAGTAGGTCAGCTAAATCAAAGAATACTGAATACCTAAAAAGTATTAGTTAGAATGGTATAGGGGCACCTGGGTGGCTCAGTTAGTTAAGCATAGGACTCTTGATTTTGGCTCAGGTAATGATCTCAGGGTCCTGAAATGGAGCCACATGATGGGCTCCACAGTCAGTGGTAAGTCTGCCTGAGATGCTCTCCCTCTCCTTCTACCCCTCCCACACTCGTGTGCGCTCTCTTTCTCTCTAAAATTAATAAGTAAATATTTTAAAAATAAAAAGAAGAGTGGTATAAATGAAACACAGGACCAATACTTTCTAACAGAGCTGTAAAGAATACTATTCGCAACTCTGTTAAGAAATAATATTCAGGGGCGCCTGGGTGGCTCAGTGGGTTAAAGCCTCTGCCTTTGGCTCAGGTCGTGATCTCAGGGTCCTGGGATCGAGCCCCGCATCGGGCTCTCTGCTCAGCAGGGAGCCTGCTTCCCCCTTCTCTCTCTGCCTGCCTCTCTGCCTGCTTGTGATCTCTGTCTGTCAAATAAATAAATAAAATCTTTAAAAAAAAAAAAAGAAATAATATTCACTCATAAATGCCCAATACTCATAAGAATTGGAATTCCTTAGGTCCATAGATAAACTTGGACTAACAATTTTTTTTCCATTTTAAATATTTTTATTTATTCATTTGAGAGAGAGAGCTCAAGCAGGCAGGAGGGGAAGAATGAGCAGGGGAAGCAGACACCCAGCTCAACAGGGAACTTGACATGCAGGGCTCAATCCCAGGACCTGGAGACCCATGACCTGAGCCCAAAGCAGACACTTAACCATTTGAGCCCCTCAGGTGCTCCTCGTTTTTTAAATAATATAAATTATAAAAATTTGCTGAAAACTGTGAGGTATGTCTATGGTAATATCTACCCATTATTACTCATTCCAAAGGGTCATTTTAAGAAATGTCTCTAGGGGTGCCTGGGTGGCTCAGTGGGTTAAGCCGCTGCCTTCGGCTCGGGTCATGATCTCAGAGTCCTGGGATGGAGTCCCGCATCGGCTCTCTACTCAGCGGGGAGCCTGCTTCCTCCTCTCTCTCTGCCTGCTTGTGATCTCTGTCAAATAAATAAATAAAATCTTAAAAAAAAAAAAAAGAAGAAATGTCTCTAAATTATTCTCCAATTCTATTTTTAATTGAATATATTTGACATATAACATCATGTAAATGTAAGATGTACATGTTACTTTGATATATTTATATATTCTCATATGATTACCCTGTATCCATATTTATCAATTATGTAATCATAGTACAATACTGTTGTCTCCAATGCCTTTGTTTTTTTAAGATTTTATTTATTTATGACAAAGAGAGATAGCAAGAGAGGGAACACAAGTGCAGGGGAGCTGGAGAGGGAGAAGCAGGCTCCCCACTGAGCAGGGAGCCCGATGTGGGGCCCGATGTGGGGCTCGATCCCAGGACCCTGGGATCATGACCTGAGCCAAAGGCAAACACTTAACAACTGATCCACCCAGGCACGCCTCCAATGCCTTTCTGATTGAACCCCAGTCCACCATCTAAAAAAGTTTACCTTGGGTGAATCCCCATCTTATCAGTTTCTTGTCACAGATAAGAGTCACCAACAAAAGGATAAGCCAGATCATTTTTAAATGTTCCCTACAATTTAAACAATAGAGATAGAAATCCTCCATCTCTAAAGAAACAAGGCATTACTCTGTTGAGTGATTCTTTTGAATGTTTTTTTAAAGCTATATATAAGTAGAACTTTCCCAGATTGCTACATTTAATTTTGGGATCTGTGATTTTTTTTAAAAGATTTTATTTATTTATTTGACAGAGAGAGATCACAAGTAGGCAGAGAGGCAGGCAGAGAGAGAGGAGGAAGCAGGCTCCCTGCGGAGCAGAGCCTCGATGCGGGACTCGATCCCAGGACCCTGAGATCATGACCTGAGCTGAAGGCAGCGGCTTAACCCACTGAACCACCCAGGCACCCGGGATCTGTGATTTAAGAAAAAAAAAAAAAAATCTGAGATATCCTTGGAGTATGCAGTCATTATTTTTAAATTTTGTAAAAATGAGGACTAAGAGTTTTTAAAATTATTAATGTGAAGAGACACAGTGTAAAATTATGAGATGTTGGGCATCTGAGTGGTTCAGTCAGCTGAGCATCTGCCATCAGCTCAGGTCATCATCCCAGGGTCCTGGACTTGGTCCTGCATCAGGCTCCCTGCTCAGTGGGGAGCCTGCTTCTCCCTTGGCCCCTTCCCTTCCCCCTGCTAGTTCTCTCAAAAATAAAGAAATAAAATCTTTAAAATTATGAGATGTTACAACAGATTAGCTCACTCAACAGCTTTAAACATGCCTTCTTGTAGTACAGAGGTAGTAAAGCTAAATACTAGGATTTCCCAGCCACCCTTGCAGCTAGAGTTCCAGATATGATTAGCCCAGTCGACCAGATGTACTCACTTGAGACTTTTGCTCAGAACCAAGTTACATGGGGAGAAAGGCAGCTCATGAGGTGTCTGTCCACTTTTGCCACCACAAATCTGAGCAGAGGTGATTCAGTTCTGGAGCTGGCAACTGTTCTCAGCTGCCTTAATCCAGCAAGAGGAGGCATCTTGAGATGGCAGGCAGCTTTTCGAATTGTCCCAGAAGCAGCAGTTTCTCTGGCAGCCCACTCTTGTGATGTAGTTCTGAGAAGCTCAGCCTAGGTTCTGCTTCATCCGCTTTCCCAAAGATTCTGTGAGCTCTCTGCACCCCTTAATCAAGCTCCTTATGTCTAACAGCTAAAGAAGATTGCATTATCTACAACCAGGAATCCTGACCTAGACAGAATTTGGTAGCTAGAAGGTACAGCTAGTAAAAGGATCTTAAATATGGAGTTAGCTTAGGTGAAGAGGCAGGGCTTTGGGCAGTGAGACCTTAATGCCACTAAGGTTAAGGTATAAAAGGAAGTAGTGGTAGAACATCTGAATACTAGCATGTGGGCTGCTTCTAACCCTCAGCAAAGTCTTACAGGAGAGATGTGACTCAGGCTAAGGCTAACAAGACATTTGGAAAGGAATATAGCTTTGCCGAGGGAATAGCTCTCTACAAAACAAATTGACAAGTCCCAAATCTGGAGCCCTGAAAAACTGGAAAAGTCAGCTAACTACCATACTGATAAGTGAAACAGTTATCAGTCAGGGTTCTAAGGAAGGTATGAAAGCATCCTCAACCTTTTTCTGCCTTTTCTTTTTCTGCCTCAACCTTTTCTCAAGAACTTTCTGTCAAGTAATGGCAGCCATCCTAAGGAAAGAAATCAGACTCAGACTGTTGCCAGCCCATCCAAGCCCAATGGTTCCAAGTGGGTACCGTTCATTTAAGACCCAAGGGGAGAGAGAGAGCACAAAAGCCAGCAAGTAAAAGATGATGTTGTTATTAAAAACTGTGTCTTGGCAAGATCTTTGTGGTTACTCATTGGAATAATTGAGAAAGACAGACCAGAAATATACTTAGTTTCTAGGAAATTTTTTTGCCAAAAACCAAAATCAAACAAATACAAACCCCAAACCTGGCCTGCAACAGCCTGTAACTATTTAAAACATGCCCAAGCCCCTAAACCCAGCAAAACAGGAAGTGGCGCCCAGCCCCCAAGATCAGCACCCTTTCCCCTGACCACTCAGATGTATCCCTGAAAATTAATGGACAAGAAAAACTTCCTGGAAGGCAGCGCCAAGGGCCCCTGAGGACATTCGACAAGGGAGTTCCTCCCACAAAAGTGAATCAGGGGTTGCCTGATGCAAAAATCAAGGAATACATTCACAGACTGAGCAGAGACACCTTGTTATTTTTGCCAAGCAGTACCTTTTAAGTGTTATGGATTGGGGGTTGCTATTTTCCCCTCTTTTGAAAGATCGATTTTATTGCCGTTATCCTGTACCTATCCCACCATTATGCATTTGGTACTCATGAGGCAGACACCTTGTTTAGCCTGTAGATGGGCAGAACAATAGATCTATAGACTAACCTGATAGTGGGGACTATACAAGGATATTATGGTCTTTGAGCCATATGCAATAATGGATTGGATGTGGCAGATTTCCTTTTGGGGCAGGAGAAGTGAGTGTTTTCTATGTTTCCGAAGAGTGTACACAGAAATATAGGTAGCCAATAAAGCTGTATGGATTAGAACTGAAAGTTGTGTACGAAACATAACCTCCTTCTTCTTTAGTTAAAGATCCTAACTTTTAGCTGGTTCCAATGCCACAAGGATTTCTCTGATTCCCTAGCAGCGATATGACCAATGAGATGTAAGTTAAAATCTGTGGTTCTCCAGGAACACTCAGTCCAGGAAGCCTGTGCAACTGGGGAGAAGCTCCTTTTCCTCCTCTTGCCCACTGCCTCCAAAAGCAATCTTGGACAGTGAGAATGAGGTAACTTGAGGACAAAAACCATGTACTGAGGATAGCAGAGGAGAGAGTATGGAAGAGGGAAGAATTCCTATTTAGTTTAAAACACTGTTATCTTTGGTTTTTCTGGGTTTGTTTGTTTGTTTGTTTGTTTTTGTAGCAGAACCTGATCTTAATAGAATAGAAAGCAAATATATGAACCCAAAAATGACCTGAAGTGGTAGCAAAAGCTCTTCAGTAGAAGAATTTCTAGCAGGTAAGGTTGCTGGAAATAGGAAGAAGTTACCAAGAAACACTGGGGGAAAGTGTGGTCTTCTCAGAAGAATTATTAACAACAAAGAGACTTTTATCAAGAGAGGGGATGATAAGCACCTGTAAAAGACTATCTTTATGACTAAGTGATGACAATATAAATTTACTTTAAAAGCAGTACAGAAATTTCTCACTTAAACAGTTACTGATAGTTTCATTAAATAATGGGATAATTATGGCCACTGAATTAAATCATTAAAGGAGAACAAATTAAAAAGGAGAGAGGTATGAAAGTGAGAGCAGATACTGAGTTTGTATTCTTCCTGGTTATGGTGGACTTTAAGCCTTAAATATCTGTGTCCTGAAAAGATGTGTTCTCATTTAAAAAGTATCTTCCTTTATTCCATATATGCTTTAAAGTATTTATTGAGCAGAAAAAAAAAGGAAGGGCAGTAAAAAGATGACACAGATGTTGATTTAACAGTTTTCTCCCAAGTTCTGGTGGACTTCGGACTTTAAATGTCTGTTTGGAAAAAAAAAAAAGTTATCATTTTAAAGGTATCTCCCTTTCTTCTGAATCTTCACACACACACACACATACATATACACACACATATATATTATGTATGTGTGTATATATATAAAATATCTGTATGTATTATATATATAAAGCATTTTAAAATACACTTAGCTAATCATAGATTACAATTAACATGTTCACTAACAATATTGATAACTGATTAGAAAGAATTGTGAATAAGGTTGAAATAAATCATTTCACCATAAATACAGCTATCAAATTAAATAGCTTTTGAAATGAGCTGATGCATAGACATTTTGGAAGGCTCATTTCTGTATGTTTTTCTGTACTACATTTTTCTGTAGTACAAGTTGTGCTCTTTCCCCAAATATATAGTAAATACCATAGATATTAATGATTTGAAATTACATTTGTAATAAACACAGATTTCAACTTATTCAATATTCTTATTTCCTTAAACAAAAGAAAAAAAATAATAAAGTTACATACGTGGCTGGAACTTCAATTCTCCACCAGGCCCTGATGGAGAAATTTCTTGTTGTAATTTTTTTTGTTCCATCTGCTGTACAACCTAGTGCATGGAAAAAGAATGTCTTAAAAGTAAGTATTCTTTTATTTTCTCATGACCTTTGACAAACCACAACAAACTAATTGAAAAGTGTTTTCCAAAATGAGATATTCAAACTCTAAAATTTAGATTAATATGCAACAAAGCAGTTTTTAAAATACTAAAATTTAAAATAATATAGCTAATAGGACATTGAAATATTATATTACAAAAAACACATGCGTTTAGCACAGCACCTAAAATTCCTTTTAATGCCACAGTCATTGTATAAATACCACCTGATGATATTCCAGCTTCTGAGCCTCAAGTTGGTCATGCTGACGCTGTAGCTCTTCCTTTTGTTTCTGAAGTTCATCTGCCTTTTTCTTAAGTTCATTTTCTTGTAAGGAGATAAGATTTTCATATTCTTTCAGTTCTTCCTCTGTGAAGAGCTGTTGCTGATCCAATGTCTAAAAGGAAAAAAAAAATGGGAAACAAAATGAGGAAAGAATAATCTTGGATGTCCAATAGGGTTTAATTCAGCTTGAAAATTCTATGATTAGCAAAGTATAAGAAAGAGTATCTATCATAATATAGCTTTCAGTAAGGGGAAATAAGAAAACATATTTATGTATTTATTTGAGCAAAAGGAAAAATCCAAGGCTAATGAAATTGATTACCTATAGAACAATGAAGAGAACTGGGTAGAAAGGATAGAGAGAATGCAGGAAAAGAAATCATATTTCTCTGAATACAACTTTTTCATACAGGTTTGATTTTTAGAAATTTGTCAGTGTTTCATACACTCAAGAAAAGAGAAGAAAGAAAATTCACAAGGACAGGAAAACCCAAACTGACTATAAACAAAAGAAAATAAATCATACTTTTATTTTAAGTGAATAAACAGAAGGGAGAAAAAAGAACTAACCAACAAACTTTGGGTCACAGTATTCAGACTACATGCTCAGGTTAAAAACAACAACAAAAGTCTAAACAAATAATAAATTCCTTTTTGCAGAGTTTAGCAATCTGAAACACTGTATACATTCTAGGATTGAGGAAATAAGTGGAATAATATTGTGGAAAATAGGAGCCAGGTTTCATATGAAATATGGAAAAGAGGAAGAGATAGGATGTTGTACTGGCATTGGACTGAAATTTAAGAAGGTATCAGTGTGCACTCACTAAGTTTATGTTTTGTTTTGTTTTTTAAGGATTTTATTTATTTACTTGAGAGAGAGAGTGAGTGAGCATGGGTGGGGGAGGGACAAAGGGAGGAGAAGCAGACTCCATGCTGAGTAGTGTGCCCCACACTGGGCTCTGTCCCAGGACCCTGTCCTCAGGTCATCCTGAGCCAAAGGCAGACACCTAACCTACTGAGCCACCCAGAAGCCCCAATGAGTTCATCAAGTTTTATATATATTGGTACCTAAATACACCAAGATGAATATGAATGTATCTGTGTATGTGTATAATTTGCGCATATACAGACACACATAATACAAATTTAAATATATATGTATATATATATATAAATACACACACACACATTTAGATGTTTTTTAAATTACCCAACTCTGTTATCTGACAAAGTCTAGAAGCAAAGACTCCCTGGTAACAAGAAACACATCCAGTGCCCAAATCCTAGTCTGTGATAACAATCTCCACTAAAAGGGACCAGTGTTGCTCAACATCCCAGAGGTGGGATGGAGAAAGAACGAGATGAGCCTTGAACATCTTATGATGCTAAAAAGTAAGAAAGTCCTCAAAGAATGATAGGAGACATGCCAAAAGGATATAAAAGCCAGTCTGAAGGAACTCCCAGCCAAATCTGGGGCAATTTGGGCATCGAAATAAATCAGGATAGTAAGGATTCATTTTTTTTTTTTTAAAGATTTTATTTATTTATTTGACAGAGAGAAATCACAAGTAGATGGAGAGGTAGGCAGAGAGAGAGAGAGAGGGAAGCAGGCTCCCTGCTGAGCAGAGAGCCCGATGCGGGACTCGATCCCAGGACCCTGAGATCATGACCTGAGCCGAAAGCAGCGGCCCAACCCACTGAGCCACCCAGGCGCCCAAGGATTCATTTTTTTTCTTTTTTTAATTTTTTTATTTTTTAAGGATTCATTTTTGAATCAAGTAAGGGGATGGGAGTGGGTTGGGAGAAGGGATAGCTCTTCCTTATTGTAGAAAGCCAACTGATAAATATGGAAGGAATGATGGTTAGAAAATCACCATTTGTCAATAGTCATTGTAATAATGGATTCTGGCAAGATTTATCAGTGAATGCTAAAATTAGTAGATAATGAATCTCAAAGTATGCCCTCGAAGACTTTTTTTTTAAAACAGTGGTAATGGTGGTAATGCAATTCTTTTGAAAAATACTTCTATAAAATATATCAACTGCCCTAAAAAGATTCCCTTGGTCTTATTGGTGCTACATTGAGAATCCATCCTACAAAATAACCTTAAACACATAAAAAGCTTTATATAAAAATGTGTTTATAGCAGCACAATCTTTTTTAAAATAAACAGTAAAAGAATGGGTGTCTGTTCCTGAGAAAACAGTCAAGCACTTCCATAACTATTAAAGTAATGCTTAAAATTCGTATTTCCAAATACTTTAGATATGATGTCGAGTAATTTTTTTTTTTTTTTAATTCTGACTTCTGATTCTGGCAGTATGGTGGGTTAGACAAGGTACTATTTAAATTACAAAAGAAAAAATAGGAAACATGATAGGCACCATCTTAACCAAATAATCAAAATTAATATTGTCAGTTATGAAAATAATCAGCAGCATATGCTTCATGATATGATGCACTCTGCATCACTTTGGTGGTATTTCTACCAAAAGCAGGAGTCCTAAAGAAACAGCAGACTGACTCAAACTGAGGGATATCCTACAAAATTATTGGTCTATACTCTTTAGAAATATGGATGCCATGAGATACAAAGACTCAGGAACTGTTTCAGATTAAAGGAGATTAGGAAGACATTACAACTAAATTCAGTATGATCCTGGATTTTCTTTTGTTTTAAAGGACAGTATTAGGAAAATTAACAAAAAATCTCGATCAAGTCTAGAGACTGGAGAAGAGTTTTCTGCGTGTAGCTATCACAGATAATTTTACCATGATTATGCAAGATAAATCCTTGTTTGCAAAAAATACACACTCAAGTTTTTAAGGTTAAAGCAGCACTGTGTGCAACTAACTCTCAAAAACATGATATATATTATATATAAATACATATAGGGTGCCTGGGTGGCTCAGTGGGTTAAGCCGCTGCCTTCGGCTCAGGTCATGATCTCAGGGTCCTGGGATCGAGGCCCGCATCGGGCTCTCTGCTCAGCAGGGAGCCTGCTTCCTCTTCTCTCTCTGCCTGCTTGTGATCTCTGTCAAATAAATAAATAAAATCTTTAAAAAAAAATACATATATACATAGATTAAAAATAGAGAAAGAGATAAAGAGAATAACTGTAGTAAAATGGGAAATCTAGGGGAAGGGTATTCAAGAATTCCTTAGTCTATTCTTTTTTTTTTTTTTTTTAAGATTTTATTTATTTATTTGACAGAGAGAGATCACAAGTAGGCAGAGAGGCAGGCAGAGAGAGAGAGAGAGAGAGAGGAGGAGGCAGACTCCCTGCTGAGCAGAGAGCCCGATGTGGTGCTCCACCCCAGGACCCTGAGATCATGACCTGAGCCTAAGGGAGAGGCTTACCCCACTGAGCCAACGAGACGCCCCTCCTTGTCTATTCTTATAACTCTTTTGTAAATCTAAAATTATATTAAAATGAAAAGAAAGTATGTAATTACCTATTGATCTAGTTCACCAGAAGAAATAAATGGAATGAATGTTCAAATATCTTAGCATTCTCCTACTTCACCAAAGTCCAGAAATATTACAAATGTCAGAAAAAAAACAGGACCAAAAAAAATATGATTTCTTTAATCTCAAACTACGCTGATCAACAGTCATCCTGGGACTATCCTTGATTGAGCACCAAAAACTTTCATACCCCAGGGAACTCCTCAGCACAGGCTGTACCAGAACAGTTGGTCACCCTATCTCAAACTATTTTCTGGACAAATGGATCCACAGATTAAAAATCTAATTGAGGGGCACCTGGGTGGCTCAGTAGGTTAAAGCCTCTGCCTTTGGCGCAAGTCATGATCTCAGGGTCCTGAGATCAAGCCCCACATCAGGCTCCCTGCTTGGCGGGAAGCCCTGCTTCCTCCCCCACCCTCTGCCTGCCTCTCTGCCTAGTTGTGATCACTGTCTGTCAAATCAATAAATAAAATCTTTAAAAAAAAAAAAAAGAGAAAGAAATAGTAATCTTTATATTTTGTATAGAAAATGACAACTTTTTTTTCAAACTCTTCCAGTTGCTACCTCTCAACTATTCTCTTTAAAATGTGTATGCACAAAAAAAAAATGTGTATTCACAGTAAACTATGGAATATACTGGTATGCCTTTCTGGGGCATTTCAACAAAATATTTTTAGAAACTAAAAATGGTCATAAACCTTGAGAATAGTTTTATTCTTAGGAATTAATCCCAGGGAAATTATAGATACCCAAAGATGTAAGAGTTGTCATAGTGTTAATTACTACAGTAAAAAAATTGGGAATTGACCCAAGTGGCTAAATCTGTTCCAATGGTTATATAAATTATGCTATAATCACAAAACTGCATGCTAAGGAAACATTTCTAAACTCTGTCTTTTAAAGAATGACATCATGAAATACTGCTAACATTAAAAAACACAGAATTTCTCAAACATACAAAGACATTCATACAGTATGATGCCATAAGACTATAAAGACAGGAGGGGGTGCCTGGGTGGCTCAGTAGGTTAAGCCTGACTTCCACTCAGGTCATGGTCTTAGGGTCCTGGGATTGAGTCTGCTTGTCCCTCAGCCTCTACCTCTGCCCCTCCTACTGCTCGTGCTCTCTCTCAAATAAATACATAAAAATATTTAAAAATATACATAGAGATATAGGAGTTTATGTGTACATGTAAATTAAAAATGGGACAGGGGTGCCTGGGTGATTAAGTTGGTTGAGGACCCGGCTCTTGATTTTGGCTCAGGTTATGATCTCAGGGTGGTAAAATCAAGCCCTACATCAAACTCCATGCTGGGTATGGAGCCTGCTCAAGATTCTCTCCCTCTCCTTCAGCTCCTCCCCCTCATTTGCTCTCTCTCTCTCTCTCTCTCAAAGAGTAATTAATTAATTAAAGTAAAATAAAATAAAAATGGGGCAGTATACTCTATATTGTGTGCTATACATGCATACACTAAAGATACAAACAATTCCAAATTGGCATAACACAATGCATAAATTAAGTATCTTCCTCTGAAAGGTAGAATTACAGGTAACTTCTAATTTATTCTTTCAATGTATCTATATTTCTAATTTTTAAGAATGAACACTATTTTACCTTTAGAAAAAAGTAAAATTTTAAAAAGACTGCTAATTAGATGTAACATGATTACAAATAAGAGGTCAATTGCCACAAGTTTTACAAAAAGTTACATTCATTATTTTATACTGATATTTTATCTAAAAGCCAAGATAGTAAGGCTCTACATTCAAACATAATGGAAAATAAAAATTAAAAATAGAATGAACTGTTGTATAATTTCACCTCCCAGCTATCTGGCTCCAAGAATTCCTTTTTTTCTGTAGCTTTCAAAAACTCGTCCAGAGTCACTAATCGGTCTTTGTTAGCATCAACCTGGTTAAAAAAAAAAAAAAAGTATATATAAAATAAAGTAACTCTCATATCACTAGAAATTGTCTTCTAATAGTTGCTACTACACAAACATACAGCAATTAAGGCTAACGCAGCATCCACAGAAACGGAGGGATGGGGTAGGGGGTGAAAGTCAGAACACTGAATATTATATTAGAATCCAAATATAGATATTGCTATCTTCTGTATTATTCAGATTTGAAAATACAGTGAGATATCTATACACCTAATACTCAAAAGATCACCATGCTTGAGGCTGCTGATCTGACTGGCTAAACTATTATGGTCTTCTTCCCTCACCACACCATGTAAAATCCCAAGAAAAATAACCTTTCCTGAAAGAGGACTGTTTGAGCCAAGAGTAAAGGAGTTTACATTAACATTCTCTCAGTATTTTTTCTTTAAGAAAACTAACTAAATCAAAATTAATGTTGACAACCGCTCCCAATCCTCTTCAATGGCTCTTATAGCCATTCAGTTGCAAAAGTGAACTCCGTAACAGCAAGAGAAATTCATTTGACACATGGGATGCCAGCAGTCAACAGAAATCCCAATTCATCACCAATAGCTCAAACATCAGGTGAAAATAACAGAAACAAAACTGTGGGCTTTAGTTACCGCCCTCCAATGTCTATGACCAAAGTTCTCAGCTTAATAATGTGAACAAGAAATAAATAAGTTGTTATAAACCATTATGGTATTGGATTTTTTGGATTTTCTTAATAAAAACACAGACTTTTAAAATATCAAATATTCGGGGTGCCTGGGTGGCTCAGTTGTTAAGCATCTGCCTTCGGCTCAGGTCATGATCCCAGGTTCCTGGGATAGAGCCCAGGCATAGGGCTCCCTGCTCAGTGGGAAGCCTGCTTCTCCCTCTCCCACTCCCTCTGCTTCTGTTCCCTCTCTGATTGTGTGTCTCTGTCAAATATAATAAATAAAATCTTTAAAAAATAATAAAATATCAAATATTAGACTACCTTATCTTTTACTTCTAAAGGACATGCAACAGCATCTTAATCTCCTAAATAAAAACCTTTTAAATTTTAAAATATTTTAAAGTAGTTTCAAAATAACTTTATTTATACTAAGGAAGTCTACCAAATATTCTGGGTCAAAAAATGCAAAATTCAATTAAATAACTACTCTGTGTATTTATTTTCCACTTTATGTTAAGATTTATTACAAGAACTTGAATATCCATTGAAATAACATATAATCCTAAAAATTTTTAAACATACCTCATTCATTACATGTTCCCTCATTCTAAGCCGTTCCTCCTCCATTTCTACCATATCATCCTCCTCATTTTTGGGGTCATATACTTTCTCCAACTAAAAAGAAAAGTTTAAAACCAACATAAAAGGCAGGAAAATTATGGAAAACAAAAGAGCAAAAACACTGAACACTCAAATGAACTCATTTACCTCTTTAGTAAATAGAGCTTCTAATTCTTGTTCATCCAGGAAGCCATCATTATTGACATCTGAAGTTTAAAAAGTCACAAATGCAAAAATTGATTTTAACGCCTTCAAAAATCAATAATTAAAATACAACTCTTCACAACTGACTTGCAGAAGTGGTACTAACATGAACCAGCCATACGCTACAGAGAATGTTGCCTCCTTTTTTATGAAGCCTCAGATCAGTCCAATGGATAACAATTTACTACTAATTTATAATTCATAGTTTTTTTAGACAAATATATCTTAACCATTTTTTTCAAAAATATAAAGTGAAACAGTATGCTATAGGAAAAAAAGTAAATTTTAATATTACAGCATAAAGCGTGTTAGATATAACCTAGCTAGTCACAGAATTACCTTCACATTTACGGAGAACCTTACAGTAAGTCATAGTGAGTCAACAGTTAAATCAGGTAAAAGACACAGCTACTGACTCAAAGTATTTTATGCTGCAGGTCATCAAAAAAGACTATTCTATTATCCTAGAGAAAAATTCTAAACATTTACTGTCAATAGGACTCGATATTAGACCTTGGCAAAAATCAGTTAAGAATAAAGCAACTATAATCTCTCAAACAGCAGACATAAATATTAATATTTGTATTAAATGTGTTACCATGTAATTTGAAAAATGTCTTGGGGTCAAAGTCATTAGGATCCAATCCATCAGTCTCTTCCCATACCTCTTTTAGTTGATCTTTGCTTCCCTGTGAATCAATTTTTTAAAAATGCTCAAAACAAAATACGATCTATGTATACAGGCTGAAAATAAAATACAAATTTGAGAAATGGTGCAGAATTAAGAATCTAAAGTACTAATAACTTATAAAATTCTACTGTCTGATACAAAGAAGTATCTACATCTAATTAGAGTTTCTTAAAGTCATAATTCTTACTGGATGATTAATTTTGGGATGATTTTCATGCTTTTTCCTCATTTCTTCAAATTTAGATTCTTCTTCTTTTCTCTTTTCTTCATTCAGTGTTTTTAAATATTCTCTCCTTTCATGTTCCTTCATCATTTCATATTTTTTAAATTCTTCATGTCGAGTCTTATCATAGTGTTCTAGATCACTTGTGGCCTATAATGTAATATTTAAACTAAATTACAAGGAGTATTTGAAAATATAAATAAGGGCTTTCCTGCATACAGCATATTCTAACAGAAGGTAGTATAGAAGGTCCAGAAAACATTGGACTCCTCTTTTAAATTCTGCCATTTTATTTTAATCATTATTATTATCAGAATGTAGGCATTAAAAGAAACTCATAGTTCAAAGCAAAACTCAACTTTAGAAAGCTCCTCGTAAGTAAATAATATATAAATTGATTTTTAAATGAAGGAAGGTTTGGGACACCTGGGTGGCTCATCGGTTAAGCCCCTGCCTTTGGCTCAGGTCATGATCCCAGGGTCCTGGGATCAAGTCCCGCATGGGGCTCCTTGCTAAGCAGGGATCCTGCTTCTCTCCACCTCTGCATGCCACTCTGCCTGCTTGTGCACTCTCTTTCTCTGACAAATAAATAAATAAGATTTAAAAAAAAAAAAAGGAAGGAAAGGACTTCCTTCTTTCTAGAAACCTTTCTAGAAAACTAGAAAGGTTTCTAACTACTTAACTAAACTCATAGCAAGGCTACAGCATCTGTTTCGGTAAATCTACATAGTACAACATGAGAGGTCCACAAACTCTTACTGAAAAACCCAGAACCCAGGTATATTTCAGAATTTTCTAGATTTCAGAAAGAGAATATGGCATTTATGCTGTATTATGTTTTCCTTGCAAAGTCTGTTATCAAACAGATTAGTACTTCCTCAGCAAAGTCTGGGAATATTCACATTATGTAGACTAAATGAAAACTACAAATATCCTTACTATAATTGAAGCCAGATTTCAGCTTTTATAGTGTTTTGGGTTTTAGAATTGTGGGCAAGGGGTTACAGATTGTTATGTCTGTATTATTATCTGTAGTAATAAAGGTTAAACTATCTCCCTTTAAAAATACTCTTGAGAGTATCTAAAAGTCATATTGCCACTTCATTGAATTGACTTATCAAATGACAAAAACCTCAAAGGCACAACAATGACAACATTTTCTGGAATTATTCCCACCGCTTTGATGAGCATATCTAAATCTGTAGATTCAAACTTGTCAGGGTTCAGGTGGTTTAGGTGATCAAATTGTTTTAGAAGAGCATGGTGGTCTATGCCTGTATCTGAAAGAAAATGAGAAAACTGTAAATGATAAAGTACTAAAAGCTAGAAACATTAATGTAAGTGGTACATAAGAATAAGCATTTATATTTATTCCTACAGGATTTTGTAAGAATATACAAAATTTTAGATTAAGCATTCATATTTTCTTTTAGAATATTGTACATATTAAGCATTCATATTTTCTTTTAGAATATTGTACATATTATTCTAGGCAAAACTAATGTCCTTGAATCTAGAAAGAAATACGACATAATATGTACACTTCAATATTATTCTATTATTCTATATATTTCTAGAAAGGTTAGTTGACTATCAGTATAATAGTAAAACCTTTTTTATTATTGTAAAACTACCACATTTCCTACTTTTAATTAGATAAACTCTACTATACTGCCCTCATCAAAGATCTAAGTAGAGGGGTGCCTGAGTGGCTCATTCAGCTAAGCTACTGACTCTTGGTTTAGGCTCAGGTCACGATTTCCTGGGTGATGGGATTGAGCCCCACATTGACCAGCATGTTGGGGCTCTGTACTCAGTGAAGAGTCTGCTTGAGATTCTCTCCTTCTGCTCCTCCCCCAACTCATGCTCTCACTCTCTTTCTCACAAATAAATAAATCTTTAAAAAAAAAAAAAGGTAGAATTTTTTCCCCAGTATTTTATTTTTAAGCAATCTCTATACCCAATGTGGGGTTCAAACTCACAACCCCCAGATCAAGAGTCCCATGCTCTTCCAACTGAGCCAGCCAGCTGCTCCCCAAATAGCATTTTTTTAAATTGCTCTAAAATTTATATGATGGAATTTTTTGTATGCTGCTCCAATGAATCCTTTATGGAACAATCCTTTATAAAACAGGTAAATTCATTTGGTTTAGGACTTATTTTTTTTTAAAGATTTTATATATTTATTTGTCAGGGAGAGAAAGAGAGAGAGAGCACAAGCAGGGGGAGCAGCAGGCAGAGGGAGAAGCAGGCTCTTTGCTGAGCAGGGAGCCCAATGCAGGACTCAATCCCAGGACCCTGGGAACATGACCTGAGCAGAAGGCAGACATTAACTGACTGAGCCACCCAGGCGTCCCAAGATTAAGACTTTTTTTAAAGATTTTATTTATTTAGGGTGCCTGGGTGGCTCAGTGGGTTAAGCCGCTGCCTTCGGCTCAGGCCATGGTCCCAGGGTCCTGGGATCGAGCCCTACATCAGGCTTTCTGCTCAGCAGGGAGCCTGCTTCCTCCTCTCTCTGCCTACTTGTGATCTCTCTCTGTCAAATAAATAAATAAACTCTTTTGACAGAGAGAGATCACAAGTAGGCAGAGAGGCAGGCAGAGAGAGAGAGAGAGAGGAGGAAGCAGGCTCCCTGCCGAGCAAGGATCCTGATTCTGGACTCCATCCTAGGACCCTGAGATCATGACCTGAGCTGAAGGTGGAGGCTTAACCCACTGAGCCACCCGGGCACCCTAGGACTTATTTTTAAAGAAATACTAATTGTTTTACTTGTGAATAATTTTTTTAAAACAACCTACAGTGCTACAGTTTGGGGCACATGGCTTGTTCAATTGGTTAAGCACTGACTTTTTTTTTTTATTCATTTTTGGAGAGAGAGAGCATGAACAGGAAGAGGGATAGAGAGACCCAGCAGACTCCTCACTGAGCAGGGAGCCCAACAACGTGGGGTTCAGTATGGAGCCAAAGGCAGCAGCACTTAACTTACTGAGCCACCCAGGTGCCCCCCAGGTCTTGATCCCAGAGTTGTAAGTTAAACCCCACTTTTGACGCCACGGCTGGGCATGGAGCCTATTTAAAAACAAAACAAAACCCAAAAAAATAGCCAAATGAACAAACAAAAAACAAGCTACAGTTTACTGTAGTTGAATGGGTGAAGTGTATCTAGACTATTTCAGCTGAATTATAGAATTGAGCAAAATAGGCACACGTGTTGATTTGTTAAAAGTCAGAGTTCTCACTTAGGAAAAAGGAATGTACAAATAGGGAATCATGGAAGGCAAGAAAGAAATCTCTGACTCGGCATCAGGCAACTACAAATCAAAACCACAATGAGATACCACCTCACACCAGTCAGAATGACCAAAAACAAGTCAGGAAATGACAGATATTGGCAAAGTGGGGAAAAGAGGAACCCTCCTACACTGCTGGGAATGCAAGCTGGTGCAGCCACTTATTTCCACATACTGGTAAACAGTATGGACGGTCCTCAAAAAGTTGAAAATAGAGCTACCGTATGACCCAGCAATTGCATTACTGGGTATTTACCCTAAAGTTACAAATGGAGTGACCCGAAGGGGCACATGCACACCAATGTTTATAGCAGCAATGTCCAAGATAGCCAAACTACGGAAAGAGCCCAAATGGCTATCAACAGATGAACAGACAAAGAAGATGTGGGTGGAAAACTACTCAGCCATCAAAAAAATGAAATCTTGCCACTTACAGTGACGTGGATGGAACTAGAAGATATTATGCTAAGCAAACTAAGTCAATGAGAGAAACAAACTTACCATATGATCTCACTCATATGTGGAATTTAAGAAACAAAACAGAGGATCATAGGGGACAAGAGGAAAAAATAAAACAAGATGAAAACAGGGGTGCCTGGGTTAATCATCTGCCTCCAGCTCAGGTCATGATCCTGAGGTCCCCTGCTCAGCAGGAAATCTGCTTTTCCCTCTGTCATGCTGTGCTTCTTTCTCTCCCTCTCTTTCTCTCAAATGAATTTTAAAAAATCTTTAAAAAATAGAAAAAATATATATTACAGAAGCAATGAGCACACCTAACGCCAGTCTTTGGTCTGTAATATCATTTCCCACTAAAATGAACCAGGAATCCTCAGAGAAACGACTCATTCCAGGCCTGAGGCAGGGTAGGTACAAGATGAACCCAGAACATTTTGTTATACTAGAAAGTAAGAAACTGCTTAATGTAGTTAAATTAAGATTTCACTGAATTCTTTCAATGGCACTGTACAAATTTTACTTATGAAGAAAAGATTTGTCCTAAGACCCAGGCCTAAAGGATATGACCAAACAGTGAAGCACATGAAAAGATATTTAGCCTCACCCCAAACAGGAGAAATACATGTTAAAACTACGCTATTATACTAACAGAATGGTCAAACTCTTAAAATTTGAAGATACATACTATTAACAGGATGTAAGAAATTACAAGAGTATATACTGATACAAGGTCTGTGCAGGTGGCAATATCTATCAAAATTACAAATACATATATATATAGTTTCTCTGCAGGGAACTTACCCTACAGATAATTTTACACAGATATGGAGTGATAGATGTACAAGAGTGTTTGCTAGAAATAACCCAAAAGGCCATCACCAGTAGCCCTAGTTAAATAAATTATGGTATATCAATATAATGGAAATCTATGCAGCTGCAAAAGAAACTTTTTTTTTAAATGAAGATGGTCTCTATGTACTAATACAGAATGACCTCCAAATAGGATGTTAAAAGAAAAATACAAAGCGCCAAATGTGTTTTACATGCTGCCTTTTGCACAAGAAGAGAGGAAAAATAAGGATTTTTATTTGTATTTGCTTATATAAGAATGAAGAAATCGAAGGATAATGTTTGGGGCAGTGGAAACTTACAGGGTACAAAAATATCAGAGCACTTTTACTCTATGTCTTCTATAGTTTCTAGTTTTCACCCATGTCAATGCATTACTTATTTTAAAACTACACCCCCCCCCAAAAAAGGACCCTTTAAGTCTTTCTTCCAATTATTAGAAATTTCAATTCATAAATTCTGAATCAGTGAGAAAACACTCATAAGCTTTCTAAGCATCAGTTTTCTTTAGACCATGAAATTCAGCACCTATTTGGAATAAAGAAAATATTGCCAAGATTGAAGGGATGGAAGTTGTCTAACAGGAAAGTAATCTCAAGGTACCTTAGGCCCAGCTTTAAGGATGGAATGTCCTTCTATGTCTGACTACCTGAGTAGGAGTGTATGAGCTCAGTTTACCTCTCATTGATATCCTTAATCTCAGGATAAGGAGTGTTTGTTTGTTTGTTTGTTTAGACAGAGAGAGAGAGCACAAGCAGGCAGAGTAGCAGGCAGAGTGAGAGAGAGAAGCAGGCTCCCTGTTGAGTAAGGAGCCTGACATGGGGCTCCATCCAAGGACCCTGGGATCATGACCTGAGCCCAAGGCAGTTGCTTAACCAACTGAGCCACCCAGGCGCCCCCAGTATGTGTTTTCTATGTCTATTCACCAGCAGGAAGTTTAATGCTCTATACAAGCATTTGTCCAATATGATCCACTGACCAGAGTCACATGTTTAAAATGCATCTTACAGGGATGCCTGGGTTGCTCAGCGGGTTAAGCCTCTGCCTTCAGCTCAGGCCATGGTCTCAGGGTCCTGGGATCGAGCCCTACATCAGGCTTTCTGCTCAGCAGGAAGCCTGCTTCCCCCTCTTCCTCTGCCTGCCTGCCTACTTATGATCACTCTCTCTCTGTGTGTCCAATAAATAAATAAAATCTTTAAAAATAAATAAGTAAAAATAAAATAAAATGCATCTTACTCACTCTCAGAATCAGAAATTCTAGAGATAAGATCCAGTAAACTGCATTTTTAACTAGCTCCCCAGGTGATTCCTTTGTGATATAAAGTTTACCAGGAGTAAAGGTTCAGGTGTTTATTAAGGTCAATGAACCATTCAGATAACCAGCCTATGGGGACATGTCACAAAGACAGAGATGCCAGCTGGAAGGATCTCCCACTTGCCAAATCTAACCTCTTGATTTTCATTCATAACTAGAAAGGCCATTCCAACTTAACAAAGAACTTGCTCAACTTGTCATCTAGTGTTTTTTGGTATTATTTTCTACACTGATATCTTTGAATCATTTGTACTTATTCTGATTTGAATGAGAGAGAGATCTAACTGTACCTTTTCCAAATGGCTATCCAATTGTATCAACATTATTCTCTTTAAAAATCTATCTTGATCCCACTAATAATGACATATATCACCTTTAATTCAAACTAAATTCTAAATGTATTTACTTTTACTTCTGGTATTTCTATTCAGTTCCATTGGTCTTTCTACCTATATGCCAAAACCATACAGTTCTCATGAGTGAGGCTTAGTGATAGGTTTTAATATCTAACATAACTATTTAGTCCTTCATTGTTCTTTTTTTTTTTTTAAGATTTTATTTATTTATTTGCCATAGAGAGAAATCACAAGTAGGCAGAGAGAGAGGGAGAAGCAGGCTCCCTGCGGAGCAGAGAGCCCAACGCGGGGCTCGATCCGAGGACCCTGAGATCATGACCCGAGCCGAAGGCAGCAGCTCAACCCACTGAGCCACCCAGGCGCCCCATAGTCCTTCATTGTTCTTTTTCCAAGGTATGTAGCTTATCTTCCTTGTTTCCTTTTTCATATGAACTTTAAAATTAACTTGTCTAGTATTGGGAGGAAAGTAGATATTTTTTATTTGGATCATGCTAAATTTATAAATTAACCTAAGGAAAATTGACATGTTTATAATGTTGAGTCTTTGTATCAAAAAAAATGGTATGTCTTTTCATGTTTTTCAAGTCTACTACTTTTGCATCTTTCAGGAGTATTTTAAAGCTTTTGGTCTGTAAGTCCAATTTTTTAATAGGTTTACTCTGAGTATTTTATCTTTGTTGGTATCTGTAAATAGAGTCTTTTCTTCCATTATATCTTGTAACTGGCTGTTGCATATGAAAAGTACTGATTTCTATATATTAAATTTACCTTGCTGAATTTTCCTGTTGTTTATTTTTTTAGTCAATTATTTTGAGATTTCCAAGTATAAAATCATATTACCTGCAAACAGAAATGGTTTTATCAGCTCCTTTTCAATGACTTTACCTCCATGTTTTTTTTTAATTTATATAATTGTTTTGGCTAGTACCTCCAATGCAATGCTAATTAGTAGTGGTGACTGTGGACATCATTGTCTTATTCCTGATTTTAGTTAGAATACAAAATTGTATTTCCCCAGTAAGTATGATGTGGCTGAGTTAGACATACCTGATCGTGTTACAGAAGTATCTATTGATTACTATTTTATTACTTTTCTAAACTTAAGGAGGGGTATTAAATTTTGTCAATTGCTCCTTTTCTATAGATATGGAGACAGTCGTTTGATATAGGAGATTACTTTCTAGTTGGTCCGAAGTTTGTGGGTTACTGTTAAGCTGATATAGA
Source organism: Mustela putorius furo (assembly GCF_011764305.1). NCBI lineage: Eukaryota > Metazoa > Chordata > Mammalia > Carnivora > Mustelidae > Mustela > Mustela putorius. The sequence goes on from NW_025422011.1 coordinate 25,796,897, forward strand.
TTACTTTCTTATCTGTGGATATCTTCACATTTCGAAAATTCTACTTCATAGCTATTTAATCTCCTCAAAGTCTAAAATTAAAAAAATATAGGAGCATGAATAGGCAGAGTGGAGGATTTTTAGGGCAGTGAAACTACTCTGCATGAAACGGTAATGGTAGATACATATCATTATAGATTTATCCAAACCCATGAATGTAAAACACCAAAAGTGAACTCTGGTGTTAACTATGGACTTGGGTGATTATGATGTGTGATATATGTCGGTGTATGTAGGTTCATCAATTGTAAAAATTTGTAAAAATTTGTAAAAAATTTGTAAAAATTTACCATTCTGGTGGATAATGCTAGTAATGAAAGAGGTTATTTGTGTTTGGGGGTATATGGGAAATTTGTGCACCTTTACTTCAATTTTACTGTAAACCTTACACCGCTCTAAAAAAAAAATCTTAATTTTATTTATTTATTTATTTTAGAGAGAGCATGCTTGGGCATGAGCGGGGAGCGGGGTGGGGGTGGGGGAAGGGGCAGAAGGAGAGGGATAAATGATCTTGAGCAGACACTGCACTGAGCTTGGAGCCCCATACAAGGCAGGGCTCTATCTCACAATCCTGAGATCACAACTTGAGTCAAAACCAAGAGGTGAATGTTTAACTAACTCTGCCACCCAGGCACCCCAAATCTTAAATTTTTTTTAAAGATTATTTATTTATTTATTTGACAGAGAGAGAGATCACAAGTAGGCAGAGAGGCAGACAGAGGAAGGGGGGAAGCAGGCTCCCTGCCGAGTAGAAACCCCAATGTGGGGCTCGATCCCAGGACCCTGAGATCATAACCTCAGCCAAAGGTAGAGGCTTAACCCACTGAGCCACCCAGATGCCCCCAAATCTTAATTTTTAAAGACAGAAGTTTCAAAGATTTATTCTAACTTATCCTTTGTCCTTTGACTTCTTGATTTCTTTTGTCACACCAAAATTTTTTATCTTTATTTCTATTCATGTGATGATTTATAGTATTAGATTTCCTAATATTAAGTCAGTCTTGCATTCCTAAAATAAATCTACTTGCTATTTTGATATACAATAATTTTGGTTTTGGCATCAATAACATATTAAGAGTATGAAAGCTTTCCTTCTTTTTCTGTGCTCTGGAATAGTTTAAATAGCATTGACAATCTGTTCTTTAAAAAAAAAAGATTAATTTATTTTTACTTGATAAAGAGAAGGAGTAGAGGGAGAGATAAGGAAGAGAATCCCAAGGAGACTCCTCACTGACTGTGGAGCCCAACATGGGGCTCGATCTCATAATCAACCTTCAGATCATGACCTGAGCTGAAACCAAGAGGTAGACACTTAACCAACTGAGCCACCCAGGTGACCCCGAGAATCTGTTCTTTAATAGTTTAATAGAATTCCTTTTGACACTCTCTGGGCCTGGTATGGTTTTCTTAGAGCATCTCTGACAATTTTTCTATTTCATCTATGGAAATTGTTATAATTCGATTTTCTCTCTTTTGGTTTCCTTTGATGTTATTCTTCCTCCTTGAATTCAGTGGCTTAATTAATTACTTTTCATTGACATAATAATTTAAGGCTAATCATTTTGACTTTTGAATGATATGAATATATTACCTATTTTAAAAACTAAATTTTAAAAATTAAGAGAAGAAAAATCAATACTACCATTAAATTTTGACTAGAAGAACATGGTATGTGACAATATAAGCTGACTTGAACATATGCTGAAACTTTCCTACTTTTTCTTTAGCACTTACCTTGAAGAGAATCCAATTTAGCTTTAATTAGCATTCTTAACCTTGCCACTTCTTGCCTTTTCAGCTCATCAAGTTTTGTCCTCACATGGTGACTTACTAAATCCAGTTCTTTGCTTAGCCTCCCACTCTGTTAAAATTAACAAGTTAGCTTTATTTATTACATTCCTTTTTTAGATCAGACACAATATATTAAAATGAGGGATATGATAAAGTAGTGATAGATGCTTTTGACTAATTTAGATAAATGTGATATTACAAAAAGATTTCTTTTAAAAGATACTCAGTTTATAACTCTAAAAGAAAGATATGTGGGACGCCTGGGTGGCTCAGTTGGTTAAGCAGCTGCCTTCGGCTCAGGTCATGATCCCAGCGTCCTGGGATCGAGTCCCACATCGGGCTCCTTGCTCAGCAGGGAGCCTGCTTCTCCCTCTGCCTCTGCCTGCCATTCTGTCTGCCTGTGCTCGCTCTCTCCCCCTCTCTCTCTCTGATAAATAAATAAAATCTTTAAAAAAATAAATAAATAAATAAATAAATAAATAAAATAAAAGAAAGATATGTAAAAACTATATATTCTAGAAAGAACCAAAATGTCATCAAGTGATCAATGGATAAAGGAGATGTGTACACATATACAATGGAATATTAGTCAACCATGAAAAAGAATGAAATCTTGCCATTTGCAATGACATGGATGGACCTAGAGAGTATTATACTAAGCAAAATGAGTCAGAGAAAGACAAATACCACATGATTTCACTCATATGTGGAACTGAAGAAAGAAAGCAGATGAATATGGGGTGGGGAAAGAGGCAAACCATAAAAGAGACTCTAAACTACAGAAAAACACACTGAGGGTTACTGGAAGGGAGGTGGGCAGGGAGGATGGCTTAAACAGTGATGGGTATTAAGGAGGATATTTATTGTAATGAGCACTGGGTGTTGTATCTAAATGACGAATCACAAAATTCTGTACCTGAAACTAATATTATACTGCATGTTAACTGGAATTTATAAAACTTTGGAGAAAGAAAGAAAAAGATAAAAATAAAAACCATACAATTGAAAGCATAATTAAAGCACAAAGGAAAAACTCAAAAAGTAACTGGAATTGCAAAATGGTACAGCCACTTTGAAAAACAGTTTGGCAGTTCCTCAAAAAGTTAAACACAGAATTACCATAAGATCCAGCAAATCCATTCTTAGGTATATACGTAAAGAATTGTGACATATGTTCACATAAAAACCTGTACCTGAATGTTCACAGCAGCATTATTCATACTAGCATAAAAAGTAGAAATGACCAAATGTCCATCAGCTGATGAGTTGATAACCAAAATATGGAATATCCATAAAGGGAGATATTGTTCAGTCATAAAAAGAAATGAATGTACTAATATAAGCTACAATACAATGAACCTTGAAAAACATTATGCTCGGTCAAAGAAACCACACACAAAAGACCACATATTGTATAATTCCATTTATATGGAATGTCCAAAGTAGGCAAATCCATAGATATAGAAAGAAGACCAAGGGACAAGAAGAGGGGGGAATGGGGAGAGATAGCTTAATGGGCACCTGGCTTCTTTTGGGGAGGAACGAAATTGTTTAAAAGTAGATAGTACTGAGGGCCACCTGTAGATACACCACTGAATTGTATGCTTTAAAGGCACAAGTTTTAAGGTATGTGAATTACATTTCAATAAAGTCATCTTAAAAAATAACTTGGCCACCTTAAACTTTAGTAATTACACATATAAATGACTTTTCAAAATTAATCTTTTTTAGCTTGTCTCCTTTGATTACTTTTCTCATAGGTAAGTTTGTGTTCCAAAATGTAAGAAACAAAATAGTTAATAGCTTACTTTCTCTTGTTTATAAGTTCATTTGCAATCACAAACTGCAAATCTGACTAGCAATCAGGCAGACAAACATTTTAGGACTAAGTCCATGGGGCCCACTGCAGAAGATAAAGAACTACAAGGGAGACCAAGAAAGAATGTTCAGAGGTAAGAAGGAGAACTAGGAGAATTTGCTGTTATGGAAGCAAAAAAAGCAATATACTCAATGAGATAGTGGTCATCATTATTACATATAACAATGGTTCTCAAAATGTGGTCCCCAAGTAGAAGCATTAGCACCAACAGCGAACTTTAGAAATGTAAGCTCTAGACTTACTGAATCACAAAATCTATAGGTGGGGCCCAGGAATCTGTGTTTCAATAAGCCTAAAATCTGAGAACCACCAAGATGATAGAAAGGAGTCCAGTAAGAAGAGGAATAAAAAGTATCCACTGGGGGCGCCTGGGTGTCTCAGTAGGTTAAGCCTCTGCCTTTGGCTCAGGTCATAATCCCAGGGTCCTGAGATGGAGCCCCACATCAGACTCTCTGCTTACTGGGGAACCTGCCTCCCCCCTTCCACCCTGCTCTCTGCCTACTTGTGATCTCTCTGTCAAATAAATAAATAAAATATTTTTTAAAAAGTATTCACTGGATTTGGCAATTAAGAAGTCACTGACAGGGGCGCCTGGGTGGCTGAGTAGGTTAAAGCCTCTGCCTTCGGCTCAGGTCATGATCCCACAGTCCTGGGATCAAGCCCCCCATCGGGCTCTCTGCTCAGCAGGGAGCCTGCTTCCTCCTCTCTCTCTCTCTGCCTACTTGTGATCTCTGTCTGTCAAATAAATAAATAAAATCTAAAAAAAAAAAAAAAAGTCACTGACATCCTTCATAAAAGTATATTCAGTGGAGTGATAGGGGCAAAGCCATAATCTTTCCAGTCAGCAATATTTGTGAAGTGAAGAAATGTACTATGATTCCCCTTTCAAAATACTTGACTGAGGGGCATCTGGGTGGCTCAGTCATTAAGCTTCTGCCTTCAGCTCAGGTCATGATCCCAGGGTCCCAGGATGGAGCCCCACATTGGGCTCCCTGCTCAGCTGGGAGTCTGCTTCTCCCTCTCCCTCTGCTGCCACTCCCTCTGCTTGTGCTCTCTCCCTCTCTCTCTGTCAAAATAAACAAATAAAATCTTTAAAAAACCAAAAACAAAAACATGACCAAAATAATTAGCTGAAAAGGTAAGGACAAATTCTAACTTTTTTTCTGACAGTTTTTCCTAAGTCTTCCTGAGCTATGTATAATGATTCCTATTGTCTATTTTAATTCTTATATCTTTTTAATTGAATAACTGTCTAACTTACTAAATTTCATCTCCCCTTGACCCAGCAGGGAAGAAGAACTGATTGTGAAAGGCAGACAGTTATAAAAGTATTCCCATACCCCAGGATTATCTCTATTATACTTCCTATTATACTTATAATTATACTTATATATTTACGATTATTCCTATTATACTTCCACCTTTTCTGTTAGCCACAAATAATGTTCTTTAAAAAAAAAAAAAGATTTATTTATTCATTTGAGAGAGAGAGAGAAAGTGAGAGAAGGGAAGGGGTAGGGGGAGAGGGAGAGAGAGAATTTCAAGCAGACTCCACACTGACCGTGAGCCCAACACATGGTTCAATTTCATGACCCTGAGATCATGACCTGAGTGGAAACCAAGAATTGGACATTTAACCCACTGAGCCACCCAGGCATCCTGCCATAAATAATGTTTTAATCCTAACTTAAGAAGATAAGAGACACTGAAAGTTCTACATTAAATATTATTTACTCTAGGACATTAGTTCCATAGATCAAATTAATTCTTCAAAGGAAATATAAGATCACTCTCAAAATAATCCAGGGAAATTATTGGCACAATGCTATTACCTCTATCAGGAAAAATGACTTCCCCACTGCTGAAATTAGGTGCCCATTCTAAGCATTTCCAAAATATATTATACCCCCATCATATTTTCATGCTAATAAGCTTTTTTTCTAGATATTACTTACTCAGAATAAATAAGAGCTTCATCTTTGTATTCCTAATATTTAATTCAGTGTCTGGGATGTTCTAATGTTTGTTAAATAATTATTTAATTACATTTACCTTTATTTCCTCTATGTCTGCTTTCTGGAGCTTTTCTCTGAAATGATTATCTGTTTCCAGCACATCAATCACTTGCTTAAGATATTCGTCATAATAAAGTCCAGTATCCTTCAAATTAAGAAACAAACAATAATGTTTCTCAAAGCTTTTCCTTCCCTGCATCTAAAGATCTCAATCCTAAAAAAAAAAAAAAAAAAAAAAAAAAAAAAAAAAAAAAAAAAGACTAGCAAAATGGCATTGAGACACATCTACTCTGATAACTGGGACAAAGTTAAAAAGCTGTATTTTTCAAATGAGGAATTTTATATCAGAACCAATATATAGTTTTTACATAAAGGTAAATATTCTATATGGCTTGGATAATGAGGACCTAATAATATTAGTTAGTTGATTTTACTCCACTGTCACCTGTCTCTTCTTTTAATATAATACAATCTTTTCTTGGCTAGTGAGCTCTCCATTGGAAATGTATTATGATTAATATTCTCCTGTGCATTATTTAATATATGAACTACATTAAATAAACAATGTCTAATATTAACAACATAAGCTTATCCAGTATTCTTTTACTGATATTTCAGAAATAGTTCTTAAATGTACAATTTTACAAGTAACAAATATTAGCAACATTTGGTTAAAATTCTTCCCACAAGATTATCTTTATCATTTCACTTACTGGTGGTTCTATCTTTGCGCTGTCCACAGGTTGAGTATTTTTTACTTTTGTCTTGTCTATGTCTATAGGCACAGCTTCAAGGGCAGTAAGTAGACAGGAAACCAAAAGAAAACAATATCGTAGTAAGATGGTCCTCCACATCATCTGAAATAAAGGTATTATTATAGTAAGGTCCCAAAAAAATGTCTTCAAACTATATACATACATTCCCAATGCCATGTTAATAATATATACCTAATTTCAAGAAATTTAATACAATAAAATTGTTCTAGAGAGGTTAAAATATAGACTATAGCTTATCAAAATAATGCTTAAAACAGATCACTAAAGAAAATTAGGGGAGAAATGCTTTTCAACTAAAATTAAAAAGAAAACAAAATTTTGTTTTTTTTTAATTTTTTTTAAAGATTTTATTTATTTATTTGACTGAGAGAGAGAGAGAGAGGACAAGTAGAGGGAGTGACGGAGAGGGAGAAGCAGACTTCCCACTGAGCAGGAAGCCCATGGGGCTCGATCCCAGGACCCCAGGATCATGACCCCAGCTGAAGGCAGACGCCCAACCAATTGAGCCATCCAGGAAGGAGGAGCCCCAGGAAGCAAAATTCTGAAGTTTAAACAGCTTATAGTATAAGAAAACATTTAGTTAATTATAAAAGCTTAAAATAAAAATGATAATAAGGGTCTCAAAAGCTTAAAAAAATTAAAAATTTAAAAATTTTTAAAAAGCTTTAAAAATAGCCCAAATTTAAGGAAAGGAGAAGTAAGGAAAAACTATATTTTTTCGATTAAAATACTAGAGAGCCAAATTTTTCTAGATATATTTAATTTAGCTTCAATCTAATTTTGAAAATAAGTTGCTCTATAAATATAAGTTGATTAAAAGAGACAACTAGATAAAATACTTTTGGCCTTATAAACATTATTTTAGGGCGCCTGGGTGGCTCAGTGGGTTAAGCCGCTGCCTTCGGCTCAGGTCATGATCTCAGAGTCCTGGGATCGAGTCCCGCATCGGGCTCTCTGCTCAGCGGAGAGCCTGCTTCCCTCTCTCTCTCTCTCTGCCTGCCTCTCCATCTACTTGTGATTTCTCTCTGTCAAATAAATAAATAAAATCTTTTAAAAAATAAATAAATAAACATTATTTTATCATAGTAGTCATTTGCTAAAATTCTTTTCAGTCAATAATTTTTCAAATAAACAAATCAATAAAATATCAAGCTTGAAACAAGAGAGGAACAAGTATTGCTATTCCCACAATATTATTCAGATTTTGTTTATTTAAACAGTTTCCACTCCATATGGATCTTTAGTAGCTGTGAAGGATCAACTATAAGAAATAGAATGAATAAAAATCTCATATTTAATTGATTTTATACACATAGACTCATGTTAGGGTCCAAGTCAAGAATATTGGTCTGAGCAACAGTGTGAATATACCTTATTTAACTCAGAATCTCCCAAACTTAAATAACCATGGACTTTCTAAAGTTACATTTTTATCCATAAAACACAATTTGGAAAAGAGTATACTGCCTTGTTTTTGCCACAACTCTACATAGCAGATAGGGCAGTGAATTGTTTTACAGGTGAAGAAAATTTGAATTAAAATAATTCACTCACAGAGCAAGGTCTCATATTACAAAATCACTAGAACTCACATTTTAGTGCTATTTCTAGTATATCAAATTCTTTAGCATCTCTCTTGAGATATAACTCACATGCCATAAAATTCACCCATTTAAGGTACAGGGTTTGTCTATGCTGTAAAGCTGCTTCTCAACGTTTAGTTCTCAAACCTGAAGGATCAAATCACCTGGGAGCTTGATTCTCAAGGCTGTACCCAAGACCTCTGAAATCAGAATCACTGGGGTGAGGTCCAGAACCTGTTTTAAGAAACTTTCCAAGTAGGGCACCTGGGTGACTCAGTTGATTAAGTGACAGCCTTCGGCTCAGGTCATGGTCCTGGAGTCTCAGGACAGAGTCCTACATTGGGCTCCCTGCTCAGCAGGGATTCTGCTTCTCCTTCTGACACCCCCCTACCCCAGCTTTCTCTCTCTCTCTTTCTCTCTCTCAAATAAATAAATAAAATCTTTAGGGGGAAGAAATAAAGAAACTTTCCAGGTACTGGGCTGCTGAAGGGGAGGAGGCAGAGGGATGGGATAACTGGATGCTGGACATTGAGGAGGGCACGTGATGTAATGAGCACTGGCTATTCTAGAAGGCTGATGAATCACTGATCTCTACCTCTGAAACCAATAATACATCATATGTTAATTAATTGAATTTAAATTTTAAAAAGTTGGAAGGAAGGAAGGAAAGAAGGAAGAAAGGAAAGAACTTTCGGGTATTTCCTCCATACATATGCTTAAGCCCAAGATTCCTTCTCCTCTAGGGCACTAGTTCTTCCACATGATCATCATGAGTAAATGTTTTTCAGGATGAAATGTTTGGGAGATGATGGCTCAATGAAGCTAAATAAAGTTTTCATCATTGCAAGGCTTTCGGAACTTGTGATGGGCTACTATGCATTATGAATCTTTAATAGAAGGATGATTTGTTTCTCCACAGAAAGTACATCTACCATGAATCACGTCCTCTTCCCAGAATTATTTTTTATGACAACCAAAGTTTATTTCTCATTCATGCTTCATGCCCATTACAGGTGTATATTTTATTTTTGGTTTTCATTTTTTTTTAAAGATTTTATTTATTTACTTGACAGACAGAGATCACAAGTAGGCAGAGAGGGAGAGAGGAAGAAGCAGGCTCCCTGCTGAGCAGAGAGCCCAATGCGGGGCTCGATCCCAGGACCCAGAGATAATGATCTGAGCTGAAGGCAGAGGCTTTAAGCCACTGAGCCACTCAGGCGCACCTTGGTTTTCATTTCTGAGAGATAATTCACATGCCACAAAGCTTATTCTTTGAAATTGTACAATTCAGAGGATAACTGTATATTCACAAGGTTATGCAATTATCACCACTAATTTTTTTTTAATATTTTCATCACTCCAAAAAGAACTCTGTGCCCATTAACAGTCCTCTCTCTCCATTCCCTCATTCTCACAACACCTAGCAACCATTAATCCACGTTCAGTCCGTATAGATTTGCCTATTGTGGACATTTCATATATATGGAATCATATAACATGTAGTCTTTTGTATCTGGCTTTTTTCATTTTGCACTGTATTTTCAAAGCCCAATCTTGTTATAACATGCATCAGTACTTCATTCTTTTGTATAGCATTCGTATATACCACATTTTGTTTATCAATTCATCAGTTGATGGACATTTGGGTTGTTTCTACTTTTTTTGCTACTGTGAATATTTGTGTTCAAGTTATTGAGTTACTATGCTTTTAGTTCTTCAGTTACATAACAAGGAGTAGAATGGCCAGGTCTATTTGGTGACACCATGTTTAAGTTTTTGAGGAACTGCCAAACTATCTTCCATAGCACCATTTTACATTCCCACCAGCAATATATGAGGCTTCCAATCGCTCCACATCCTCACCAACATGTGTTGTCGTCTTTTATATTACAGCCAACCTACTAGATGTGAAGTGGTGTCTCATTTTGATTTCAATTTGTATTTCATTAGCTAATAATGCAAGGCATCTTTGCATGTATTTATTAGCTATCTCTTTACATTTTTTAAAAAGATTTTATTTATTTATTTGACAGAAAGAGACACAGCAAGAGAAGGAACACAAGCAGGGGAAGTGGACGAGGGAGAAGTAGGCTTCCTGCTGAGCAGGAAGCCCAATGTGGGGCTTGATCCTTGAACCCTGGGATCATGACCTGAGCCAAAGGCAGATGCTTAACAACAGAGCCACCCAGGCACCCGCTTCTACACAATTTCTAAAGTTTAATCAAGTCTCCATGGCACCTAACACGGTACACATATAATTGGAAAATGAGTAAGTGCTAACATTATTTGAATAGTCTTTCTATAAATGTGCATGCAGAAGATCAGCTGAGAGGTACACCTCTGTAACTTCATTCTGCAGACCACCTCAGGAACTGTGACTAGCCCTGGATATGGCTAACCCAGAGTTTAGAAGAATCTTTCATGCAGATTCCCCCCTCCCACCCATACTACCTCCAGCATCCTATTCTCTCCTCCTTCTACCACTTAACACAACATACACAAGGGCAATTCATAAGCAGTTCTATCTTAGCAGTTGGCAGCTGTCAGATTATTTTGAAATATGCTCTTTTCAAAAATACTGTCCACCTTTACTTCAATATACAATAGAGACCTGAGATTAATAGAATTAAAATATAGTTAATTGAATCTTGGAAGTGGAATCCCTTTTGCAATTTGTCTCTTCTTCTCTCACTGTTCTGCCAGGTTTCCCATAAATGAGAAAGCAAGTCAAGAGAGGAATATGTTTGTGCCTATGAATGTGTGTGTGCGCGCCCACACACACTTCAGCATCTCAAAATGACGAAGTAACAAAAAGTCTCTGGGTATCTACTCTAAAACATTTACTGAATGTATGGCTCATTAACTTTTAATTGGGACCCAGACTTATTACATAACAATAGAAACCATCAATTGAGTGTTTACAGTGTACCAAACAGTATGCTACATTTTTTTTATATTAAGTAAATAATGACTCTGAAATAAGTATTATGATCACCAATTTAAAGTACAGGAAACTGAAAAATAATAAATAAGTAAATAAATAAAGTACAGGACACGGAGACGTATCAGTTTAAAAACCTGATTGGGTTCACACAGGAGTAAGTCATACAGCCAAAAGTTTAGGCCTGGGAATGACTTGACTCCAAAGCTTATGACTGTTTTTATTTTTTATTAAAGATTTTACTTATTTATTTGACAGAGAGAAAGATCACAAGTAGGCAGAGAGGCAGGCAGAGAGAGGGGGTGGGGTAGGAGGCTCCCTGCTGAGCAGAGAGCCTGATGCGGGGCTCGATCCCAGGACCCTGAGATTATGACCTGAGCCAAAGGCAGAGGCTTAACCCACTGAGCCACCCAGGTGCCCCTTATGACTGTTTTTAAGCAGTGGTTCTCAAAGTGTGATCCCTGGACCAGCAGCAGCAGCATCACCTGGGAGTTAGTTAGAAATGCACATTATCAAGGCTTCCTCCAGACTTCTAAATTGGAGATTCGGGGAGGGGAGACATAATCTGTTTTAACAAGCCCTATAGGTGATTCTGATGCATGCTAACATTTGAAAACATACTGCCTCTCTTTGCTCTATTATTCACAACCTCCTCTGCAAAGAGAGACAAAGAGAACACTTATCTGAAGAGTAAATTTAGATCCTCAAGGAACAGAGAAATGGGTGTTACATCTAAGAAGAGTAAGGCAAAATTAAATTTAGGTCTATATTCTAATTCCAGCTGCACCACTAACTTGCTATGACATCATAGGTCAATTAACTTTCCCCACTTGTTTTCTTATTTTTAAAAATAATGAATTTTTTTAAAGGAGAATTTAACTAGACCTCAGTATTCTTTAAGCTCTTAAATTCTATCACCAGTTTGTTTGTTTGTTTGTTTGTTTGTTGTTAAAGATCTTCTTCTGTTACATCAGAAATGATGGGGCACCTGGGTGGTTCAGTCAGTTAAGCATCTGCCTTTGGCTCAGGTCATGATCTCAGGGTCCTGGGATGGAGCCCAGAGTCAAGCTCCCTGCTCAGCAGGGAGTCTGCTTGTCCCTCTCCTTCTGCCCCTTCTACCCTCCCCACTGCCAAATCTCTTCTCTTGTGCTTGGGCTCTTCTCAAATTTAAAAAAAAAAAAAAAAAGAAAGAAAAGAAATGCTAATAAAATTGTTTGCACTCACACCAACTGTATGAAATGATTAAGTTATATGATTTATAAATGCCTTTAAACTAAATATTGCTTATTCACCCAGTTTAAAATTATATCTGTAAAGCAAGTAGAAGATCTGGGTGCTGGGATACAAGAAATACAAAAATTAACTACCAAAGAAACTTCCTATCTACATGCAATAAAAATGAGGTAAAGCCAGAAACATTTCACTCTTTGGATACCAGGTCCCACTGACCAAGCTTACACCCTGGCTACCGGACCTTGATTTCAGGTTTAGAGATTGCCAGACTTGTATTTCACTCAAGCTGGACTCATTTTTACTTTTGCAGAAAGGAGATAATGAATTGTGGACTGCCATTTCAAAACCAAAAGCAGTTTAAATTTTTGATAATTTTAGAGGATAAAAGACCAAGAGTTCAAGGAGAAACTTGTCCTTTTCAAATCAAATACAACAGAACTGATTAAGAACCAAATATAACCAGATGCAAAAAGACACATACTATATGATTCTATTTATATCTAATGTCCAGAATAAACAAATCCATAAAGAAAATAAGTAGATTAATGGTTGATCAGGACTACTGGTGGGCAGAGGGGGGAAACAAGAAATGACTGCTTAATGGGCATGGCTTTCCTTTTTGGGGTTATAAAAATGTTCTAAAATTAGACAATGGTGATGGTTGTACAATCTTGTCAATATACTAAAAATTGTACACTTTATAAGTGTGAATTTTATGATACATGAATCAAATTTCAATTTTTAAAACAGTAATGAAAAACAGCAAAAAATCTAAGACTATAAAAATATGAACATAAGAAAAAGAACAAATACAATTTATAAACCATCATTAACCTTAGAAGTATGGAAGTATAAACTAGCCATTTGCTTTTCATAATTATCCAATTTTTATACTCTTTTTTTTTTTTTTAAAGTGGGCATGGAGCCCAATGTTGGGCTTGAACTCATGACTCTGAGATCAAGACCTGGGCTGAGATCAAAAGTTAGACATTTAACCAACTGAGTCACCCAGGTGCCCCTCCAATATATATATATATATATATATATATATATATATATATATATATATATATTTAAGATTTATTTATTTGACAGAGAGATCACAAGTAGGCAGAGAGGCAGGCAGAGAGAGAGGGGGAAGCAGGCTCCCTGCTGAACAGAGAGCCCAATGTTGGGCTCGATCCCAGGACCCTGGAATCATGACTGAGCCAAAGGCAGAGGCTTTAACACACTGAGCCACTCAGGCGCCCCTACTTATAGTCTTAATAATTTTTGTCTGCTTAATTTATCATTACTAGAATATAAGTAAAAATCTTATCATATGATTTTGAATTTATCTGTTTTCCTTATAATTCTGTCAATTTTATTTAAAATTTTGAGGCTATATTATTAAATGTACACAAATTTAAGATTTTCTGACTTTTTGGTAGATTTAATCTTTTATACATTTAAGTCCTCTTTATCCATTTTGCCTTAAGGTCTACTCTACTTGAGAGTAATATAACTAAAATAGTTCTCATTTCTTTTTTTTTTTTTTTAATTTCAAATTAAGCTCTATTTTTTTTCTGCTTAACATTGTTTTGTTTTGTTTTTAACTTAAATTCAATGAACTAACCTATAGTATATTATTAGTTTCAGAGGTAGAGTTCAGTGATTCATCAATCTTATATAATACCCAGTGCTCATTACATCACATTTCCTTTTGATTAGTGTATGGAGATACACACACTTAATCTAGCTTAATGATCTCTGTCTTCTATCTGGAGGATTTTCTCCACTTATATTTAATCAAATTACTGATAATGTATTTAAACAATTCGAAAATGCACAATTTCCTAAGTTTAACATGTCAGAAATCAAAGAGTGCTTTTCATTTAATGGGATATTAAAATTATGATTCACCAAGTGCAATAGCAACATAATCTTTACTGTCTCTGCATGTAATTATCATAGCTATTCTCACTCCCGTTTCTTAGGACTGAGTTTTTCCATTGTTGGTATTTCACAAATTAATCACCATTTTGAATGTCTTCGAAAGGAATAAATTATGATTTGACATGAAAACAAAGTTATTGTGTAAACATAGAAATGATAGCCTGAGAATGGGTTAGAGAGTAGCATGTCACTGTAACACTGGGCATAGACACGTATGGCTGAAAGTTGCTGCCATATTAAATTTTAAACTACAAAATTATTTCTCCCAAAATGTGATTGTCTGCATAAAAGGGTGGGAGTGGGGTGATGGCTGAGCTGAAGAAAGGCTGGCTAAATCTGGTTTGAATGAGCTGAAGAAAGGCTGGCTAAATCTGGTTTGAATGTCTAAGAGCCCTCCATAAGCTGCTAAGTGTATTCGTCTAGTTTTTGATACACTGTGAGGCCACATATTTGCATATTTGTATTACAGGATGCTTGAAAAGTAACACAACCTGATATTATTCTTGATGTCATGTCTAGACTACCGCAATACTCAGTGATTCAGTCAACAAACCACTGAAGAAGTGGTCAAGGAAAGAAGATATATCTGAAAACTTTCCATTGTCACCTTCAAGAAAGCACTGGTATGAAAGCTTGCCAAATGAGAATCAGAGGCTTAGAAGAAATTCCAGGCAAAGGGGCTTGAAAATTTTCACAGAAGAAAATCACCCTCAGTCTCCATAGCACAAGAAGAACAATGTACAGAAAAACACAGATGTTGACAAGTCTGAATCAAGAGTGTTTCAAAAGAATCAGACTATGAATGTGCAAAAGTCTTAGAAATACTTTAACCAATTTCATTATGTATGCCCAAAGTGATGTGGGAAAAATTTCTCTATGTGAATCTAAAAATGCACTTTCATGAACATAACATGAAGTTGTAAGTGACAAAGCATAGTGTCATTGTTTAATTGCCAGCATTTTTTCTATATGATATATACTAATATGTCTCAATATCAATGAAGTCTTAAGGTTTTAATCTTGGGGTTTTTTTTTAAGATTTTATTTATTTGACAGAGCGAGAGATCACAAGTAGACAGAGAGGCAAGTAGAGAGAGGGAAGAGAGAGAGGGAGAAGCAGGCTCCCTGCCGAGCAGAGAGCCTGATGTGGGACTCGATCCCAGAACCCCGAGACCACGACCTGAGCCAAAGGCAGAGGATTAACCCACTGAACCACCCAGGCGTCCCTTAATCTTGGGTCTTAAATTTACCAACTTCTTTCAGATTTTCTATTTATTCTGCCCCTTTAATATTTATTTCTTCTCCTTTCTTGCCATTTTTTTGTTTGTTTTTTATTAGTGGAAGATTTAAAAAATACTTTTTTCCTTCTAATAATTTCTAATCTTTTAGTATTTATTCCAGAAGTAATTAAGACAACTTACTGAAGCATAAAGTTAATTAAAACATTTACTTCTTTTTTAAAAATTATTTTTTTAAGCCAGTATAATTAACATACCATGTTATATTAGTTTCGATAGAATATAGTGATTCAACGCTTCTCGCTTCTCGGTATTACTCAGTGCTCATCATGATAAGTGTACTTTTAATCCTCTTTCCCCATTTCACCCCACCCACCCACCTCCCCTCTGGTAACCACTAGTTTGTTCTCTACATTTAAGAGTCTGTTCGTCTTTTTTTTTTTTTTTTTCCTGTTAAAGCATTTACTTCTTAATACGGGCTCAAGAATATTAACTGTTATCATAAAAAAAGAAGTGGAAGATGTTCTCATACCTCAAGGTGAAAAGTATTGACACAAAAATGTCTTTAAGTAGCAAGACAGTGTCAAATGTCAGATATATGTATACAGATTTTCATAAACCCGATTGTATGCAAACATCCATACAAAATAAGGAGAGACAAGGAGCTGGCAATGGGAAGATGGGGAAGCTAACCTATTTTTCTTTCAATATGTGGTAAGAATGGCTTCCTTTATCACCTCCTTCTTCCATAAGAAGAAAAGAGATTCAAAGAAGATCCTGGGTGGAGCCATGCTGAAACAGTAGGCTGATCTAATCAGGATAGTTAATTTTATGTTTTAAGTCAAATGATCTAAAATTCTGAATCCAGTGGTGATCTCAAGACTGCATGGAAAGCACTGCACCCAAGGGCGTCAGAGCCTCAGGCAAAAATACAAAGCACAGTTCTGAAACCTCTTCTATCACTCAGTAGATAAAAAATAGTTTCCCTAAATTTCCAAGTCCTAAAAGGAATTTATCTCTCTGCTCCAGTCTCTAAAAAAAACCAAAATTCCTATTCACACAGAGATGGATTTTTTTTTTTTTAAAGATTTATTTATTTATTTATTTATTTATTTGACATAGAGAGACAGCAACAGAGGGAACACAAGCAGGGGGAGTGGGAGAGGGAGAAGCAGGCTTCCTGCAGGGCTTGATCCCAGGACCCTGGGATCATGACCCCAGCAGAAGGCAGACACCCAACGACTGAGCCACCCAGGCAACCCTGGAGGTAGATTTTTTTAACTATTGATTCACACCAGTAGTTATCCAAATTAAGTTTACTTGGGTGGAGGAGGGGGGTTGTTGAGTGTGTGTGTGTATGTGCATGCACACGCACAAGTGTGTCAGATAATTTCCTGTTTGATTGCAGGGACAGATATGCTGTTAATAGTTAAAAAAAAAAAATAGTCACATGGGTAAGAGGGGTGAAGAGTACTGAAAACTGAGAGTAGCTTGTTTCTTCTTGTTTATTCCTCCTTCATCTACCTTTTTCTCCCTCTTTCAACACTCCTCTTTTACTCTTATTTTAATCTGAAGCATATTTTCTTCAATCTATTGTTTTTATTCCATTTATTAATTTAACAGCTATTTATGAAGTATCTTCTATGTACCAGATATGTTGGATACAAAAGTAAAAACAAGACATGGCCCCTAAGCTTGTTGGCCTCCCAATCTACTGTAGAAGGTAGCATATCAAATACACAATTGCAATTTGATATTACCCAAAGCAATCTACACAATTAATGCAATCCCCATCAAAATACCACTAACATTTTCACAGAGCTAGAACGAACAAACTTAAAATTTGTGTGGAACCACAAAAGACCCTGAACAGCCAAAGCAATTCTGAAAAAGGAAAACAAAACCTGAGGCATCAGGATTCCAAATTTCAAGTTACATTACAAAGCTGTAGTCATCAAGAGAGAATGGTAAGGGCACAAAAACAAACACATAAACCAATGGAACAGAATAGAGAAACCAGAAATGGACCCACAACTACATGGTCAACAAATCTTCGACAAAGCAGGAGAGACTACCCAAATGGAAAAAAGACAAATGGTGTTGGGAAAACTGGACAGCAATACACAGAAGAATGAAACGGGACCCCTTCTTATACCATACACAAAAATAAATTCAAAATGGCTGAAAGACCTAAATGTGAGACAGGAAGCCATTAAAATCCTAGAGGAGAACACAAGCAGAAATCTCTGACCTAGCCATGGCAACTTCTTACTAGACCATCACCACAGGCAAGGGAAACAAAAGTAAAAACAAACTACTGGGACTTCATCAAGATAAAAAGCAAAGGGAAAAAAAAAGCACAGCAAAGGAAACAATCAACAAAACTAAAAGGCAGCCTATGAACTGGGAGAAGATATTTGCAAACAACATATCTGATAAAGGAAAAAAAAAACATATCTGATAAAAGGGTTAGTATCCAAAATCTACAAACAATTTATCAAACTCAACACCCAAAAAACAAATAATCCAGTTAAGAAATGGGCAGAAGACATGAACAGACAGTTTCCAAAAGACATCCAGATGACTAATAGACACATGAAAAGATGCTCAACATCATTCGGCATCAGGGAAATACAAATCAGTGCCATCTCATTGTCAGGATGGCTAAAATTAACAACACAAGAAATAACAGGTGTTGGTGAGGATGCAGAGAAAAGGGAACCTTTGGATTGAAGAGCTAAAAATTGAAGAGCATAAAATTTCTAGAAGAAAACAAAAGCAGTAATCTCTTTGACATCAGTTATAAAAACATCTTCCTAAATATGTCTCCTTGGGCAACAGAAACAAAAGCAAAAATAAACTTTTGGGACTGTAAGGGCCTATTCAGCCAGAGTGGCCCCACCCCGGTTGAACTGCTATTTTGTTGTATATGCAGTAAAACTTAAATTTACCCTGCCCACCCCCCAGGGAAATTTACTTAAAAGCAAGTCCAGGAAACCAGTCCCAGGTAACAAAGCCCCAATACAAGGGTGGGTCCGGTCAGGTGGAGATAACAGCCTGAATGCAGGGATGAGTTGGATCAGGTGGAGATATCCAATCAGTAAATCGTGCCTACTGTCTCCCTAGTTACCAAGGAGTATGGGCCCTGAACTTTGGGCACCTTTTGGGTGCCAATTCTGACCAAGGTGATAGGCTGGTTCAGATATCTACTAGGGCAAATTGTAATTCAATTGTTCACTTAGCCTGACTGTGCAGCTTTCTCTGTGTGTTACAATTTCATTGGCCACCTGTGCGTGGCCAGGCCCAACCGCATGGCCTTTGCCCTTAAAGGCTAGTCTGTGAAGCAGAGTGGGTTCGCCCTCTCTGTAAGAGGCGCAGCCCCGAACGTTCAGTTTGATTCTTGATGCTTGGCGTGAAATAAAGCTTTGCTTGACCTTCGCTTTGTATCAGTCTTGCTCCTTTAATTAGGACCCATTATTGGGGACCTACCAGGGACTATACCAATGTAAAATGCTGTCACAGAGGGAAGGAACCCATCAACAAAATAAAAGGAGAATCTATTGAATGGGAGAAGGTATTTGCAAATGACATATCCAATGAGGAATTAATACCCACAATATAAAAAGACCAAAATCATCATCATCATCATCATCATCATCACCCAATTAAAAAATAGGCAGAGGACCTCAGCAGATATTTTTCCAAAGAAGATATAGAAATGGCCAACAGACACATGAAAAGATGCTCGATATTACTGATCATCAGGGAAATGCAAATCAAAACAATGAGATATCACCTCATGTCTGTCAGATTGGCTAAAATAAAAAACAAAGGAATAACATGTGTTGGCAAGGATGTGTAGAAAAAGGAACCCCCATGCTCTGTTGGTGGGAATACAAGCTGGTATAGGCCCTGTGGATAACAGTATAGTTGTTTCTCAAAAAAATTAAAAACAGAATTACCATATGATCCTGTAATTCCACTGCTGGGTATCTATCCAAAGAACATGAAAACACTAATTCAAAAAAAAATGCATGTACCCTTATGTTTACTGCAGTATTATTTATAACAGCTAAGATATGGAAGCCACCCAGCTGTTCATCCATGGATGAATGGATAAAAATGTGAGATATATACACCATGGAATATACACAGAATGGAATATTATTCAGCCATAGAAAGAATGAAATCTTGCCATTTGCAACAACATGGATAGACGTAGAGGGTATAATGCTAAGTGAAATAAGTCACCCAGAGAAAGACAAATACCTGTATGATTCCACCATATGTGGAATTTAAGAAACAAAGCAAAGAAACAAAGAAAAAAGAGACAAACCCAAAAAGATCTTTCACTATAGAGAATAAAATGGTGGTTGCCAGAGGGGAGGTGGGTGGGAAGATGGGTAAAATAGGTGAAGAGGATTAAGAGTACACTTATACTGACCAACACTGAGTAATACATAGAATTGTTGGATCCGGGGCGCTTGGGTGACTCAGTGGGTTAAGCCTCTGACTTCAGCTCAGGTCATGATCTCAGGGTCCTGGGATCGAGCCCTGAATCAGGCTCTCTGCTCGGTAGGGAGCCTGCTTTCCCCTCTCTCTCTGCCTGCCTCTCTGCCTACCTGTGATCTCTCTCTGTCAAATAAAGAAATAAAATCTTAAAAAAAAAAAAAAGGCAAAAGTGTGACTCATGTGACAATATTGAAATTAAATATACCTTGAAATGGATTATACTTTGAACATAAATTTACTTCTTGATGATACCATTAGGATAACTTATCTCTGTCTTTTTAGAACCTTGTATAAGGCAAATGGCTCAATTAATGTTAGCTCTTTTTTTTTTTTAAGATTTTATTTATTTATTTGACAGGCAGAGATCACAAGTAGGCAGAGAGGCAGGCAGAGAGAGAGGAGGAAGCAGGCTCCCTGCTGAGCAGAGAGCCCCAATGCTGGGGCTCGATCCCAGGACCCTGAGATCACGACCTGAGCCGAAGGCAGAGGCTTTAACCCACTGAGCCACCCAGGCGCCCCAAGGTTAGCTCTTTTTAACACATCCATAAATTGTAGAAGAAACAGAAATTCTCATAAGCTTATGAGAAATTTTAAATACTAACCAGACTCCTAAACGAATTAGAAAAAGAAAAGCAAAGCCCAAAGTTAGTAGAAGGAAGGAAATAATAAAAATCAGAGCAGAAATAAATGAAATAGACACACAAGGATTGGGGGTAAGATTAACAAATTAATAAACCGAAAGAAAAAAGAAAGGAGGGAGGGAGGAAAGGAAAGGAAAAGAAAGGAGGAAGGGAGAAAGAAAGGGAGAGAGAGAGAAAGAGAGAGGGAGGGAGGGAAAAGAGGCAGGACTCAAATAAATGAGATAAAAATTGAAAGAGAAGTAATAAGCAACACAACAGTAATATAAAAGATTATAAGACTAGATGAAAAATTATATGCCAACAAACTGGACAACCTAGAAGAAATGGATAAAGTCCTAGAAACATAGTCTTCCAAAACTGAATCAGGAAGCAATAAAAAATCTGAACAGACCAGGGTGCCTGGGTGGCTCAGTCAGTTAAGCATTCAACTCTTGATTTTGGCTCAGGTTTGATCTCAGGGGCCTAGGATGGATCCCCACATTGGGCTCCATGCTCCACAGGGGGATTCTCTCCATTTCCCTCTGCCCCTCCTCCCACTCATGCATACACACACACACACACAGACACACACACACTCGCACACTTTCTCTCTCTCTCTCTCAAATAAATAAATGAATCTTTAAAAAAAAAACCTGAACAGACCGATTATTAGTAACTAGAACTAGAAGTTGAATCAAAGAATTCCCAACAAAAAAAAAGTCCAGGGTCAGAAAGTTTCACAGATAAATTCAACAAACATTTAAAGAGTTAATACCTATTCTTAAAAAATAGAAGAGGAAGCAGGGGCCTGGGTGGTTCAGTTGGTTAAGCGTCCAACTCTTGATTTCAGGGTTGTGAGATTAAGCCCCATGTTGGGCTCTGCACTCAGTGGGGAGTCTGCTTGAGATTCTCTCTATCCCTCTCCCCCGCCCACTGTTCTCTTTCTCTAAGGTAAATAAATAAATAAATCCTTTTTTTTTTAAAGTAACAAGTAAAAAAAAAAATAAAAAAAAATAAAAGAGGAAGGAAAACTTTGAAATTCATTCTATTAGACTGATACCAAAGCCAGACAAACATACTCCAAAAAAAGAAAACTACAGACCAATATTCCTAATGAACATAGATGCAAAAATTCTCAACAAATATTAGCAAATCAAATTCAACCATACATTTAAAGGACCATTCGCCACTACCAAATGGGGTTTATTCCAGGGATACAAGGATGGTTTAATATATGCAAATCAATCAACACAATATACCATATTAAGAAAAAATGAAGGATAAAAACCATACAATCATCTCAATAAATACCAAAAAAACAAGCATTTGACAAAATTCAACATCCATTCATGATAAAAAATTTCAATGGGTTTAGGGGGAATATACCTCAATATAATAAAGGCCATATATAACAAGCCTCAGCTAACATCATACTTAATGGTAAAAAACTGAAAGCTTTTCCTCTAAGATCAGTAACAAGACAAAGGATGTTCACTCTTGCTACTTTTAGTCAACAAAGTAGTAGAAGTCCTAAGCAAAGCAATCAGACAAAAAAAGAAACAAAGACATCCAAATTGGTAAAGAAGAAGTAAAACTCTCTATTTGCAGGTAACATGGCACTATATATAGAAAACTTTAAAGACTCCACCAAAAAACTAGTATAACTAATTAATGGATTCAGTAAAGCTGCAGGATACAAAATTAATATACAGGAATCTGTTGTTCCCATAGACTAAGAATAAAGTAGCAGAGAGAGAAATTTAAAAAAAAATTACAGCTGCATTAAAAAGAATAAAATACCTAGAAATATATTTAACTAAGGTAGTAAACTGGAACTCTGAAAACTGTAAGAAGATATCGATGAAGGAAACTGAAGACAACACAAATGAAAAGATATACCATGCTTACGGATTGGAAGAATTAATATTGTTAAAATGTCCATACTATTCAAAGCAATTTACAGATTCAATGCAATCCATATTAAAATACCAATAGCAGAGGCGCCTGGGTGGCTCAGTGGGTTAAGGCATCTGCCTTCGGCTGGGGTCATTATCCCAGGCTCTCTGCTCAGTGGGGAGCCTGCTTCCTCCTCTCTCTCTGCCTGCCTCTCTGCCTACTTGTAATCTCTGTCTGTCAAATAAATAAATAAAATCTTAAAAAATAAATAAAATAAAATACCAATAGTACTTTTCACAAAACTGGAACATAATGTTAAAATTTGTATAAACCCATGGGGCGCCTGGGTGGCTCAGTGGGTTAGGGCCTCTGCCTCCGGCTCAGGTCTTGATCCCAGAGTCCTGGGATCGAACCCCGCATGGCATGGCATCGGGCTCTCTGATCGGTGGGGAGCCTGCCTCCCCACCTCTCTCTGTCTGCCTCTCTGCCTACTTGTGATTTCTGTCTGTCAAATAAATAAATAAAATCTTTTTTTTTTTTAATTTTATTTATTTATTTGACAGAGAGAGATCACAGTAGACAGAGAGGCAGGCAGAGAGAAAGAGAGGGAAGCAGGCTCCCTGCTGAGCAGAGAGCCCGATGCGGGACTCGATCCCAGGACCCTGAGATCATGACCTGAGCCGAAGGCAGCGGCTTAACCACTGAGCCACCCAGGCGCCCTAAATAAATAAAATCTTTAAAAAAAATTTGTATAAACCTAAATAAGACCCTGAATAGCCAAAGCAATCTTTTTTTTTTTTTTTTAATTTTAGAAAGAGATAGAGAAAGAGCACATGCAGGAACAAGGGTAGAAGGAGAGGGAGAATCCCAAGCAGTCTCCACACTGAGTGCAGAGCCTCATGCAGGGCTGATCACAGGGCACTGAGATCATGACTTGAGCTGAACTCAAGAGTCAGATGCTTAACCAACTGAGCCACGCAGGCACTCACCAAAGAAATCTTGAACAAAACTGGAAGTATCACAATCCCAGATTTTTACACTATAGTACAAAGCTATAGTAATCAAAAAAGTATGGTATTGGCACAAAAACAGACACAGAGCTCAACAGAACAGAATACAGAGCCCAGGGGTGCCTGGGTAGCTCAGTCAGTTAAGCGTGTGCCTTCAACTCAGGTAATTATCTCATGGTCCTGGGATCAAGCCCCTCATTGGGCTCCCTGCTCAGCAGGGAGTCTGCTTCTCCCTCTCCCTCTGCCCCTTCCTGCTGTTCATGCTGCCTCTCTCTCTCTCAAACAAATAAAATCTTTTAAAAAAAGAAGAAAAAAAAAGAATACAGAGCCCAGAAATAAACCCATACTTATACAGTCAATTAATCTACAACAGGGGTGCCTGGGGGCTCAGTCAATTGTCTAACTCTTGATTTGGCTCAGGTCATGATCTCAGGGTTGTGAAACTGAACCTTGGGTCAGGCTTGTGCTGAATGTGGAGGCTGCTTAAGATTATCTCTCTCCCTGGGGTGCCTGTGTGGGTTCAGGTGGTTGAGAAGCCAACTCTCAGTTTAGGCTCAGGACATGATCTCAGGGTTTTAAGATCAAGCCGTGAATCGACTCCTGTGTCAGGCTCCCCACTTGGTGGGGAATCTGCTTGAGATCTCTCTCTCTCTCTCTCCTTCTCTTTCTTCTCCTCCCCTGCTTATATGCATGCATTCTCTCTCTCTCTCTTTCAAATAAATATTTTTTTAAAAAAAGATTCTCTCTCTCTGCACCTAACCCCTACTTGCACACACACACTCTCTCTCCCTCTTAAAAAAACAAACAAACAAAAACAAACAAACAAAAAAACAAACCAAAAAAAACCCCACCTAATCTGCTACAAAGGAGACATGAATATACAATAGGGGAAAAGATAGTCTCCTCATGGCTTTGGTAAAACTGGACAGCTACATGCAAGTGAATGAAACTAGAACATTTTCTTATGGCACAGACAAAATAAATTCGAAATGGATTAAAGATCTACATGGGAAATCTATGGGACACCTGGGTGGCTCAGTTGGTTAAGCAGCTGCCTTCGGCTCAGGTAATGATCCCAGCGTCCTGGGATCGAGTCCCACATTGGGCTCCTTGCTCAGCAGGGAGCCTGCTTCTCCCTCTGCCTCCAGCCTGCCACTCTATCTGCCTGTGCTTGCGCTCTGTATCTCTCTCTCTCTCTTTCTCTAACAAATAAACAAAAATCTTAAAAAAAAAAAAAAAGCTTTAAAGATCTACATGGGAAATCTAAAACCATAAAAATTCCTAGGGAAAAAAAAAAAAACCAGGCACACTTCTCTTTGACATCACCCATAGCAGTATTTTTCTAGATATGTCTCCTTTGTCAAGGGAAACAAAAGCAAAAGTAAATTATTTGTACTACATCAAATTAAAAAGCTCTTGCACAATAAAGGAATCCATCAACAAAATAAAAAGGCAATTTACTGAATGGAAGAAGATATTTGCAAATCATGTATCTAATAAGTTAATACCAAAATATATAAAGAATTCATAAAACTTGAGAGTAAAAAAATAAATCTGATTTTAAAAAGGGCACAGGACTTGAACAGACGTTTTTCCAAAGAAGACAGACAGATGGCCAACAGACAACTGAAAAGATGCTCAACATCATTCATCACCAGGGAAATACAAATCAAAACCATACTGAGATACTGCCTCACACCTGTCAGAATAGCTAGTATCAGTAACAACAAGTGCTGACCAAAATGTAGAGAAAATGGATCTCTTGTGCACTGTTGGTGGGAATGTAAATTGGTACAATCGCTAAAAAAACAGCATGACGTTTCTTCAAAATATTAAATTTAAAAAATTAAAAATGAAATACCACATGACCCAGTACTTCCATTGCTGGGTATTTACTCAAAGAAAATAAAAACACTAATCTGTTTATTGCAGCATTACTTACAACAGTGAAGACACCCTCAGTGTCCATTAATAGGTGAATGGATAAAGGAAATGTGGTATATATATCCTGGAATATTACTCAGCCATAAAAAAGAACAAAATCTTGTTATTTCCAACAACATGGATATACCTAAAGGGTATTATGCTAAGTGAAATAAATCAGGTGAAGAAAGTCATATCCTGTACGATTCCACTTTTATGTGGAATCTAAAACACAAACAAAAACAGATCCATAAACCCAGAGAACAAACTAGTGGTTGCCAAATGGAACGGAAGTGGAAGGATGGGTAAAATAGGTGAAAGAAATTAGGAGATACAAACTTCTAGTTGTAAAATAAATAGTCATAGTGATGAAAACTGCAGCACAGGGAATATAGTCAGTAACAGTGTAATAACTTTGTATGGTAATAGTAAGTACACTTATTGGAGTGAGCACTGGGTAATGTGTACAACTGATCAATCGATACATTATATACTTGCAACTAATAAAATTTTCAGTTATATTTCAATAATAAAAATCAAAGTAAAAACCAGAACAAATTTTCAATAAGACAGGAAAGCTTCTATACTGAATCACAGGATAAAAGTAAAAAAAGAAACACAATTTATTAAAGTTATTCATTTTGAAGACAATGATCAGACAAAGCTCTTCTGTGGCAATTACCGAAGTTTCTATGAGTGGCTATCATAGCTTACAGATCTCAGAGATGAAAGAGAAAAAGAGTATGGCAGAGACTCCTATTTGCCTGTCAATATCGAGATCTTCCCTTCCTCCTCAGTAACAAAAGCCCAGTTTTATTCAGGGTAGCTCAGCATCCAGCTACATTTCCCTAGTTCCCTGGTAACCTGAGTTTTGGTTTGGGAAGTCTCTTTAAAGGAAAAGGAAGCATCTTTGTCTTTGCCTTCCTGCCTGGAACCTGGCTGTGATGATTAGAATTCTGGCAGCTATCTTGGACTACAAGGACCAGTGCCAAACCTTAAAGATGGCAGATCAAAGAAGTGGGGAAAGTTGAGGTCCCTGATAACTTTATGAAGCTACTATACCTGACCCAGACAACATAATTCAAGAATTATTTTACATGAGGGACACCTGGGTGGCTTAGTTGGCCAAGCCTCTGCCTTCAGCTCAGGTCGTGATCCTAGAGTCCCAGGACTGAGCCCCACAGTGGGCTCCCTGCTCGGTGGGGAGTCTGCTTCCCCTTTTGCCCCTCTCCTCTCTTCCCCACTTTCTCTCTCATTATCAAATAAATAAATAAAATCTTTAAAAAAAAAGATGGGTAATGGGAAAATAAACATTGTATGTTTAAGCCACCATTACATCTGTATTTATTTTTTGCTTTCTTAACTGATCACTTACCTTCAGATAGGTAAAGAATTTTTATCTCCTTTTTTACAGATCAGGCAACTGAGATGCAGAGAAGTAAGACGACTTGCACAATATCAAATTAGTGAAGAGGTGGGTCTTGACTCCTAGGTCAATGCTTTTTCACTAAAATCTGACTCAGCAAGTTCTAAATATAAAAAAAATGAGATAAAAACAGATTAACATAAACATAAATTTTGGCCTTATTATAGTGGTAACAGCATATGATAGTATATATGTGTGTGTGTGTGTGTATATATATATATATATATATATGTATCACATCCTGTAAATAGTAAAAGTACCAAATTTTTATTATGTGGAAGGAGACTAAATTATATCAAAATCCAGTGGAGAGGGAAGAGAGAAATATTAAACAGAATCAAAGACCACAATAAACAAAGATTTTGGGTTATGATGCTGGCTTTACTGTATCACTCCCCTTGTAAATAAGAATTCAGACTAAAAGCTTATTTTCCTCAGCAACGAGACTTCAAGATAGAGGGTAAGTTTTCTCATTAGATCCTTAACTGAAATTTCTCTTAAAATCCTTAACTAGAATCTTTCTTTACTCTTACCATCACTTTAAAAAATTAATCTTGGCCTGAGTCTCAGTCACAGAGATCAGTAATAAAGCAAAATAGCTCAGATTTTCTTTTTTGAAATCCAATTGTCAAATACAAGGCAGTTGGCTCATGTGCAAACTCACTGGTGAACAAAAGGAATTATTTCTAAGCAGTTTACAAGGAAAATAAGCAAATAAAATATCTTCAGATTTTAAAAACACATATATTTCTTTTTATGGTATATTAAAAATAAAATCATCTAAGCAGGAGAGTGATCATACACATTGTATGTCAAAAAGGCATGTTGACTTTTATTAACATAGCATAGTCAAAAATAAACAACAGATTGAATCCTTATCATTCCCATTTACTGGCAAGCTGTTTGCCTTTCTGGTTCTCAATTTTCCTACCTATAAACTGAACTAATACTTCTTCCTAAGTTTTTGATTGGCTGAAAGTAAGGATGAATATATGGTAATTAGCACAGTGCAGGGCAATCAGAAATGCTCAGTAAATATTAAAGTCCTTCATGTCTTGAAATGAAACAGCTATATAAAGTAATAAAAATCTGTTCTGTAAACACACAAAGTTATAGAACCTAAGAAGCAATACACCAGTTTGATATACAACCTTTAAATGTCATTTTTGGAAAGGCTGCATTAGAGCTCTCCCCTGAGCATTGCCATAGCCAAAGTCCTGAAGCAGCTGCAGGCCAATGAAAAGAATACAACCAACAAAAGAGGAATACAATCTCTTCCTCCCTGGGATTAAAACAAGAATCCCAGGTTTCTCTCTCCAAGGCACTGCCCTTAGCCAGGAAACCTTGGTTGCTTCCTCTTGCTGTCAATGTCTTAATTCTAACAGGGAAAGGGAGTGAGGTGGAGAAAAATAAACGGCTTCTGAGTTTCTCAATGGCAGCAGTGATGAGAGAGACCGGAACCCTGATACCCAACTCCATTTTTCCCTTTAAAAATAAGAATCTACAGGAAAGCAAGATTCAAAGTAAAGTGTTAGATGTATGAGCAGCTGAGCAGGACTCCAACCCTTCTGAGTATTGAGACATTAGTATAGATACTGGGGTGCCTGGCTGGCTTAGTCGGTAGAGCATGCAACTCTTTATCTTGGGGTTGTGAGTTCGAGCCCCACCTAGAGCACAGAGATCACTTAATTAAAAAAAAAAAATTTTAAATAAGCATCCACAGGAAAGCGAGATTTAAAGTAAAAGCATTTGGGCGCCTGGGTGGCTCAGTGGGTTACGCCGCTGCCTTCAGCTCAGGTCATGATCTCAAGGTCCTGGGATCGAGTCCCGCATCAGGCTCTCTGCTCAGCAGGGAGCCTGCTTCCTCCTCTCTCTCTCTCTCTCTCTGCCTGCCTCTCTGCCTATTTGTGATCTCTCTCTGTCAAATAAATAAATAAAATCTTTAAAAATAAATAAATAAAATAATAATAATAAAGTAAAAGCATTAAATGTATAACCAGCTTAGCTGGACTCCAACCCTTCCATGTATCAAGACATTAGTATAGATATTAATGTCTCTGAGGCTCATATCTGTAGAAAAGGACACCATCATATTGCCTCCCCCCAATCTTATTTGGTTACAGTATCCTTGGTAATAGGCTTACTTAATGAAAGCAGATACTATTTCTCATCTGTATCACTCAATAAACAAATTTAGTAAAATTACAATGTTTCAATTATGCATATGTACTGTACTTTGGATAACTAAAACACAATATGCCAAAAAGCTCTGCCAAATTAAAAAAAAATTTTTTGAAAAAAAATTTTAAAAAGCTCTGCCAAAAACAAAAGCATGCAACCGCTATCTCAATTTCCACAAGGTTGCTTTAAAATTTTTAACACAGAATTCTGGGACCAGAAATGATCTCAGAGGTAAGGTTTGGTTCAGACCCAACTTTTACAAAAGGTTATAAAGCATAAGGAAGCTAACTGACGTGGCCAAAACTATTTGACAGAGACAGGATTGGAATCTGGCCATCAAATTCTAATCAAGAATAATTTTCACCATTTCATGTTTTTTTTTTTTAACTTTGGATTGAAAATCAATAAGTGATGAGCTTTTTTCCTTAAATAAGTCATTTGAAATGTTAGGAGCCTGTTTTTTAAGTCTATAAGCATATCCAACATAAAAACAACAAATTTCCCCTTCCCAGACCTTCAGATACTTAGAAAAAGTTAATCATCTATCATCCCAAATTCAGTCAACTCAATTACTCACAATACTTAAAAGTTTATCTACTTAAGGATTACTTTAAATGCACTTTAAAATCCTATGCTTGATTCCTCCAGCTACCCAATACTTAAAAGCGTATTTTGCTCATTATCAAAAAGGCCTTAGAAAGTGGAAAGCAACTTAAATGTTATTCTAAATTTAAAAATTAATTGGATTTATCTATAGAGATACACAACATAACTCCAAACAAAAGACACTGGTACTGATCATGTTATTGTAGTCTATATTAGCAACCATGATGAACAACTAGAGGTTTGAAAGGTACCTTCATTGTTTTCATTGTGCATTTCATTTCAACGGGTATTTACAGGGCACAGACCAGTTTGGCAAAAGTTGAACAGTAAGCACCGATCGGCAGATTAAGGTGAACAGAGCAGGGACATCGGCCATGGCAAGGTGGGTATATTAAGATTGCTGGAAGAGAACAGCACTAGTAACCACCAGGAGGCAGAAATGAATTTTTCACTAGAAAGTTAGACTGGATCATGGAAAGTTTAGAGAACTAGATGAGAAACAGTAGTTTCCATGTCTACCCCAATCACAAGAGTAATAGTATTGGAGATTTCTCATTCTACATATCCATTTTTTAAATTTTAGGGCCCTATTTACTGAGGAACATTTGTTTAGACATTTGTTTGTTCAGCATTTGTTGAACTTGCTGGTCGAGTTTTATGAAACAAGAACCCGCATTCAGCTTCAATGAAGTTGAATCCTGAGGTAATTTCTATAAGGGACAAGATGCAAGAATCTGGATAGCCTGACTATTCAACAGAATTCACCAGGGAAGGCCGTAAGAAACAAAATTTTAAATAAATCAAGAAAGGAGCTACAGGTTATAGGATCCAGATCTATTATACCTCTAGTCATACTATTTTTAACAAATTCCTTAAAGCAAATGTCTCCTGAATTCTTTCAATTCTTACAGGACAAGTCCGGAATCTCCTTCAAACAAAACTATCAGAAATATTTGCATATCAGATCCAAATCTATTAACCATGCTATTTTTTTAACCATAGTACTTTTAATAAATTCCTTAAAGCAACTGTCTCAGCACTTTTTTTTCCCCAATTCTTTAGAGAAAGTCCAGAATCTCCTTCAGACGGAATTGACTATCAGAAATATTTGCATTTAGGGGTACCTGGGTGGCTCAATTGGTTAAGCAGATGCCTTCAGCTTAGGTCATGATCCCAGTGTCCTGGGATCCAGTCCCACATGGCGATCCCTGCTCAGGGGAGAGCCTGTTTCTCCCCATCCCTCTGCCTACCAACCCCTACTCCTGCTCACTCTCTCTCTCAAATAAATAAATAAAATCTTTAAAAAAAAAAAAAAAAGAAATATTTGCTTTTATCCTCCTCCTTTCCCCTTCCCCCCTTTTTAGCCAAGATAATAATAGGTGGTTTGATGTTCATATTCATCCATGGATTTAATAGCCTCAATAAAAGGCTCAGATGGGAGCACTTACTTATTCAATTGTGTACGTGTACATTATCCAATTTAAGAGTTTAGTGGACACTAAGAATCTCAAGAGGTTCCATCTCCCAGAATTCAGAATAATGATTCAAGGGTCATGTTCATATTTTCTCCCTCCCTCTTTCTCTCCCTCTCTCCCTGCTCCTGTCTCTGTCTCGCTATTATAAAACATCTGGATATTGTAGGACGCCTGGGTCGCTCAGTCCGTTAAGCGACTGCCTTCTGCTCAGGTCACGATCCCAGAGTCCCAGGATGGAGCTCTATGTCCCTGTGTCCAGCTCTCTGCTCAGCGGGGAGCCTGCTTCTCCCTCTTCCTCTGCCTTCTGCTTCCCCTGCTTGGGCTCTCTGACAAACAAATAAAATCTTAAAAAAAAAAAAAATCTGGATATTGTAAAATAATTGCCAACCAAGACCCCTTGCCAGCACCGATCACAACAATAATACATTTATTTATTCACAGAGTTACCATTTAGTAAGTGCAACAAGGAAGTGGAAGTACTACCTCCAAAACAGAAAGAGCTCATCTGACAGCGATTTCTCCCTTCAGGGAAAACAATACCACAGCGGATACGAACTTTCTCTAAGTGTCAAGGTTTGCGGGGTTAACAGACCCGCAGAAGAGCAGGGTTGGCCGGCCTAGTTTCGCTTGACCGCGCCAGGGGCGATGTGCATCTGCAGGAACTGGTGAGTACACCCCCCTTCTTAGGGGGCGCCTCCCTCGCCCAGCGACCTGCCAAGGCGAGGCTGGACCCTGACGGGCTCTCGGTCCTGCACTCACCCACGCCTGCTCCCCGCCATGAGCCTCCCACCTTCATCTACGCCAAAGAAAGCTTGGGTGCCCTGAGGCGAGTGGAGTGGGAAAAGGGACCCCACGCCTAGGGCTGCAACTGGAAGCACCCCTCGCCGGTGCCGCCCGCTGTGCGGTTCCCCCCAGCCATTCTCACTGCTGGGTAGGGCAGCCGAAGCCCTGAGCCCTCTCTCAGCACCCGCTCCAGCCTCCCGCCGCGCTGATCCGCACCCACCTCCGGCCTCCGGCCTTACGCAGCCGGGTCTCGGCGCTCGAGGCTCCGCCTGCTGAATGCACGCAACACACAAACCTGTCTCTCCCGGCCCCCGTCCGCGGCTTTTCTCTGTACCTCCGCTGACCGCACGCTCCCGCCTCTTCGCTGCCTTGGCGACAGCCCCCGCCCCTCCTGGAAGCCTCTGATTGGTCCGATTGGGGCCACGGACGGTCCCGATTGGCAGGGGCGGAGACGAGGCCGCGCCCCCGCGGGGTGAGAGGCGGATGGCGTGGAAGAGGAACGCGGAGGAACCTGGGGAGCTTAAGCCAAGAGGGACGTGGCGCTCTGCGACGCTGGCGGGGAAGCCGCGCCCCTTCCTTCTCTAGCTTTCATGGAGAATCTTGCGAAGCAGGATTTGGGCGGGTGAGGTGCTGTCCCGGCATCGCGACAAAGCCCCAGGGATCCCCTCCCCTTTGGCCACTGGAAGCGCCGGCAGCGCTGGACCCCGCAGAGATAGGCTGTCAGGCCCCATTTTCGCCTAAAGGCCTCGCTCGGGGCGACACCCACTCCCCCTTCCCCAGCCTCCTCCCTGGCGGGAATCTTTCTCGTATCTGCACACTCACCAGCCCCGATTATGCATGCTGGGCCCTCGGCCCCCGAGCTTGATTGCTTTTTACCACCACTTCTCGCTCACTTTTGTGCGCACATACCTCTCTACAGCCTTCCCTCGTAGAGCTGAGGCATTACTCCACTTCCCCTCACTTTAAAGGTGGGAAAACAGGCTCAAAGAGCTACGTGGTTCGAGGGTTGGAGAAAATTTTGGAGCGTCGAGGCTCTCGAGGATCTCCAAGCATGTCTGCCAAATAATACTTTACCGCTCTGGGCCTTAGTTTCCTAGCTTGTAAAAAACGGTATCAACTTCAGAGTTGTTCGTGGAGATTAAATGAGCAGAACTGCAGAAAACCAGTGCTGAACCTGCTGCATGTATGTTAATCATGGCTGATTCTATTTACCAGGGAGTAAAGGCGGGTAGGAACTAACTGCACCAGTTTGGAGCCAGACTGCCTATGTTGCAAAACCGGATTCAGTTTACCATACCAACTCCGAAGTTACTTAAGAGCTTTGTGTCTCAGTTTCCTTTTCTGTAAAAAGGGGTAATACTTGTACCCTCCTCCTCACAGTGCGATGATTAGTAGAAAAGTGACTGGCACACACTAAGTGCTCAATAAATATTAGCCATCCTTACTTTAGTGGCTGAGCTAGGAATTCAAGTTTTGGACTGCAAGACCAGCAAACTTTGCCCTTATGCACTTCTCATGGACATACTTAGAACAGTGCCTCAAACCTTTTTAAGGTTCAGTTAGAAACACTTTTGCACTTTTTAAAAATCAAAATCTTAAACTATCTCCCCTATCATCAACGTCTTAGAATGTTGTGATTCTGCCTCTAATGAAAGTTTAATAGCAGAGCCAGAGGTAAGGAAAATAGTCATGTTCTGCTCCGATGGACAGATTGAAGAGCAAGGCACTAGAGTAAGAAAGAATATTCAAGAGGTGATGGTGTAGGAGCACTGAATTTCAATTTGGAAAACATGGGGAAATATTGTATATTGGTTATGTATCATTAGTAATCAATATTAGTGTCAGATCAGGAGACGATACCACATTTAGTGGAAATCACTAAGCCGTAAATACATCTTCCACATTTTTTTTAAAGAATTTATTTATATGTCAGAGAGAGCACAAGCGGGGTGGTGGGGTGGTGGTTGGCAGGCAAAGGGAGAAGCAGGCTTCCTACTGAGGAAAAGCCAGATGTGGAATCCAGCACTGGATCCCAGAATCTGGGATCATGACGTGAGCCAAAAGCAGATGCTTAACCAATTGAGCCACCCAGGCATCCCCATCATCCACATTTTTATTACCCATTATCCACCAGAGGGCCGAACATATAGTGCCTGATCCAGGCACTAAGATTTGGGATAGAACCTTTAAGGGGACACTCTGAAAGATCTGGTAATAATGTATCTAGATTACTTATGGTAATCCAATGGAGGTGAATAATGGAGAATAAGAAAATTGGATTAATCCAATAATAAAATAAGAGGAAAAGGTTAATGTACACTAGCGTGGTGACTGAGATGTCAGCATTATTCTCAGCAATATTCTGTCATGAACAAAAAAGAGAAGACAAGGAAGACAGGACAAACAAAAATTAAACAGCAAGATCCAGGGTTAGGAGAAATTGCTGAGAAAAATATTTCAGAGTGTCATGCTCATATAAAGCAGGCAACAGCATCTTATACTAATAAAGATTGTTTTGTGGTAGAGAAAAACTTTATTGGTAATGACCCCTGGAAACATGCTATGATCTGAGGGACTAATAAGGAAATGTTACTTAATAGGTAACTTAATAGGAGTGGGGGGCTAGCATTGATGGAAAATCTGATGGGGAGGAGGACTGGAGAACATACTATTATTACATTGTACAAGGGAAGAAAACAAGGTTTTGGAGTCAGAACAAGATCCCATTCTCTCTGGATTGAAAACCCAGTTCTACTTTATTAACTGAGTTTCCTCTAGCAAGTTATTTAACCTGTCTCCATAGCATAGTTTCCCCATTTCTAACATGGAGGCAAGAATATTTCCCTTCATAGAGTTCTGAGGATTAAAAGAGTTTATATTTGTAAAACAGAGCGGTATGTGGCATACAGTAATTGCTATATTAATGTTTGATAAAATATTGCTTTCAGTTTCTCCATCTGTATCCTGGGGTCATAATACTGGACTTACTGTAAGGATTCAAATGATGTAAAGCATTAGGGAAGAGATGCTCAATAGATATGATTTCTCTTCCCCTCCACTACCCCCAGCCATCAGCCTGTTACCATAGAATCTCTTTCTGATTACCACTGCCACTGCCATCAAGGGGCTATTGCTCAACCCGGTCTATGCAAGGATAAAATATCTTTTCTTGATTTCCCTTGGCTCAGAGAAGTTCAAAATGAGTTTACTAGAAGCCAAGAAAATAAAAAGGAAACAACTCCAAAGAAACAGCTGATGTGAAGCTTGTCCATAGTACATCTCTTGATACTTTAGACAGAAAAAAAAATGATATCAAGGAAATTGCAGCTTCCTAATACCTCAGTTCTCCCCTTTCTCACTTCTAGGATCTCACAGAACATCAACTG
Source organism: Mustela putorius furo (assembly GCF_011764305.1). Lineage (NCBI taxonomy): Eukaryota > Metazoa > Chordata > Mammalia > Carnivora > Mustelidae > Mustela > Mustela putorius. Next base: position 25,832,145 of record NW_025422011.1, read on the forward strand.
GCCAAGTTCTTCATTGTCTTCAAAAGAGGAGAGAGGGAGGCAGGAGTATATGCTGACAAGAGACAGTAAGTAATCAGAACAGGAAAACTGAACAGTACACACCACATGGGAGCAAAGACTTACTCATTTCACTAAGGTCTAGATCGGGGGTCAGCAAACTATGGCCCTTGGACCAAATCAACCAACTGCCTGTTTTTGCAAATAATCTTATTGGAACATTGCCATACTCAACAGTCATACTCGTTTGTTTATATATTGTCCCTGGTTGCTGTTGTACTACAATGGCCGGGTTCAGTGGTTGTAACAGAGACTGGCCCTCAAAGCTAAAAATATTGACTACCTAGCTCTTTACACACAAAAAAATTTTCTTTTCTTTTTTTTTGCTAACCTCTGATTTAGAAAATTCTGCCAGAAGCATCTTTTCAGCATCCCCAGTGCAAAAACTTTCCCCTTCATCAAATCCTCTAACCCATTGCTTCTCAGACCTAAATGTGCATGCAGATTTTCTTAAAATGCATATTCATATTCAGTAAATCTACAATAAGACCCAAGATTCTGCATTTCTTTTTTTTTTTTTAAGGATTTTATTTATTTATTGGACAGACAGAGATCACAAGTAGGCAGAGAGGCAGGCAGAGAGAGAGGAGGAAGCAGGCTCCCCACAGAGCAGAGAGCCAGTTGTGAGGCTCGATCCCAGGACCCTGGGATCATGACCTGAGCTGAAGGCAGAGGCTTTAACCCACTGAGCCACCCTGGCGCCCCAAGATTCTGCATTTCTAACAAGCTCTAGGGGATATGAGTTATCTCTAGATCAACTTGATTTCATCAGGGTTTTTTTCCCTTTTCTTTATTGAAGTATAATTGACAAATAACATATGAGTTTCAGGTGTACAACATAATGTTTCAAAATTATGTATTCACTATGTATATATTGTGAAATGATCACCACAATAAGTCTAGTTAACATCCATCATCACACATAATTACAAATCTGTTTTCTTATGATGAGACTTTTTTAGGATTTATTCTCTTAGCGGAGCAGCTGGGTGGCTCAGGTAGTTAAGCATCTGACTCTTGATTTCCACTCAGGACATTCCACTTCGGGTAATAGGATGGAGCTCCTCACGCAGTAGGAAATCTGCTTGAGATTCTTTCCCTTTCCCTCGCCCCACTCCCCACAGCTTTCCATCAGGCCCGCATGCTCTTTCTCTCTCTCTCTAAAATAAATAAACCTTAAAAAAAAATTTACTCTCATAGCAACTTCCAAAAATGCAATACAGGATTTTTTAACTATGGTCACCAAGCTATACTTTACATCCCCAGGATTTATTTATTTGACAACTGGAAGTATGTACCTTTTGACCACCTTCACCTATTTCACCCACTCCCCATCTCCTGAATCTGGCAACCACCAATTTGTTCAATAAGTTTGCTTTTTATTTTGTTTCTTAAATTTTTTTTTTAAAGATTTTATTTATTAATTTGACAGAGAGAAATCACAAGTAGACAGAGAGGCAGCCAGAGAGAGAGAGAGGGAAGCAGGCTCTCTGCCGAGCAGAGAGCCCGATGCGGGACTCGATCCCAGGACTCTGAGATCATGACCTGAGCCGAAGGCAGCGGCTTAACCCACTGAGCCACCCAGGCGCCCCTGTTTCTTAAATTTTTAAAGATATTTTATTTATCTATTTGAGAGAGAGCATGAGAGGGAGGGAAAGGGTGGAGCGAGGGAAAAGCAGGCTTCCTACTGAGGAGGGAGCCGGATCTGGGGCTCAATCTCAGGATTGTCTTGTGCATTACAGATGTTACCAGCATCCCTGGTGTCTACACCCTAGATGCAAAAATTACCCACCTTCAGTTGTGTCAACCGAAAATATCCACAGACATTGCCAGATACTCATTAAGAGGCAAAATCTCCCTGGTTGAGAACCATTGGTTTAAAGCAACAGAAACCAATTCTAGCTAACTTTAAGAAAAGGGGGATTTGGAGCACCTGGGTGGCTCAGAGGGTTAAGCCTCTGCCTTTGGCTCAGGTTGTGATCTCAGGGTCCTGGGATCGAGCTCCCCATCAGGTTCTCTGCTCAGCGGGGAGCCTTCCTCCTCTCTCTGCCTGCCTCTCTGCCTACTTATGATCTCCTGTCTGTCAAATAAATAAATAAAATCTTCAAAAAAGAAAAAAAGAAAGAAAAGGGGGATTTTTTGAGAGGATAATTGAATAACTTGTAGACAGACTAAGCAGGGAAACAATCCCAGGGGCAAGAGATCTTGGGCCTTCTTTCTAGAAGGAATAATAGATTTCCTTCTGCCTTTGGGTATTCCTAATTAAGTTTAAATTTTTCAGCAGAAAGAATCCAAGTTCTGTTTAGATCAGGTATTTATTCCTGTGGCCTAGGAATAAAGTCTGTAACCAGGATCAAAACAGGAAGAGGTGTTCAGGAGAAAAAAGGTATGGCCACTGTACTTCCCTCAGATTCTGTATCTATATTCAGCTAAAGTGACATAACCTGACTACAGGGGCTTCAATGAATTGGAGTTCATTTTTCCATGATAAAAATAAGTCTGGGGCGCCTGGGTGGCTCAGTGGGTTAAAGCCTCTGCCTTCAGCTCAGGTCGTGATCCCGGGGTCCTGGGATTGAGTCCTGCATTGTGGCGGGGGTGGGGATGGGGTCCTCTGCTCAGAGGGGAGCCTGCTTCCCCCCTCTCTCTCTGCCTGCCTCTCTGCCTGCTTGTGATCTTTCTCTCTGTCAAATAAATAAAATAAATTTTAAAAAAGCCCTTTCCTACATATAAATAAAAAGATGTGATAAAACAAATAGAGTAATATTGTTATTGTAGAATTTAGTGATATTTACTGTGAAATTTGTTCAATTTTTGTTTAAAAACTTTCATAATAAACTATTTGAACTAAAACCCTTACCTTGATTCCAAATCACCCTATAACTTGTTCCTCAGGTTATCATGTTTGCAAATTCCTTTAAAAAATCCTTTCTCTACCTGCTCCCCTCCCTTTTATTCTCAGCTTATGCCAGTCTGGCTTCCTTCTCCTCCACTCCTCTGAGATTGCTCTTATTAAGCTCACCTATGAATGAACAAGTTTCTGTCCTCATCTTATTCAACTATTAGCAGAATTCTTTGCTGCGAACTTCTCTCTCCTTGAAGCACTTTGCACTCTAGGCATCTGACACCATTCTGTCCTGGTTTTCTTTCTACCTTTCTGGATATTCTTCTTCAGTCTCCTTTGAGACATTTTTTCTCCATTACACAGCTTCTAAAATTTGGAATGTCCCAGGGATTGGTTCTGGAACCACTTCTCTGTCTACAGCCAGTTTTTCCACAAGGGCACTATTGGCTTTTTGTGTTGAACACTTCTTCACTGAGCAGGATTTCCCATGCATTTCAGGATGTTTTACATCCCTGGACCCTACCTCCTTGTCTCTCTCCCCAATATGACAACCCAAATTGCCTCCAGGCAGTCTCCAGAAAAATGATGCCTCTCAGGGTTAAAAATGATTTTGTCTTACTGGATGATCCCAGCCAGTCATACGTGTACTAGTTCTCCATATCTCCAGCCCAAACATCTCTTTTGAAATCTGGACTGCCTGCAACTGTGTGCATGGTATCCCTTTCCTTCCTTCCTTTCTTCCTTCCTTTCTTTTTCTTTTTTTCTTTTTTAAATTTATTTAATTATTTACTTGAGAAAAAGAAAGAGAGAGCGTGAGTGGGGAGGTGGGGCAGAGGGAGAAGCAGACTCCCTGCTGAGAGGGAGGCTGACTCAGGGTTCTATCCCCGAGTCTTGGAATTGTGACCTGAGCTGAAGGCAGATGCTTAACCAACTAACTGAGCCACCCAGGTGCCTCTGTGCATAGTATTTCTATCTGAATGGCCTATTACAGAAACCCAGTAAGTATTTGATGACTCAATGTTATGATTAACTAACTTCATCCCTCTCTTGTTTAAAACTAAATTTTTGACCTTTTCCCACCTGTTGTTCCCTGTGGGAGACACAGGGATATGCTGCTAATATCCCCCTTCAAGAAAGGACTGACTGCCCAGCTATGAGGAGTGTGGTTAACTGACAGCCTCTAGCTCTTACTTGCTTCAGGGTCCCTCTCAGCTTTTAGAGAAAAAGTTACACCCTTCTTCAGGTGGCTTCTAGCAATGAATGAGCAAGGTGGTAGGACAAGGGCCTACGCGAGTGTAAAACTCCACTAACTCACATCTCTGCCCAGGAGCTCCCCATTGGGCTGGCAGAGACTATCAGGTTTGTCACTGCTGTCAACCACCCCCTTCACATTTCTGCTTCTGCCTCTTTTCATTTCAGAAGTGTTATTCCCTGCCTCTCTGCCTATTTGTGATCTTTCTCTCTGTCAAATAAATAAAATAAATAAAAATAAAAATCCCTTTCTGTTAGGGATTTTTGCGTACCTTGCTCTGTCTTGACATCTGCTTCCCAGAGCTGTGCACCCAGTTGCTCAAGCCAAAGCCCTGTGAGTCACCCCTGATTCTGAGTTTCCCTTCACACTACCTACCTAATCCATCAACACATTCTGTTGGTTCTACCTCTAGGATACATGACTTTCTCTCTCCTGCTACAAGCCTTGTCCAAGTTATCATCATTCCTCACTGGAATATTGCAAATAGCCTCAAACTAGATCCCACTCCGATCCCCTATAATCCATTCTCCACACAGCAGCTGGGGATGAACTTTAAAACATAGCAATGCTCCAGGTGCAAGCAATTAAGTGTCCTTATCTGACTCTTGGTTTCTGCTCAGGTCGTGAGGTTGGGCCCTATGTCTGTCTCTGCACTCAGCTCTCCCTCCACCCTCCCCTCGCCCCCTGCTCACGGCTCTCTCTCTTTAAAAGAAACAAATAGGGTGCCTGCTTCCTCCTCTCTCTCTGCCTGCCTCTCTGCCTACTTGTGATCTCTCTCTGTCAAATAAATAAATAAAATCTTTAAAAAAATAAAAATAAAAATAAAATAAAATAAAATAAAAGAAACAAATAGGGGCGCCTGGGTGGCTCAGTGGGTTAAAGTTTCCACCTCAGGTCATGATCCCAGGGTCCTGGGATCGAGCCCACCTTTGGGCTCTCTGCTCAGCAGGGAGCCTGCTTCACCCGCTTCTCTGCCTACTTGTGATCTCTCTCTGTCAAATAAATAAATACAATTTTTTAAAAAAGAAACAAATCTTTTTAAAAAGTAAAATAAAAAAAAATAAAATATAGCACTACTCCACTTGAAAACAATGGCTTCTCATCCAAACTCCTTATTCTCTGTCAAGGCTCTTTCTGATACATCCTGTCTTTCTGTTCAGCCTTATTTCTCACTACCTTCTCAGTCACTATACTCTAGCCATGCTGGTTTCTTTGTTCTTAGAAACCATTCCCAGTTAAGGCTTTTGCCCGAACAGTACTCACTTCAGTAGACCACTATTTCCCCTACATTTTGCATGACTAGGTCTTTCTTATCTATTAGCACTCAAGGGTCACACTGTCTCAGAAAATCTGCTCCAAACACTCAATCTAAAATAGCTTCCCTCTCTTCTTTTCCATTATTCTCCCTGATAGTATGTGTGTGTGTGTGTATGTGTATGTATGCACAAATTCATTTGTATATACAGATATTCACATACATACACTTCTTCCCTTAGTAATTTTTCTCTGTCTCTCTCACTAGATCATAAGATCTATATGGAAGGATATCATATGAAAGGATAGACAATATTTGGTTTATCACTGTTCATCCAGAGCTGAACACAGTTTCTGATGCACATAGCCAGCAATCAATACATATTTGTTGAATGAATGGAAGGTAGATCACCTAATTATGTTAGGTCATTATGTTGTTATGGATGTTTTTTTCTCAGTGTTTTGGCAAAGGGATTTGATTTTTATTTTTGTCTTTTTTTCTTTAGAAATAAAATGGAAATTATATCTTCTGCCCACTGATATTATAGTGACTAACACATAGGAGATAAATACTAATAACCATAAATCATAATATCTAGTTCCATGTTACAATGACCATAATTTCTAGAGCATCTTATTTTTAAAAATTAGTATTTCCATATCCAAGAAATTTATAATCTCCTCAAAATAATAATCCTACTCCCACTTAACCATCTTAAAAACAAAAGAAGAATAAACTATTTCATACAAAGTAGTATGAAGAATCCTGAGGTATGCTCCATGGATTATAAAACTTTAATGAGAATAAAATTCAGCCATGCTGCACTGCAGTAAGGAACAGTATCAAATAAATATTATGGGCTACATTCATAATTTTTTTTCCTTCCAGCAAAAAGACTTAATGACTTAACAATGACTGCACTATGGAAATCTTACTCCTCATCTCTGGATTTTCCTTTCATGAAGTTAAAAAAAGATAACCTCATACTTCATCCAAGAAATAAACAGGGACGCATGGGTGGCTCAGTGGGTTAAAGGCTCTGACTTCAGCTCAGGTCATGATCCTGGGGTCCTGGGATCGAGCCCCGCATGGGGCTCTCTGTTCAGCAGGGAACCTGCTTCCTCCTCTCTCTCTGCCTGCGTCTCTGCCTACTTGTGATCTCTGTCTGTCAAATAAATAAATAAAATCTTTAAAAAAAAAAAAACAAAAGTATATCCAGAGAACAAAGTATCTTTAAAGAAATCCTATAGCACTTCACCATGATAAAAGTTAACCTGAAATACTAGGAAAAATAATCTTATACTTTTTATTCACTCTAAATAGATCTAAATCACACTTTTTAAGCACCCTTCCCTAACTTTTATGATTCTCTTAAAAATCTTTAATGCAGACATTTTCTTCCCCATTTTTTTTCCAAACGATCTCATCCTTTTATGATGCCACACAGACTGTATATGCCCACTCCCTATCCCAAATTACAGTCCTGAGCTGAGGTGACTCATGATGGGGATGATCAAAGAAATAGGCAAAGGATTGCAAAGGTATGAAGAAATGAGTTGTCATTCCAGGGTGGTAAGGCCATTCATATGTCATGAAGGGCATGACCAGGCAAGAGTGAAGGGGAAGACTATTGGCATAGTTCATGATATAGCACAAGGAGGGGGTAAAAATTGACATTTAAAGGGGTAAGCAAACTCTGAAATCAGTAGAGGGTGATGCAAAATAGTACTTCCCAAAAAGAGGAGGGTGAGTCCATATTTGGGAAATCAGTAATGTTAGAAGGAGATGGAACAGTCCTTCATTCCTTCAAGTATGATATCACAGAAAACTAGGAAAATTTCAGACAAAGTCTCACAAACTCGTGCCCAGGAGTAGAATCAGGCGTACAGACAGGTTTTGTTGGCCTGCTTTGAAGGTTTTTTAAACTTCCCAATTAGTTGCCAAGTTGAGAGTTTCCAAAATAAAAATCAGAATTTCTGGCTTCGCTTGAAAATGTTGGAATTCTGACAACCCTTAGCCTGCATTCCTCCATGGCAGTGATTGGCTACAGCAAAAGAACAGCTTCCTTCTTTGGGCAAGGCAGATACTCTGAGTTTATCAGTCCCCACTTAGCAGCTTTACTCATATTATCCACCTAGCACTTGTAGGCATTTACGTTTGTGACACTGGTTTGGGGAATGCCGTATAACAAAAAGGTGAGTCAATGTTGAGAAAGCATGGGATAGGAGGGAAAGGTAATCTATGATATAGGAAGGTATACAGACCTTGGAAAATTCATCTTGACAAAGATAGAAGCAGCAAAATATTTATACACTGTCCTTTTAATCCCAAGAATATTCTTTCTGATCCTGCCACTCTCACTTCAGAGCATTTTGCCCCCATTAGGTATTTGAGAGCTTTACAATCTATTCATTAATCAAGAAATTAAACTGGATCAGTGGAATTTAACTCATAAGATACTTTCCAAAAAAAATTCATTAATATTGGCATAATTCTTATTATATGTTTGTTGTCAGATATCCTTGGTGTCAAACATCCTTGGGTTGGGTTTAGAGCAAATCCCATTATTCCTGAAGTGGTATTAACCATTGTATCTTCAAAGATATTCTTTTGAATAAGGTACTCCGTAACTTCACCAATCATTTATCCTTACAGCATCCTCTTCTCCTTACTTGCCTACATGCCGTAGCTTAGCCTGCTTCTTTTCTTGGAAAGTCTTTCTTTCTCACTAAACCTGTAGTCGTTCTTCAAGGAACAGTGGAGAAATGACTTCCCCTAACCATGCTGTCCTAGCACTAAGAAATAACTCCTCCATTAGGCTCTCATAGAGTTTTGAAGATACCGTTATTAAAGAAGTTATACCTTTGTTATAGAACTGGAGTAAGCTTTTTTTTTTTTTTAATTGTATTAATCTCCTTTGGTAGAAATAAAGACAGTGAGTTACTTAAAGGCAGTATTTTTGTGTCTCCAGGACCTAGTAATCTAAAGACATTTACTAAATATTTGTTGAATGAATGGTCCTAAGCAGATATGGAAATCTACTAGGTCAAAAGGTTATGGGTTGGAGGTCATGATGGGATTTCCTGTTACATAATAAAAAATTGCCATAAGGGGATGAAGCAGTATATGATGCCAGGAAAAAATTCTGTGAGAACTTCTCTGATGACACTAGTTGGGAAGTGTTGACTACAATAGACGATGAGCTAAACTGTGCATTTAGGTGACTAGGGTGATACGGGCCTCTCAGGAGTCCTCCCATACTCAGATAAGCATTAGTACCTACCAGTGCCTGGAATCTAGTAAGCCTACAATAAACACTTGTTGAATAAATTAATGAGGTAATGAGTGTGGAATGAGCTAGCATATCCTGGGCTCTGGGCCATCCTAAACCAGGCTTTGGTTCCAATCTGGATTAGTCAGGAGAGATTTGATTTTTGTGTCAAGCTGAACTGTCACATGACTATGTTCTGAGTTGGGCTGATCTCTTAGCTGAGGATAACATGGTTGTTTTTCTATGTCGGTATAAATCTTGAGCCCACATTGTATTGAGATGGTACTGGCTGGAATTCTGACTGAACTGTAAACTGATCTGAACTGATACACTTGAACTGGTCAGCAGGTTTGATCTTAGATATGGGTTCCAGTTTGGGCTGTAGATTGGTTTGTGATTTTCCTTGGCTATGCAATTTGCCCATAACTCAAATCATGATTAGGTCAAACCAGAGTATGGTCAAAATTCCAAAGACAAAGAAATTAGTAACTCGAGTAACTTTTGAACATAGTATTTGGCATGTATATACACTTAGGCTGAAGACCAAAAGAACTATAAGCAAATTTTTTTTTTTTACTTTTTTGTGCTACTTTATTAAGCTATGATTGACATATAAAAAGCTATATATATTTAACATATACAACTCGATGAGTTTGGAGATAAGTATATACCTGTGAAACCATTACCACCATCAAGGCCACACTTACCCATTACTTCCCAAAGCTTCCTCCCCATCTCTTTACTGTTGTTGTCATTAGTGTGTGTATGCCTGTGTGTGTATGTGTGTGTTGTAACAGCACTTAATGTAAGATCTACTCTGTTAGCAAATTTTTTTTTAAGATTTTATTTATTTATTTGAGAGAGAGAGAGAGCCCTAGGTGAGAGAGCAGCAGAAGGAGAGGGAGAAGCAGACTTTCCGCTGAGCAGGGGGCCTGGCTTGATCCCAGGACCCCCAGGACCATGACCTGAGCTGAAGGCAGACACTTAACTGACTGAGCCACCCAGGCACCCCTATTAGCAAATTTTAAATGTGTAATATAGGATTGTTAGCTTTAGGCACGATGCTGTGTAGTAGATCTCCAGTACTTACTTATCTGGAATTTGACCCTTTAGCTATCACCTTCCAAATTTCCCCTCTCCCCATCACTCTACTCTCTGCTTCCATGAGTTGGACTATCTTAAATTCCACATATAAGTAAGGTCATTCAGTATTTGTCTTTTTATGTCTGATTTATTTCACTTAGTGTAATGTCCTCTGTGTCCATTCCATGTTATTGCAAATGGCAGGATTTTTTTCCTGTTTAAAGCTGAATAATAACCCATTGTTCGTATATACCACATTTTCTTTATCCACTCATCTATTGATAAAAATTTTATTGTTTCTATGTCTTGGCAGTTGTAAATAATGCACCAGTGAGTATGAGAGTTTAGTTATCTCTCCAAGATCCTGATTTCAATTCCTTTGGATTAATATCCAAAAGTGGGATTGCTGGATCATATGATAGCTCTATTTTTAATTTGTTGAGGAACTTCCATGCTATTGTCCATATGGCTGTACCATTACATTCCCATCAACAGTATACCAGGATTCCCCCCTTTTCCACACCCTCACCCACACTTATAATCTTATGTTTTTTAATAATAGCCGTTTTAGCAGTTATGAGAGTCCATAGGTTGCCTTTTCATTTTGTTGACAGTTTCTATGCAGTCCAAATGGACACAAGGCAAATAAAATTAACTTTTTAAGTTTTGTGCTTCACCGTGCTCTTTAATATTCTGGAATAAACTGACACTCTATAATTTAGGTCATTGGTTCTGTTTTAGATCCATGAAGTTAAAGCTATTTCATAATAATACAAAGATGTTATTTATTGTGTGTTAACATGCAATTGAATCATCACTGCTAACTTTAAATAATCAATAAAAAAGTCTTTGAAATTTTCTTGTATGAGTGAAAAGGAATCTGGAGACTAAAAAATTTGAGAATTTCTTCTTTAGAACACAACCTATTCTTTTCTCTTAGAAAACAAAGATATACCAATCAGAATGGCTAAAATTTTTTTTAAAAAAAAAGAATGGCTAAAATTAACAAGTCAGGAAATGACAAGTGTTGGCGAGGATGTGGAGATAGGGGAAACCTCTTGTGATGTTGGTGGGAACGCAAGTTGGAGCAGCCACTCTGGAAAATAGCATGGAGGTTCCTCAAAAATTTGAAAATAGAGCTACCCTATGACCCCGCAATCACACTACTGGGTATTTACCCCATATTTACCCCAGAGATACAAATGTAGTGATCCGAAGGGGCATGTACACTCCAAAGTTTATAGCACAATAGCCAAACTATGGAAAGAGCCTAGATGGTCACCAACAGATGAATGGATAAAGATGTTGTATATATATACAATGGAATATTATGCAGCCATCAAAACCCGAAAATCTTGCCATTTGCAACAACACGGATGGAATTAGAGAGTATTATGCTAAGCAAAATAAGTCAATCAGAGAAGACAATGATCATATGATTTCACTGATATGAGGAAGTTGAGAAACAAGACAGAGAAGCATAGGGGAAGGGAGGGAAACAAGATGTAACCAGAGAGGGAGATAAACCATAAGAGACTCTTAATTTCGGGAAACAAACTGAGGGTTGCTGGAATGGAGGGGGATGAGACGATTAGGGTGGCTGGGTGATGGACATTGGGGAGGATTTGTGTATTGGTGAGCACTGTAAATTGTGTAAGACTGGGGGCGCCTGGGTGGCTCAGTGGGTTAAGCCTCTGCCTTCAGCTCAGTTCATGATCTCAGGGTCCTGGGATCAAGCCCCACATCAGGCTCTCTGCTCAGCAGGGAGCCTGCTTCCTCCTCTCTCTCTGCCTGTGTCTCTGCCTACTTGTGATCTCTGTCTGTCAAATAAATAAATAAAATCTTTTAAAAAAAAATTGTGTAAGACTGACAAAGCACAGACCTGTACCCCTGAAACAAATAATATGTTGTATGTTAAAAAAAAATGTTATATATATTAAAAAAAAAGACATGCATGGTTGTAGTTCCTCTGTCAGTATTACTCCTAGAATAGTCTGAACCACTTATATTGACTAACATTTAACCAAAGTGACTAAACTCTGTTGCACAAAGAAAATTGTTGGTTGGGGGCAGGGGTGGATAAATGAGAACTGCCAGTTGTACAGGAGTTTTCTAGCAGACTAGCAAAGCTCATGAATATATGTAATACAGATTATACATATCTTTTCAACCTCTTAAAGCAACAAAAGCGAACATGTTTATTAACATGCTTATAAAAACATGCTTATTAAAGCTTATTTCTAGCATATAAAAATAAGCAAAACCATGTACACCTTGAACTATGCTTAGTAATAACCAATGATGCAGTATTTAACATTACTTAGAACTTTTCTAGGTATTCAATGATTATCCATTTATTAACTTAGTATCAGTCTCTTATTTTTTAAGTTTAAGAACTTGGAAATTGGGACACCTGGGAGGCTCAGTCAGTTAAGCATCTGCCTTCAGCTCAGGTCATGATCCCAGGGTCCTGGAATGGAGCCCTGTACTGGCTTCTTGCTCAGCGGGGAGTCTGCTTCTCCCACTCCCTCTGCCTACCACTCTTCCTTCTTGTGCTTTCTCTCTCTCTCTGTCAAATAACTAAATAAAATCTTTTTTTAAAACTTGGAAATCAATTAGGTTACTATAAATCATACATATGGCAAAATATAATTACTGTTGAATTAAAACATTTGTCAGTTTAATGGTTCAATTTAGTTGAACATGATCTTGTATTTCATAATATTAAACATTATTAATGCCCACTAGCCAGAGACCATCAGGAACGCTCCTGTGGTGGAACAAGCTTGGTTTATAACTCCTTGCAGCAGGAAAGAGCATATATGATAGGCCCCTTCGGGTGGCTCAGTAGAAAGGTATTAGAAAGGACTGACAGGACTTGAGATTTGGTTGGTTAATGTTGAAGAAAGTACAGGAAGAGAGGGTTTACTCTAGGTCAGGGGTTGTCAGAAAGTAAGGACAATTCTGTGAGTATCTCAACAAATATTATTCAGAGGGCGGACAAAGTAAAGCAAGCCTAGAGCTATAATTGGTAAAGCAACAGCAGTTACTCATACTTGCTGGTATAAGAAGATATTTGGTATTTTATGGCTTGGACAATGTTCTTGCTTTGTCTGTGTTCAGACATGATCATTGGAATGGACTTGTTTTTGTCTTAATCCATCACAGAGTGGCCTGGCCTTATCTGATGCTGATGTTCTGTGAAATAGCTCATGTTCAGCAGAAGACCATCAAGTCCTACCTGTGAGTGCCAAGCCGGCTCTTAGCAACACTGAGCTCAGCCCAGCAACTGATAGCACCAGGCCGGTTCTTGGATGTCAGGGACTGTATTTTTTTGTTTTTTGTTTTTTGTTTTAAATTAAAGTGATATAGAAGTAGTGTTAGCTTATTTGGTCAGTAAACCTCCTTAGGTTTAGGAAAAACAAATCCCAAGTAGAACAAAATGTACATTTATTTTTTACCTAACACTGATAAATTAGAGAAAAGATAAATCCCTTTTTTAAAAACCAAAATTGTTAAATGAGTCTTTTTTTTTTAAGATTTTATTTATTTATTTGACAGAGAGAGATGACAAGCAGGCAGAGAGAGAGGAGGAAGCAGGCTCCCTGCTGAGCAGAGAGCCCGATGCGGGGCTCGATCCCAGGACCCCGAGATCATGATCTGAGCCGAAGGCAGCGGTTCAACCCACTGAGCCATCCAGGTGCCCCTGTTAAATGAGTCTTGAAGGGATTCAGAAGATGCCACTTCAAAATATGTTGATTTGTCCTATTGATGATTTTGAGCTAAAGGCACTTGAGAAACAGTAGATATAAGAAGGGCACTCTGACTTCCTCTTTTCTTTCTGCAAGCAGGAGATAAAACTCCCATGTAAAAGACGTCTTCTCTGGGGGCACCTGGGTGGCTCAGTGGGTTAAAGCCTCTGCCTTCGGCCCAGGTCATGATCCTGGAGTCCTGGGATCGAGCCCCACATTGGGCTCTCTGCTCAGCGGGGAGCCTGCCTCCCCCTCTCTGTCTGCCTCTCTGCCTGCTTGTGATCTCTGCCTGTCAAATAAGTAAATAAAATCTTAAAAAAAAAAAAGATTAAAAATAAAAAAATAAATAAATAAAAATTTAAAAAAAAAGACATCTTCTCTGTATCTGGAGAAGAACATTCCTATCACCAAAGATAGGACAAAATAGTCCAAAAAATCTGTACAAACAAACCCTTATTAAAATAACCCTACTTTCCTCAAGTTTCCCCAAATATTTTTAGTTACTTTTTCATAATTGCTATTCTTTGTTCAACCTAGTATAAAAGCACTTAGGTCTAACCACTTTTGGGGTCTTTACTTTCCCGTGAAGATTCTCCTATACATGTAAAAATAAATTTTATATGCTATTTTTTTTTAAGATTTTATGTGTTTATTTGACAGAGAGAGGGGAGAGTGGGCACAAGCAAGGGGAATGGCAGAGGGAGAGGGAGAAGCAGATGTAGGGCTCAATCCCAGAACCTTGGGATCATCACCTGAGCCATGATCATGATCTGAGCCAAAGGCAGACGCTCAACCGACAGAGCCATCCAGAAGCCCTGCTTTTCTTTTCTTAATCTGTCTATGTGAACTTAATTCTCAAGCCATCCAGAGACCATAAAAGGGTATAGGAAAAGTTTTGCCTCATCTACGGTCTCATTTGTCAAAGATTTACCTTAATTATGTGAACTTGGATTCTTAAAATGTTCCTGAGTTAGTTTCTTTTTTTTTTTTTTAGATTTTATTTATTTGACAGAGAGAAATCACAAGTAGACAGACAGACAGGCAGAGAGAGAGAGAAAGAGAGAGGAAAGCAGGCTCCCCGCTGAGCAGAGAGCCCGATGCGGGACTCAATCCCAGGACCCTAAGATCATGACCTGAGCCGAAGGCAGCGGCTTAACCCACTGAGCCACCCAGGCGCCCCCTGAGTTAGTTTCTTTTAGAATTTTTTTTTAGTCTGGCACATTTAAAGGAATAGATATTTTATTTCCTTATTTAAGGGAATTTTAGGAATAATTGTTTATATGAGTATTTATCTCTATAAGCCAACCAGAACAGAGCTCTTTTAATTTAGAAGACTTTATAATCAAATTTATTAATACCATCCAGAGACAGGAAGACACTTCACACTTCTATAGAGAGAAGTAAAGGGCTTTCTAAATTACATACAAACGGATAGATAGAGATCTAGATTTATAGCTCTAAATCTATCATTTCAACTACAAGTCAAGAATAAACACGGAAGGGACACCTGGGTGGCTCAGTTGGTTAAGCCGCTGCCTTCAGCTCCAGTCATGATCCTGGGATCCTGGGATCAAGTCCCACATCCGGCTGGAGAGCAGCAGGGAGCCTGCTTCTCTCCCTCTGACTCTGCCTGCCTCTCTGTCTGCTTGGACACTCTCTCTCTCTGACAAATAAATAAATAAAATCTTTTTTAAAAAGTAGAATAAACACAGAAACACAAAAACTCATTACTTTAGATATCAAAGCGTTGTTATCCTCCCATGAGAAGCTGTTCTCCTTTGTGGTATGCATGGTCTTAAAGTAGACAAACAGACAAACAAGCAAGACTAACAAACCAGAAAACCAGATCTCTGTTTTTCTCTTACCCACAGAAATAGATAGGTATCATCCATCTGCATATTTCACCAATTAGACCTTAAAACCACATTCCCAATCATCGCTGTCAAGTTTGGAGAACAACTTACCAGCCGTAAGCAATACAGACACAAAAAATAAAGCACAATATTGGTAGAGGAGAAAGTAGGGAAACAGTCCCCCGAGTTAAAAATCTGTTGCCAACTAGCATTCACCTCTACAAGTCAAAAAATAAGTATCTGGGCTTTAGCCACCCGTGAGGTATATATACTTGTTTAGACAGCAGTGTAATTTACCTGGCCCTTTCATGTGACTCCATTGACATCCTGGTGGATAACCTCCAAAATAGTTAAAAGTATGCATTCTTTGGAAAGGTAAAATCATGACTGATACAAATATAAACATGTATCAAAAATTTTATTTGACTCTTTAATTAATAAGGGAACCACCAAGATGTTATAATGGGGTTCAAAGAAGAATAAACAATGCTGAAATACATTTTACAATTAGATACAAAATTGGTCTATCAACTGGGCAGTCAATGATCAGTTGCATTCCACCAGACATAATTCATTTCCATTTTTCTGGACGATAACATCTGCATTATCCTCTGCTTTCTAGAATTTACAGTGTTATAAAATAGTTCAAAGACAATGAAGGTTGGGGTAACTGGGAAGGGTGCATGAGGCAGGCACTAGTAATCTTTTTGTTAGTCCACTTAAAATTTTTTCACAATTTTTCCTGACAAACAGATCCCTTAAAAAAAAAATATATATATATATATATACATACATACATACATACATATACATACACACATACATGTATGAATAGATATAACTAAATAGATTTTTGTAGATGAGATGCCTGGGTGGCTTACTCAGTTAAGTGTCTGTTTTCAGCTCAGGTCATGATCTTCAGGGTCCTAGGATTGAGCCCCATGTCTGGCTCTCTGCTCAGCAGGGAGTCAGCCTCTCTCTCTCTCTCTCTCTGTCTCTCTCAAATAAAAAAATAAAATCATTTAAAAATTAAATTTTTGTTGGATTATATAAGTAATAAAATGTTTTTAAAGACTAGCTTGTTAATATGGCTTCAGGAATCTAATATGGGTAGAGGTAGGAAAGGGAAGATAAATAAAGGAGGAGTCTAGAAAAAGGAAGAAAAATTTGTGTTTTAAAAAATCATTGCAGGGCACTTGGGTGGCTCAGTTGGTTAAGTGTCTGCCTTTGGCTGAAGTCATGATCCTAGAGTCACAGGATGAAGCCCCACATTGGGTCCCTGCTTACCAGGGAGTCTGCTTCTCCTACCCATCACCCCACTTGTGCTCTCTCTCTCACACGTACATGCCCTCGCTCTCTCTCAAAGAAATAATAAAATCTTGAAAGAAAGAAAGAGAGAGGAAGGAAGGGAGGAAGGAAGGAAAGAGAGGAAGGGAAAATTCTTTGCATGAGTGGCTCCTGGCTGGCTTAGTCGGTGGAGCATGCAACTCTTGAATGCAGGATTGTAAGTTTGAACCCCATGTTGTACTTAAAAATAAAATCTTAAAACAAAAATCATTGCCAAAAAAAAAAAATATCACTGCATATATTACAAATATCACTGCATATATTACAATGTTTATACATTCTAGGTTTTTGTTCTAGGTGATAACATATGTTTGTTACATTTTTTTTCAGAACCTTTCTGTAGTTATTTTTTTTTCCCAAATAAAATTTAGAAAGAAAAAGGAGGTCTCAGACATCAACTCTTATGGGAAATGGGATGTGGTTTTCAGTTAGCCAGGCTAGCCTGGTCTGGTCTCGGCTTCTTCTTAGTTGTCAATGATCCTTTTTTTTTTTTTTAAGATTTTATTTATTTACTTGACAGAGAGAGATCACAAGTAGGCAGAGATGCCGGCAGAAATAGAGGGAGGAAGCAGGCTCCCTGTTGAGCAGAGAGCCCGATGGGGGGCTCGATCCCAGGACCCTGAGATCATGACCTGAGCCTAAGGCAGAGACTTTAACCCACTGAGCCATCCAGGCGCCCCCAATGATCCTCTCTTAAATGTTCCTAATGTGTGTTAAGTCTGACTTCATCTAACTTCTTGCTTCAGAAACTGAACCCCTCCCAAGCTCTTCCCTCTCCCTGTCCTCCCTTCCCTAAGACAAGGAGCAATACCGGTTTCTAATTGGTGAAGTCAGTTAAATTTAAATTCAATACTTGTTTACTGGGCCAGAGAATTGAGTGTGTTTGGCTACAGGAAACTAGTCTACCCAGCTGAGGAAGATTATGACCAAATACCCTGAGAAACTTCAAAAATCTTCCCTAGAGAGGTGCCGCTGGGATCCCGAGCAGAGGCATTGTTTGGGAATGATCTGACTGGTGGTAGAACAAACCCACCGAGCTGCAGGTTCAAACAGAGCCAAAATATCTCTTGCAATAGGGAAGGACTGAGATGGCCAAACTCTGGAAATACCTTCTTTGATATATCAGGGTCCAATTCCCCAAACTAAGATACCTTGACTCACCCCCTTACCCACACCCAGCCTGTCCCATAAGAGTAACAGTGAGGGGCGCCTGGGTGGCTCAGTTGGTTAAAGCCTCTGCCTTCGGCTCAGGTCATGATCCCAAGGTCCTGGGATCAAGCCCCGAATCTGGCTCTCTGCTCAGCAGGAGCCTGCTTCCCCCACCTTCACCTCTCTCTGCCTGCTTCTCTGCCTACTTACGATCTCTGTCTGCCAAATAAATAAATAAAATCTTTAAAAAAAAAAAAAAGTCAAACAACCAAAAGGACAAATGACCCTCTCACCACTTGCTTTGTGGTCCTTTCCTAAGGAGAAAGCAAAGTGTGGGTTCAGGAGAAGACCTCCTGGGCTCTGCCACTTCCTAACTGAATGACCTTGGACAAGTTACTGTTCCTCTCTGTGCCTCAGTTTCCTCATCTGTAAGATGTAAAATCACACCCTCCTCTTAGAGTTGTGTGGATTAAATGACTTAATATTTATTTGGAAAGTACTTTTAACAGTGCCTGGCACATTTTCAGTGTTAAATAAATATTACATAAAGATATGTGAATGATTTCACCATCTAGTTTTCCATTTTCAAGTACTATGTCCAGGTACACTAAGTATATAGTAATGTTAAAACTTTCTCAAAGGAAGAAGAGTGGGGAGGGACAGGGTATACCTACAAAAAAAAAAAGGATGTGGTTTACTGTTCTTTTCCATTACCCCACTCCACATCCCCGAGCTCACTGTGTGTTGATAAGGGCATCTACCATCCCTTCTCATGTGCCTGTGCTGAGGACAGACAAACTCTTGTTTGAATTCCACTGTAAGATCTCTTTCCATAGATTGCTTGGTTCTCCTAAGTGTATCTTCCCTTTCAGATCTCCTCTTCCTAATGCTGCAGGTCCACTCCTTTGCCCTAGAGCCCTGCACCACCGGGAGAATCTCCTAGATGCAGAGTGTCTGCCTTGCTAACCGCACAGATGAACCAGACATGTCTACCTCAGGTCACTCACAGACCAAGAGAACCAGTACTGTGTGATCTTGAAACTATCCATTCTGGCTATATAAAAGAATTTGATCTGCTTTCATGTGGTTATCTAACAAAATTTATACTCATAATTAGTCGGTTATAACTTGTAACTTGTATTAAGCCACCCAGAAAACTAACACTTTCCACAGAGGAAATTGTGTTAAACCAATGTCTTCTGTGGTTTATTTCAATGCATTTTCTTTCTGATAGCAGGAACATTCGGCTGTGGAAAGAATTTCAAGAGGCATAATATTGTAGAAAGGGTCCCTAGCTAGAAGTCACACAACTTGAAGTTTCACCAAACTCTGCCCCTGTAACACTTTTTCACCTCTCTGGGTCTCCACTTACTAAGACATTCAGTGCTATGGGAATGACAAATACTTTTTGATGCTCTCACAGTCAAAAGTGGGCTTCTACTAAATCAGTGGAACATTAGGACTGAATACCAGCTAGTCTAATTCTTCATTTTACAGAGGAGGAATGAGGCTAAGAGCAATAAAGTGGCTTCCCAAGGTCAGAAATCTAGCTGAGATCAAAGTCAAGACTATGTGATTAATTGCATGCTCTGTTGTTTGCTAGACCCCAAGCCATTGTGTGCCTATTGGTTTTTTTCTGTAGCAGCAAACAATGTTATGCTCAGCTTAATATACAATTTTCTTCCTTTATTTAGACAGTTCCTTTTGAAGGAAATAAAGCCCTTTCATTTATTGTGATTTACTTTGAGGGACTACAAGCTTTTATCTTATGTTGTTGGTCATAATAATTAAATTTTGAACAGTTTTAAACACTGTTTAAAAGCTAAGTAGAACTGGGGCACCTGGGTGGCTCAGTGGGTTAAAGCCTCTGCTCAGGTCATGATCCCAGGGTCCTGGGATCGAGCCCCGCATCAAGCCCCGCATTGGGCTCTCTGCCCAGTGGGGAACCTGCTTCCTCCTCTCTCTCTGCCTGCCTCTCTGCCTACTTGTGAACTCTCTCTCTCTCTCTGTGTCAAATAAATTAAAAAAAAAAAATCTTTAAAAAAAAAAAAAAGCTAAGTAGAACTTTCTGAAAGACAAAAATTTTCTAATTTTAAGTTCAATAAGACATTTAACATGCAGGAAAAAAGGAATATTAAAATGCCTTCATTCAGGGGGTGCCTGGGTGGCTCAGTGGGTTAAGGCCTCTGCCTTCGGCTCGGGTCATGATCCCAGGGTCCTAGGATCGAGCTCTGCATCGGGCTCTCTGCTCGGCGGGGAGCCTGCTTCCTCCTCTCTCTGCCTGCCTCTCTGCCTGCTTGTGATCTCTGTCTGTCAAATAAATAAAATAAAATCTTTAAAAATAAAAAAATAAATGCCTTCATTCAGACTTTAGAATTATAACAAGATTTTCCTTATCAGAGAAAAAACACAGGGACAAGGTTTTTATAATTAACATAGTGGTGGTTAATTTTCTTCTGACATGTTGCACTTTATTTTTACATAATACCATTCATATAAAGATTATAGATAAGTTTTAATCTTGCTTCTAATTAAGTTTTACATAATCCATTAATCTTATTTGTTTTCAGATGAGCAAATCAACATTTTTAGAAATAAGATACCCTAAAATCTCCATATTGCCTGTTCCTTATTTCAGCAAACTCAAGTCTGAATATGGCTTGAAAGTGGCCTTAGGTTCAAATTTAGACTTACCTGGCGCAGGAGTAATGATACTGTCATGCTAGCCACCAGTTCACGCTCTGCCAGTATGCTGAGGTCTCCTGGCTCCCAAGCAGTCACCTACCACCATCTCTTCACCACCCTCTTGCCATCTCTTCCCACTTAGTCAACCTGTTTTGCTTCAGCTTTCCCTGCTTTGCCTTGAGCTTCCCCGGGACCTGTGACCAAGAACACTTTTCCCTCTCTCTCAGCTTCAGTCTACCTCAGACAGGATACATAGACTAGAGAGGAGGTTTGTCCCATCTCCTGCCCCCATCCCCATTTGGGACCCATTAATGTCCCATCCTGCCCTCCATCTAGGTATAAAGGAACAAAACAAAGGAAGAAGTCCAAGGCTTGTTCCAGTCCTTAGATATGGAGATCCTGGATAGCAAGCATTAGGTTCTGAGCTAGAAAGTTGTCACCCCCAAAAGAAGGAGAGGATGATAAATATTAATTCCTGTTGAAAGTAGAGGTGTAAGTGGAAGGGTGGTGTGTTGCCTGTAGTTTTGTTACTCCAAGTGTGGTCTGGGGGCCAGCACAGTCAGCATCACCTGGGAGCCTTTCAGGCCCTATCTTAGACCTAACAAATCCGAATCTGCATTTTAGTAAGACCTCTAAGTGATTTGTATGCATAAAGTCAGTCTGGCTTGATCTGTCCTTTCCTATGAAAGACCTCACAGTGACCAGGGCCTGCAAGACAGACTTGGGCTACGCCAAATGCACAGGATCCAAATGCTAATTCAGTTATCCATCACTATCACTGGACTTAGATACTAGCCTGTTCATTTCTCTCTGTTAACAAACTTAACCCGGCCGCTAGAGCCTCTCTAGGCTACCAGGTGAAGCTGGGATATTTATTCTCTTATCAATGATCCAGTCTTTTTCTAGATACATTATTGCCAGTCTGAGAACACTTAGTTTCCTTTCTCTGCTTCAGAAAAGCAGTCTTAACTTTCCTTATTTGCTCAAGCTTGGGGGACATTTCCCTGTAAATCCCAAATAATTTTAATCATTGTAACTCAGTCACATGATCTCAGTTAAACCTTGTAACAACACTATGCAATAGGTCCTATTATCCCCATTTTACAAATGCAGAAACTGAGGCTTGGAGATGTCAAGTAATGTGTTCAAGGTCACGCATTTGGCAGTAGGGGATCAGAATTCTTGCTGGCTCCAAAGCCTGTGATTTTAGGTGCTGCTGTGTGTACACCACCTCTTCAGCCTTTTCTTCAGGCAAACTCCAAAGCTGCTGTTTACAGACATATAACTGACTTGTTTACCTGCTCCTTCGTGTGGTTTCTATGGTTTATGTCAACCACATCATTATGATTATTGCCATTTCCAACATCATCAATTAATATTTGTTGAAAGCTGTCATGGTGCCGGTGCACCATGGTGTGATGGTGAGCTAGAATTTTAATTCCCTACATGTGCCTTCCAGCTGCACACTCTTCCTCTTAAGTAATCATATCGCAAGGAAAATAGTATTTCCTTTTGAAAATGTGACGAACTGCAAACAGGTGCAGGGGTATTTGTTTTAGTGCTGGAAGCTGGAAAAGAAACATTAGCTCAGTTATTCACCATGCACAGTCTGAACAATTGGTGCCCTACTTTCACACTTCATGCTTGATGACTTCAAAGATGAAGATGAATCCTTTCAACCGAAGAAAAAATAAATCTAAAGGAACTTAATCAGTGCTCTATTCCTTCTCAGTGTTGAATACCTACGCTTTTATTCTGTTCTGATTTTTCCTTCTAAATTTTAAAATCTAAGATTATTTATTTAAATTTAGAGTTTTGATGCCTAACCTTCAGGTCATGGATATTTGTATTATTCAGCAAATGGCCAAGTAAAAGAAGTCAATCTTATATTTGAATTTTGGTTAATACCTGCTGGGTCACTTTGGGAATGTTACTTAACCTCGCTGAGCCTCAGTTAGTCTACCTATTAAAAGAGGTTAATAGGGCGCCTGGGTGGCTCAGTGGGTTGAGTCGCTGCCTTCAGCTCAGGTCATGATCTCAGGGTACTGGGATCGAGTCCCGCGTCGGGCTCTCTGCTCAGCAGGGAGCCTGCTTCCCTCTCTCTCTCTCTCTCTGCCTGCCTCTCCATCTACTTGTGATTTCTCTCTGTCAAATAAATAAATAAAATCTTTAAAAAAAAAAAAAAAAGAGGTTAATAAACTCTTCAAAGAGTTCTTATCTTTTAGAGATACATACTGAATGAAATGATGTTATGGCTGGTATTTGCTTCAAAATAATCCAAGTGTGGGGGAAAGTGGATAGGTATTGAAACAAGACTGGCCATGTGTTGATAATTACTGAAGCTGGGTTCCTGGGTACCTAGGGATTCATTTTACTATTCTATTTTTGTGTATGTTTAGAAATTTTCAACTATAAGAATGAAAAAAAATCCTCATAGATCTTTCCAAATGTTAGAAAACATATAAAAGTGCTTCCATCTGGAATAATAGTGACCTTTTTCAAGCATTTATTATGTGCCAGATGCCATTCAGAACATTTTACAAACATTATCTTAGGTAATTATCTTAACAGTTGCATGAATTTGGTATTATTATTATCCTCATTTTATTTATTTTTTAAGCATATGGAACTTTTTTTTTAAGATTTTACTTATTTATTTGACAGAGATCACAAGTAGGCAGAGAAGCAGTCAGAGAGAGAGGAGGAAGCAGGCTCCCCGCTGAGCAGAGAGCCCGAGGTGGGGCTTGATCCCAGGACCCTGGGATCTTGACCTGAGCAAAGGCAGAGGCTTTAACCCACTGAGCCACCCAGGCACCCCTGTTATCCTCATTTTAGAGCTAAGGAGAATGAGGCATAGAGAATCTGAGCAACATTTCCAAGGTCATGCAGCATAGTACCAAAGCCAGGATTCAAACCTCAGTTGGCATCTAGAGCCCCTGTTACATTGCCTCTCACCTAAGAAACATATCATTTTATTTTTTTTATTTGCTTATTTGACATAGAGATCACAAGTAGACAGAGAGTCAGGCAGAGAGAGAGAGGGAGAAGCAGGCCCCTGCTGAGCAGAGCCCAATGCAGGGCTCGATCCCAGGACCGAGATCATGACCCGAGCCGAAGGCAGAGGTCCAACCCACTGAGCCACCCAGCGCCCCTAATAAGCATTTTAGCAAGAACCAATAGTAGCTACCATTTTTTGAGTTCCAAACCAATGACACATCATCCTAAATGCCTCCTCTATATTATCTCTAATGTGTTCATTTTTGTCCTTTTATTCTTTCTGCCCACCATTTAAAAGTCCTAAAAGTTGAAGAAACAAAATAATCCCCTTAAAGCCATTAGTTAACAATTTAGGAGTATTAGTACAAATCTAGATCAATAATGTGTATATTTTCAAAAAAAAAGAATATGTATATTTTCAGGGTGCATGGGTGGCTCAGTTGGTTAAGTGTCTACCTTTGGTCCAGGTCATGGGATCAAGCCCCACCTGAGGCTCCTGACTGGATGGGAGGGCTGTTTCTCCTTGTGCCCCTCTCCCCTTACATCTCTCCCTGAATAGTGTTCTATCTTGCTATCTATCTCTCTCTCTCTCTCTCTCTCTCTCTCAAATAAATATATAAATAAATAATCTTTTAAAAATATATGTATATTTTCCCAAGAGGGAAAGATTGGTAAATCTTGAAGGCATAAGAAAACTCTTCTCAACCTAGAGCTCAGCATACACATACCTCTTCTGAGAAGCTGACCGAATCCCTGGCTTTCTCTCACAAAGCATATATATGTATGACAAAATTTTACATTTCTCTTTCAGAGGCTTGTGAATCTCCTAAAAGCCATCTATGAAACTCTGACCTAGATAAGAGGAGGGAGAATATTCCAGGTAGAGGTCACAGGACTATTAGCAGCAGAAGGGTGAGGGGAACAATCTGGTGGGCAGCCTAGTGAATGTAAAGAAACAGGGATACCAGACTGGAAAGGCAGAGTGAGAACCAGTCTCCCGAGGGCACTGGAGAGCACACTTGTCCTTAAACTTTGATCTAACCCCTGGGATTTACCTTAAAGAAAAATTCATATAATCATTACTTACAACACTAAGATATTTACGCAAAATAATACTAAAATGCCATTTAATATAATAAATAAGAAAAATGGAAACAACCTAAACTTCAATAATAAAAAATATTAGGAGCACCTGATTGACTCAGTGGGTCAAGTATTTACCTTCAGCTCAGGTCATGATCGCAGCATCCTGGGATTGAGCCCTGCATTGGGCTCTCTGCTCAGCGGGGAGCCTGTTTCTCCCTCTCCCTCTACCCTTCCTGCTCATAATCACTCTGTCTCTCTCAAATGAATAAATTTAAAAACATTTTCTCTCCAAAAAGATAAAAATTTTAAATTTTTAAAATAAAAAATATTAGAAATTAGGATGTTTCAAATTGCTAGAATGGTATACAGCCATTAAACATTGTAATTATAAAGTCTTAGCATAAACAAGTATCTAGAAAAATTGGCCAAAATTTGAAAATAGGCAAAAGAGATTACTGGTGTCCTTTCAGTAGAATGCTAGCCTTGTCTAGTAAACAAATTGGGGTAATTTGATTCTACAGGGATGTGCCCCTTGACTATCTTTCTTCTAATTAGGCTACTTTATAGTTCTTTGGAAAGTTACATTGTAGAAAACTAATGGTCATACAAAAGATTCTTGTCTGCAGAAATATATGTGAATTTTGTCTGATGGAAATATAACTAATTTCCAGTTTGTAAAAAAGATAACTTAAAACATTACAATTTATTATTCCATAAGATATTAGTCAGATTTGCATCTCTTAACAAATTTATTTCATTGTTTTTCATTGCCTCTCTCTCTTTATCTATTCTCAAAATTCTCATTTGGTCTTAATGTCTTACCAATTCCCTTATTAATCAACTAGTTGGATAAAATCCTTAGCTCCTGTATCAGTACTCCATGGCTTCATAACAAATTATCCCAAAACTTAGTAACTAAAACAGCAGATATTTATTATGTTACAAGTTCTGTGAACCAGGCATCTGCAAGGAGCTCTGCTAGGTGGTTCTGGGTCAGGGTCATGAGGCTGTAGTCTTCTCAGGGCTTGGCTGAGCAATATCTACTTCCAGGCTATCTCATGTGGCTGTTGACAGGCCCCAGAAGATCTGCTTCTACACTGACTCACCAGAGCCTCTCACACGGCTGCTTTATTACATGGTAGATAGCTGCTTCTAGAAGTGAGCAAGCCAAGAAAGGGAGAAAGAAAGAACACATCGTGAAAACCACAGTCGTTTTATAACCTATTTCCAGATATGACATCATCATTTCTTCCATATTCTATTCCATATGAAGGGATCAACCATAAAAATTACTTTGAGCTTAAGGTGTTTAAACATGAACAGATGAAGAGGCTCCCCATTCCCCACCCCCAAACTCCTATTACCTGCCTAAAAGAGCCTCCTCAAAGAACTCAGCTGTCAGAAATCATCTCCCAAGGAGTTTCTGAATCAGGGAAGTTTGACCCTTAACAGCAGAGTCAGATGTCAGCACCAGGACAAGAGATCACCTAAACAGACATTGTCACAAAACTATTCTATGACCCACCTGTTTTCCTAAGGACCCATTTATCTTCCCTAAAAGTCATTTGTTTTCCTGTAAGTGCCCTTTCTCCATCTTCCCTTTCCCTATCAAAATGATATATAGGCCCCAAATTCTAACTGACCCTTTCAGTCCCATTACTCTGTGGTCCTGCATATTATGGGAATTAAACATTTGTCTTTTCTCCTGTTAATCTCTTGTCAGTTTATTTCATAGGCCCCTGATTACCAAGCCTAAGAGTGGAGGAAAAATTTTCCACCTCCGACACTTAGAAGTCAGTCAATAAGAGCAGCCCTGCTCGGAGCGCCTGGGTGGCTCAGTCATTGAGCGTCTGCCTTCAACCCCAGTCATGATCCCAGGGTCCTGAGATAGAGCCCCACATAGAGCCCCACATTGAGCCCCCCCATCTGGCTCCCTGCTCAGCAAGAAGCCTGCTTCTCCCTCTCCCACTCCCCCTGCTTGTATTCCAGCTCTCACTGTCTCTCTCTCTCTCTCTCTGTCAAATAAATAAATATTTAAATAAATAAAAATTTTAAAACCATCACTTTTAAAAAAAAGAGCAGCCTTACTCAAGGGGAGGGGACTGCATAAGGACATGACTAGTAGGAGGCAGGAAATCATTGGGGCCCTCTTAGATGCTGTACCATGACACATCGCACAAATGCCATGCATGCTTTTAAGTCATTGTAAATCTATTTAACACAAAGAAAAGATTTATGCTGGAGCTCCTCAGTTGGTTAAGTGACTGCCTTTGGCTCAGGTCATGATTCCGGAGTTCCTGGATTGAGTCCCACATCAGGCTCCCTGCTCAGCAGGGAGTCTAGTTCTCCCTCTGACTCTTCCCGCTCTTGTGCTCTCTCTCTCTCTAATAGATAAATAAATAATCTTTTAAAAAAAAAAGATTTGTGATATTAAACTACATAAAAAGAGCATACTGTAAGAGTGAATATATAAATAATACTATGCATGTGGACAAATACTGGCAGAGAGGAAAAGAAAGAAAGAAATATCCAAGAGTATAATAGCTAAATAAGGATGGAGTTTAAAATCTGCAGTGGTTCCTTTTCATTCATCCATTCTTTTTTTACTTTAAAATTATCTCAAATATTATCTTGTGTTTTTCCAACAAAAAGGAAAAAGAGGGCTTGAACTTACTGGGATACAAAATATGAAGTCCTATAAGTTTATGTAAGTTAATTCTTAATAATGGCATTAACAACTGGCTTACAGAACTCCTGAAAGTTGAACAGTTAACTCCAGCATAACACTGGTCCAGCATAACAAAGGTCAGAAGTTTGTTCTCTATTATTTAAGTGATAGTGAAAGGTAAGAAGTTATTGCCAGCAAACATTATTGGCTTAAAAATGAGAAATTTGCAGTTGTGAGTTTTACCACTAAATTTCATTTCATACAGAATTAGCTTTCCAACGGCATAAATACAAAATGGGTTGATCTGAAATGTCAGTTTGAAGGGATTTGTGAATAGAGACATGGATGGCTCTAGGACAGGGTAATTTCTGCTCAAGTCTAGCAACCAAATGAGTTTAAAATTCAGCCGATCAAAAAATAAAATAAAATAAAATTCAGCCCATCAAGAGATTTGAACAGACAATTCATAGAAAAGACCCATAAAAGAACGATGACACTATAATGGTTCTTCCTCATTTAAAAAAAAAAAAAAAAAGACTCATCTTTCAGGAGAATGTGGAAACAACCAGAGACTGGGAGAATATACTTGTAAAGGACATATCTGATACAGGATTGTTACCTACAATATATAAAGAACCCTAAACACCCAACAATAAGAAAACACAATTTAAAAATGAGCAAAAGATCTGATAGACAATTCACTGAAGGAGATATACAGATGGCAAATAAACATATGAAAAGATTCTCAACATCATATTTTCATTAGGGAGTTGCAAATTCCATCAGTGAAATTCCACTACACATTAGAAGGCCAAGATCTAAAAGAGATAACACCAAATGCTGACAAGGATGTAGATAAATAGGAACTCTCATTTATTATAGTGGGAATGCAAAATGTTAAGCTACTTTTTGGAAGACAGTTTGGCAGTTTCTCACAAAGTTAAACATACTCTTACCATACTAACAATTGTACTCCTTGGTATTTAGCAAAATGAGTTGAACATTTATGTTTGTACAAAAATCTTCACACAGCAGCCTTCACATATTGGCCTTATTCATAATTGCCAAAACTTGGACAGAATCAAGATGTCCTTCAGTAAGGTGAGTGGATAAGTAAATGTGGTACATCTAAATGATGGAATATTATTCAGCACTAAAAAGAAAGGAACTATCAAGCCATGAAAAAGGGATGGAGGAACCTTAAATGCCTATCACTAAGTGAAAGAAGCCAGTTTGCAAAGGCCACATACAGTATGATTCCAATTGTATGACATTCTGGAAAAGACAAAACTATGGAAAGAGTAAAAAGAGCAATGGTTGTTACAGAATAGGGGAGTAGGAGGGATGAACTGGCAGAGCACAGAGAATTTTTAGGGTAGTGAAACTACTCTATATGATACTATAATGGTAGAAATGTGTCATTGTAAATTTGTCCAAACCCAAAGAATGTACAACACCAAAAGTGAACTCTCATGTAAACTATGAACTTTGGGTGATAATGAAGTATCAGTGAAGCTTCTTCAATGATAATAAATGTATCTCTCTGGTGCAAGATTTGATAGTGTAGTAGAATGTGCATGTATGGGGTCAGGGAGTATAGAGAAACTCTCTGTATCTTCTCAATTTTGCTGTGAACTTAAAACTTCTCTTTAAAAAAGCCCATTAAAAAACAATTCCTGGGGGCCTGGGTGGCTCAGTCAGTTAAGCATCTGCCTTGAGCTTAGGTCATGACCCTGGGGTCCTGGGATCCCAGAGAACCCCATGGCAAGCTCTCTTCTCAGTGGGGAGCCTGCTTCTCCCTCTCCCTCTGTCTGCTTGTGCTTCTCTCTGTCAAATAAATAGATAAAATCTTTAAAAAAAAAAAACAAAAAACCTCTTCCTGGGGCGCCTGGGTGGCTCAGTGGGTTAAGCCACTGCCTTCGGCTCAGGTCATGATCTCAGGGTCCTGGGATCGAGCCCCGCATCGGGCTCTCTGCCCAGCGGGGAGTCTGCATCCTCCCTCTCTCTCTGCCTGCCTCTCTGCCTGCTTGTGATCTCTCTCTCTGTCAAATAAATAAATAAAATCTTAAAAAAAAAAAAAAAAAACTCGGGGCCCCTGGGTGGTTCAGTGGGTTAAAGCCTCTGCCTTTGGCTCAGGTCATGATCCCAGGGTCCTGGGATCGAGCCCTGAGTTAGGCTGTCTGCTCAGCAGGGAGCCTGCTTCCTCCTCTCTCTCTGCCTGCCTCTCTGACTACTTGTGATCTCTGTCTGTCAAATAAATAAATAAAAATCTTAAAAAAAAAAAAAAACCTCTTCCTGATTCATAATAATAGACATACAAATTAGACCCACTGAAATGTTATCTTCCATCATCTGATTAGCAAAAGACGGAGGATTTGAAAACACTGTTGGTAAGGCTGTAGGCCAGCAGGTACTTTCTCAACTCAACTGATAAGACTGGCAATTTCTATAACCCTAGCGGAGGACGGTTTGGCATTATCTCTCAAAATTACAAATGAACGCACCTCTTTTTTTTTTTCCTGAAGACCAATTTTACTTTTACCCACTTACGGTAATATCTGCAATGTTAGAATGTACTTAAGTAATAAATAATTAAGTAAAAAGTAAATCAAATAAGGAACCCAAAAGGAACTGGTCTTCTTGGGTTGTTCACAGCACACATTAGAAAATTCGAGAGAGAACACAAATTACCAACAAAAAAACCACTGACAAGCTCAAACGCAAGTTTATATGCTGAGTATTTTTAAAGGATTTAAAAAGCATGCTCAGTTAGCATACAGCCTTTTCTCACTTATATAACAGATGCATTTCTATTTGCTTGTGTACAGTAAAGGGTTAGAACATGAATCAACTTACTTATGACTTCAGAAATGTGCTATTTCAGAAATTATTCCATGGAATTTTCTTCACTGCTCCTGCCACTGATTCTTCAAATAAGCAAAGTATAGAGGGTCTCATCCCTTGAAAACTGTTTTTGAACACCAGCACTTTAAATTGGAAAGGTAGAAACCTAGCAATTTCTAGTACAGTGCCTAGACTTAGTCTTAATTAATGTTAAGATTTGAATGTACAACAGAAAATCCATCATTTCTTTATCCTTGGAGGAGAGGAAAGGAAAAAAGTAGAGGTGGGGAATATGGTGCAGTATTCAAGAGCTGAATAAGAACACAATGACTCATAATGCCATCAACCCCACAATGAAGAACCATGGATCTCATCAATTTTATAATTCATATTGGATCAAGAAATTTGGTTCCCCTCTATGTACATCAATGAATTCAAACCTCATACTCTCCAAATTACGAAGATGAATAATGTCAGATAAACTCCAACTGCAACAGGTATTTCCTCAGAAGACTGAATATCAAAGGGAGTCCCTCCTTCCAACATCTTCTGAGATGGTTAAGATCTCACCAAAGCAGAAACCTAACATTTAGATATGCAATCGCTTGGCCAAGTAAGAAACTACAACTGTTATGGGTATTACCTTACATAATCACTATATGTATTACATAGTAAACCCAGCATTACATATACTTGCACAATTATGCTGTGAATGATGATAATAGTGATGATGCCAGTGAAAAAAGACTATCTTTAGCCCAAAGAGTACTGGGAGGGGAGAAGGGGGGACATGAAAATAAGCAGAAAACACACAAAGAGATGGGTATTTTCTGACCAGGAAAGGTCACTCTAAACACAGAAATATTTAAAAAAAAAAAATTTCCCCTATGTGGAAATAATGCAAAACATTTATTTTCTATATCAGACAAGAACACAGCTAAGTAATCCAAGTCTACTGCAGCATTATAAAAATCATCCCTTCACCACAGTGTAAGATTTAAATGCATCTGCACAAGGGTACACACTGTATAAAAGGAGTAAGGTTGTTGCTGCCCTACCAAGCACTTCCGGTCCCTACCCAGGTCCGACTGTAATACTGGTGGTCCCATGGGTTCTATCAAAATAAACTGTGTTCAAAAAATAAAGCATTTAGGGTGCCTGGGTGGCTCAGTGGGTTAAGCCGCTGCCTTCGGCTCAGGTCATGATCTCAGAGTCCTGGGATCGAGTCCCGCATCGGGCTCTCTGCTCAGCGGAGAGCCTGCTTCTCTCTCTCTCTCTCTGCCTGCCTCTCCATCTACTTGTGATTTCTCTCTGTCAAATAAATAAATAAAATCTTTAAAAAAAAAAAAAAAAAAAATAAAGCATTTAAAAAGACAAGTCAAAATGCCTCAGAAACTGTATCTCTAACTCAAACTTCATCTATTTTAATGTATTTTTTGCCTCCCACTAATAAACCTTTATTTCACTCATTATAACTGAGCAATGAATCTTCCACACTGAAATATCTTCCTTGCCCAGTTAATCCAAAGGAAAAAAACTGAAATGATTAGTAAAGAAAAATGTAGGGACTAACACGCCCTTTTAATATGTCTTTAAATATTTTTAAGGTTTAAAAAGTGTTTAAAGTTTGTAGTTCCTAGTAGGAAAATATTATCTGAATGAATACCCTAATGGCAAACCATTGTAGAATGTTTCAGTTGCATGGGGAGCAGAGGGGTAGGGATTCTCTTCACAGCACCCCAGCTTTCTTCATGAGAAGGTCGGAGGTACACTGGTTTGTATTATTGCAACATCCATTAGGTGATCGAAGTTGCTTTTCCTTCAGCAAGGGCTTTATTTGTTAGAAGGGCATTATGCTTGACCTCCAAATTTGGCTGACAATTTACTGATGAGATTCATAACCTTTGGGTTGCTCTGATATTTTGACATATTCGCTGGGTTCTGGGCCACATCCTGGAAGGCCACCATAACTTCTGGATCCTGCATGGCTGCAAGAACTTCCGGATCACTAAGAATTTCATTGAGCCCAGGCATTCCTGCCATTCCAGGCATCCCTCCAGGAAAATTACCAGGCATTCCCCCAGGAAAGCCACCTGGGAAAGAGCTATACTGAGCTCCTGATTGTCATCTGGCTTCTTCCTTCCTCTGGGCTCTCTCATGTTCTTCCCGAGCCTTCTTAACCCTTTCTATTCTTTCTTTGATCTCTCGCTCTTCAGGTTTTCGCTCATATTTTCTCCGATGTTCAGCAATTTTCTGGGCCCTTGGTTGAACTTCTTTCAGCATTGCGCTAGCATCTTCATCATAATCCAGTTTACAAGCAAGGGCAAGATCATGTGCTCCTTCTTCTCAATGGCCCGGAAGTCTATGTGCTTTCCCACGCCACTTATAAGGCTGAGCTGAATCAGGATTTATTTCAATAGCTCTGTCACAGTCTCGAATGGCAGCATTTGGCTTCTGTAATTTGATGAAGACACTGGCTCTCTTGGCATACAGAATGGCCAAGCGAGGATTTAGTTTGATGGCATCTGTGAACAAGTCAATGGCTTTCTGTAGTTCACCATCATTTAGGGCATCAATGGCAGCCACTTTTTTATCATTTGCCTGATCCATCATTTCCTCGGTTATCTCTACATTTTCATCTCCCATTTCTTAAGGGGCATCGGTAGCTGGTTCAATCACACCTTCATTGTCAATTTCTAGATCACTCTCCTCACTTGATGGTTCATCCATCTTTATGTTTTCCTCTGCCTTCTTACTATCTGGTTTTTATTCCTTGATTCTGTCTTCTGATTTAGTTGTATGAGTGGCAGGTGGTATCTTACCCGCCATGTTCTCCACCCACTCCTGCAGGAAACGTATTTCCTCGGTGTGCAGAACGCTCAGATCCTGCTTACACATTTTCACGAAAGCCCGAAGCTCGCTCACTTTGCAGGGGTCCATTGTCCAGAGGCAGTGGCAGGCGGCAGGCGCAGCTGAGGTTGTGACCTGATTCCAGGTGGGGGTACAAGCTCAGCGTGATTGTGTGGAAGGGCTGAACGCACCTCTTGATACAATAGTTTCATTTTGGGAAACTTATTCTAAAGGGGAGAAATGTGTGAGAAGATGTGTGATATGTGAAATGACACATGTACAAAGGTATTTATTGGATGATTTTTGTTGTAAGGAAAGATTGAAAACTGATAAAATATGCATCATTAAATACAGTGCCCACAAAGCTGCCCTGAGAATAAGGACACTCCTTTTTAAAAGATTTTATTTATTTGAGGGAGAGAGAGAGAGCACCAGTGGGCAGAGGGACAGTGGGAAAAGGAGAAGCAGACTTCCTGCTGAGCAGGGAGCCCCACAATGAGCCAAAGTCAGACATTTAACTGACTGAGCCACCCACACAAAAGGATCTCCTAGAAGTATTAGCGGAAAAGCAAGATGCAAATCGGTGTTTATCCATTCCTCTTAAGTTTAAAAATGAAACATGAGAATATTTTCACTTTCTTACATTTCATATACAAAGAATATCTCTGGAAAGATACACAAAAAATTAACAATAGTAGATACCTATCAGGAGAGTGTGGGAATGGAACAGACCGGACAGAAAGGAAACTCTGTTGGTTAATTTAAAACAATTATTTTAGCCATGTGAATGGATTACATATTCTTTTTTAAAAAGATTTATTTATTTATTTATTTATTTATGAGAGAGAGAGAGCAAGCTTAACTGACTGAGCCACCTGGGCACCCCAGGCTTTTACTTTCTTGAATTCCATCTGTTCCTCTTTATTGTGTGTTTTCAGGCAAGTAATTCCACCTCATATACCTCAGTTATCTCAACTGTAAACTGGGGATACTAGCAATACCTAGTAGTATAGGGTTATTATTATAAGAATTAAATGAGATAATGTTTATAAAGAGTCTAGCATGGTACTTGGATATAGTGCTCAGTAGATATCTATCTCCATAAAGAGACAGATTTCCTAGATCAGGTGAGTTGTTTGTGCTGGTCCAGAATATAAAAACAAATCCTGTCTTAAAAGAGTCTTTTAGATTTCATCCTGTTGTATGATACTACAGTCATTAAGTGCACACACTGTTGGGAAAATAAAGATGTTCCATGTTGGAAGAACAAAGATGAATAAACAGTAGTTGCCACTTTCAGAAGGCTTACTGTTAAAAAGATGCACTGTTTGCCTTGTGGGGTTTAACTGGGAGAGAAATTTTATAACATGAGGAGGGGTCCAGCTATTTGTTGGAGCCTGAAAGGTGAAAAGTTTAAGATTCACAGAAATGATGGAATCAGGATTCTTTTTTTCTTACCTTTTACTAAGATATAATTGATATATGACAATGTATTAGTTTTGGGGTGCCTGGGTGGCTCAGTCATTAAGCGGCTGCTTTCAGCTCAGGTCATGATCCCAGGGTCCTGGGATTGAGCCCCACACTGGCTCCCTGCTCAGCAGGAAGCCTACTTCTCCCTCTCCAACTCCCCCTGCTTGTGTTCCCTCTCTTGCTGTGTCTCTCTCTGTCAAATAAATACAAAAAAAACAAAAAACAAAAAACAAAAAAAAAACTTTAAGAAAATATTCCTTTAAAAAAACCCATCATATTAGTTTTAAGTGTACAACATAAACAGTATTCTGCTTAATAACATTTTAGCATATCTTCCAGGTCATATGGCTATTAGAATTTCCACGATGTGCTGCCATAATAATGTGTTGTACAAGGAAGAATGGAAAGAAGAAAAGGGAAGGGAAGGAAAAGAGAAGGAGGGAGGAAAGAGAAATATGATATGCCAGAGGACAGAGCACTTCTGACCTATGAGGACTGATAAACTGTAGCATTTCTAAACCATTTTGTCTGGGCATCTTCTAAGACTTTTTTTTTTATCTTTCTCTTGGTCCTGAACTGTACATAATTAAATCTAGATGGCTAAAAATCTAATCCACTAGTCCTAGCTGCATTCAATGTAGCCAGTAAAGACAATGAAATGGATCATGATTATTTAGGTGTAAGAGTTTCACTCTCTGAATATACATCCTCAAAGAAAAATAATCAAGAAAAAATATTTTAGCTTTAAAAATGTTTATATCCTTTGACTTAGTAAAAATCTATCTAAATGAGAGAATCCCAAATATGCAAAGACTTACTGACAAAATATATACCAAAACATTATTTATAATGGTTGAAAATTGGTAACAACCTAAAGATGTGACAATAGAAGATCTATTAATTATGGCACTTCAACTGGATGGGCTATTATGTAGCCATTTTTTTTAAAAAATGATATTTCTGAATAATTTATAAGCCCCTAGAAAAGCACTTACATACACTGCTATTAAAAATGCAGGACATAAAACTGGATATACAATATGGTCATAACAACAACAAAAAAATAATCCAGGCTGAAGAAAAAGATGAGAAGGAAATAGACCTAGATATTAACAGGGTTATCTTTTATTGTGAGAATGTGAGAGGGTTGGGATTACTGTCCCACCTTGTTTCCACATTTTTGTTATTTTTTTCCAACTTTTTGATAATGAGCACACTGTATATTTTCCTCTAGCTGCTTCTTCATCCATTCTTATTACCCTTATGTAACTGTGAGAGCCCTTTGCAGTAGCACCCTCAAAAAGCTGTGTTGTGAAGGAATGAGCATCACACTAAAGAAATGGAGGCCAGAACTCACCATCCAAAGAAATCAAGTAGGATGCACCCAAAGCTAATTACTGTCAGGCATGTTTTCACGTGAAATTTTGGTTTGCTTAGAATTTTTTTTTTTTAAAGATTTTATTTATTTATTTGACAGAGAGAGATCACAAGTAGATGGAGAGGCAGGCAGAGAGAGAGAGAGGGGGAAGCGGGCTTCCCGCTGAGCAGAGAGCCCGATGTGGGACTCGATCCCAGGGCCCTGAGATCAAGACCTGAGCCGAAGGCAGCGGCTTAACCCACTGAGCCACCCAGGCGCCCCTAGAATTTTTTTAAGTTAATGGAATTCCAACTCCCAGAGGGCATTGGAAGGGAAGTCCCTGGACAACAACTATATAGCAGGCTTAGAAAACAACATATCTAGACTGGAGGTATGTGAAGACAGCTCTCCAGGTGAAGCATCTCTAGGAAGACATGGAGATCATGAATCATGTGATATGCTGAACACTATAAAAGCCTATAAGAAGAAGATGTTGGATATATGGGGAGAATTAGCAATAGATATATAGAAAATTGAGGAAATTTAATAAGAGGCAATTATTAAATCTGGAAAAGGCAAAAAATAGAAGGAAACATGATATATGTACAATATATACTTGGTAGTAAATTATACTTAGTCATATTGAATTAACTAAATATCTTTACATAATTATATTGGGAGAATGGGAACCATGGAAGAAAAGAATGGTTTAACAATGCTAAATCTGTGCCTGCTGCTGACTACAAAATTATAACGACTGAGACAATAATAAAAAATAACAATACTAGCATATTAATTAGGACTATGGTCTCAAGGACCAGAAGAACAACTAAAAAGAGTTGAAAAAAATCTGTTCTCTGGAGAGAAGGATTGGCGGGCAGTGAGGGATGGGATGGGGATGAGGGCCTCGTAACCCTTTTAGAAATGCATTATTTGACTTTTTAATCTCATGCAGCCATTTTCTTTTCTTTTCTTTTAAGATTTTATTTATTTATTTGACAGAGAGAGAGATCACAAGTAGGCAGAGAGGCAGGCAGAGGGAGTGGGGGGAAGCAGGCTCCCCTCGGAGCAAAGAGCCCGATGCAGGGTTCAATCCCAGAACTCTGAGATCATGACCTGAGCCCAAGGCAGTGGCTTAACCCACTGAGCCACCCAGGCACCCCTCATGCAGCCATTATAAAAAAAGTTTTACTTTGATTTTTTTTTTTAATTAACCACACCAAAAAAAAAAAAAAAAAAACGAATAAACACCTAACTTTACAGAAAAAAGAAATCAACCACAAAATCACAATGCAGTATGATGGCTACTATAAAATAAACAAAAACAAGACCAGAAAATAACAAGTTTTGATGAGGAGAAGTTGGAAACTTTGTGTACTGTTGGTAGGAATGTAAAATGGCCCCACCTCTAAGGAAAACAGTATTGTGGTACCTCAAAAAAATTTAAAGTGGAATTACCTTACGATCCAGTGATTCCACTTCTGGATATGTAGCCCAAAGAACTGAAGAACACAGTATCAAAGGAATTTGTATACTCATATTCATAGTAGCATTATTCACAATAGCCAATGGCGGAAGCAACCCAAGTGTCCATCAATAGGAGACTCTGCTTAAAAAAA
Organism: Mustela putorius furo; assembly: GCF_011764305.1. Lineage (NCBI taxonomy): Eukaryota > Metazoa > Chordata > Mammalia > Carnivora > Mustelidae > Mustela > Mustela putorius. The sequence goes on from NW_025422011.1 coordinate 25,869,582, forward strand.
AAAAAAAAAAAAAAAAAGGAAAGAAACTCTAACATATACTACAATATAGATGAATCTTAAGTACATTATACTAAGTAAAATAAGCCAGTCACAAAAAGATAAACACTGTATAACTCTACTTCTAAGAGAGTACCTAGAGTGATCAAATTCCTGGAGACAGAAATTAGAAGGGTGGTTGCCAGGGGATGGGAGACGGCAGAAGGATTGGGAGCTGTTGATGAATGGACATAGAATTTCAGTTTTTCCAGGTAAAAAGAGTTCTAGAGATTGTTTGCATAACAATGTTAGCTCACTTAATGTAAGTAATGTTGAATGTACTTAATGCTACTGAGCTATACACTTAAAATGATTAAGATGATAAATTTCACATTAAGTGTATTTCACAATTAGAAAGTTTTCTTAAGTTAACCAAAGTAGTTGGAATTCAAACTGCATGTGATTTTTTTTCATTTAAATTCAATTAGCCAACTTATAGTACACCATTAGTTTCAGATGTAGTGTTCAATAATGTATCAGTTGCATGTTAACACCCAGTGCTCATCCCATCACATGCTCTCCTTAATGCCCATCACCCAGTTACCCCATCCCCCCACTCACCTCCCCTCCAGCAACCCTCAGTTTGTTTCCTAAGAGTTAAGAGTCTCTCATATAATTTTAATCCATGCTCTACTGCTACTCTCATGTGGAGTTTAATACAGGTATCCCTGCTTTTCAAAAATTCACATTAGGACACTTTACTTTAAATAAAGATCTACATTAGCACCTGTTTCACTAACTGAAAGAAATCCAAACAGGATTTTTACTTTTATGAAAAAAGGGTGAAAAGCAAAAATAGTGTTCAGCATTTGTTTTGCAGTGAGCCCTTACAGAGGCAGCACACCCCCCAATAGTGAGAGTGGCATCACCAGGCTCCTTCTCTGGGAAGTACACTTAGCATTCTCCATATCAAGTTGCCATAGCTCTGAACTGTGTCTGTGAGTGTCTGTCCTCTATCTCAATTTATTTTGTGTATCTATTAGTAAGATGTACCCTAATATATCAGAAAAGCTTAAGAGAGGTTAAGGGGTCTGGGAATGCTCAAAAATGTCTCCATATAAATTAACTGTAATTGCTTCTTCCTTTGTGCTGTTTTAACCTATGAAAGATTTCATGGAAATGCTCTCCTTTAGGATAGCAAAGGAAACCTGTTAGCTTTGGCTGAGCTCTGCAATGTAACTGTGCATATTACGATATCAGGAAATGATAAAATCACATAGCCCAAGGGAATTTAATATATTTTTCCCTTGAAGATTAAGTGATGAATGGGGTGCCTGGGTGACTCAGTCAGTTAAGCATCTACCTTTGGCTCAGGTCATAATCCCAGGGTCCTGGGATTCAGACCCACAGCAGGCTCCCTGCTCAAAGAAGTCTGCTGCTCCTTCTCCTTCCCGCTCATGGTCTCTCTCACTATCTCTGTCTCTCTCTTTCAAATAAATAAATAAGATCTTTTAAAAAAAAGATTAAGTGACGAATACAGCTTACAACATCTGACCAAATTCAGAGTATAAAAGGAGGAAGTTCTGGTTGTCCTTAAGTGCAAACTGGAGCCGTGACAATAAAGCCTAGAAACTGGCTTGGCATCAAGCTAAAATCAACGCGAAAATAATTGAAGTGTATATTCAATATTCATTCAACAAATGATAACTGAGCATTGATTATGTGCCAGGCACTGTGCTGGAGAAATGAAACTACTTTTTAACTCAAGAGCTAATCTCAGGAGCAGAAAGAAATTAAGTCAGGAAGAGTAGGGTCTGAGTGCCCATGGGGTACCAGACACCATGCCTGTTGTACATACATTACCTCCATTAAGCTGCCCACCATGATGGGTTTTCATTAGATGTTAAACTGTAAGTCAGTTACTTTATGAAGTAACCATCCTGAATTCCTATGTCAATATAAAATGGACTTGTCTAATATTAAAGAATATATAGCTAAGTATACCCCATCTTCCTTTCTTTTTTTTTTTTTTTTGAGATTTTATTTATTTATTTGCCAGAAAGAGAGAGAGAGCACAAGCAAGGGGAGCAGAAGGAGAAGCAGGTTTCCCACTGAGCAGGGAGCCCATGCATGACTCCATCCCAGGACCCTGGGATCATGACCTGAGTCAAAGGCAGACACTTAACCAACTGAGCCACCCAGGTGTCCCTATGCCCATCTTTCAAACCACACTTACTCTTACCTTTCTAGTTGATACATTCTGCTTTGAGAACTTTTCTTTGCAATCCCCCCTCCCAGTTCCTCTGGAGCTCCCATGCCCCATTGTTCTCATGGTTTTTTTTATTCCTGCCTTAAAGTTTTCTGAGTGTCCTTTCCACATTCCCAGTGGATTGCAGAGGTCAGAGGTTGGTGTGTTCACTATAAGTCACATAGAGTGACTAATTGTTTCAGTTTACCCAGCACTGAAGGTGTTCTCTGGTTGTAATTCAGTTTTAAAACCAAGAAAGTCAGGGTGCCTGGGTGTCTCGGTTGGGTTAAACATCAGCCTTCAGCTCTGGTCATGACCCCAAGTTCCTGGGATTGAGCCCCACGTTGGCTCCCTGCTCAGCAGAGAGCCTGCTTCTCCCTCTCCCTCTGACTGCTGCTCCCCCTGCTTGTCCTTTCTCTCAAATAAATAAATAAAATAAAATAAGTAGTAAAACCAAGAAAGTGGGATGCCTGGGTGGCTCAGTGGGTTAAAGCCTCTGCCTTCAGCTCAGGTCATGATCCCAGGGTCCTGGAATCGAGCCCCGTATCGGGCTCTCTGCTCAGCAGGGAGCCTGCTTCCCTTCCTCTCTTTGCCGGCTGCTCTGCCTACTTATGATCTCTGTCAAATAAGTAAATAAAATGTAAAAACAAAAACAAAAACAAGAAAGAACTCTAGAAGCTCAGAATTACTAGTTTAAGTCCCATTTCCTCGAAACCCCCTTAATACTGAGACTGGTCATCCTAACTCAGCTTTGTCTTCTCATTGTCTATCTTGATCTTGTGTGTATGTGTGGATATATTTTTATATACTCAAGGGCTCAGCTGATCGAGAAAGCTACTTGATTAAAAAGGCAAGGAAAAATGACTAGCACTCAAGTCTTTAATGACTTACTGGGACAGTATAAGCAAGAGGCTGAAAGCAGAAGAAGTTGTGACTCCCTCCTGTCGCATTTTCTCCCGTGGAACAGGGGGATCAGCACAATGTGGATGGGGTTTAAAGAAGGGCTAGGAGTGGAAAAGTACTGAGTCAAGAGTGGAAAATTATTGAGTACTGATTCAGAGAGGAGATTCAGAGAGGACAAAAGTGTCCTCAAGATTTCTCACTCCCTTCTCTCCCACCAATAAGGAGGCCTCAACAGAGACCTCTGAGGAAAGTCCTAAATAAAGAGACTTCCAAATGAAGCCTCCTGGTCTAGACAGGTAGATAACTTTATGAGCACAGCTGGCCAGGGAGGCCCGAGTGAAAACTCCTTCAGAGACTGCCGGGCACCGCCTGTGCATCTAATCTAGCGGGGACAGCTGTCCCCTGTGAGGACTGCCCAGTTAAAGCCTTTGCCATTGCCTACAGTTGGGCCTGGAAAATCACACATAGGTTTTTGGCCAGGAGCTGGCATATGAGTATATATAAAGCTCAACAACCCAACAGAAAAATAGACAAAGGTTGTAATCAAACAGTCCACAAAGAAAGAAATGTTAAATGATTCCTGACTTATAACGAGGGAAGTGAAATTAAACCTGCACAGAGATAACAATTTTTCACTTAACACCCTCTGTTGGTGAAGAAATGGGAAAACACAGACACTCATAGTGCAAGAGGGTGTTTGTATCCATACTTCCTCAACAGAAAGCAATTTGAAAACTTGTATCAAAGTTATAAATTCAGGTATTTTTTAACATCAAAAACATTCTTGGAATCTTTCTTGCAGATAAGCTCACACCTGTGGGAAATGACATATACATAAAAGCCTTTATTTATTGCCATTCATTGTTTATAATGGCAAAAGACTGTTAACCACCTAATAGTAATGGACTGGTTAAACAAAATATAGTACATCCATACACAGAAATACTGTGCAACCTTTCCAAAGATATATCATTAGGTTTTAAAGATTTATTTATTTATTTATTTATTTATTTTTGAGAGAGAGAGAGAGACAATAGGGGGAGGGGCAGAGGGGGAGGGTGAGTGAGAGAAACAGACTCCCCATTGATCACGGAGCCCCTCGCAGAGCTCAACAGGGGTTCAGTCCTGACTCTGAGGTCATGACCTGAGCTGAAATCAAGAGTCAGATGCTTAACCGACTGAGCCAGCCAGGTGCCCCATCATTAGGTTTTAAAAGCAAATTAAGGGGGGTGCCTGGGTGGCTCAGTGGGTTAAGCTGCTGCCTTCGGCTCAGGTCATGATCTCAGGGTCCTGGGATCGAGTCCCGCATCGGGCTCTCTGCTCAGCAGGGAGCCTGCTTCCTCCTCTCTCTCTCTGCCTGCCTCTCTGCCTGCTTGTGATCTCTCTCTGTCAAATAAATAAATAAAATCTTTAAAAAAAAAAAAAAGCAAATGAAGGGACACCTGGGTGGCTCAGTTGGTTGGGCGGCTGCCTTTGGTTCAGGTGGTGATCCCAGCGTCCTGGGATCAAGTCCCACATCAGGCTCCTTGCCTGCTTCTCCCTCTGCCTTTGCCTACCACTCTGACTGTGCTCGCGCTCTCTCTCTTTCTCTCTCTAACAAATAAATAAAATTTTAAAAATAAATAAAAAATAAATAAAAGCAAATGAAGAACAGTGTGTATGGTATACAAAGTTTGTGTGATAGAAAGGGGAAATAACATATTTTTTGGTCTGTGTATAGAAGGGCATAATGATATCAAATAGCAAATGGGCATAATGATAGCACAGTGACTTCAGAGAGCGGCTGTTCAGAATTAAAGGAGAGAATGCGGATCCATTATTTAGATCAGAAGCAGAGACTGGAGCCAGGCTGCTAGGGCTCAAACACTGGCTCTCCCCCTCTCAAGTTGTGTGACCTCGGGCAAGTTATTCAACCTCATTTTTCCTCAGGTTGTTCATTTGAAAATGGTGACAATAATCAGACTGTGTGAAGATTAAATTAGTTAATACTTGGAAAGTGCTTACAGCTGTATTTGGAACAGTATGTGCTACATAAGTATTTGTGGAATATTAGACATCTGTTTAACATGAATATTAGTTATTATTGTTAGCTATTATCCAACATCGCTGAAATCAAACCCACTTAGATTGCTTTTCCAGAATTATCTTACCTACCCTCAAATATACTCCTTTACTATCAATAATTCTACAAATAACCTGCATCTGTTATTTGCTGGTATTATTCCCAGAGTCTAGAGTGCCGATCCAACCACAATTGGCTGAGGAACGCTAACCTTTAAGATCCAGTTCAAAGATCTCTTCCTCCCTGAAGGTAACTGCTCTCTCTTACTTGCTGCCCCATCACCAATCACTAGTCTGGTTCTGACTGTCTCCCCTCCACCCCCAGACCAGCAGGCAGGGGAAGCAACACTAGATAAACAGGTGATGGAATACTGACATTTTGTGCCTTCAAAAGAACTCAAGAAAGTCAAAGTTTTCTCTTGTGACATGTTTCAACTTTATTTTTATGCCCTAAGGTCTCAGAGAGAAAAGAAAGAACTGTTCAGGGACACTGAAGGAAGGTGGAAATAGAATACTTTGAAAATTGGAAGGTGGGGCACCTGGGTGGCTCATTGGGTTAAAGCCTCTGCCTTCAATTCAGGTCATGATCCCAGGGTGCTAGGATCGGCCAGGGCTCTCTGCTCTGCGGGAAGCCTGTTTCCTCCTCTCTCTCTCTCTGCCTGCCTCTCTGCCTACTTGTGATCTCTGTCTGTCAAATAAAGAAAAGAAAAGAAAGGAAAGGAAAGGAAAAGAAAAGAAAAGAAAACTGGAAGGCATTTTTTTTTTTTTTATTTGACAGAGAGAAATCACAAGTAGATGGAGAGGCAGGCAGAGAGAGAGAGAGGGAAGCAGTCTCTCCGCTGAGCAGAGAGCCCGATGCGGGACTCGATCCCAGGACTCTGAGATCATGACCTGAGCCAAAGGCAGCGGCTTAACCCACTGAGCCACCCAGGCGCCCTGGAAGGCATTTTTAAGGGGATTTTTTTGTTTGTTTGGGGGCGGGGGTGGTGTTTGTTTTTAATCAACATGGATCTGGCTCCCCCTGCTGATCTAAAGTAAAATGCTGCTTAAAAATCATTTCCTTTGTGTAATCAAAGCAGTACGATATAGGCACAAAAATAGATACATCCATCAGTGGAACAGAATAGAGTGTCCAGAAATAAACCCACACTTATATGGTCAATTAATCTAAGACAAAAGAGACAAGAATACTTACAATGGGGAAAAGACAGTATCTTCAACATACAGTGCTGGGAAAACTAGAGAGCTATATGCAAGTGAATGAAACTGGACCACTTTCACCAGACACAAAAACAAACTCAAAATGGATTAAAGACTTAATATGAGACCTGAAACCATAAGACTCCTAGAAGAAAACATAGGCAGTAATTTCTTTGACATCAGGCACAGAAAAATCTTCTAGATATGTCTCCTCAGGCAAGGGAACAAAAGCAAAATTAAACTACTGGGACTACACCAAAATAAAAAGCCTTTGTACAGCAAAGGAAACCATCAACAAAACAAAAAGGTAACCTATTGAATGGGAGATAATACTTGCAAATGTTATATCTGATAAGGGATTAATATCCAAAATATATAAAGAACTAAGAGAACACACCACATACACACACACATACACACACACACAACCACAAAAAAACAAATGATTTGATTTAAAAATGGGTAGAGGGACATGTCTGGGTGGCTCAGTCCATTAAGCATCTGCCTTTGTCTCAGGTCATGAACTCAGGGTTCTACGATCACCCCTGCTCAGCAAGGAGTCTGTTTCTCCATCTCCCTCTCCCCCTCCACCTGCCTATGTGCACGCTGTCTCTCTCTCTCTCTCTCAAATAAATAAATAAATAAATAAATAAAATCTAAAAATAAAAAATATATGTTAATAAAAATGGGCAGAAGACCTGAATAGACATTTTTCTAAAGAAGATGGATGGTCAACAGACACATGAAAAGATGCTCAACGTCACTCATCATCAAGAACATGCAAATGTAAACCAGTGAGCTATTGCTTTACACAATGGCTAAAATCAAAACTTAAGAAATAGTGAATGTTGGTGAGGATGTGGAGAAAAAGGAACCCTGACACACTACTAGTGGGAATGCAAGCTGGTGCAGCCATAGTGGAAAACAATATAGAGGTTCCCTCAAAAAATTAAAAATAGAAACACCATATGATCCAGTAATTCCCCTACCAGGTATTTATCCAAAGTAAATGAAAACTCGCATTCAAAAAGATATATGTATTCCTAGTTTACTGCAGCATTATTTATAATAGTCAAGATATGGAAGCAACCCAAGCATCCATTGACAGATAAATGGGTAAAGAAGATAGGGTATATAGACAGAGATGTGGTATATATATATCATAAAATATTACTCAGCTATAAAAAAGAACGAAATCTCACCATTTGCAATAACATGGATAGACCTAGATGGTATAATGCTAAGTGAAATAAGTCAGAGAAAGACAAATATCAAATGATTTCACTCATGTGAAATTTATGAAACAAAACAAATGAACAAAGAAAAGAGAGAAACAAACAAAAAATCAGGCTTTTAAATGTAGGAACAAACTGGTAGTTGCCAGAGGGGAGGTGGGTGGGGGGTGGTAGTGAGTGAAATAGATAAAGGGGATTAAGAGTACACTTATCTTGATGACACTGAGTGAGATATAGAATTGTTGAATCATTATATTGTACACCTGAAGCTAATATAACACTGTATGTTAATTATACTTTAATAAAAAATAAACAAGATGAAACCAGAGAGGGAGACAAACTATAAGAGACTCAATCTCAGGAAATAAATTGAGGATTGCTGGAATGTGGAAGGAATGGGGTGGTTGGGTTAGGGACACTGGGGAGGGTATGTGCTATAGTGAGTGCTGTGAATTGTGTAAGCCTGATGACTCACAGACCTATACCCCTGGGTAAAGAGCATAAGAATGCTATTAGCATCTCATTATCATTGAAGCACTTGAATGATATCATAATGTTTCCTATGTGCACAGCAACACTCAGTGCCCCAGGAAACCCAAGAGCACTACAGTGTTCCTCCCCTCGAGGATCTACAGGTCTTAAGGGAACGTGGAGGCTGTGTATGGTGCTTCGAATGGTATCTGACAAGCAGTAAGGCCTCAACAAATGTTCACTTATTTCCTTTCCCACCCCCTGAAGCTGGCTTCTGCTTAGGGCTAGAATCCCTGACTCCAGGCCTAATAGAACATTTTCTGAAACAGATTCCTCCCAGCCTCCACTAGACTATCAATATTGTGAGAACAGTGACCAGGTCTTATTCATGCTCCATCTCTAGTGCCCAAGACTATGCCTAGCATGTGCTCAATACACTCTGCTGAGTGAATGGGCCTTCTAAGGAAACTCATTCTATTCTTGACTTACCTGTGTTATTAAAGAAGTGGGCTGAAATCCGCCTTCCTATCACTTGCATTCACTGGCTCTTGTCTGACCTAATCCAGGCAGTTCTCAATAAATGTAAGTTCCTGTTCTACCTTCCCTTCTTGCCTTTCTGCCACCATTATCCTCAGGAATATCACAAGAGACTATTTAAATCCCTTAAAATAGCTGAGCAGGGGTGATCGTAGAACCCTGAGTTCATGACCCGAGCCAAAGGCAGATGCTTAAATCCCTGAAATCCATTTACTATTGGCTATACCCTTCAGTGTTCCTGTAATTCATTAGTCAAATTATTAGAAACTCACAATGTGACTGAGGAAATCCATCCTGAAAATAGGAAACAAAGATGAATCAAAGTCTTTAAATGTGGTGAGTGATTGTGGTCAGACAGGAGTAAATTCAGGAGTTCATAAAGGGGAACTATTTTTAGGGTATAGAAGAGGCAGAAGAGGGGCGCCTGGGTGGCTCAGTGGGTTAAGCCACTGCCTTTGGCTCAGATCATGATCTCAGGGTCCTGGGATCGAGTCCCGCATCGGGCTCTCTGCTCAGCAGGGAGCCTGCTTCCCTACCTCTCTCTCTCTGGCTGCCTCTCCATCTACTTGTGATTTCTGTCAAATTAATAAATAAAATATTAAAAAAAAAAAAGAAGAGGCAGAAGAGATTTTCTACAGTTCTTGGGTTGGACCATTTATATTCATTCATTCATCTTAAGACCTAGATGAAGCAAACAACACAGTACTTTCCCTCATCAGTTCACCCACTAGTGAAAGAGACAGACAGGTAGAAAGTGAATTAATAAAATGATGACAAGGGGATGCTATGAAGAAAAACACAGGGCACTATGAAGGAGAATGAGATGAGGCAGATAGGGGACAAACATCAGCTTTAGAGAGAATAGAGATTAATAAGCCCCTCCAAGGAGATATGAAGAAGGAGCCCATCACAGAGGAACATTCCGTGTTGAGAGAGCAGCAAGTTCTGTGGCCTTGGAGGAAGATTTGGCAATGAGGTAGGGAAGAGCTTAAGAAAAAGCAAGGATGGGAGGGGTTTGTGGCATAGTTTGGAGGACAAATGTTAGAAACAGTGGAGTGTAGGGAAAGAAACAAACAAATACCAATGCAAAACTTATTTTTATGAAAAATATTCAATAATAGTATTTAGGCAAAAATCTAGCTCAACATCTTTTGTGTGCTATTCCAAATACTTGAGCATTATTTTATATATAGACATACTCGCGCAAATATATTCTCAAACATGTAAATAGTTTACATGTTCCCAAAAGGATTAAAAGAAACTTATAGAACTATAACGGGAAATAAATGAGTTAAATGACTGGGGTGGAGGTAAGAAGCTAAAGGCAAACAGGAGAAGGAAAATATCCTAAAGTCAACTGTTAGGATTGACATACAAAAAATGCATGTTATATAGTTCTAAACAACATCTAGATCCAGGCTGAATCTCTGATTCTGAGATTCCAGGAACAAAGCAATAGGAAAATGTGAACTATTGTGAAATTCAATGTCCCTGTAATAAAAAATGAAGTAGTTATTTAAAGAAAATATGTAGCTTCCTTGTATTAAGCTCTGAGAAAAACGTTCCTTCATTATGAGTCACCTTATGACATAATGGTCAAAGTCCTCAACAATGTCCCTACAATAAATACAACAGCAAGATTTCTGGGGTCATTGTTGATAACTAACTTCAGTGTATAAAACCAAAGTGCAACTCAGTAAAAGCAATTCTACAAGGAACCAGAGGCAGTCCAGCTATACAGCTTATTCTAGCTGCTATAAATCAAGGATAACATTTAGAATGTCTAGAGAAGTGGATGGATTATTTATTTATCCTTTAAGTAATCCTCAGTGAGGGGCACCTGGGTGGCTCAGTGGGTTAAAGCCTCTGCCTTTGGCTCAGGTCATGATCCCAGGGTCCTGGGATTGGGCCGCACATCAGGCTTTCCACCAGGCAGGGAGCCTACTTCCCCCTCAAATAAATAAATAAATAAATAAATAAATAAATAAATAAAATCTTTAAAAAAAAAAAGTAATCCTCAATGAATATTACTCCTTTCACTTAAGCTTTTGATGAGTAATGTGTAGTGGAATTTTTTTTTAAAGATTTTATTTATTTATTTTACAGAGAGAGATCACAAGTAGGCAGAGAGGCAGGCAGAGAGAGAGGAGGAAGCAGGCTCCCTGCTGAGCAGAGAGCCCGATGTGGGACTCGATCCCAGGACCCTGAGATCATGACCTGAGCCGAAGGCAGAGGCTTAACCCACTGAGCCACCCAGGCACCCCTGTAGTGGAATTTGAAGTTAGTTCTCTGACAAGAAACTAGAATGGAAATGATCTTTGCTGCTAATTAATATTGTTTCAACAATCAATAGAGCTGAAGGTAGGACTGACATTCCATAGAAGCCTAACAGTGTGATAGCGTGAAAAGAAAGCCATCCTACTGCCATTTGAAAGTGGGTCTAAGACTCAAGAAAAAGATCTGGACCCACTTAAACACAGATAATGACTCAGTTCCTAAAGTTTTTTCACACGTGTGGTCAAGATCATTCTAGCATCTATTAGTTAAAAGAACACCTTACTTACTAAGATAAGAAATTAACTTTCCAGGGGCGCCTGGATAGCTCAGTGGGTTAAAGCCTCTGCCTTTGGCTCAGGTCATGATCTCCGGGTCCTTTGGATCGAGCCCCGCGTCGGGCTCTCTGGTCAGCAGGAGCCTGCTTTCCACCCCCACCGCTGCCTGCCTCTCTGACTACTTGTGATCTCTCTCTCTCTCTCTCTCTCTCTGTCAAATAAATAAAATATTAAAAAAAAAAAAAAAGAAATTAACTTTCCAGATGACTGCACAGTTTATGTGCTGTACAAATTTTGGGGGCAATAAATCAGTTAAGTGTTGCAGGGCAGCTACCAAACACAATATTTGGATGTAAGAGGAGTTGATCTCAAGCCTAATGATATAGAAAGATTCAGAGCCTGCTGAGTGGTAGTAACACCACACCCTCAGTATAGAGGCAGATAATTACCTTTCCCTTAAGAAAAAGCCATGCACTAAGCTCATCTAAAAGTGGTTTTAGTTCAGGGGCGCTTGGGTGGCTTAGTCGGTTAAGCATCTGCCTTCGGCTCAGGTCATGATCCCAGGGTCCTCACGTAGAGTTCTGCATCAGGCTCCCTGCTCAGTGGGAAGCCTGCTTCACCCTCTCCCACTCCCCCTGCTTGTGTTTCCTCTCTTGCTGTGTCTCTCTCTGCTAAATAAATTAAAATTTTAAATAAATAAGAGAGAAAGAGGGAGAGAGCAAGCCCAGGCAGGGAGAAGTAGGCTCCCAGCTGAGCAAGGAGCCCGATACAGGGCTAGATCCCAGGACTCTAGGATCATGAACTTAGCCTAAGGCATCCACTTAACCAACTGAGCCACCCAGGTGCCCAAGGAGTGTATTTTGAAAGTATACTGGAAGCTTTCTGCTTGAACCAAGAGATTCACCTGATTGGTGGCATGACAGAGACTGTCTAGCTGGTTACTAAACCAGTTTCCTTTCCCTCTGGGCCCACAGTTCAGCTACGTTTCCCAGGCTCCCATGCAGTCAGGTGTGGGCAAGTGAGTTCTGGCCAGTGGGATTGGATGTATTTTACCTTTAGTGTGGTGCAAGAAACCTCAGAGTGACCTCAGATGTGATGTACTGAAGATGGTAGATCTTTTCATCATTCTAGGTCCCTCACCACCCCACTCTTAGTGGGCTTGTGTGGGAGAGAAAAAACTGTTTATTGTGTAAACACCAAGATTTCAAAGTTTAGAGCAGTTGGGATATAGTCAATATAGCATTTAAGTAGACTCAAGAATATACTTCTACATCTCCATATCTCAATCTCCTCAAATATAAAATGAAGATGATAGTACTTAGCTCCTAAGTTTGCTCTAAGAATTAAACATGTTAGTGCATATGAAGTGCTTCAAACTGTGCTTGACACATAGTCAATAATCATGTTAGAAACTGTTATTATTACAAAGCTTCCTAGTAATAGGAAGATATAGTTTCAACATAATTCAAATTTCTTCTGACTATTCAAATTCTAGTAGTAAATGACATCACATTTACGTTACTATCCGCATTGTGCTGATCTGTGCCCTCATCACCACTGGACTTCAATATATTTCTGGTCACCTTGGGTTGTTGCACACATACTCTGAATTGTTGTTCTCTGATCTCCACATTGACGTTTGCTAATCACTTTTGAAGCTCCTGTGGAGTAGGGAGTGGCAGAATGAGGAAGGCTTGCCATCACAGTGTGCTGATCAACCCAAGGCACTCATTTGTACCAAAGCTATAGATCCTCAAGATGGCAAAAATAGACTGCTATCCATTTGTATTTGATTTTTTCCCAAATTTGCTTTAATTTTTAAAATTCAGATACTAACTACATTTCAGGAAGTGTTAGAAACACGTTTAAGAAATTATTCTTAGGAGTGCCTGGGTGGCTCCAGTTAAATGTTTGCAGTTAAGTGTCTGCCTTCTACTAGGGTCGTGATCCCAGGCTCTCTGTTCAGTAGGGAGCCTGTTCTCCCTCTCCCTCTATCTGGCCCTGCCCTTCCTGTCTCTCTCTCTCTCTCTCTCTCTCTCTCAGATAAAAAAAATCTTTAGGGGCACCTGGATGGCTCAGTGGGTTAAGCCTCTGCCTTCAGCTCAGGTCATGATCTCAGGGTCCTGGGATCAAGCCCAGCATCAGGCTCTCTGCTCAGCAGGAAGACTGCTTCCCCCGCTCTCTTTCTGCCTTCCTCTCTGCCTACCTGTGATCTCTGCCTGTCAAATAAATAAATAAAATCTTAAAAAATTTTTTTTAATCTTAAAAAAATTATTCTCAGATATCACAGACCAAGTTTTAATTCATTTAATTTTGCATTATTAATCAACAGGCTATGGAAGTTAGTGATGAGGTCACACTGCTGAATCCAGAAATTCCTGGTCAGTTACCTAGCCTCTTCTTTACCCACTTCTTGTCCATACACTGGGTTACCACACTATACCGAGAAACTGCTCCTAACTTACTTTGATAGTGATTCTTAACCTGAGGTCCATAGACCTCTCCCACTAAATAACCCCCAAGAAATCCATGGACAGAACTCAGAAAGCCTATGATGGCCTTGGATGGGGAAAAAAAAATTACATCTTGGGGTTGGTGGGGTTACATCACAGCCCACGGCAGCTAGCAAAGACCCTCCTGTGCCTGGCCCATCAGGGCTCACACGTGGCATGGTGTGGTTGTGGTCTTGGTGGTACCTTTGCACCCACGGGAGCACAACCCTCATGCAGGCTAACATTTTGGTCTCTGCCCTGCACAGTTGGCAGCAGTGTCCGCCCACCCTCTACCCGCCCTCTGTCTCCACTTTTGACCCTGAAGAACACTGAGTGCTCTTATACTGAACGGATCCCAGGGAACCTGCCTATAGGTTGGGAAAGGTTGGCTCGTGTGCACTCTGTATATTACCACACCTCCTGCCTTGTCTTCCTACCACCTCCAATCCCCACCTGAGGCCCCAGTGAGCTCTGAAGACTCCAAACCTTGGAACCAATCCAAGGAAACCTGCCTGTGGTTTCAGACTTACCAGGAAGACTCGCCTTGCACATGGATATTACTTTAATACCGCAGCAGAAGGGCAAACAGCCAAGCAGAATAGCCCAGCCAATGAGAGATGGTCATAACCCAGACAATGAAAAGCCACTATATTTAGAACTTCCACTTTACACCAGCAGACCTATTGTTTATGACAGCCCTCTCAACTCCCCCTATTTCCTCTATAAAAGAGCAGTCCTCTCCTTTGCTCTCCAGACATATGCCTACGGCTGTGCTGTAGCTTGCTTACCTAGATTTCAAATTCCTGCTGTTCCTGAAAAGAAGGTTTTTTAATTATAGAAGAACGCAGTTTTATTTTTAAGGTTGCCATTACTTGGTGATCAAAAGCAATTCAGAGAAGAACCCCAACAGCCCAGAAGCTGGTGAGCAAACAGGTGCCAGTACCCACAGAGCCAATTAGGCTCACTGGTTTCTCACCAACCTTGGAGTTTGAGGATGACTCTTCAGGCTTTCAAGAGCCACTCTTTTTGTGTTTGAGCTCTCCAGGTTTTATTTGGAATCTGTCTTAAGGCTTTTATTTATTTTTATTTTTTTTCCTAAGATTATTCATCTGGCATTTGTTCTGACTCCTTTACCCAATCTGACTGTTGCCGTTGGAACTGCACTGGCCTTCTTCACTTTTTATTGGGAACCAGACCCTTCCTTTTTAAACTGTACTACCCTTTGGTCTGATTCCTTCATAACCAGGCTGCTCCTACTGAAACTGTGCTGGCCTTTGGTCTGGTTCCTTCTGGATCCAGGCTGTTTTTGTTGAAACTGTGCTGTTTTGGAATTTTTCTCTTTGCTCTAGAGAAAAACCTCTAGGAATTACAGTCTCAGTTATAAGAATGCTTTGAGGGTGGCATCTACTTCCCAATTGGGACTCTGACCAGTTTTATGTTTAAAAATTATGATTCCTGGGACACTTGGGTGACTCAGTCACCTGAGTGTCAGACTCTTGATTTCAGCTCAGGTCATGATCTCAGCGGGCTCTGTGCTCAAAGCAGAATATGCTAGAGAGTCTTCCTCTCCTTCTCCCTCTGCCCCTCCCCCAACTCATGCACACACACTTTTTCTCTCTCTCTAAAATAAATAAAATCTTTTTTAGAAAATTAAAAAATGAAGTAAAAACTATAATCTCTTAGCATAATGCTGTCTAGCTCCATCCATGTCATTGCAAATGGCAAGATTTCATTCTTTTTTATGGTTTAATAATATTCAGCCATATGTGTGTGTGTGTGTGTGTGTGTGTGTATACACACATATATATTCACATACATATATATATATACATGCCACATCTTCTTTATCCATTCACCAATTGATGAATGCTTGGGCTGTTTCCATAATTATGCTACTGTAGATGATGCTGCTATAAACTTTGGAGCTAGAGAGTATTATGCTAAGCAAAATAAGTCAGCCAGAGAAAGACATACACCATTTAATATCACTAATGTGTCGAATTTAAGAAACAAAACAAGTGAGCAAAGGGAAAAACAAGAGAGATAAACCAAGAAACAGACTCTTAACTATAGAGAACAAACTGATGGTTCCAGGGGTGGGGGAGTGCAGGGGGAGGTGGGGAGAATGGATTAAATAGGTGATGGGGATTAAAGTGTGCACTTGTTGCGATGAGCCCCCTGATGTTGTATGGAAATGTGGAATCACTATATTGTATATCTGAAACTAATGTTACACTATATGTTAACTAACTAGAATTTAAATAAAAACTTAAGAAAAAAAATAACATGTTTATTTTTATTAACCTCTAATAGACATTTATCAATTCCTTCCATTACTAATATAGGCAACAAGTCACAGCAATATTAGCAGTATCTGTGACTTTGTCACCAATAAATATCCCAAGAAATATTTCTACGTCACATTATAGCAGTTAAAAATATCTTGAAATATCATTTATGCTCATACTCCTATGAAATTATGATAGTCACTAAACCTGGTATTAGATCTTACTTAGTACCTTAATAAGGAAGCATGTATATTATTACAGCAAATGCTGACTTAATATTTTGAGAACTATGTTTCAGTGTAACTGGTTTCTAGGTGTACTTTAACTTTGCATGTAAAAACATTAATTCAAAAAAGTCTATAGACAGGGCGCCTGGGTGGCTCAGTTGGTAAGCAACTGCCTTGGGCTCAGGTCATGATCCTGGAGTTCCAGGATCGAGTCCTGCATTGGGCTCCCAGCTCCAAGGGGAGTCTGCTTCTTCCTCTGACCTTTTTCCTGCGGATGTTCTCTCTCTCTCTCAAATACCAAAAGAAAAAAAAGTCTATAGACTTCACCTGACTGACAAAGGGTCCATGGTTCAAAAAGGAAAAACCTGTGGGTTAATTTGGTTTGACACTTCCCTCCACACCCTCATGTATTTTTCCTTACCCTCCTCCATAGTCTCAAAGAGGACTACAGTGGTGACAAAAATTCATGCACATTGAAATGACATCTCCTAGGAGAGCATGGTAGATGATTAAGAGCTTGGGCACTGGGGTCAGCTTGCCCTGCTCTGCCACTTATTGTATGACCCAGGCAAGTTCTTTCACCCCTCTGTGGCTCCTATCTGTAAAATGGGAATTATAATTATTCCTTCCTCATAGGGTTGTTGTGAAGAACAAATGAGTTAATCCACTAATCCATTAGACTCAGAGTCTACCACACAGTGAGCACTCAGAAAATGTTAGCTGCTCTTTCAAGTGCCTGTCATAGCTGTTTCTTTATGATATTTATAGGGAGGGGAGAGGAGAGAAGAGTAGGCTGGCTATTTCTCATGTGAGTCATTGCCTATACATGTAACTTTTATGATGCACAAAATTGATATCCTTTTTGAAGCACAGGAAGGAAACAGTTGATAGTTCTCCCTTGAAAAGTATAAACTTAATTTTGTTTTATAATAGTAACTCTCAACTGAATCCTAATGCTTCAGTGGCCGTATAAATGCTCTCGACCCTTGGTTTACAAAACAGGACTTTCTTTTTTTTTTCCTTTATTTTTTTATTTTTTATTTTTATTTATTTATTTATTTATTTTATTTATTTGTCATAGAGAGAGAAGCAAGAGCAAGCACAGGCAGACAGAATGGCAGGCAGAGGCAGAGGGAGAAGCAGGCTCCCTGCCAAGCAAGGAGCCCGATGTGGGACTCAATCCCAGGACGCTGGGATCATGACCTGAGCCGAAGGCAGCGGCTTAACCAACTGAGCCACCCAGGCGTCCCATTCCTTTTTTTTTTTTTTTTTTTTTAGATTTCATTTATTTATTTGATAGACAGAGATCACAAGTAGGCAGGGAGGCAGGCAGAGAGAGAGGAAGAAGCAGGCTCCCTGGTGAGCAGAGAGCCCAATGGGGGCTCGATCCCAGGACCCTGGGATCATGACCTGAGCCGAAGGCAGAGGCTTTAACCCACTGAGCCACCCAGGCGCCCCAAAACAGGACTTCATTTAAATAATATTTTCTTTCATAATTCACATTCACTTCCAAATCCTTTAAGACATGTGTCTTAACTGTCATTTTAACTGGAACGGGGAGATAGTCAATATAAATAGAAGTAAATTCACTCATTCATTCAATCAATAAATTATTAAATTCCTGCTCTGTGCCAGGCACTGCTCTAAATATATAGGAATTTGTGGTGAACAAGACAAAGTCCCCACTGTCATTGAGTGTATCTAGTGTAGAAGACAAACATGAACTAAAATAGATTTTTTAAAGTATCAGGACGTGATTGATGCTTCACAGGACATTAAAATAAAGTGATGTTATGTACATGAGGACCAGATGGCTATTTTAGATTGGGCAGTCAAGGAAGTTCTAAGTGGGTCACTTTTTTTTTTTTTTTTTTAAGATTTTATTTATTTATTTTATTTTAGATGGAGAGTGAAAGAGAAAGAGTGTGTGCTCATGAGCAGTGTGAGAGGGAAAAGGAGAGGATGAGAATCTCAAGCAGACTCCCTGCTGGGCACAGAGCCCCATAAGGGCTTGATCTGACAACCCCGAGATCATGACCCTGACTGGGATCACGACCTACAATGCTTAACCAGCTGAGCCATCCAGGTGCCCTTAAGCAGGTGACAGATATTTAAGCAGAGATCTGAATGACAAAAAGAAGCCAGCCAAACCTAAAGGACACCAGGCAAAGGGAATAGTTAGTGTAAAGTCATTAGAGCAGAACTGAGCTTACCTGTTCTTATCTATTTAGGAATGGAAAGACTGTTGCTGAAACATAAGCAAGGTAACAGAGCCACTCAGGAGAGGTAAATAAGGATGAGATCGTGCAAGACTCTGTAAGTAAAAGCAAGGTTTATTCTCAGCGCAATGGAAAGCTACAACAGTTTTAGTTAGGAGTAAGGAGATCTGATTTATCATTTAAAATCACTCCAAACAAATTTAATGGTGCAAGATTGGATAAAGGAAGGCCTGTTAAGATGGCAGGTTGCACCAGATTACAGCGGTGAGATGGCAAGAAGGGTCAGCTT
Source organism: Mustela putorius furo (assembly GCF_011764305.1). NCBI lineage: Eukaryota > Metazoa > Chordata > Mammalia > Carnivora > Mustelidae > Mustela > Mustela putorius. The sequence continues at coordinate 25,888,280 of NW_025422011.1, forward strand.
AGACAGTAGGGTGTATTTTGGAGGTAGAACAAGTAGAATTTACTGATTGAAATATGAGGAAATGAGAGGAATCAAGGTTAACTGCTAATCTTTTGGCCTATGTAACTGGGCTGATGGTACCAATTTCGGAGATGGATGGGGGCAATGATGGGATGGGGCAGTAGGGAACAGATGTGAGGTAATAATTGAGAGGGGGTTTTTGTTTTGTTTTTGTTTGTTTTAAGATTTTATTTATTTATTTCCAGAGAGAGAGTGAGAGTATAAATATGGGAAACAGAGGCAGGCAGAGGGAGAAGTAGGCTCCCTGCTGAGCAAGGAGCCAGATGTGGGACTCAATCCCAGAACACTGGGATCATAACCTGAGTCTAAGGCAGATACTTAATCAACTGAGCTGCCCAGGCGTCCCTATGCCCCATCTTTCAAACCACACTTACTCTTACTTTTCTAGTTGACACATTCTGAGCTACCCAGGTGTCCCATAATTAAGAATTTTAAATTTGTGTTTCTTAATTTTGAGTTGTCCGTCCAACATCCAAATGGAGATATCAAGTACATGATTACACAAGTCTAGACTTCAGGGAGGAAGTCAGGGACTAGAGATATAAAGTTGAGAATCACTGGCCTAGGAATGGTATTTAAAACCATGGGACTTGATGAGATCACGTAGTTAGACAGTATTATAAAGAAAAAAGAGTTGAAGACTAAGTCTTGGTACACACCTAACTTTGGAAGTCTGATAAAGAGGAAGGAGCTGATAAGAGACTGAGCTGCAGCAGGAAGTTTGAAGGAAAACAAAATAGACCTAGCATCATGAAAGCCTGAAGAGCAAAGTGATTCCAGGAGGGAGTGATCACTAATGTCAAAAAACTGCTGAGTGGCCCAGAAGGATGAGGACAGAGAGTTGACCTTTGGCAAGATGCAGGTCAACAGTGACTTGACGGCAGATATTTCAGTATATGGAGGGGCTGAGAGCCCAGTGGGGTGAAAAAGCCTGCAAATATAGACAGTTCTGAGCTTCGTTATAGTGGGGAAAAAAGAAATCAGGCAGAAGCTGGAGGTACACAAGGTCAAGGGACGTTTTACATGCAGGGAGTTAAGTGGGAGAGAGACTGGGTAGGGAAACTGTGAGAAGGGAAAACATTTAAACTTTGCTTTCTACCCTCAGGGAGTTTATGATCTTGTCTGGAAGAAGTTGAGGATGGTAGTGATAAAAAGTTCAGGCTTTGGACTAAATAAAACAGTATCTGTAATGCTGAACACAATGCTTAACAGTAAGAATTCAATAGATGGAAGGAAGCTGTAATTATAAAACAATCTGAAAACATTCTAAGATAGGAGATAATTGAGGGCTAAACTGAGTAAGTAATTAGATGTTAGGATTTCAGAAGATGAGGAGATTACTGTCAGCCCAGTGACCATAATTAAAAATCAGGACCCATCATATGGGACAATGGGTTAAAAAAAAATCTGTTAATATATCCATGTGAAAAAATTTACAGGGGTGCCTGGGTGGCTCAGTGGGTTAAAGCCTCTGCCTTGGGCTCAGGTCATAATCCCAGGGTCCTGGGATCGAGCCCCGCATTGGGCTCTCTGCTCATCAGGGAGCCTGCATCCTCCTCACACTCTGCTTCTCTGCCTACTTGTGATCTCTGTCTGTCAAATAAATAAATAAATAAAATATTTAAAAATTTTTCACAAAGCTTAACAGATTTTAAAAATCTTTCAGCCACTGACTTAAATAGTTGCCTTTATTGGAAATATTTAAATTCCATGTAGTCCCAAATATCCTGAGCCATCTGAGTCCTCTGTACCAGTCCTCATGGTTTTCCCTCTGTCTGAAGCATCATTTCCTACCCTTATCTAATGGCTACTCATTCTTCAGAGCTACTGCTTCTTCTCCAATGGGGCTGGATGCTCCTCTGTTTGCACCAGAGTGCAATTTTACCATAATGTTTACCACAGTGTGTTGACATTTTCTATTTGTGTACCTTTTGTGTTTTTTCTTTTCTGGTTTTGGGTTTACTACCATAGGCTTTTCAAGGGCAAGATCATATTGTATTCATCTTTGTTTCTCTTGTACCCAGCCCAGTTTCTGGCTGATTGCAATTAACCTTTATTGAACTCAACTGAATCTAATATTAGGATTATGCTAGAAAATCCTGGACTAGAAAATCCCTGAAGGACTGATAACTTAAAATACCCCACCACAATCTTAGAACAGGTTTATAACCTGTTCTATAATCACAACCCCCGTCCTTCATCATACCTTCTATATCTGCACAGATCCACATACTTACTTCCAAACCAACTTGTTTATCTTTTTTTTTGTCATTCAGTGTCTAATCAAAATTATTAGCATCCATTTTCATGCCAATATTACTAAGCTCTTATATTTTTCTCTTTTTTAATTTGAAAGTAATACATGCTCATGGTAGCAAAATACAAAAGGAGTCTACAGTAAAAAGGAAGGTTCCCTCCTATATGCGACTTCTAGCCTCTCAGGAGTTCTTCATAGACATAGATACCACTATCAATTTCTTGGGCATCCTTCCCAAGGTATCCCATTTTGTTACAACACACTATTGTTTTTCCACATAAATACTAGCATTTCACAGATTATTTGATAACTTGGCTTTTTCCTTTAACAGAATATTGAAGATTATTCCACACTAGAATTTTTTCTCTTATCAGTCCATCTTTTTAACACCTACATAGTATTCTGTCCCCCATTTTATGACATACCACAACCTGTTTAACCCATTCCCTATTGTTGGAAATTCAGGTTGCTTTTACTGTTTTTCTACTATATAATTATTATGGGTTGGATTGTGTTACCCCTAAAATTCAAGTATTGAAGTCCTAACCCTTAATATCTCAGAATGTGACCTTATTTGGAGATAGGTTCCTTATAATCAACTTAAAACGAGGTCATTTAGGGTGGGACCTAATACAATATGACTGGTATCCTTACAAGAAGAGGAAAGTTGGACAGAGACATTCAAGAAGGAAGGTGATAAGAAGACACGGGGAGAAAGCAACCATCTGCAAGCCAAGTAAACAGGCCCAGAACAGATACTTCTCTGATACTTCTCTTGTGCCTGTCAGAAGGAACTAATCCTGCCAACACACTGATTTCAGACTTCTAGCCTCCAGGACAGTGAGACAATACATTTACTGTTTAAGCTGCTCAGTTTATGGTACTTTGTGTTAGGGCAGCCCTAGCAAACTAATATGATCATGCTTCGATGAATATCCTTGTACATTTCTTTTTTTCACAAAGAAGCAAGTATACCCGTAGAAATCACAGAAATAAATTTATAGGAAGATACCTCTATATCTTTCACATACCCTTTTCTCTGCCTAGAATGCCTTCCTCCTGAGATGCTCCTGAAAAACTCCAATATAACTACTTCAAGTTCTACCTTTTCTGTGAAACCTGCGTGGTAGCCAGCTTCTAGGATGGCTCCCAGTGATCCCCCACCTTTTAGAATTCAAGTCTTTGTGTATTCCCCACCTCTTGAACATGGACTGGACTTATCGACTCTTTTAATGAACGGAGTATGGCAGAAGTGATGGGACCTCACTTCTGAGATTAGGTTACAGAGACTGCAGCTTCTGTTCAGGGATGTCTTCTCTCACACACTCTTGTTCCCTCTTACCCTTTCTTGGTCATTCATGTTGGGGCCAGCCATGTTGTGAGGCAGCCCTGTGGAGAGAGCCATGTTTGAAGAGATCACAACCATGTGAGTGAAAAAGAAAGTGGATCCTCTTCATTCAAGCCTTTAGGGGAGACTGGCAGCAGATAGCTTGACTATAACTTCATGAGAAACTTTTGAGGCAGAATTACTCATCTAAGCCACACTTGGATTCCTGACCAAAGAAACTGTGAGATAGTTAATTTTTGTTGCTTTAAGCTACTGAGTTTTGGGGTAATTTGATATGCAGCAATAGATAACTAAATACCTTCCATCCTCCCCTCGTCTTTCCCAAGCTTCCAAGCTTCCAAAGTTACTTAAACATATCTCTAGTAATGCTCACTAAACCATACATGTTTTTAAATGTCTCTCCTCTGCTTGATTGTCTTCAAGGACAAAAGCCCTGGCTCAGCTCTATATCTACTGTGTTCTATGCAAAGTTCAAGCCACTATCATCACTTCCCTAGATTGTTGCAATAACCCCCAAACTGGGCTGCCTAAGGCCTCTGTAGCCTCACTCTGACATATGCTCTATGCTCTATCTAGCTGTAAGAAATCTTTTTAAAATGCAACGCAGATCATTTGAAAGCTAAAACTCCTTCTCCTTGTTCTTAGGATCAAGACCTAAATTCTTAATACAACCTCCCAGGCCCGGCATAATCTGCTTGCCTCACCACCAGATCTAAAGCCACTTCCCTCTTGTTCCCAGTACAACAGCAACACTGGCCTCTCGGTTCCTCAGTTGAACTATGCTTCTTCCTCCCTCAGTGTCTTTGCACACACTGTCGCTCTGCCTGTGATGCTTTCTGCTTCACCCTCACTCAATTTTTCCTCATCCTTTAGATCTCAGTTCAACAGCACTTAGGCAGAAGCCTTTCTGACTTTCATTCTGAAGCAAAGACCCCTGTAGTTTTCTGACTTTCATTCTGAAGCAAAGAACCCTGTAGTTTTCCTTCATGCCACTTACCACAATTTAGATAAATGATTAATTAATTAGGTGTTTAAGTCTGTCTCCCCTGTCTAAGCTCTATAAGAGCAGGGACACCTCGTCTTGCTCACTACTGTAGTCCCAGCACAGATGATAGTGCCTGATATAGTGAAAACTACTACTGTAGTCCCAGCACAGATGATAGTGCCTGATGTAGTGAAAACAGGAGCTAGAATGAATTACAAGACATTTCATTTTCCTTTTACAAACTTCACATCCTTTCATTATCTGCACATTTAATGTGGGTTTTTAACAATTTAAATTCTAGTTAGTTGGCAATACAGTTCAATATTTGTTTTAGGTATAGAGTTCAGTGATTCTTTATTTACATAGAGCACCCAGTACTCATCATAACAAGTGCCCTCCTTAATACCCATCACCCATCTAGCCCATCCCCACCCACCTCCCTCCGTCATCAACCCTATTTGTTCTCTATCATTAAGAGTCTCTCATGATTTGTTTCCTTCCCATTTTTCCCGTCCTGTATGTTTATCCATTTTGTTTTTTAAATTCCACCTATGAGTGGAATCATACGGTATTTGTCTTTCTCTAACTGATTTCACTTAGCATTATACGCTCTAGCTCTATCCACATCATTACAAATAGCAAGATATCAGTCTTTCTTTTGGCTGAGTAGTATTCCATTGTGTGCGTGTGTGTGTGTGTATATATATATATATATATACACATATACATATATATGTGTGTGTGTATCTATCTATCTATCACATCTTCTTTATCCATTCATCAGTTGATGGACATTTGGGCACTTTCTGTAGTTTGGCTATTACACATTTAATGTTCTTAATGTCATTTCTCTATGACAGTGTTGTTATCTGCCTTAGGTAATGATCTCTAAGAGCAGAAACAACAAGTTTTAAGTTGTGTGGTATACGACCCAGCGGGTTGGGGTTCAGCATTGGGAAAGGAAAGTGAAGAATAGGTTTCCCAATAAATGGCCTTCGGTAGCTATGTTATTGCTGTTAAAATCTCCATGGCCTTTCAGGGGCCAGTGTGAAGGCAAAACAGCATGAGCCTTACTTACAGTTAGACCTGCCTTTGGATCCCAGTTGTACCATTTAGTATCTGTGCAACTACAAGCAAATCCCTTATCCTCTCAGTTCTTCAAATTTCTCAGCTACAAAATGAGGATATAATAATGGCATCACTATTTAAGGTTGTTAAAGGAACTCGATGACTTGTAAAGCACTAAAAAGAGGGCCTGATCTTGGCAAATGCTCAGTAAATACCAGCCACTTTTTTCTTTTCTTTCTTTCTTTCTTTCTTTTTTTTTTTTTTTTTTGATATATCTACCTGTAGTAAAACAAGGTTGCCCATTTATCATATGGTTCTAGAAGAAGTTTGGGAATATTTGTGGTGCTGTTAAGTTCTCTGTGGGAGGTTAGGATTGGAACACTTAAAAATATAATGCCTCCTCCTCAATTCTTTTCTCTACTTTGAAAAATCTTAATATTGAAGCTAGTAGGAGAGAGAAAAATGGCTACCAGCTATGTTTTTTTTGGTTCCAAATTACAGCAGCACCAGTCTGTTCTAGAAATCTGTGTTTCTCCTGCTGACACATCCATCTTCATACACCTGGTGCCAGAGAGATGAATTGCTAAGGGATGCTTACTAGTCTAGATTCTTGACACCTGGCAATTGGTGAATGATTTTTTTGGAATCTGGAGAACCATCAGACTCCCTTTCTCTTCTTATTGGGACCCTTCTGGTTGATCACAGGCTACTAAGTACTGGCCATTTAGAGGCACAATAAAATAATGGAAGTTGGAATTACAACAAGAAATTCACTTCCTAAGGGCCCTGTACTGATAGGACCCAGAGAAAAATATTTCTCACAAGAAAAAATATAATATTTTTTAAAAAAAGTCAAGCAGTTAATATTCCCTCAAGACACGGTGTTCTCTCAAGGCCTCTTCCTTCTTTTCAGAAGGCACATTCAGTTCTGGGGCAGAAGCTAGGAAACCAGCTGAGATAAATCGTTTTCCCCTCCCCTTTTAATCTTGTGAAAGAGCTGCCAATTCTAGAAATTCCTCCTTTGATGAGAAGATAAAGCAGAACAATGCTGTGGAACTAAACAAATTCCTAAGGGACATTCTTCTAGGGTGTGTAAGGTCTGCCTGGAAGTGGGGGGAAGGGGAGGAAGAGATGGAAAGCTAGGAGTAGGGTGAGTGGACAAGAGTTGGTAGCCACAGCCTCAAGGAGTGTAGTTGCTTCTAGGCTTCTCCAGGGTAGCAACTCCCTCCAGTCTCATTTCCTGGGATGTGTAGGCATGTTTATTAGTGATTAGAGGGCTCTAAGCATTTCACATCCACCCTACCAAAAAGAAAAAGGAGATTTCTTTCCCATTATTTGTTGGAGGGAAGTTTCTTACAGCCTTCTCACAATTAAAAAAAAAAAAAGTGTGGTTCGTTGTGGTTGTTTTTTACTGAGAATTGCAGCCCAAATCAGTCTACCACATTAGACTGTAAGCCTGTGGAAGGAGCGTGCTCCCTTCTTACTGTTTAAGGGACAACCTGTGGTAAAATGGTCCAGACTGGAGTCAGAGCTGAGTCTGAATCCCGCTCCCAGCTTCACTATCTGTAAATGAGGATAATTTTCCTATCTGCTTGACATGGTTATGTAATTTTAAACCGGACACGGAAGGCCTAAACTTTACAAGCATAATCTCATTCACGAGTCCCCCTCACGAGGCAGGTATTGCTTTGGAGATTGTATGTAAAGATACTTCTTAACGCAGAGGAGAGCCGTCCAGCTGTGAGTTATCACGGAGCGATCTTCCTCACCTGGCCTCTGAGGAGTAAAGGAGACCGGGATGTGAAAGAGCTTTACGCAATCCACGTGATGGGCTACTAATTACACGCCCCACAGCACCTGATCCACCGTGAGCAGTCGGTAAATGCTGCTCCGAGTGCACGATCGCGTATCTTGCCTGTTCCTTTCAGTTTTCCAGGCACCGACTAACCTCGCCGCGGCCTGAGGCCAAAACCACGAATTTGGGAACCACAGCCGGGCTGGAGGAGGCTCCCCGGAGAGGGCACGGGAAAATAGAGTACTTCGGTGGTTGGCGGACGCCCGGCCAGACAAGGGGCCGTCTGGAGGTCCCCGAAGGTACACCTCCACCCCCCTGGTCTGGTGCGACAGGGAGAGCGTCCAGAGCCGACTCGACATTTCCCGGGGGAAGCGGCAACCAGGCCCCCACCACCCGAGCTCTAGCCTCGCGGGACGCGCCCGAGCCCCGCCCACTACCTCAGGTAGGCCGTCCGTACCAGCCAATCCACCAGAAGCCTGGGCGCGGAAGGCGGTGCTTTCCTGGTCGGAAGTGACGTGCTCTGCTTGGCTGGCCGCGGAGTCCGCCGAGACTCTTGGCGGCGGCTGAGGAGGCAGGGTGGGAAATGGCTCGGACGGTGGCTGCTGCGGCGGCTCGGGTAGTGGTGGAGGCAGAGGTTCGGGCAGCGTGAGGTGAGGAGTGGTAAGTGCAGCGGGGACTGGTACCTGGGACCCTGCTGTCCAAGGGCAGCGAGGGACCCCGGGGAGCCCCGGATGAGAGGGTCCCTTGCGGCCCCCGGTTCCCGGGTGTCCGCCTTTGACCCCCTATCTGGTACTCTTGGCGTTGCCCCAGCCCGACTTCCCTCCCCCGGGCCTTGCTTCCACCCACACCGTTCCTGACAGCCCCGCCTAAGGTGCGAGGGGTGCGAGGGGCTCGCGCCCCTATTAGGCCCCTCTCGGCGGGGGTTGGGAGGTGGTGCGTCTGGGAGTTAGTTTTGTCCCAAGGGGGAGGGGAGACCACCCCCTAGTGCTTGGGTACGGGGCTGGAGACACTGTGGCCGGTCCTATTCTCTTGAATTGTTAGATTCTGACGAAGTGTGTTGCACTTCTCTCAGTTGTGTCACACACACACACACACACACCCTTCACCTTTTTGTCCCATCTCCAGCTTTTGGGATAATGATCTTTTTCTTTTCACTTCTCCGGGTTTGCCTTTTTGCCGTGAATCCACTTGCTTCGGGAAAACTATTAAGTCTGTGTTTAGCGCATCATCTTTCCGGGAGTGCGGTCAGATTAAAAATATTTGCTTAACCCTTCCTGAGTGACGGAGGAACAATACGTATTGAAGAAATCACATACTTATTTTCCTCACTAAATGGTTTGGCTTTAAAAAGGAGATTCTCTAGATGTGGAAATTTTTTTTGGAGGGGGAGCAGGGATTGAGGAGGGAAATGAAAAAAACTAAGTGAGGAGGAAAGTCTGGGGGATAAAACGTGGAAGAGAGAGCCTGTGGTATTTCCTTCCCTTCTGTTAATTAGCCAGATAGAAATTGAAGTTGTAATTATATTTGTATTTTGAACAGTGGGTGTTGAATTGAGAGGAAGGAAGGAGGTTTTCGTCTTTGAACAAGATTATCTCCTAAAGAGTAAGCTAAAATCTTTCCAGATGGGTATCAGGAAAGCTCTGCTGGGAAAATTATTTAATATATTGGAGTATCAAAGCTACAACTTAGAAGAGATGTAGAGAAAAGCTATTAGAAGAGCTGTGAAGACATCCTATAGAGAGGAAGCCTGTTTGGAGGTCTGGGAATGCTTGATTGCAGAAGAGACTTTGTACCTTTGCCTCCTAGGCTTGTGATTAAGTCTCCATAGGAGACTCCTTTTAGGATTGTGCCATTCTTGGTGTTAGTGCTCTTGTTCACCATGGGGACCTAGTTTGAGAGCTATACAGTTGAAGATAATTGCTACTTTAATAGTAAGACCGTTTTTGAGTACTGAAAAGCATTATGACTGAGAATAGATAGATTTTATTATTTAACTCAAACTTAATTCAAAAGTGACTTTATATAGTTACAAGCATATATATATTGAGCTACTTTGACAAATAATTTTGCCTGAATGATTAGATTCTGAAGTATTTTTTCTTTTTCTTATGAAAATCTGTTTTGTGTGCATGTTGCTTGCAGTTTTTTTTGGCAAGCAGTGTATTTTAATGTTTTCATCCATAGGTTTCACAACCTTTTCTGTTTCATGGAACATAAAAGTTGATGTGCTTGCATTTATAAGTTAGGAACTATAACTTTAGATATATATAATATTATTGAAATTATAAGGAGTTAGTTGTATATTAAACATCTGATCATCTGATTCTTTGTTTCCGTCTTCTGCCATGAATGGTTCTTAAATTTTCACTTGAACATTGTTGCATCAGTTCCATGTCCAGGAAGCTTTTTTTTAAAATTTTGTTTATTTGACAGACAGAGATCACAAGTAGCAGAAAGACAGGTACAGAGAGAGAGGGAAGCAGGGATGCTGAGCAGAGAGCCCAATGCAGGGATCAATCCCAGGACCCTGAGATCATGACCTGAGCCGAAGGCAGAGGCTTAACCCACTGAGCCACCCAGGTGCCCCCATGCCCAGGAATCCTTCTGTAATCTAGCACAATGTTTTTGCATTTGTAAGCACATTCAGTAAGTGAACTTATACCTGTGAGGGTGTTGAATTTCCCAAGAGTTCAGAGTTCTTATCAGAGCATCAGACCAGACTTTTCAGAGCAGCAGTGCAAAACATTTTTTTTAAATGCTTTATAACTTCTTACTTTGATAACATAACTTATCCATTTTATTATATTTCTCATGTTTCTTTTTTTTTACTTTTTTTTTTTTAAAGATTTTTTGTATTTATTTGACAGAGAGTACAAGTAAGCAGAATGGCAGGCAGAGGCACAAGGAGAGGGAGAAGCAGGCTTTCCACAGGCTTCCTCATTGCAGGCTTTGCAATGAGCAGGAAGCCCATTGCAGGACTTGATCCCAGGACCCTAGGATCATGACTTGAGCTGAAGGCAGCTGCTTAACCGAGCCACCCAGACACCCCTACTTCTCATGTTTCAAGAATAAATCAAGGCAGGTAAATGATAAAGCAAATGTTTTAGTGCTGTGCATTTACATAGTACATGATCTGATTTGTTGTACCTGAGTAGGGCAAAAAATTAACCCTCTGAAAGATTTTGCTATCAGAGGGCCTGCAAGGATGCCTGGCACTGTAGTGGTTTGAGGGATAGAAAAAATGAGACACACAGATTATGACAGTATGGTTATAAGGGCATCAGTAGATCCAAAGTACTGAAAAGGATGGGATCACGTAAGCTGGAAAAGGGGAATGAGTTCATATGAGGAAGATGATGCTCAAATTGAGTCTTAAAGGACAAATTTCTTCTGTTAATGAGATAAGGGTGATCAACTTCTGGGGTGCTGTGGGAAGAAGGTGATGAGATTTCTGGGACAGAGTTGTTTCAATGCACAGGGAACAACTTGGGGGGAAACTTAGATAAGAGAAAGTAAAAATACAGATTTAAGGAAGGATCTGTGAATTCTGTTTGAAAAAATAAAGATAGGACAGAGGTGAAGTAAGAGATGAGAATAAGTAGACCTCTGCAATAAAAAACTCAAGAGGCCAGTGGTCCGAACTTTTATATTATTTGCGTGATTCAGGAAATCTTAGCACAGGTTGTGAATTTGTGGCTTGATTAGCATGGAGGACATGGTTAAGAGAACTGAAGAAGTTGGAGGCTCTAAGCAGCAGAGAGTAGTGTTAGTTCCTGTTGTGAAATGAGTAGGGGTTTGATAAGGAATTTGATTATGAGAAGAGAAAAGAATAGGCAGTGTTAGGAATATTGGCTAAAAAAATTTGCACTATGGGAAATTTTAATTGAAATAGGCTGGGTTTTTTTTTTTTAAGTATTTTCTTATAAAAACAGAACTTGGTGGTTTATATTCAGAAAATATCAGTGGAGGCAGGGAGACCTTAAATATTAAAGTTCTATTACGGGAGACCTTAAATATTAAAGTTCTATTACGGGGCTGGGATCTTGGTGTGAGTTTGAGCCCCATTTTGGGTGTGGAGCCTGCTTAAAAAAAAAAAAAGGAATGAAGTTCTGTGGAATGAGAAGGAAAAGCAAAGACAAAAGGGAAAATGAGAGGAGACAATAAAAGGGAAATCAGGGGCGCCTGGGTGGCTCAGTGAGTTAAGCCTCTGCCTTCTGCTCAGGTCATGATCTCAGGGTCCTGGGATCCGGCCCCACATTTGGCTCTCTGCTCCCTGCCTCCCCCTTGCCTGTCTGCCTACTTGTGATCAAATAAATAAAATATATTTTTTTCTTTTTTCTAAAGGGAAATCAGTGCAGGTACTTTGCCTTCTGGTGGGAAAAGAATGTGGATGTTGGAGTGATAGACACAGAAAAAATACCTAATTAGGAAACAGGAAAACATCTTTTCAGATGTTTTATTTGCAGTTTAGAGAATTATGTTCAACATGTATTTTCCCTCAAGTTAAGCTCTGAAGGAGATCCAGTTATACCTATAAACAAAACCATAGTGCTGTTGAGTATCCATAACCAAGTTATTTAAGTTCCTTTATATGTGTTTATAATGTGATTTATAACTATATTTCTAGTTCAGTGTGTACGTATCTTTTAGACTACAGTGCTGAGTTGGGAAAAGGTGGTCTTTGGCTCCAGGGAATGTAGCCTGGATTGCATAATGACATTTATCAGACTGGAATTCTGCCTGTTTTGAAATGTATGACATGACCCTGTATGTATGTAGAGTTTTTTTTTTTAATCAGATTTATTGAGATATAATTTACTTATAGTAAAATTCATTTGTTTTAGGTATTAGCTCTAGAAGTTGAAGAGATAGTGACAGCCTTTAATTGCCACCACCACATTTAAGATACAGAATATTTCTGTCACTCCAGAAGTATCCTTACTCTCCTTTGTAATCAGTCTCTTTCACTTAGCTCCAGGCAGCTGATTTTTATTCCTATAGTTTTACCCTCCCAGAATGTCGTATAAGTTGGTATCATAGGATGTATTCAGACTTCTTTTTTTTTTTTAAACAAATGGTCATCTCAACTCAGAGGAAGTCATCCTTCTCCATTTTTTATTTTTTAAGGTGTTTTTGTTTCAGTAATATACACTAAACATGGGGCTTGAACTCACAACCCTAAGATCGAGAGTCACATGCTTTTCTGACTGAGCCAGCCAGGTGCCCTAGCCTTTGAGTCTGATTTCTTTCACTTGGCGGAATGCTTTTGAGATTCAGTAAGACACCACATATTGTATATCTATTTTTTTTAATGGGCAGTTGGGCTCCTGCTACCTTTTAGCTATTGTTAAGTACTACTGTGAGCATTAGTGTACAGTTAACTCTGTTTTAATGCTTTTGGGTGTATATATCTAGGAGTGGAATTGCTGGGTCATATGGAAATTCTATGTTTAATTTATTGAGGAAACACCAAAGTGTTTTCCAAAGTGGCTGCACCTTATCAACACTTACTTTCCATTTTAAAAATTTTAGCCATTCTAGTAGATATGAAGTAGTATCTCATTGTGGTTTTGGTTTGCATTTCCTTAATGATTAATGATACTGAACATCTTTCCATGTGATTATTGGTGATAAGCTGCTTTTTTAAAAGATTTATTTATTTTATTTATTTGTTTTTTTTTGAAAGATTGTTTATTTGAGAGAGTGTGAAAAGCACGAGCAATGAGGAAGGGGGAGAGGGAGAGGGAGAAGCAGACTCCCCCCTGAGCAGGGAGCACGATATGGAGCTGGATTCCAGGACCCTGGGATCATGACCTGAGCCAAAGGTAGATGCTTAACTGACTGAGCTACCCAGGCACCCCAAGACTGATTTATTTTAGAGAGAGAGTGAGCATAAGAGGGAGAGAATCTCCCAGTGAGCCGGGAGCCCAGTGCAAGGGAAGTGGGTCTCCATCTCAATGACCTTGAGATCACAACTTGAGCTGAAACCAGTCACTCAACCAACTGCACCACTCAGGTACCCCAGTAAGCTACTGTTTGTTAGTGGTATGAATACACTGATGATTGTTCCAATAATTGGAAAGATGTAATACATATATGTATTATTAGATATGTTATAAACGAGTCATATATATGTTATTTAAGCCTGACGACACAGATATAATCTTTTACAGATGAGAAAACAAGACAAAGGGAGATTAAGTAACTTGCTTAAGGTTATACAGTTACTAAGAGATCTGCTATTTGAGCCTCAAGTCTTGCTACTGCATCATTTTCTCTTCTTTGTTATCACTGTTCTGTAAAACTACCAGTTTAATGTAGTTGTGTTATTTGAAAACAACTAAAGATTTTGTTAGCCATAGAAATTATGGAGTTTGGGGGGAAATTCCAGAAATAATTAGTGTCAGTTTTTCATTCCCTTTTTGGGGTTTCTCAGTTGTAACTCAGTTTTATGTTTTCCTGTCTTAAGCTATGTTGGAAATGGAGGCATATACCATAACATTTAGCACAAAAGCTTACTGTTATTTGTCATGTTGGAATTGGGGTAATGTCAGAGTATATTTAATGATTCATGTTAAATGAATGGACAATAAAGTAGTTCAGAGTTCAGTAATTATCTTCACAAAGCAGTACTACTGTTGCGTTTTTGAGTTAGATTGAAAACTGCTTTGTCAGTAAAATGTCTTTTCAAGAGGAATCTCTTGTAACTGTATTCTCCTTGCCCCCCAACCCCCTGTCATGTTCCCCTCCCAGACAGTGACACATATATGCAGTTACAGAATGCATTCTTGATGAATGCCCCATTGTGAATCTTTTATATGTAGAATGTTGCTCCTAAGAGCTGAAGGTAGTAGAATGACTGTCAGGGAGAATCAAGCCCCTTATTAATTGCATGTAGTACTTGAACAAAGTGTACTTATAAAGTGTGGTATGGAGGTTAAAGATTGTGGGACTGGCTAGGCTTATCCATCTTTAAACTAGTGAAGCTTAGGAAGGCTCTTGACTTTTCCCATGACTTACCCCTTATGTCCAAGTTATCACTCTAATTTTATCTTTACCCTGACCATACCATTAAAAATAGTATCCCCCTCCCCACAAGTAAATCATTCTTTATCACATCACTGTTTTCCCCCCTCATTTCATTTACTGTCTAAATTTAACGTTTTTGTTTGCTTGTTTAAAGAAACCCATTCTTTCCTTGCTGCCAATCTAGTTCAAGGCATTACTAGTTCTTTTCTAGATTATTTCAGTTATTTATTAATTGGTCTCACAGTTTCCATTTTAGTTATTATGTTTTTTTTCCACAAAGCAAATAAAAATCTTTGGACGTTGTGAAGCTCACATTTCTAGAGAGATACACACCTTTACTTTCCTGTCACACCTAATAATTGAATATACTAGTGTTTTTCCCCTTGGAAATATATATTCAATCATAGAAAGTTCATACTGATGTAGATTTTGGAATTTTTTTGAGAGAATATTTTTGATTTGTGCTAGTTGAGTTTGGTGATTTAGCTTATTAAATTTTAAAAGATTTTTTTTTTTTTACTGATTTATTTGAGAGGGAAAGAGAGTGAGCAAGAGAGAGGGGGAGAGTGAGAGGGAGTGAAGGAAAAGCAGACTCCCTCCTGAGCAGGGAGCCTGATGTGGGTCTTGATCCCAGGATCCCAAGATCATGACCTGAACTGAAGGCAGACACTTAGCTCTCTGAGCCACCCAGGTGCCCTGCTTGTTATTTTTATCAGAAAACATTCCCACCAAAAAAAAGTTTCACTAAAAATCCAGAGTAAAATTAGGTTTAATTTTTAATGAATTTTTAAAATTATGTTCAGTTAGCCAACATATAATTCATCATTAGTTTTTGATGTAGTGTTCAACAAAGCATTAGTTGTGTATGACACCCAGTGCTCACCACAACATGTGCCTTCCTTAATACCCTAAAATCAGGTCTAAATTAAGAGTTTGATTGTGTCATACCCTAAACTAGAAATATAGCTGTATATCAAACATATCTAAATTTGGAGAAAAGGTTTAAATTCTTTAAGTCATTATGGAAACCTGCCAGGTTTCTTTAGGACTAGGCTCTGTATATGAGATTCATTTGACCTTAACTTCACAAATATTAAGAACCGAAACCACTTTTTTCCAAGTAGTTGTTTACATTACTCTGTGATCCCATGAAGTTCATTCTCTAGTATATTTTTATCCTGCTTGGGCTTCTAAACTACTTCTTCTCTCTCTCTCTTTTTTTTTTTTAAGATATTATTTATTTATTTGACAGATCACAAGTAGGCTGGGGGGTGGGGGGTGCTGAGCAGAGAGCAGAGAGCCCCATGTGGGGCTCATGGGACTTGATTCCAGGACCCTGAGATCATGACCTGAGCCAGAAAGAAGGCAGAGGCTTAATCCACTGAGCCTACCCAGGCGCCCACGGGCTTCTAAACTTCTTAGATTTTTTGTGTTGGTGTCTTTCTTCTCTTGCAGAAAGTTCTTGGCCATTTTCTTTTCAAATATTTCTTCAGTTTTATTCTTTTCTGTCCTCTCCTGGGACTCCAGTTATAAATGTTGGGTCATTTGAAATTGTCCAACAGGCATGCCCGTTTATCTTTCTCCTTTTTTTCTCTCATAGTTTGGATATTTCCTGTTGATTTGTCTTCAAGTTTACCAGTCTTTTCTAATGCTTTTTAGTCCATCTAATTAATTCTTCATTTCTGATTTATTTTTCTAGTATTTGTTTGATTCTTTTTTGTAATTTGTATCATTCTGGTGAACCTGCCACACCCCTTCCTTCATGCATCTCCTTCATTTTTTCTGCTAGATCATTTAGTATTTTCATCCTAATTAGTAATTTTACCCTAAATTCCTGTTTGATAATTCCAGCGTTTGGGCCTTTTCTGTATCTGTTTATTTTGACTGTTTGACCATGGGTTACATTTTCTTTCTTTTTTTAAACGATTTTATTTATTTATTGGACAGAGCACAAGCAGGGGGAGTGGCAGGCAGAGGGAAGAGGGAGGAACAGGCTCCCCACTGAGCAGGAAGCCGGATATGGGGCTCCATTCCAGGACCCTGGGATCATAACCAGAGCTGAAGGCAGACCCTTAACTGACTGAGGCACTCAGGCACCTCAAGTCACATTTTCTTTATCTCATAATCTTTGATTATATATTAGCACAACTTAA
Source organism: Mustela putorius furo (assembly GCF_011764305.1). Lineage (NCBI taxonomy): Eukaryota > Metazoa > Chordata > Mammalia > Carnivora > Mustelidae > Mustela > Mustela putorius. The sequence continues at coordinate 25,904,975 of NW_025422011.1, forward strand.
ATGTACCTTATTCTGTCAAGTCATTAAACTGAGAAAGTCTGATTTATAAGTAAGATGGGTCTGTGTTTTGTTGCAACTTTAATTTGATTCATTTCTGGGTTGAAGTACTTTGGGTGGCAGTGATAAGTTTCTCTTCAGAAGGATTTGGGATCTGAGCACTGACTTGATTCTAGAGATTTGTTTTGCAGCCTAGCTGCTAGCTTTTTTTTTTTTTTTTTTTTTTAAGTTGCTGGGAAGTCCCTTTGTTCTCTGCTTTCTTTGTTCTTGGTTTTCTGTGTCTCAGATTTTTGCTTTACTGTCCTTAAGCCCAGCCGCTGGAGGCCTAGGATGCTTTTGAGGGCTTTTTGTCAGCTCTCCTGTCCCCATCCCCAGCCACTGGTAGCTAAAAGCTTGGAATGCCTCAGGTGGATTTCTCCCTGCTCACCTGCCCGGGCCGTTGGAGGGTGGTTCCCTTTTATTTTAGGGAGGCCCACATTCTTAAGGGGGATCTCTTTCAGCTCTTCTGCCTTATCCCCAGCTTTCAGTGTGGTTTCTGTGAAGACTTGAGGGAAAGATTTGGTGGGTGGGTGCAGACTTGTTCCATGCCTGGGGCTCCTTATAATTCTTAATCCAGGGCTTTAGACCACTCAGAATTCTGATCTGTTAGGGTAGCCTACCCACTACTGTTAAAAGTGTTCATCAGAAGTCTTACGGTTTTTTCCTTATCCCTGTCTGTAGTGCATTCTTCCTGCTCTTCTGTACTAGAGATGATAATAACAATGGATCTGCCTCTCCTATAAGAAGTTTATCACTTTTGGGAATTTAATTCATTAGGGTTTTTTTTAAGATTTTATTTATGTGTTTGAGAGAGAGGGGGTAGAGGAGAAGGGCAGAGGGAGAGGGAGAAGCAGGCTTCCCACTGAGCAGGGAGCATGACACAGGGCTTAAACCCAGGACCCTGGGATCCGACCTGAGCCAAAGGCAGATGCTTAACTGACTAGGCACTCCTAGTCAGTTAGGCACCCCTTCATTAGGGTTTTTAATGTGTGTCCTCTGCTCTCTGATGTCTCTTAAAAGTATTTTTTTAAAGCTTACTTAGCTTGTTTTTCATTGTTGAAGTGAGACAGTTTCTTGCCACTTTGTGTATTCTAATAACAGTAAAATCCCTCTGTCAGTTTTTTTTTTTTTTTTAAGATTTTGTTTATTTGACAGAGAAAGAGATCACAAGTAGGTGGAGAGGCAGGCAGAGAGAGAGAGAGGAGGAAGCAGGCTCCCCACTGAGCAGAGAGCCTGATGTGGGGCTCGATTCCAGGACTCTGGGATCATGACCTTAGCCAAAGGCAGAGGCTTTAACCCACTGAGCCACCCAGGAGCCCCACTTTGTCTACATTTTTATTACCTTTTAAAATAATAAAGCTTACAAATGATGAAGTGTTTAAAACTCTACCAAACTTTAGATAGTGAAAATCTGCTTTCCACCATTGGCTTCCCTCAGTCCTCCATTTTTAGTTATTGACCTAGTAGTTCCTTACCTTTATCATCTCCGTTTTGCAAGATGTCTTCTCCTTTTCAAGAAAAGACCCTTCATCCATGCTTCTGATTCATATCCAACTGTACTCAATAATTAAGCTAGTGTGAATGTCCAGTTTTATGTATCTATTACTTTTTGTGCCCTGAATTCTTGTCATCAATCTACTCTATTGAAGGCCTTTTTAAACCATTTTAAACAGCCATTCCTGATACCTCGTCTGAGTTCCTTTTACTGTCAATGAATTGAAAGAATAATATGTCTTTGCTACTTGTAATTCCTTACTTTTTTAGTTTTCTGCACTTCTCCAAATTGTTCTCTTTGGAAAACTTTCACTGCTGATGGTCTGTGGGATGGAGAAATGAGGAGGGACTGGTAATGGGTAAAGTGTTTCTTTTGGGATGATGAACATGTTCTGCAGTTTGGTAGTGGCGATGGTTGCACAGTTCTGAATATATGGAAACAACTGAATTGTATGCTTTAAATGGGTGAATTTTATAAGTTAATTGTATCTAATGAAATTATTATTAAAATAATCACAAACAAGCTTAGATTTTGAGGGTTTTCTTTTTCTTTTTTCTTTTTCCTTTTTCAACCCTTATCCTGTGTCACCTCTCTGTAGTTTCTGACACTACTAATCACGTTCTTCTTAGGACACTGCATTCCCTTATTTCTCTGATACCATTTTTCATACCTATTATGTTTCTCTGACCTTTTGTTTCCTGCGTAAGAATTAGTGGCCCTTATGATTTCCTCCTTGTTTGTTTTATTCTCTTCACTTAACACATTCTCCCAGGGCAATTACAACTACTTTCATGACTTCAGGTCTTTAGTTTTATATAGGTAACACCTCAAGATTCATCTCTAGCGAAATTGCCCTGTTGCATCCAAGACTTCTATTTCTAATCAATAGGCAGGCATGAACTCTATTTTCCACAAGTACTTCAAAATAGTTGTATGTTTTGATCTGACTGGGAAGGACCATGTGGCTCTGAAGAACAGTACTGAGAGTAACGCACATTATTTTATTCCCCCCAGAGAAAGAAATTAGTGGTTTATAGTTTGGCACTTTTTTTTTCTTTTTTTTTTTTTTTTTTTTATAATTTGGCACTTTTAAGATGACTTCAAAATACTTTAAATGAAAATGAATGCAACAAGAGTTAAAAATCTATGGTATCTCTTAGTTTAAAATACTTACTTTGAGTAAGATATTTCTGTGTAATTTTAAGTATCTTACAGAGCAACAGAGGCACTCTACAATGAAAAATTGCTTCCTAATCGGGAGCATATTAGATTAAATTTCATTTATTTGTTAATAAACATTTGAATGTAAGCTTGCTTGTTCTAGGATTGTTCTAGGCGCTGGGTGTATAAGAGTGAGCCTAACAGATAAATCCTAGCTCCATGAAATTTATAGTCTAGAGGGGGAAAAACTAGACAGCAAAATACATAAGTAAAATCTAAGTATGCTGGGGGCGCCTGGGTGGCTCAGTGGGTTAAGCCTCTGCCGTCAGCTCAGGTCGTGATCTCAGAGCCCTGGGATAGAGCCTCACATCCGGCTCTCAGTTCAGCAGGAAGCCTGCTTCCCCTTCTCTCTCTGCCTGCCACTCTGCCTACTTGTGATCTCTCTCTGTGTCGAATAAATAAAATCTTTAAAAAAAAAAAATCTGTAGTATGCTGGATGGTGCTAAATGCTAAGAAAAAGCAAAGTGTATGAACAGTGGAGTTAGAGAAAGTTGCAGTTTTATCTTGATTATCAGGGAGGACTTAACTCAGATATCACCTTCTGAGGGAACACTTGAAGGTGAGAGGGTATGCCATTCAGCTATCCAGGGGCGGAATAGTCTAGAGGGAACAGAAGAGCAAAGGTTCTGAGCGAGAAGTATAATGTATTTGAGGAATAACAAGGCAGTTAGTTTGATAGTAGCACAGAGGAGAATTACAGAAGTAATAGGGGGACCAGATATTAGAGTGCCTGGTAGGCTGTTGTAAGGATTTTACCTTTTTTTTTTTTCTGAGTGAGATAAGAACTGTTGAACGTTCTTAGTGGAAAGATCTAGTTTTTCAGTATCATTCTGGCTGCTGTGTTGAGAGTGATCTGAAGGTGGAGAGTGGAGGGTTGGCAGAAACAGACTGGGTATTTATTCCAATAATCCAGGCAACAGATGATGGTTGGTCTAGGATGGTAGTAGGAATATATAGAAAAAATGCTCAGATTCAAGAAATAGTTGAAGGTGGAGGCTATAAGATTGTATGTACATATCAGTAACTTTCTGATAGAGTTACCATCAAACATTGCTGCGTTCCTGACGAGCTATAATTAAATTAGGATTTTCTAATTCAATTCAAGTAAAAAAAATTTGCTGGATATAACATAAAATGGTGAGAGTGTGCAGTCATCTCTCTTGCTTAGTATCTATTTTTAAATATTGTAGTTGTATTTTAAAATGCAGTGAAGTTTTTTTTTTTTTTAACATAAATCATGTTATGTGCAGTGCCTGTTAAGTAATTCACAGATGGTGAAAATTGGGAAACGGTAATTTGTTGTTTTCTTTTGCAGTCTTAATTACCCTTTCTTTGTATCCCTTAATAAATGAGAGTAGTGTCCTTAACTTAGCCTAAAGATTGGCAAATAAAAAGGGGTAATATTGCTCTTATTTATATTTTTTATGACATTAAAAAGTTGAGCGTCTTGTGTTCGTATAATTTGCCACATGTGAATTTTAACCCCCCCACATACTATTAATTGTAGGTGGTTTAATTTTCACATACCATGTATAATATATGAAAATATTTAAACTACTGAAATTTAAAATATATGGGGAGTAGATTATTTTATTATGAAATAATGCACAGAAAAGTGCATAAAGCATATGATTATTTAACAAGTAATTGTAAAATAAACACCTGTATAACCAGTCAGTAGGTAACGAACTAGAACATTGCTTGTATTCCAGAAGTCCCTAATATACTTACCCTTGGTCATGAATCTTTGCCTCCCTCCATGAGTAACCACTATCCTAACTTTTGAGAGTCCTTTCCTTTTCTTCACAGTTTTACCATTATGTAAGCATTCTTTTTTTTTTTTTTTAATGTAAGCATTCTTAAACAATATAGTTTTTCATGTTTTTGAAATTTATGTGACTGGAATCATTGTATGTATTTTTTTTTTTAAGATTTTATTTATTTACTTGACAGAGATCACAAGTAGGCAGAGAAGCAGGTAGAGAGAGAGGAGGAAGCAGGCTCCCTGCTGAGCAGAAAGACTGATGCTGGGCTCCATCCCAGGATCCTGGGATCATGACCTGAGCCAAAGGCAAAGGCTTTAACCCACTGAGCCACCCAGGCACCCCTCATTGTATGTATTTTTGTGTGTCCATGTGTTTGTCATGTTTCTACATTTTACTCATTTTTTCTTGTAGCTGTAGTTCATTGGCATTACTATATAGAATTCCACTGAATGAACTGTGATATAATAAAAAAAAATATTTGGTCTTTGTTCTGGTTCCTCTCATGGAACTCCTAAAGCCTTGGAATTTCTAGAGTTTCTTTTTGTATGCTAATGAGGTTAATAGTGCCAGAGATCCCTAGATAGTTTCAGGATGGGGCTGGTCATCAGAGGCTGAGGCATGTTTAGAGGGTTGGAACTTTCAGTTTCATCCCCTGACTTCCTGAGATGAGAGAGGAACTGGAGACTGATCTAATGACTAATTCCAGGTTCATTTCTACTTTGGACTATTGTGGGCAATGTTACTCGAAGGTTCTTAGGATTTTCTTTTTAATTTGTAGAAGTTAGTAATCTAGTATTTGAGTTCTTTGGTTATGTGTTAAAGATATCTTCCTTTCTTGTGGCTTGTTTTTGTCATCCTCTTTGGTGTGTTTTGATAAATAAAAGTTGTGGATTATAGTCCAGGGTTTTTTTTTTTTCCTCTTATGTTTAGTGCTTTCTGTCTTGTTTAAGAAATTTTTCCTTTCTCTGATTCTATTTTTCCTTTCACATTTAGACGTTTGGTTTGCCTTGAGTTGATTTTGCTTAAGGAGGGAAGGAAGTAGGAATCTGTTTCATATCCCTTCATTTGTTCTAGCTTCATTTATTGAAAAGACAGTTCTTTCCCTGGGCTCTGATATGCCGCTTGTCTTTAGTCAGGTGTCTATGCAGGTGTGTTTCTGTTTTTGGCCTCTTAGCCTGTTCTTTATTAGATTTTCCTCTTCCTGCATAAATACCATATTATCTTTAATAAAATTGCTTTTATAATCTTTAGTGGGTAGAGCACATGTTTCCACTTTGTTCTTTTCCAAGAGGGTTTTGGCTCTTTTGGCCATTTTGGTTACTGAATAAATTTTAGAATTAACTTGTCAAATTTTATTTTAAAAGCTGTTGAATTTTGAGTGGGATTTCATCAAGTCTATATATCTATTTCAGGAGAAGTGGAATCTTCACAAAATTAAGTTTTCAAGCTTCTGAACATGGAAAACTATCCCTTACATTCAGATAATCCTAGTATTTGTCAGTAAAGTTTTATAATTTTCCCCCACAACTTGTTACATGTACTGCTAGTTAGTGGGTTCTGTGTGTGTTACTATAAATATAATTGTTTTGAAAATTGCCTTGTCTAACTATGATGAATATATAGAAATACAATTGATTTTTTTATATATTAGTATCATTTCCAATAATCTTGCTAAAATCTAGCATTGCTGTTACCTACATATTCTTTGGAATTTTTACTCTATCTCGGAATAATACTTTGTTTCTTCCTATTTGATCCTACATTTTCCTTTTCTGTGCTGTCTAGTAGTCTATAAAGTGTTGCATTGAAGTAGTGGTGGGCATCCTGGTTTTTGTTCATGGTCAAAGGGAAAGCTTTCACGGTTTCATCATTAGATAAGATTTTTGTTGCTACTCATGGTCAAATAAGGAACTTCCCTTCTGTTCATAGTTGGCGAAGAATATCTATTGAGATGAACATATGCTTTTTCTGTTTTAATTCTTTATTGATGTGGTAAATTGCATTTTGTATTTACAGCTAAGTTTGGTTTGCTGTTTTGTTCATGAGTAAGATTGGTTTGTAATTGGGGCGCCTGGGTGGCTCAGTGGGTTGAAGCCTCTGCCTTCGGCTCAGGTCATGATCCCGGGATCCTGGGATCGAGCCCAGGCTCCCTACTCAGCAAGGAGCCTGCTTCTCCCTCTCCCTTTGCCTGCCGCTCGCCCTACTTGTGTTTTCACTCTTTCCCTCTCACTGTCAAATAAAGAAAGAAATCTTTTTTAAAAAAATGCTGTAAGGGGTGCCTGGGTGACTCAGTAGGTTAAAGCCTCTGCCTTTAGCTCAGGTCATGATCCCAGGGTTCTGGGATCAAACCCCGCATCAGTCTCTCTGCTCAGCAGAGAGCCTGCTTCCCCCTCTCTCCCTCTGCCTGCCTCTCTGCCTACTTGTGATCTCTGTCTGTCAAATAAATAAATAAAATCTTATAGGAAAATTTACAGCATTTTTTTTAATCTCCTTACTGTATCTTAAAAGGTTTAGTATGATGAATATTTTTTTATTTCTCTGTGCATGTGTTAATCAGTTTGGTATATTAGGTTTAGTATAACTTTTGTTTATTTTATTTATTTATTTATTTATTTTTTAAAGATTTTTTAATTTATTTGTCAGAGAGAGAGAGCGCATGAACACAGGCAGACAGAATGGCAGGCAGAGGCAGAGGGAGAAGCAGACTCCCTGCCGAGCAAGGAGCCCGATGTGGGACTCGATCCCAGGACGCTGGGATCATGACCTGAGCCGATGTCCCAACTTTTGTTTATTTTAAAGATTTTTTTTATTCCAGAGAGAGAGAGCATGAGTGGGGATTGTCAGAGGCATCCTGAGAAGCAAACTGTGGTGGGAGCCCTCTGTGGGCTCTGTCCCAGAAGCCTGCGATCATGACCTGAGGGAGCTGAAGGCAGACGCTTAACCTGCTGAGCCATCCAGGCCGCCCCATGTTTATTGTTTTTTCATTGATATTTTTAATAGTTAGTTTTTTTTAAGTTTATTTATTTTAGTAATCTCTACACCCAGTCTGTCACTCCTGCCCTAGGACCATGAGACCAAGAGCTGTGTGTTCTTCTTACTTAGCCAGCTAGGCACCCCAATGGTGGTGGTTGTTTTTTTATTTTGCTTTCAGCATCTAGTATACACCCAATAATGAATATTTATTGAAGAAGTAAATAAATTATGTAGTGCTTATTTACCAAAAATAAGTTTTTTAAAAAAAAATAAATACATATTTGAATATTCTCTTCCTGGCTTTAAATCATATTGGGATGGCCTTCTTTATACTGAGGTTAACTAGGAATTCCCTGGGTTAGTTTGGCTTTATGATTCTTTTTTTTCCCCCTTCAATTAAATAAGTTAACGTTTTCGTAATTTTGTAATCCTGTTTGGTTGATTTATCTATGAAATGAAATTTATCTATGAAATGTTAACAGTTTGTTAATTGTAGAACAATTAGAAATTGTATACTTTAAAAATACAAAACTTACTCATAATGGTTAAGACAGACCTTAGTTAAAAGGCTGTATGTTATTTAGGGAACTAAAATTTTTCTTCCCCTGAAAATTAACTAATAGACATTGGAGATACTTTATTGAGTTGAGGGAAGGGATGAATTCCCTTTGGGAAAATAAATTTTTCCTTACTATCCAGAAATTAATGATGCTCGTTCACCCTGCTTTTTGTTCCTTTCCTTTTAAATTCTGTCCATAAGTTGTCTACTTGCCACCTTTTGAGCTTTTGAGCACTTGAAATATGGCGAGTCTAAGTTGAAATGTGTAAGTGTAAAATATATACTGCGTTTTGAAGACTTATTATAAAAAAGAAGGTAAAATGTCCCATTCATATTTTTATATTGGTTACCTATTGAAATGACAGTATTTTGAATATATTGTATTACATAAAATATTAATAATTTTGTCTGCTTCTTTCTGTTAATGTAGTTGTAAAAATTTTTAAATTCAGTATGTGGCATGCATTCCACTCCCATTGAATAGTGCTAACCCAACAAACACCAGGACATTCATCCATTTAATCTTTTTGACAAAGTTGTATAATGCCTAATACCAAAGTACTTGATTACTTTGTCAGTTGAATTTTTTTCCTCAATGAATCAGAGATAGTTCGAGAATGTTATCTTGTCTACTGGAGTTCTTCCTTTTAGAACAGATGATGCTTCTCTCCTATTTTTATTTTATTTAAGAGTTTTCCTTTTTTAAGTAATCTCTATACCCAACATGGGGCTCAAACTCACAATCCTGACTGAGATCAGGAGTCACACACTCCACTGACTAAGCCAGCCAGGCACCCCCTCCTCTCCTATTTTTAGTTTTCTGTTGCCGTCTCCCCTCCTAGTTTCCAAGATAATTTTTTTCTGCCACCACTTGTTTATTCTAAACTCAACTACATGATTTTTCACTTTTAGTTTTTTTGGTTTTTCAAGATTTTATTTATTTATTTGTCTGAGAACATGAGCAGGGGGAGCGTTAGGCAGAGGGCAAAGCAGGCTCCCAGCTGAATCCAGGACCCTGGGATCAAAACCTGGGCCGAAGGTAGACACTTAACTGAGCTACTCAGGTGTCCCAAATTTAGTTGACTCATTAATAAATAAACTCTTTTAGTCCGCTTTTTTTAAATTTCTTTGCTTGTTGCAGAATTTGAGCTTCTCTTTGATAAAAAGAACAGTGTCTTAAGTTCCTAGTCATGGAGGCATTCACTCAACAACTACAGTAGAGTAGAAGAGGATGAGTAAAATCTGAATTCATGCCCTCAAAGAAATGATAAATTTGCTAGTCATGTGATAATAAATTAACTAATAAATTGGCACATGTTATAACTAAATAGCATTAATTGCTTCATGATAGAATTAAACAATAAAATTTATTAATGCAGAATGAGGTAACTAGCCTTGAGGAAGAAAGTTGGTATTTATGAAGGATAAGGTATGTTTAGACACTTATTCTAGGTAACTGTGAACATAAAAATATAGTAAATTAGCAGTGCCTGGATTTGAGTTCTCTCACCACTTGCTAACTACTATGAACTTGGGCAGATTATATAATTTGTATGAAGTTTTTTTGTTTGTATACTGGAGATAATAGTAGCTACTTAGTTTATGAGGATTAAATTAGTTAATACATTGCTTTAAGCAGTGTTTTTGGCACTTAGTGTTTATGTATCTATGCAAACAACGTATATTGGTGTATGTCTGTAGATTTATGTATAGAGATATGTAGATATTTGCTACAGTTTTAAATATTTTCCATGGTTACTGTAGTGTTAGTTATTTCATTTATTTATTTATTTATTTATTTATTAAAGATGTTATTCATTTATTTGACAGAGAGGCAGAGATCACAAGCAGGCAGAGAGGCAGGCAGAGAGAGGGGGGAAAGTAGGCTCCCTGCCAAGCAGAGAACCCAATGTGAGGCTCGATCCCAGGACCCTGAGACATGACCTGAGCCGAAGGCAGAGGCTTTAACCCACTGAACCAACCAGCCACCCCAATAATTTTATTTTTAATGGTGGCATAGTATTCAGTTCCATAGGGGTGCCATTATTTAATTTTCTTTGAGATTCATTTTCACTTTATTTTTTTAATTTATTATTATTTAAGATTTATTTATTTGACTCAGCGCAAGAGAGCATGCACGCATGAGCACAAGCAGGGGTGAGCAGCAGGCAGAGGAAGAGGCAGAAGCACCCTGCTGAGCAGAGAGCTCAATGCAGGACTGGATCCCAGGACCCTGGGATCATGACCTGAGCAGAAGGCAGATACTTAATTGACTGAGCCACCCAGGCGCCCCTCATTTTCATTTTAGATGAGAAATATTTTCATTGTTGAACTCAAATGATTTTTTTCTCTATTTTTTTTTTTTACTTACCTTTAATTTCAAGATCACAAAGTATTTAGATGGGTAGCAGTACTGGCTTGTTTTATTTCTTATTTCTGAGATCTAAATTTAAATTTTAAATGAATGTCTACCAAAGAAGCCAAGAGCTTTTAAATTAATTCTTTTGGGTCTGCAAATGGTATCCCAAAGTTTAACTGAATAGTTTAATTGCCCTCTTTTGAAGAATTTAAAGTAGCTACAGCCTTGTGATTATCACTGGGTTACTCAGTGTTGGGAAATTTTGGCAGATGGTATACAGTCATCATTCAGAAACTAGTTATATTGTCTTTTCCAGCTTGAATTAGAACATTAGCCTTGAAGTTTGCATTTTGAATTAGCATGTGCAAAATTGTATCCTGCTAAATGTTTGTCATCAAATGACGTTTTGTTTAAAAAAATTAATGGAGCATGTTACTATGGCAGCCTCAGAAAAAAATAGCTGAAGCACTGGGTTACTTTTGGACAACCTTTTAAGTCCTTTATTACCTTTGGGTATACATGCATGATAATCTTTTGGAAAGCTAAAATATGGTAAATCATCCATTAATAGCTTACTTTTACTACTTAGAGTTGAATTTACTTTAGCAAATTCTGCTTGGGGTTAATACTGGGGATAGGGCAAGCAAATAAAGTGATGTGAAAAAATGCCATATTCACTGTTAAAATATTTTTCACACTATTTTATACCTTTGTCAGTAAATAAAAGGTAACATTAATATGAAATAATTTCGAATAAGTGTGCTCTTTTGAGTAAACTATCTCAAGCTCACTTTAAAAAATCCTGATTCTCTCTTTCAGAACAATGTCCTATCATTACCAAATATGGTGGCCAGGAAAATGGTTAAATAAATTACCAATATGCCTGTGGAAGGTGAATTGCAGTTCAGTATTTGCTTCCCTTTGCAAAATGTTGTTTTGTTCTAATTCATCTGATTTTGTGAAAAATACACCATGTTGTGGTATTCAGTAACAGGCAGTTGAACTTTCTCTCATATATTCCAGTCATGTGCCATCTGAAATTTCTTCTTCAAAGCTGTCTGATAGCTCTTACTCCCTTCTTTAAAACACATATTCATTAGGGGTGCCTGGGTGCTCAGTGGGTTGGGCCTCTGTCTTCAGCTGGGGTCATGATCTATCTCAGGGTCCTGGGATCGAGCCCCACATCGGGCTCTCTGCTCAGCGTAGAGCCTGCTTCCCCCTCTCCCTCTGCCTGCCTCCCTGCCTACTTGTGAACTCTGTCAAATAAATAAATAAATAATCTTAAAAAAAAAAAAAACCCACATGTTCATTAAGGCCCATATTTATTAAGCTGGGTGCTTTTAAATGTAGGGAAGAAAGAACAAAGTAGGTCTCTGCACTTAAGCTTATTCAATACTATCGGGTAGACATACAGGTTACAGATTCTGTATAAAGAGATTTTTTAGTTATTATGGGAGAAAGTAATTTTAAACCAGCTTAAGCAGAGGAATTTATTGGCTTACATAAATGAAAAGACTGGTCTTGGACATGGGTTGGATCCCGACACTTAATGTAATATCCAGAATCTATTCCATTTTATTTATCATAGCTTTGCTCTCTTCTGGTTTGAATCTGTTCTCGGGCAGCATCTCCTTCAGTGAGTAGTGGCAAAGATGGCCACAGCGATGCCAGACTTAAATCCCATAAATTTAGCAGCTTCAGTGATAGGCTTCCTTTCCAAATAGTTTCAGAAGTCTTGGGATTAACTCTAAGTGGCCAGACAGGTCCTCTGATGTGGTTGTGGGTGGGAGGACTAAGGATGTTGGAGCCCTATTTGAACTAGATGTAACAAAACAGAGATGACAGTATTCCAAAAAGGAAGTTATAATTTCTACTATCAGAAGAAAGGATATTGATGAGGCAAAAACAGCATAAAGTCTATGAAAATTAAGATAGAAGTTTTATATGAGCTGAAAAGATAGTTTCTAAGAGGAGCTGCTTAAGAAAAGTTTCAGGTGTCTGTATTTGCACTGGGCCCTGAAGGACAATTATAATTTTTCCAAGGCAGAATGAATAAAGAAAGGACTTTCTAGGTCACTCACTTGAAAATTTTGGCAGTGAAAAAAGAATATTAAAATGAAAGCTACTGGAGTCTAAAGAGGAATGTTAAGATTTTTTTCCACCTCAGTGTGTATAAAACTTGAGCATTTTTATGGCAGAGGAGCAGAACCAAGTAAGAGAAAATAATGCAGAGGAGGCAATCACTGATAAGTAGGGGAATTCAGGGGGATTAAGGATATAAAAGGATATAAAAGGAAAGGATTTAGGAAGGAAAAGGGAACTGTGGTGGCTGTGGTGGCTGTGAAAGTTAAGATGGAAATTTGCTGTTAAATTGGTAATTGGCTTTTGCTTTCTGAAAGTGAGAAGGAAAGATTGACCAGTTATCTGTTGCTATGTACTAAGCCATTCATTCCAAAATGATTTTGTGGGTTAGCAATTTGGCTTGAACTCAGGGTAGGTGGTTTTTTCTGCTGTCTTGTCTTGGGTCAGTAATGTGGATGTGGCCATTTGGACTGTGGATGATAAGGTGGTAGCTTTGCTCGTATTTGCTGGTTGGTGATGACTGTTGACTGGACCTTTTTCTCCTAGTGCTCTCTCATTGACTATGAGCCTTCCCATGGCAGTGGCTGCACTGAAAAAAGGAAGAGATGAAGCAGTCAGGCTCTCATGAACTTGGAACTCCCACAGTGTCACTTCTTTTATATTGTATTGGACAAAGCAAATCACACAGAGAACTAGACTTCCACCCTTTATGGGAGGAGAAGCGAAGTAACTTTATAAAGGGGAAGTGTGTGCTGAAGTGGGAGGAATTTGTACCTCTTCTTCCCCATCCAACATTTTGTGAAAATTTTCAGTCATGCGGCCAAGTTGAAAGGAATTCAAAGTGAATACCCATATGCTTACCAACTAGATTGTTCTATTAATATTTTCCTGTACTTGCTTTAGCACATGTTTATCCATCTATCCCTCTCTCAGCTAATTAACTTATATTACTTTTTGTTGAATTTCAGAGTAAATAGTAGATGTCAGTTTTTTCCTCTACGTAGTCTGTATATATTTAGTAAAAGTCAGTATCTTTACAGTTTTTCTTGATGAGATGTTTGCGTACAATGAAGTATACAAATTTAAGTGTGCCTTGTGCCTAGTTTTGCAGTCTACCACAGAAGGGAAAAATATGGAAAAGCTTTTCAGTGAAATGCCTCAGAAGTTCAACTATAGGGACGCCTGGGTGGCTCAGTTGGTTAAGCAGCTGCCTTCGGCTCAGGTCATGATCCCAGCATCCTGGGATCGAGTCCCACATCGGGCTCCTTGCTCCGCTGGGAGCCTGCTTTCTCCCTCTGACTCTGCCTTTCACTCTGTCTGCCTGTGCTCGCTCTCGCTCTCCCTCTGAAAAATAAATAAAATATTTAAAAAAAAAAAAGAAGTTCAACTATAGTTGTATAAAAAGACTTGCAAAGGATGTCTTCCTTGAATATCTCTTTATGTCCTCATCACTAGTAATTTTTTCATTTAGTTTTACCTCAGCATTTTGGATTTTCATTTGTTTTACATTAATCTGAAATCACTTTGAGTGTTTCCTTACCTCCTATCATTAAACTTATATTTTGTATATACTATAGACAAGCACTGTGCTAGAAAAAGGATGTAAGTAAGAGCTCCCTTGATTTCTTTTTTTTTTTTTTAATATTTTATTTATTTGACAGGCAGAGATCACAAGTAGACAGAGAGGCAGGCAGAGAGGGGGGATGGGAAGCAGGCTCCCCGCCGAGCAGAGAGCCAGATATGGGGCTCGATCCCAAGACCCTGGGATCATGACCTCAGCTGAAAGCAGAGGCTTTAACCCACTGAGCCACCAGGCGCCCGCTCCCTTGATTTCTAGGTGTTCAAACTAGGTGAATCTCAAATCAGTTTAGATTAATAATAGATGTGATTTATTTAATGCTTATGCTCAAGGTGAATAATAAGCACTTTTCAGTTGAATTGTTTCATTTAATCCTTCTAATTTAGGAGATAGATACTTTCTCATTTTAAAAGTTAGGAAACTGGGGCATTAAAGCCTTTGCCTTCGGCTCAGATCATGATCCCAGGGTCCTCTGCTCAGCGGGGAGCTTGCTTCCTCCCCTCTCTCTGCCTGCCTCTGCCTACTTGTGATTTCTGTCTGTGAAATAAATAAATAAAATATTGTTTTAAAAAAGTTAGGAAACTAAGGCATGTGGGAAAGTTTTCACTTCCCCAAGTTCTTACAGCTTCATAAATCAAGCTGATGTGACTCCAGACCCATAATTAATCCCTGATTCGTATTGATAAGAAAAGCAAGAAATGTGCCCTGTTACACAGTAGCTAACTAACCCTTTAACTGGTTATTTTGCTTCATACAGTAATTTTGATCTGAACTATGTTTATCTTAAGTAGAAGACTACGGATTTTTATGAACTAACTGATGAGATAGTTTAATAAACTATTTCTTATAGCTTATGAATAGATATTTTAGCAATTTAAAAAGGAAGAATTTTAAGATTATAACTCTTTTCTTAAACTCTGTGCCCAGTATGGGGCTTAGTGAGATCAAGAGTTGCATACTCCACCAGTTGAGCCAGCCAGATACCCCAGTATTACAACTAATGATTTAACTTCAGATAACCCAATAGAAGTGTGGTCAAAACTGACAAATTCAGCCATAATTTAACCTTTGAGAGGAGTATTGCAACTTCTTGTAGCTGTAATACTCTTATTTTTCTGATCTTTGTTACATTATACATTAATAGTTATAGAATACTATAACCCCTTAATCAATTTTTCATATGTATTTTGATAATAGTTCCTTGATTTTATTGATTAGATATTGAGTACTTTTATTGTTAATTGGCTTATGAGTAATTTAACAAATAGCAAAAGATTGAGACCATTTGAACTTGCTATTTGCATAACAGTAAGCCCTATTCAAACTCTTGGCAATATGTGACTAGCCCTTAAGTTGTTTTGTGCCAAGAGTCCTGCGGAAAGTGCCATTGGTTAACAGCAGCCACTGAGACACCTAAAATGAAAGGTTCTTAAGTTCATTTACAGTGCTAGCTTTCCTGTTAGGTCAGGGAATGAGGTAAAGTCATGTATGACTAACATATCCCTTAACCCAGCATTGTGTAGATATTTTTAAAATGTTCCTTCACCCAGATGTCCCACAACTGTTCATTTTATTTTATTTGGTTGTTTTTGTGTAAGTGGCTTTAAATCCTAAATCATATGAGGTAGGTTACAAACAAAATAAATCTATTTGTGTTTTTAAAAAATCTAATTGAGGTTTATGTTTATTTTTATGTATAGGTCTTGCCATCTTGGAAGCTACAAGAAAAAATATATTAGGGAAGGTTTGGTCTTTTAAGTGGACATGGCTCAGATATCCAGCAATAATGGATTTAAACAGTGTTCATCACATTTGGAACCAACAAGAACAAAAGAAGTGGACAAAGAAGAAGCATTACAGATGGAAGCAGAAGCTTTAGCAAAACTGCAAAAGGATAGACGAGTGACTGATCATCAGAGAGGCTTTGAGTTGTCAAGCAACACCAGACAAAAAGCACAAGTTTATAACAAACAGGATTATGATCTCATGGTGTTTCCTGAATCTGATACCCAAAAAAGAGCAGTAGATATTGATGTAGAAAAGCTTACCCAAGCTGAACTTGAGAAACTATTGCTGGATGACAGTTTCGAAACTAGGAAAACACCTGTCTTGCCAGTTACTCCTGTTCTGAGCCCTTCATTTTCAACACAGGTCTATCTTAGACCTACTATTCAGAGAGGACAGTGGCCACCTGGATTATCTGGGCCTTCCACTTACACTTTACCTTCTATTTATCAGTCAACTTATAGCAGTAAACAGACTGTATTCCAAAATGGCTTCAATCCAAGAATGCCTGCTTTTCCATCCACAGAACCTATATATTTAACTTTCCCAGGACAGTCTCCATATTTTTCATACCCTTTGACACCTGCCACGCCCTTTCATCCACAGGGAAGCTTACCTGTCTATCGTCCAGTAGTCAGTCCTGACATGGCAAAGCTGTTTGACAAAATAGCTAGTACATCAGAATTTTTAAAAAATGGAAAAGCAAGGACTGATTTGGAGATCACAGATCCAAAAGCAACAGTCAACACTCTACAGGTATCTCCAAAGTCTGAAGATATAAGTAAATTTGACTGGTTAGACTTGGATCCCCTAAGTAAACCTAAGGTGGACAATGTAGAGGTATTAGATCATGAAGAAGAGAAAAGTATTCCAGGTTTACTGGCAGAGGATCCTTGGGATGCTGTTCTTCTTGAAGAGCGATCACCAACAAGTGGTCACCTTGAAAGTAAGGTGAATGGAAAATCTCCTTCTGGGGCAACAGTAACAAGAAGCCAGTCTTTAAATATTCGAACAACTCAGTTTACAAAAGTCCAGGGCCAAGTATCTCAGGTATAGTCTTTTCTTACTAACTTCTCAAACTTAGTAGTATAACACAGAATTCACGTTAAGTATATAATTTATTAGGTAAAAGAACTGTTTCTCATTTTGAATCTAGTTTCTTTATTCTTAAATGTGCTGTGAATCTTAGATTGTATGGGAAAGAATTAAATGTGTTTAGGTCAATTGAATAATTAGTTGCTATTAATATTTTTAATAGGATTATAAATTTAAAAACCTAATCAAGGAACTGGCTGTCACTGATAAGTTCTTATTTAAGATAATTTTTATGTCTCTCCCTGTCCTCTCATTATACATGGTCCTTCTTTCTCTTCCTTATCTCTTTAATTTTTCAGGGTAAACAAGGAATTTTGGGTTTTAACCCCATTATGGAAATTTTCCCATATATTATTTTGTTGATTTTAACTGTGAATGAATGAATGAATGGAAGAGCAAGAGGAAGGGAAGTAAAAGCCAATGAAGTCTCTCTTTAAACACCTATATTGATAAAAGTCAAGAATGGAACTATAGCCTATGTGGTGTAGTTGCCGAATTCATATCATCTTACTATCTGTAAAATTAGTTAAGGGTAGCTGGGAAAGGATGTCTTCCTTAGAAGAGAGGCAGCAGGGTTTAGACTTCTCCTTTCAAAATACAGTATATCATTACAGATTTCTATTTTGCTCCTATATCTATGGATCTTGGGAATATTTAAGCCTCATTCTCCCCTTAATGTGAATTATAGCATTTGGCTAATTAGATCAGCCCTTAACTACTCTTTAGGTGCTGGTAACCAACTAGCCTTTAGGGAAGGAGAAGTGAATTTTTTTTTTTTTTTTAAAGATTTTATTTATTTGCCAGAGAAAGAGCAACCAAGCGAGCATCAGGTAGAGGGAGAAGCAGACTCCTGGCTGAGCAGGAATCTTGATGCGGGACTCGATCACAGGACCCAGGGATCATGACCCAAGTCAAAGGCAGACATTTAACTGACTGAGCCATCCAGGCATCCTGCAAATTTTTATTTTTATTTTTTTAATTCAGTTAGGGTTGCCTGAGTGGCTCAGTCAGTTGAGCATCTGCCTTCAACTGAGGTCATGATCCTGGGGTCCTGGGATGGAGCCCCTAGTCATGCTCCTTGCTTGGTGGGGAGCCTGCTCCTTCTTCCTCTGCCTGCCATTTCCCCTGCTTGTGCTTACTCTCTCTTTCTGTTGAATAAATGGATAAAATCTTTAAAAAAAAATTTTAAAATTTTAAATTCAATTAGCCCACACATAGTACACCATTAGTTTCAGATGTCGTGTTCAATAATTTATCAGTTGCTCCTCACATCACGTGCCTTAATGCCTATTATCCAGTTACCCCATCCCTTCACCCACGAATAATCGAATTTTGCATGATTTTGGATGGGTGTATCTTGAATTGTGACTTTGAAAAGCCATTTTGGAGAAAGAAGCAGGTAGTAAGGAAGCTTAGGAAAAAAGATGAGGACATTATCAGAAGAAAGAGGAAAATCTTAATTTCCTCTTTTTTGCCAGATATAGTGTTTTATAAATGTATTTTGACTACAGCTCACACTAAGAATATGTTAAGCTCTTTTAAGTTTTTCAATATTTATAAATTCAGTCACATAATCTCTTTATACTTTAAAAAATCGCAAGTTAATTATACTTTTTAAATTGGAATCCTAAATACAGTGTCAAATTATTTTCTTTTAATATCTCTATCATTTTGTTGTGGTTTTTGTTTTTACAAAATAGCAGTCATTTTCTAAAGTATTTAAAAGGAGAAGGGGAAACTTTAAGCCATGAGTCATCCAATAAAAAAAAAAAGCAGGGGCGGAGGGGGAATATACCTAGAAGAGGAGTTGCTGGTAATTCTGTTTAGCTTTTTGAGGCATTACCAAACTTCTTTCCATAGTGGTTGCACCATTTTACATCCCACCAGCAATGTTTGAGAGTTCCGGTTTCTTCACATCCTTGCCAGTACTGTTATTTTCCATTTTTTAGATTAAGCCATCCTGATGGATAGGAAGCATACCATTGTGGTTTTGATTTACATTTCCTGATTAATGATGAGCATCTTTTCATGTGCTTAATTGGCCATTTGTATATCATTTTTGGAGAAATGTCTGTTTAAATCATTTGCTCATTCTACAAATTAGATTGGTTTTAGCAACTTTATTCATAATAGTCCCAAATTGGAAATAACCCCAATTAACTGATAAATGGGTAAACCAAAGTGTTATGTTCATACAGTGGAATATTGCCTACAAAAAAAGAGTGAAGTCCTAGTATATATAATAGCATAAATGAAAGAAGCAAGATAGAAAAGACCATGTATTGTATGATTCATTTTATATCATATGTCCAGAGAAGGCAAATCCAGAGAGAAAGGAAGCAGACCAGTATTTTCCAGGGGTGTGGGAAGGTAGGAATGAAGATGATTGCTTAGTAGGTGCAGGGGTTTGGGGGGTGATGAAAATGTTCTAGAATTAGACCATTTCAGGGTGCCTGGGTGGCTCAGTGGGTTAAGCCTCTGCCTTCGGCTCAGGGCGTGATCCCAGAGCCCCCCATGGCATCAGGCTTCCTGCTCAGCAGGGAACCTGCTTCCTCCTCTCTCTCTGCCTGCCTCTCTGCGTACTTGTGATCTCTCTCTATCAAATAAATAAATAAAATCTTAAAAAAAAAAAAAAAGGAATTAGACCATTTCAGTGTTCTTATCATAGTGGTGGTGACCACACAACAACATTGTGAATGTACTGAAAGCCAGTGAATTGCACGTTTTTAAATAGTTAAAACAGCCTATCCTGCTCAGGTCTGGTCACTGCCGGATTCACATTTCAGTCAGTGTTCCAGCAGAGAGATCCCTCCCCAAGTGTGGGTCTTCTTTTTATGGGTGAAGCATGAGGGATTAGGGATTTCAGCTGTTTTCAGGAATTGTTTGGGAAGGGCAGCTGCCTAGAACTTACAGATCTCAGGAACTGTGGAAAGTTGCAGTGTCTGCTATCAGAGAAAAGGAAGCTGCTAGTCTTGTAGGGAGCTAAGTGTAGGCTTAGTCCTCCCACTGGTAGACAGAAAGCCCTTGATTGTCCATGCAATTCTGAATGAGCATCCAAGTCACTTTGAAATAATCCTGCTCCTTGCATCACACCTTTGTATGTATGTATTCACGTCTCTACAATATATGCATTATGACCACAATACATAGATTATATTGAATTTAATAAAATATTTATAAATGACTGGTTTATTTCATTATCTGTCTCAAATTCTAACTTTCTCAGGATTGGAAAGTCATTTATCCTAAAGGAAACATTATTCCAGCTCAGCAAGAAGCCTGCTTCTTCCTGTCCTCCCTGCTTGTGCTTTCTGTTGCTTTCTCTGTTCCTATCTCTCAGATAAATAAATTCTTCAAAAAAAAAGAATTAACTAGGCTTCTAAGCATCAGTTTTAACAGAAACCTGTTAGATTTTGCTTTAAGTATGGGGTGGGCACCTAGGTGGCTCAGTCAAGTTGAGTGTCTTACCCTTGATCTCAGCTCAGGTCTTGATCTCAGAGTCATGAGTTTGAGGCCCAATTTGGGCTCCATGCTGGGTGTGGAGCCTATGTTAAAAAAAAAAAAGTTTCAGTATGGGGTGGGGGTTAAGGATCAAGGAGTAAGCAAACTGTATGAGAAACATGAGTGCTAATAAGCGAGGTAAGCAAAAATAACATGACTTGAACAGCTGAGCACTCAGATGGGAGCTTGATTTCTAGAATGTATGTATCAACAGCTTTACTAAATGGCACTATTTCTGTATTGAGGGGGCTTAGGCTACCTGCCCAGTCTTAAAGGAGTCTAACTGCAGCCTGGCTGAGGAATGCAGTTGTTAATCATTTCATTATTAAAATCCCATTTAGTGGGCGCCTGGGTGGCTCAGTGGGTTAAGCTGCTGCCTTTGGCTCGGGTCATGATCCCAGGGTCCTGGGATCGAGTCCCGCATCGGGCTCTCTGCTCAGCAGGGAGCCTGCTTCCCTCTCTCTCTCTCTGCCTGCCTCTCCATCTACTTGTGATTTCTCTCTGTCAAATAAATAAATAAAATCTTTAAAAAAAAAACAAAATCCCATTTAGGGCGCCTGGGTGGCTCAGTGGGTTAAGCCGCTTCCTTCCGCTCAGGTCATGATCTCAGGGTCCTGGGATCGAGTCCCGCATCGGGCTCTCTGCTCAGCAGGGAGCCTGCTTCCTCCTCTCTCTCTGGCTGCCTCTCTGCCTACTTATGATCTCTCTCTGTCAAATAAATAAAATCTTTAAAAAAATTACTAAAATCCCATTTAATAATTTTGTTTGAGCACCACATTCAAAGAGGGACCACTGGCAAACTAGGGTATGTCTTAAAAAGAGACATCTGCAGTTTTCAGGAGCTAGAAGCTAAGTCTTTTAAGGAACCATTGAAAAGATTGGAAATGTTTTGCTTGAAGAAGATTTTTTTTTTTATTTTTTGAAGAGAATATTAATTGAAGATAAGTCACTTCGTGGATCTGAGTTTCTTCATCTGTGAAATAAAGATGGTTATGTTGCGGGATCGTTGAGTGTGACAAGAATTCTTGAGATGTTTGGTGCAGCTTGGTTTATTTAATTAGAATGGGGATAGGACCCCTGGGCAAAAAAGAGCTTAACTTGTATGAAACTGGTGGTTATATGCTTAGTGCTCAAGGGGGAGGGGATGTGCAGGGAGTATTAAATCATTAGATGTCTTTGAATTTCTACTCATAAAACTACTTTCATAATATTTCTATGGTGCTTATCATTCAGTTTGATATTATTTATTGGTGAGATTTACATGAGACTCTTTTTTTTTTTTAAAGATTTTATTTACTTATTTGACAGAGAGAGAGATCACAAGTAGGCAGAGAGTCAAGCAGAGAGAGAAGGGGAAGCAGGCTCCCTGCTGAGCAGAGAGCCCGATGCGGGGCTCGATCCCACGACACTGAGATCAAGACCTGAGCCGAAGGCAGTGGCTTAATCCACTGAGCCACCCAGGCGCCCCTACATGAGACTCTTGAAGAATATAGCAACCTTTTTGAAACTGCAGGCTATCGGTAAGCCTTCTGGGCTAAAGGTGAACATTTTTTTGTTTCTGTCCCTTATCAGTTAAACTGGATGAGTTCTGGGATACATTTCCGGAGTAATACTTAAAGTTTGGAAAGTTCCCATGCAAGAGGAACTGGACTTTTTTCTTTCTCTGAAAGTTTTGTATTTTGAGGGCACCTGGGTTGCTCAGAGGGTTAAGCATCTGCCTTCAGCTCAGGTCGTGATCCCAGAGTCCTGGGATCAAGTCCCGAATTGGCCTCCTTGCTCATCAGGAAGTCTGCTGCTCCGTCTACTCTTCCCTCCTGCTTATGATCTCTCTTACTCTCTCTCAAATAAGTAAAATCTTTTTTTTTCTTTTTTAAGATTTTACTTATTTATTTTACAGAGAGAGAGATCACAAGCAGGCAGAGAGGCAGGCAGAGAGAGAGGAGGAAGCCGGCTCCCTGCTGAGCAGAGAGCCTGATGCAGGGCTCGATCCCAGAACCCTGACATCATGACCTGAACCGAAGGCATCGGCTTAACCCACTGAGCCACCCAGGCGCCCCTCAAATAAGTAAAATCTTAAAAAAAAAATAATAAAGTTTTGTAGTGTGGATATAGTTTCTCAAACCAATTCAGGAAGTAGGATAACTGAAAATCATGGTATTGTAAAAAAGATGAAATAGTGATATACTAAATTTCACAGTATATCAAGTATATTACCTTTGTGCTATAGTAAGTAGCATTTTTGTGCTAGATTTTAACAGATAAGTGGCAGCAGGTTCTGAAAGTTTTATAAAAAGGTTAAAATTAAGCAAATCCTATTTATATCTTTTGATGTGAATTGAGAAATTCAAGTTAGTAACTTAATTTTAAAGTCCATTGTTCCAGAAGATAGAACAAGGACCGATGAGGAAGAAAATTGAAGGAGGCAGATAATATAGTTAAATATTGACTGTAGGAGGCACCTGGGTGGCTCAGTGGGTTAAAGCCTTTGCCTTCAGCCCAGGTCATGATCCCAGGGTCCTGGGATCGAGCCCCGCATCGGGCTCTCTGCTCAGTGCAGAGCCTGCTTCTCTCTCTCTCTCTCTCTCTGCCTACCTCTCTGCCTACTTATGTTCTCTGTCAAATAAATAAATAAAATCTTAAAAAAAAAAGTTAAAAAAAAATAAAATAAATATTGACTGTAGAACTTATAAGTAGTCATTTAATAATGATGGTTTCTAGCAGGTTATTTTAACACTTTTCCCTTATAGTCATATCTTGGAGGGGATAGCAGTGCGTATTCTTTATAATTACTTTACATGCTGAAGTATTCATTTCCTCTAAGAATTTATGCTTTGTGGTAAAAGAGTATTTTTCTTACTCAGCAAGCTTACTTCCTGTTTCCTTTTAGTGTCTTTTGTTCATAATCTAAAGGCTTTGGTTCAAATTTTTGTGACCAATACCAGGAAAAGGCAGCATAGAATTTAAAATTTGTCTTATGGCAACTTAAGTTTAAATCAGACTTTCAGTTAATAGCTATAAATTTAGCTATTTTGAGCAGATTGCAAAGATTTTAGTAATCAAATTATTTTCATAGAACTGGCTTTGCAAAGTTCTATGGGTTTTAGTTCTTTCTAAAAGTTAACTATATTAACATTATAAGCATTTATATACCCCATTGGCAGAATCTCTATCATTAATTTTAAACAAGGAGAAATTTTTTTTTTTTTTAAGATTTTAGTTATTTCATAGGGTGGTGGGGGGCAGAGGGAGAGGAGAATCCCAAGCACACTCCACACTGAAGTTTGAAGCATGTTTTGGGGCTTGATCTATAACCCTGAGATCATGATCTGCGCCAAAATCAAAAGTCACATGCTCAACTGACTGAACCACCCACGTGCCCCCAAGTAAGAGGGAATACTGAACAACATGATTTTCATTGTCTAGCTGATCGTAGTAAACTATTTCAATAGCTTAGTGAAGTATTTTTTTAAAACTATTTAAAAATTCATATAAAGAAGTGATTAACTTTGTTCCAAATAGTGACTGTTATAGACATATAATATTTACACACACATAACACTTAAAGTATATTTATTGAAAATTTAGGGGGCTCCTGAGTGGCTCAGTCATGAGCCTGCCTTTAGCTCTGGTCATCACAGGGTCCTGGGATTGAGCCCGGCATCGGGCTCCCTGCTCAGCAGAAAGCCTGCTTCTCCCTCTCCTACTCCCCCTGCTTGTGTTCCCTCTCTAAACCATGTCTCTCTGTCAAATAAAATCTTCTAAAAAAGAAAATTTGGTGTTGTGTTCAGTCTAATTTCTGGGACAATCTGGCATGAACCTTGCATCTGTGTAGGTGTAAAGCTTTCCCATTCTTAAAACTGTTTTGAAAAGTATATACTGGTAGAGTTTTGTGCATTATTTCAAACCTTCATCACTTTCTTTAATCCACCCTTTCCACCTCCTCTGGTGGATGACCTTAACTACTTTTTTTTTTTTTTAAACTAGTGAGGTTAGGACCATTTTTTGTATGCATTTGCCCACCTCAGATTTGCCTCATCTTTCTGGTTTGGTTGGGGGAGCTATTCTTTCACTTTTTCAAAACTTAATTCTTCCACCTCTTTTCTTGTTTTTGTCTCCCCAGATTATTTTCTACCATTACTCTTTATTTTGTTTTGTTTTGTTTTTAAAGATTTTATTTATTTATTTGAGAGAGAGACAGTGAGAGAGAGCATGAGCGAGGAGAAGTTCAGAGGGAGAAGCAGACTCCCCGTGGAGCTGGGAGCCTGATGCAGGACTCGATCCCGGGACTCCGGGATCATGACCTGAGCCGAAAGCAGTTGTCCAACCAACTGAGTCACCCAGGCGTCCCCCATTACTCTTTAAAGAAGAATTTGTAGTTACTGCCTTTACAGTCTCCTGTTTTCATTGTATTGCAGAAACTTGTTTCTGGTAATATGAATACTAATTGCCAATCTAGTGAGCAGAATCATTGTCCAACTCTTTTGCTTCATTTAAAACAGCTGACTGCATCCTTTCCTTGAAACTTCTTTTCTGTGCTCTAGTTAAATCTACTTCCTAGTTTCTTTCCTGTAATCCTCCTTTTTCTTTGTCTAGCTTCTAAACATAGGCTTTTCTCCAAGGTTTTGCTCTTGTTGTCTTTAATATCTCTTACCTTTACTCTCTTGGTTGGTGCTTAATTTTGAAGCTCCAAGTTAGGTTGAAAGCTACTGCTCTACATTCCTGCAGTGATATGACTCCTTGGTTCTCTGTGGTTGAGATGCTCTGATAGTTAATTTTATGTGTCCCTTTGATTGTGCTCAGACATTTGGTCAAACATTAATCTGGGGTTGTCTGAGGGTGTTTCTGGATGAGATTAATATTTGAATCAATAGACTGAGTAAAGGCAGATTGCCCTCCCTATTGTGGGTGGACCTCATCCAACCAGTTCGATGCCTGAATAAAACAAAGCACCCTGACCCTACTTCTAATGAGGGGAAATTCCTCCAGCCTGACTGCCTTTGAGCTGGAACTTGGGTTTTTTTCCTGCCTTTGGACTCCCAACTGAAATATCAGCTCTTTCTGGGTCTTGAGCCTGCTGGACTAAGATGAAAACTATACCATTATCTCCGGGGTCTCCAGCTTGCCAACTGACAGACCTGTCAGTTTCTATAATTACAGGAGCCAATGCTTTATAGTAAATCTCTTTACAAATTATATATGTGGGATATTGCTCCCTCACTGATCTTGATGGATGCCTACAGCCATTAGCAGAGAGAAATTTCCCAGTAGAAAATAGCAGAAATTAAATGATCCTCAAATCTGTGCCTTTAGCTCTGGAATAGGATACTTCTAGATGGTAACCAACTACATGGATTTACAAACCTAAACTTTCTTACTAGAGAACTCCCTGTCTTCCCCCCCACAGACCTTTCTTACTTCTGTATATTAGATAATAGCATTAGCAATTTTTTGTCTCTTTCATTTGTTGAAAAATATTTGAGGATACAGTGTGTGGGTTACAGATGAATCATTCACAGACCTAATCCTTAAAGAACTTGGTTTAGAAGGAGAGACATTGTATGTGCATATAACTGTAGTACAAAATAGAAAGCCTTGAATGCTACATAAAGGTTTGCGCAAGATCAAGGGAGAAAAGAGGTTATTTGATGCCTAGGTTGATTGGAATTAAAGGGAGGGATTGGGGGCAAAAGTTGAGGGAATAGTGTAAAATGTTAAAAAAAAAAATAAATTGTTCCAGGAAGAATGGAGAAAAACAAAAACCCTAAATGTTACTATATGAGGTGACACATTGGCAGTTCAGCTGTTTTTCACTTGTAAGAACAAAATGAAAACAGAACATTTTGAGTTAACTTTTTAGGTGGTGTTTTTATCTTGATGTATGACTAGAGAGATAGTTGTAGTCTGTTTCTGTCACTGTCAGTTGAAACTTATATAGAATATTGCAGAAATTAAATGATCTGTGTGATCTATGATCTATAATCTTCTTGAAAGGAAAGACCTAATTCATGAAAGGTACTCTGAATAGTACAATTTTTTTGGGTTAAAAAAAAATCTATAAATGCCACTAAGGAGATTCAAAATCTGTTAATAAGTAAAACATGAAAAAGAATTAAAGGGGACGCCTGGGTGGCTCAGTTGGTTAAGCAGCTGCCTTTGGCTCAGGTTATGATCCCAGCATCCTGGGATCGAGTCCCACATCGGGCTCCTTGCTCCGCAGGGAGCCTGCTTCTCCCTCTGACTCTGCCTTCCACTCTGTCTGCCTGTGCTCGCTCTCGCTCTCTCTCTGACAAATAAATAAATAAAATCTTAAAAAAAAAAAGAATTAAAGAAGGAAAGATGATTATTGGGTCATGCAAAAGTATACGTTTTCTATATAGCATTGCTCCTGCAAAGGTCATAATATTGTTTTTCTCATTATGTTTTTAAGTTTTTTTTAGGGAGGCCTTTTTGAGAGGTGAGAATGGCAGAGTGATTAAGCATGTGATTCTGAAGCTAAGCTGCCTGGTTTGAAATCTTAACTCTGATTGTATTAGCTGTGTGACCTTGTGTTAATTAACTTTTCTGTGCCTCATTGTAAAATGGGGATTATACTACCCATCTACAAAAGCTTTGTAAGTGGGATGCTTGGGTGGCTCAGTTGGTTGGACGACTGCCTTCGGCTCAGGTCATGATCCTGGAGTCCCAGGATGGAATCCCACATTGGGCTCCCAGCTCCATGGGGAGTCTGCTTCTCCCTCTGACCTTCTCTGCACTCATGCTCTCTCTCACTGTCTCTCTCTCTCAAATAAATAAATAAAATCTTAAAAAAAAAAAAAAAGCTTTGTAAGAAATAAATAAAACATATTTTAAAATTTCATATAGCAGGGCTTGACATGTAATAAATGCTCAGTATTTGCTAGATTGGGGGGGTGGTAAAATACACATAAGCAGTTACTGTCTTAACCATTTTTAATTGTATAGTTCACTGGTATTAAATACATTTCATACTGTTGTACAGCCATCACTACCATCCATCGCCATAACTTTTCATCATATAAAACTGAAATTATACTTACGAATAACTCTCTATTCTCCCTTTCCCAAATTGAACCAATGATTGGGTGTTTTCTGACCCAGAGATTTAAGTTCTACAAGAATATAACATTGAGTAAAATTAGATTATCTTCAGAGGGCTTTCACATTATGATAAATATAAAACAGAATGTGATGATACGGTGTTTGGTTCAGACTAAGTACTTAAAGGTGGCAGGAGGGGAGAACAGGATATGATTCAAACTAATTGGAACATAGAAATCATTTGGGAAGTTCTGGGAAATGTGACTGGATTAGATTATGGCAAATTTGATATGTCAGGCCAGAGAATTTTTAGGAATATCAAATCCCATTTTCAGGGTTGTATGGTTTATTTGCTATAGTTCTTGTTTCTGTAACACAAATTAACTCATATAATTGGTAAATATTGGCTTGATGTCAGTAAAATGGAGACGTGGCATTTGTTCAAACACAATTTTTCCAGCATGTAACATTTTAAAACAAAAAGAACAAACTTTCTCATAATTAAAAAGAAATCCTTAGTAATATGAGAAAATATTAAGGAAAACATTGGAAATTCTGCAGAAGTGTTGTCTTGTAGTGAAGATGGTGGTTGAATGAGTGGTGTCAAGAGTGATTCCATGTTCCACAGTGTTAAGCTCTCTGGTGAAGACCAGTAAGTGCAGACAAAGTTGTGAAGACCTTTCTCTTTGCTTTAAGAACTTTCATGAAGATGTACATCCTAGATTATATATTTTTTTCTAGATTGTAATTTAACTTCATTGAAATTGGTCTTGAGTAGAAGCAGGAGTTCCAGGGTTTAAGGCTTCAGAGGATCGAAGACCATAATGCTAGCTAGGTGCAAATTCAAGTGGAGATTTAACTGTGCACATATTTTTATAAGGACTTACTATTTTAGTTGAGGCCTTGATTACAAAGTTAAGTGGATTTTGAATAGTTTGCCTTAACTCTGTTTTTCCCATGAGTTGTGTTATTTTTAGTTGTGATTTTTCTAGAACTCAAGGTTTGTTTTGTGTTTTTTCCCCCCTTAAATGTGCATATCCCATTCTAGGAGAAAGGGCTCTGATACGTTTTAAAAGAAGGAAATTCATAAAGGAGTTGTTGCTGTAAGTTTTCTGAGAAGGTTTTTGTGTGTGCCATGGTCATTGAACTCCATTAGAATTCTTGAAATATATGTACTGTATTCTCATTCACTTAGTTTTGAGTTGAGAATATTCCAATTTTAATTTAATTGAATTTCAAAGGAAATTTACATTTGAAATTTGTGTCAGACTAAGTATTTTTATATAGTAAATCAAAACACCTCTAAATGGGGGTGCCTTGGTGACCTGGTCCATTAAGCATCTTTTGGTTTCAGCTCAGGTTATGATCTCAAGGTCGTGGATTGTGGATCTAGCCCTGAGTTGGGCTCTGCATTCAACATGGAGTTGGTTTAACATTCTTTCCTTCTTCCTCTCCCTTCTCCTCTGCTCCCTCCCCCAACCTCACCACTCAGGCACTTGCACAAATAGGCACGCTTCCCTCTCAAATAAAATCCTTTTTAAAAAAGACAGTTCCAAATGGACTCTGCTCTTTGGCTCTGCTTGGGTAGTGAATTTATCTCTTTGAAGTATTGCACACAGAGTTTGATCAGACATAAACTTAACTTTTAAAGGACTGTCAGGATGTGTGCATAATAAGATGGAAAATGCCTGCTAACTCCTAAAACTCATTCTCTTACATAAAGAACCAGCTGCCTTTTTGGAATTGGGCCAAAGTTGAAAAAATAGAATTTCTGGTTACTAGAGGAGTCCCAAATGGGCTTGATCTTTTCACTTTCTTAAAACAGTGTAGTCCTTTAATTTTATTCAGCCGTTAACTTTCTGAAGCATTTATTTTGGGAAGGTTTTGAATGGAAATCTCTTCAGCATTCCGTTCTTGTTGACCAGTACAAAGTACAACCTACTACTTTTGAGCAAGTAAAACCAATGAACTTCAAGGCTTAGCTGGTATTACTTTCACAAAGATAGAAATCTAAAATATAAAACTTTGCTATTGATATGATTTGTTTTTCCTTTATATCTTTGTATATACTTTTGTAAAAACGTGTTTGTGCTTTACTGCTGTTTAACATTTAGAGATCTTTTACTTTTAAAATAAAAACATTTTTTTGGTTACAGAAAGACCCAAATGGGACCAGTGGTTTGTCAACCGGAAGTTCTCTTGTACAAGAAATTGAAGTACAGAATGAGGAAGTGGCAGCTTTTTGTCAGTCCATTACAAAGTAAGGAATTTTTCTTATAAAGTTTTTTTATTAAATACTTTTAAAAAGTTAACTTGAAAACAAGAATAGTACTAATAATTCTAAGATTTTTAAAATTTCAGTTATCTTCTCCCTGTGGCTAAAATTTCAAGACCATTAATTAACACATTAACAGCAATTGTATCTAAACCTGTATCCTTCCTAACCTGTTTAGTTTGTGAATACTTAGAAGAAAAAATTGAGGTCAGACAGTAATTTCACTGTTAACCATTGAAAACATGGCTTAAACATATAGAAGTTTTGGTGCACTTTAAAAATCTGTTTTTGTTTTAGGGAGACAATTTACTGTAAACTTTCTGACATCCTTTAAGAGATGCTTGTACAACAGGAGTTTATAGCAGCAAATGTTAGAAAAATGCATTTCTGAAATATTCTTTTTATCTTAAATATGTCTAATACTTCTTATAGATGAGGAAACAGACTCAGAGAAGTTACCTACTAAAATTTACTCAGCTAGCCAGCAGCGGAGTCAGGTCTCCTTTGCTTTTGGTTCAGTTTGTTTTCTTTCCATTGTATCACTATATTAGTCGACTTCTGTTGTGAGTGCTAGAAACCCATCTTAAACTAGCTTAAAGAACAGTCATGTATTGATTCATAAACCCCTATAGCAGAAAGAGGAAGGACGGAACAGAGCTCAGTTACAGCAAGATCTTGGAATTTACATGCTTGAGTTGATCTCTCCTCCCTGTGATTCCCCTTTCCCATTTTCATCCTTTCTTTCTTCCTGCCCTTCCTCCCTGAATGTTGGCTTCATTTTCTACTACTGCAGGTGGGGTTTTGAAGGCAGGGAATATAGCCACTTGTAGCTTACTTAGACTTTATATTCTAATGGTCTTGCAGGAAGGGAGGAAAGGGAGTCCCCTCAGCCAACACCAGATAGAAAAATCCCACGGAAGGAAAGAGTGGAACAACAAACATTGTGGCCAAGGGGTTGAAATCTGTTATTGGAAGAAAGTATATCACCAGTGAGGGATTTATTCATTGAATTCAGTATTTTCCTCAGTGTGGTCTGCTGTAAGTGAAGCAGAGTGTGGGGTTCCCAAATCATTTTTGAGTATATACTTCATTTTAATGTTTAAGGAACTTAATAACTGGATTTTCTAGACAATTGGTAATATTTCATTAAAATTCTGTCTTTGTTACCTCTTAACCAACATTTCTTCAGAATACCTTAGGGGAGAAAAAGAAGAAAAATATCAGTAGAGGTACTTTTTCTTCTCTGTGGAAAGGTTTTTAAGATAGAAGAGACATTTAGGTGACTTAATATTCAAATTACATGTATTATAAATTATCTGTGCCTTCATGTCATTATACCATATGTGTGTGTGTGGTTAATAATTTGGAAATACTCTTTTGCCTTAATTTTGGAAGTAATCTGTTATGTGTTTATCTAGTTCCTTCAGTTTTCTCCCTAAAAAAGCCCTATATGCTTTCTGTTAGACTGTTTTGAGTGACTGTTGCATTTAAGCTTTGCAGGTTGGGAAATTAGCCTGTCTTGAGATCTACCTTTCTCTGCATTTGAATCGTATAGTTATTTACACAGACTCTGCCACTAAGCTAAAATGATTATTTTTATTTATACACGTGCACAGTGGTTTATGTAATCTGAAACCCCAGATGAAGTAAGGAGAGAATGACTTCTTTTTGTAATTTTATTTCCATTAGTAGAGAGTGATTCCAAAAAATATTTCAGAGAAGTAAGAAGCAGAGGTGTTTTTGGAGCCATCTTCTAGGCTTTTCACTTCTTCCCCTGCGACTTTGGAGATTGGGGTCAGGAGATATCCCTTGAAGAAATTAATAATTAAATTTCCTGAACTGTAGAACCACATTAAATAAGCAAACTAAGGGGCACTTGGGTGGCTCAGTTGGTTGAGCATCTGACTCTTGGTTTTGGCTGTAGTCATTATCTCATGGGTTTGGAGATTGAGCCCCAGTTAGGGCTCTGTGCTCAGCAGGGAGTCTGCTTGGGATTCTCTCCTCTGCTCCTCCCCTACTCATGCACTCTTTCTCAGTATCTCTAAAATAAATAAATCTGGGCGCCTGGTGGCTCAGTTGGTTGTGTGGCTGCCTTCGGCTCAAGTCATGATCCCGGACTTCCAGGATCGAGTCCCACATTGGGCTCCCAGCTCCTTGGGGAGTCAGCTTCTCCCTCTGACTTTCTCCTCTCTCATGCTCTCTCTCACTCATTCTCTCTCAAATGAATAAATAAATACAATCATTTTAAAAATAAATAAATAAATAAATCTTTAAAAAATAATAAAAATAAGCCAAGAAGGCTGTTTCTTTGGTGATGACAGAGAGGTGGAAATTTGAGAGAAAATGACAATTAGAGTTTAAAAAGTAATCTGTATTGTTATAACTTAAGAATATCAAGCTCCAGTGTATGAGAGTATCCATAAAAACACCTCTGATGGTTTATTTAAATAATTCAGCAGTTTAATTTGCTTTTGTGTGTTTAAAAATTTAGTTATAAACAAAACAAAAAAAACCCCAACTTTAAAGAATCTGTTATCATTTTAGTTTTTCCCCAATTTGGATAAAGCAGACAAAACCATAAAAATAAAGAAATGTCAGTTTTGCAGAAACAAAATGACTTTTTTTTCTGGATTATCTTCTACGATGTCAAGCAGAGATAGAGCTCATTTAAAATTAAAAAATCCCAACATGGGGTTCCATTTCACTACCCTGAGCTCATGACCTGAGCCAAAGCCAAGGGTCAGGCACTCATCTGACAGCTCCACCCCTCATTTATAAAATTTTTTTATGGTGATAAAACATACATAGTGTGAAATTTGCTATTTTAACCAGTTTTACATGTGCAGGTATGTGATATTATGTACATTCACGTTGCTGTGTAAAAAAGGGACTTGTTTTTTTGAAGTTTTTATTGAAATTCCAGTTAACATATAAGTGCAGTATTTCCATGTATCACCGGTGCTCATCATAGTAAGTGTGCTCTGTAATTCCCATCACCTATTTAACCCCATCCCTTCACCCACCTCCTCTCTGGTGACCATCACTTTGTTCTTTGTAGTTAAGAGTCTGTTTCTTGGGAGCACCTGAGTGGCTCATTCAGTTAAGGAAGGGTCTGACTTGATCTAAGCTCAGGTGAGTTCAAGCTCCATGCTGGACTTCATACTCGGCATGGAACCTACATCAAAAAAAGAGAGAGAGAGAGAGTCTGTTTCTTGGTTTTTACCTTTCTCTTTTCCCCAACCCCAGTGGCTCATTTGCTTGTTTCTTAAATTCCACATATGAGTGAAATCATACGGTATTTGTCTTTTCCTGACTGACTTCTCTTAGCGTAATACTCTCCTCCAGCTCCATCCATGTCATTGCAAATGGCAAGCTTTCATTCTTTGTTATGGCTGAATAATACTCCATTATTCCAATATTCCTATCTCTTCATTATCCATTCATCATTCAATGGACACTTGAGCTGTTTCCATAATTTGGCTATTATAAATAATATAATATGCTGCTATAAAATTCATTGGGGTGCATGTATTCAAAAAAGGACTCACTTTAAGGAAAGGAGTTGAAGGAACCTACCCTAGCAAATCAAGTTCATTGAATGTAACTTTGATCACTGGAAATTTAGTCTAATAAATTTCTGAGCTATTATCAGGAATGTCTGCTTGCCCTTTCATCATCTTTAAGGATTTCTGAAACTTGAAATCTTGCTTGGATATAGGCAGAATTCTCTGATACGTGATTTGCTGTAAGTATCTATTTTATAGTGTAGAAAACAAGAGAATACCTAGTAGATTAATAAGAAAAAAGAATCTTGGGCAAGGTCCAACGAAGGTCTTGGCACTATGTCGTAGAGGGGTAAGTTTGAAACAGTTAAATATCTGAAGATGCTGTATCCATGTATAAAGGTGCATTTCCAATGTCAATATAAGTTTATTACTTACAGTAGTTTTTTTCTTAAGATTTTATTTATTTGAGAGAGAAAGTGAAAGAGGGAGAGAGAACACAAGCAATAGGGAGGGCCAGAGGGAGAGGGGGAAGCAGGCTCCCCACTGAGCAGGAAGCCCAATACCAGGCTTGATCCCAGAACCCTGAGGTCATGACACGAACTGAAGGCAAACGTTCAACCAATTAGCCAGCCAAGCACCTCAACTTTTATTAGTTTTTTTTTTAAGATTTTATTTATTTATTTGACAGACAGAGATCACAAGTAGGCAGAGAGGCAGGCGGTGGGGCGGGGAGAAGGCTCCCCACGGAGCAGAAAGCCCAATGTGGGGCTCGATCCCAGAACTCTGAGATCATGACCTGAGCCAAAGGCAGAGGCTTTAACCCACTGAGCCACCCGGGCGCCCCTATATTAATTTTTTTTAATTACTTTTCTTCTTCTTCTTCTTTTTTTGTTTGTCTTTTTAAAGATTTTATTTATTTATTCGACAGACAGAGATTACAAGTAGGCAAGAGAGGCAGGCAGGGAGAGAGAGGAGGAAGCAGTCTCTCTGCGGAGCCAAGAGCCCGATGTGGGGCTCGATCCCAGGACTCTGGGATCATGACTTGAGCCGAAGGCAGAGGCTTTAACCCACTGAGCCACCCAGGCGCCCCATCTTCTTCTTTTTTATTTTTTATTTATTTATTTATTTATTTATTTATTTTATTATTATTTATTTGACAGACAGAGATCACAAGTAGGCAGAGAGGCAGAGAGAGAGAGAGGAGGAAGCAGGCTCCCCGCTGAGCAGAGAGCCCGATGCGGGACTCGATCCCAGGACCCTGGGATCATGACCTGAGCCGAAGGCAGTGGCTTAACCCACTGAGCCACCCAGGCGCCCATCATCTTCTTCTTTTTTAAAAAAAAGACATTATTTATTTATTTGACAGACAGAGATTCCAAGCAGGCAGAGAGGAAGGGAAGCAGGCTCCCCGCAAGCAGAAAGCCCGATGCCGGGCTCCATCCCAGGACCTTGGCGTTATGACCTGAGCTGAAGGTAGAGGCTTTAACTCACTGAGCCACCAAGACACCCCTACTTTTCTTCTTTTTGATATTGGATCTTTTGTGGTACTTAAGACTACAGTGCAGAACTCAGATTTTTTCGTTTATTCATTTATTTGACAAGATGCCTGTAGCCCCTCTATTACTAGGCACTGCTCTGAGTGTGTTACAAACTTAGTTCACATAGGGGTACCTGGGTGGCTCAGTTGTTAACTGCTTTCGGCTCAAGTCATGATCCCAAGGTCTTGGGATCAAGCCCCCCATTGGGCTCCCTGATTAGCAGGGAGTCTGCATTCCCTCTACTATTCCCCCTGCTCATGTTCCTGCTCTCACTGTTTCTCTCTGTCAAATAAATAAATAAAATCTTTAAAAAAATTCTTAAAAAAACTTAGTTCACATAATTCTCACAATAACCTTATGAAGTTAGTGGTGGTGTCCTCAGTTTGTAGAAGAGGAAGCTGGAAGCAGATTCAATAACTTGCCTGTGGTTACATGGCTGGTAAGTAGTAAAATCAGGATTTAAACTCAGGTTGTCTGGCTCTAGAGACCGTGTACAGTTATACTCACTGCCTCTTTTTTTTTAAGATTTTATTTTATTATTATTTTTAAAGACTTAATTTATTTGTAGATTTATTTATTTATTTGTCAGAGAGAGAGCATACAAGCAGGCAGAGAAGCAGGCTCCCCGCTGAGGGGAGTGCAGATGCCAGACTTTGTTCCAGGACCCTGAGATGATGACCAGAGCTGAAGGCAGATGCTTAACTGACTGAGCCACCCAGGTCCCAAGATTTTGTTTAGAGAAGAGTGCTCAAGCACACTTCAGTACGGAGCAGGTCGAGGGGCTTAGTCTTAGGACCCTGAGTTCATGGCCTGAGCCAAAATCAAAGTCAGACAACTTAATCAGCTGAGCCCCCCCCCCCCAGGTGCTCCTCTCCTGATCCTTTTCTTTTTGTCTTCCCAAACTATTTTATTTTATTCCTATGACTTGATTATTTTAATCTCTACAGAGGGAAATACATAATACTTCAAGCATTCATTCCATTTATATTCCTGTGAAAAGCACTCAGGAGAATTGGATCTTGTTTTCTAACCTCCAGAAAAAAGTCAGTTAAAGGCAGGCTACAAATTTTAAAAAGGCATCAAATTTTCCTTTGTTTTCTGGTAACAGAAAGTGATGTTGGGGAAGAGCCATATATACTGTACTCCTGCATTTCAATTTAAACTATGTTGTTCCTGTGAATACCTTCACAGGCAGTTCTTGCCATTCCCTGAGTTTTAGAAATCACTTTGAGAGAATAACGGCCTACAGCATGGTAAAAACGGATAATGATTTTTTATTGTTGTCTAACAACCAACCCTCTGGCCCCAAAATGTAGGAGAAAAAGCCCTAAGAAAAACATTTTTAAAAGACAACAAACTCTTTATCCCTCTAGCAATTGCAGTTGAGGGTTACTTTGCTGTATTCTCAGTAGATTCATTAAAAGTGTACATTTTGTATAATTATACTGTATAGCCAAAAAATCTGAAGCAGAAAACCTCATTTAATGCCTTGTATCCAATGTATGCCTGGTTAATGTTGCTAGTGTTACCACAGATCTCCTGGCTCTAGTTAATCTCTTTTCTTGGATTCCTCTTATCTAAAAGGCAAATGCTGGTATTTGGAGTTTAACTGGGGTCCATTCATTACAGTTCTTATGAGCTACTTTAGAATTGAACAAGACACAGAACTGAATGGTAGTAAGCATGCAAAATTTTGTTTAGGGCTCTCAAATGCAGCTTTAAAAATATTTTTAACTTCTTCTTTCTTGTGAACAGATTGAAGACCAACTTTCCATATACCAATCACTGCACAAATCCGGGCTATTTGTTAAGTCCAGTTACAGTGCAAAGAAATATATGTGGAGAAAATGCCAGCGTGAAGGTCTCCATTGAAATTGAAGGATTTCAACTGCCAGTTACTTTTACATGTGATGGTAGGTTTGTGGTTTCCCAACCATCTTGCTTTGGGAGAAATGTTTAAAATGTTATTTTAATCATTCTTGACCCTGTTATCATTAGGTATCCTTTAAAAAATTTTGTGTTGTGTGTGTGTGGTAAAATACTTAACATTCATTAGTTACCCTTTTCAAAAAAATGGCATTCATTTGGATAATTTTCTGGTTAGGACTAGTGGGAAAATAGTTTACCTTTATGAGTGCATATTTCTGTGAAAAATGCTGAGTAATTTTGATTAATTGGTGACATTTGGCCAAGGTCCCAAAGCATGGTATTAAAAGGCTATTTATAGTCCCAATTTTTTTTTTTTTTCATTTTATGGCAAGAAGAGTGTTTGTTTATAAATAGCTGTCAGTGAAATTGAAATTCCAGGTATCTTGCTAAGCTCTTCTAAGAAGTAGATAATCCTCCTTTAGTTCTAACTCTTTCCCAAATTTGGTGTGGATATCCTTTCTAGAAATGTATCCTTAGGTCTGTAGGAAATTTTTGTCATAGTTTGAGTCTCATGATGTATATTATTTTAATGGGATTCCAGCAGTAGAATAAGGGCTATATTTCTACAGTACTTTGACCTAAAATTGATGCCATTTTGGGGGCATGGTTTTGACTAGGAAAATGTCCAATATTTGGATACTTTCTTTGTAGCTTTGCACTTTTCAAGGCTCTTTGAAAAAAAAATATGAATCTGAAACAAAAATGTTAGCCAACTATAATAATTATTCTTTTAGTTTCTAAAGGAAAAACTATTCTTATAACAAATTTGAATTTTGATCTGGGGATTATTTAAAACCCTTTTGTTGTAAGAATTACTACTAAAATTGAAAAAAGATCAATAGGCCCCTTGATAGAAATAGTAAACACTGATGACAAGTATTTCAGTTTGTATGGTTTTTACTTAATATGTCAAGATATCATTACTTTTTGAGGAAAAAAGTGATGACTTAAAGACAATATATCAAGACAATATAAAAAAGACAATAAATCAAGATACTACTTTTTGAGAAAATATCTCAAATGCCTATCGTTTGGTTCTTCATAAACATGCACATTTACAGTGTACATCTCTGTTAAGAAATTTAACCACATTATGATATAAGTGTGTCCAAATGATAAGTATTACCATACAATTGGCTGTTCAGAAATGTACCCATTGCATTAGATATTTTATGGCCTTTTCTGCCAATCTGTTGATTTTCATGAAGTCTGTACTGAATAATTGTTTTCTAAATTGAACATAGGAACTCTCAGAAGTAAATTACTTTAAAGGGTTACTTTAATTTTTAGTGTCTTGTAATCTTAGTATCCAGCTATTGTCACGAACAATAATTGAACAATACTTCCTACTTGCTATATTTTTATTCTTTGGGAAATTTATGAGGAACATGTCACACATTTAAAATGGTAATTATTTTTTCCTTATGATTTGGTTTAAATCATTGTTTGCTGTGTCCTGCTAAATGTTAACCTTTTTGGAGGAGTCTGTGGTAGGGAGGTGGCTTTCTTAGCTAAGATCTGCCCTATCTAATACAGTAATCACTAGCCCCATGCAGCTATTGAGTACTGAAAATGTGGCTAATATAGAGTGAGATGTGCTATATATGTAAAATACACAGTGGATTTCAAAGACCCAATTTGAAAAGAAATAAGCTGTGTCATTGGTAATTTTAAAATGCTGGTTATATGATGCAATGACATTTTGGATTTATTAAGTTAAATATGTTGAAATTAGCTTCACCTGTTTCTTTTTACTTTTCTCAGTCTGGCTAGTAGAATATCTTAAATTCTGTATGTGGCCTACATTATATTTCTGTTGTATGGGCTCTCTTAAATGATAAGAATAACATTCTCAAGTGTATAGAGTGAAATGAGCAAAATGAAACTGATGCCTCTTTTACAGTGAGTTCTACTGTAGAAATCATTATAATGCAAGCCCTTTGCTGGGTACATGATGACTTGAATCAAGTAGATGTTGGCAGCTATGTTCTGAAAGTTTGTGGTCAAGAGGAAGTGCTGCAAAAGTAAGTATTCATTTAACTACTTAGCAATGTCTTTTGAAATTTAATTTTAAGGAGTTAAATTAGAAAAATTTCAAGTTAAATTTGTACTCCCAAGAATACATTGGGTCCTACTGAATTAATTCATTGGATCAATAAGCTTATATTGAGATACACTTATATTGAGATGTGTTTAAGACAGTGGAGAGCTAACAGACATAATTAAAACGTGGTATTGCCCTTAAGCTTATAGTGTTAAATGGAAAGAATGGTGGGCAATCGGTTGATAAGTGAATTTAATGGCTCTTTTCTTTGTGCTAAGAGTCGATAGTCACATCATTATAGACTCCCCATTTTCCTTTTGTAGCATGTACCATTACGTTTCACACAGTGGTCAGCTGTGACTTCCTTTTAGTTGCCTAAAATAATCATTATAATTTTTTTCTGAACCAGATAATTTATTGTATCTAGCTTTTAGTGCAGTTATTTTACAGATTTTAATATTTTAGGTTATTCGAAATGCCCTGCCCTTGTTTTTCTTGTTTCTTTTTTTCATCTTCATCTTCTTTCTTTTGTGCTGTGACTCTTCTCATGTAGAATTACTCTTTTATTTAAGTGTCCACACTTGGTTAAAAAACTGTCTCTACAGGGGCGCTGGGGTGGCTCAGTGGGTTAGGGCCTCTGCCTTCAGCTCCGGTCATGATCCTAGGTGGGATCGAGCCCCACATAGGGCTCTCTGCTCAGCGGGGAGCCTGCTTCCACCTCTCTCTCTCTGCCTGCCTCTCAGCCTGCTTGTGATCTCTGCTTATTCAGTCAAATAAATAAATAAAATCTATAAAAAAAAAAAAAAAGAAAACTGTCTCTACATTTTACCATTCTCTTCAATTTCTGATGCAGATACAAGTTATATCTTACTCTTACCTCTGTAATTTCTACTTTGAGAATAATATTGATGAAAATTAATATATTTTAATAGTAATCATTGCCTTGGAAGTCATGAATATATTCAAAACTGCCGAAAATGGGACACAGAGATTAAACTACAACTTTTGACCTTCAGCGCAATGTGTCAAAATCTGGCCCGAACAGTAAGTATGTACCTCATAACTGAATTGCATTTGGTTGAATCTGAGTAATTCTCCTAATTAGCCAATTTGCAATTTCTGCATTCTCCAAGATTTCTGAGTTGGACTGGTGAATGGATTGGAATGAGGAACTAATTCTACCCACAACAAGGGTTTTCAGCAGAAGGGGGGAACTTTTCAATCATGGAGTCTTAGATAGCATACTACTGTGAGCTGGAGGCATATTTGAAAATCAGAGTGGAGGAAATAAAAGCTTGATTTGTAATGGTTTTGCAAGAATGAAAACATTTGGGTTCAAAGAGAAATGAGGAAGGAGGAAAGATTTTGAATAGTAAATACAGTTTGGGGGAAGAAGAGATCCACGTTGACGTTTGCATCAAACTGAAAAATATACATTATTCTGCACTAAAGAAACCTATTTCTCTTCTTAAAATAAAGTACTTTCTTTTGAAGTTAAAGCACATTAGAGTACAGGAGATTATGCTGTTTTATTACTGTATGAACACTTGATAAACTTTAATCTTTAAAGAGAATTATTCTTCACTTGGTAGAACTTTGATGGAAAAAGAGCAGTCATTTTTACTTTATTTTCTTATGTTTTACTCCTGTGTTTCATAAAATTTATTTCACTTGGGTGGAAACTATTTCATGAAATTCAGTATATTTTAGCAGTCTTTGGTGGCTTTTCTTCAGTTTCTTAAGAAATGATGTTTTTTAATATATTTACATACTAAAGACTTAGTATGGCAGAAGAGATTGGTACCTTGTTTGTTGAGGGTAAGGTTGGGAGCAATTTGATTATCATTAGAAAACTAACTCAGACATTCAGATGATTTCTTCCACATCTGATCCAATCCCACCATCATTTTCATTTGGTTGTCAGCCATCTTTAAAAGTGTTTGTTTTGGGACACCTGGGTGGCTTAGTTGATTAAGCAGCTGCCTTCATCTCAGGTCATGATCCCAGGGTCCTAGGATTGAGCCTCACATCAGGCTCCCTGCTCAGCAGGGAGTCTGCTTCTCCCTCTGCCTCTCCTCCAGCTTGTGCTCTCTCTCAGATAAATAAATAAAAT
The DNA here is from genome assembly GCF_011764305.1 of Mustela putorius furo. Taxonomy (NCBI): domain Eukaryota; kingdom Metazoa; phylum Chordata; class Mammalia; order Carnivora; family Mustelidae; genus Mustela; species Mustela putorius. The sequence goes on from NW_025422011.1 coordinate 25,945,887, forward strand.
CTTAAAAAAATAAATAAATAATAATTGTTTTGTTTTTTAAAGCTCTCTATTCTTTCCTTATAGAACAGAAATAGTTGTTACTTTGGGAGCTACTTATATATCAGAAACTAGACCTAAGACATTTATGTTTTTAATTTATTAAATTAATTTTTTAGAGTACTTTTTCCTCACTCAGTTGTAAATAGCATTTAATTCTGATAATATTTTAGCCTCTGTTCTGAAAAATCACTTTAGTTTCAAGAATTTATCATACAACTTAACCATATTTTTTTTAGGCAGAAGATGATAAAACACCTGTGGATTTAAACAAACACCTGCATCAAATGGAAAAGCCTTACAAAGAAGTCATGACAAGGTGTGGCATCTAAAACATTAATTTCAGGTTTTCAGACTTTGCTTTTGGATGTGAATACCTTTATTTTGGTGAATAAAACAAAGTATTAGTATATAGTATCCTTCAGTCACAATAATTGTTCTTTATTTCAGATATCCTGTTGAAGAACTTTTAGATTCTTACCACAACCAAGTGGAACTGGCTCTTCAAATTGAAGTAGGTCTTAATTCACATTTTGGCATGATGACTTAAGGACTCTTGTCTTTGTTCTATCTTAAATATTAGTGTGGTGGTGGAGGAAATATTGTAGAAGGATGATTAAAACTATATTCTTGATGTTGACATTTGATGACTTGTTTTCTGAGCCATCTTGTTAACCAAAGTTCTGAATATTGCATGAGTTAGCACTTCACCTCATTTCCGCTTTATTACTAAGAGGAGCCTTCAGTTCAATTCAGATAGCATTAACTGAATGTTCACTATGTGCTAGATGCTGGAGTTATGAAAATGAAAGCTCTAGTCCCCACTTACCAAGAACTTAAAACTAGTGATGGATTTAAACACAGTTTCATATAGTATAGTAAATGTAGTATAGAGGTATACGTTGTGTTCTTTGGGAGATCAAAGAAGGGCACTCTTCTAACTTGAGAGTTCATGGAAAGCCTCTAAGAAGGGAGTTTGCCTGAGCCAAGTCAACAGTACAGGTTAGCTAGAAGATAGGTGGGAAGAGCGTGTGAACAGCACACAGATTTGATACAGATGTGAAATATATGCGTTTCTGTAATAGAGTACAGAGTGTGACAGGAAGATTGGGAGAGGACACTCGAGATACCAGATATAAGTTACCACTTTATAATCCATGTTAACCTCTAATCTGTCTTCTAGGTTAGAGGGCCATATCCAGTCCATTTTCTGTTTTTGTAAATAAACAATTTTTGGAACACAGCCACACTCATTAGTTTACATATTTTCTGTGACTGCATTTGTGCTCTAATACTAGATTTGAGTAGTTGGGACAGACACTGTTTATTCTACAAAGTCTAAACAACTTACTATTTGCTATTTTATGGAGAAGGTTTGCTGACCCCTGCTTTAGCCATTAAAGGTATTTTTAGCTGATGATAGGGGGTTGATTGGGGTGAGTGACTTGTTTAGTCCTAAGCTTTGAAATCCCTTTGGCCATACTGTGTAAGTTACATTGGGTTCTGGCAGGATTGGTTTCAGGGAAACTACTTAGGAAGGTGTTTTATAGTATTCCAAGTGAAAAATAATTAGTGTGGCCAAGGCAGGAAGGAGGGATCTGATTAACAATATTTAGGAGATACAATTGGCAGGATTTTGGTAAGTAATGAGATGTAAGAGAAGAAATAGTGAAGGATGACTCTTAAATTTCTAGCAACTAATACATTCTTGTCAGCATTTAAACATATTCATTTATTTGGTAAATGTTGAATATATCTCTTCATTGTGATGCTTGCTGTAGGTGCTGAGGATATGGCAGCAAACAAATGAAACTGTAATCCCAGCTCTTAGTTTACACTCTAGTTGGATGAGACAGACAATAAAAGTAGCAAAACGTGCTGTATCAGGTGGTAAGCACTACAGAGAAAAATAAAGGAGGGTAATGTTTCAGTTTCAACATTTGTATTCAGAGAAGGCCTTATTAAGAAGATGAAGTTGAGCAAAGAACTAGAGAGAAAGAAACTATCTGGTTTTCTAGGGGGGAAGAAGGGTGCCTAGTATATATAAGGTCTGTCTGTCTAGCTAGAATAGAGTGAGGAAGAGGGGAGAGAGTGGAAACAGATCAGGTAGGAAGATATTTTGTTAGCTGCAAAGGGTGGATGGGGGAAGAAACCAGGAGAGGGGCAGATTTGGATGGAAGATATGGAACTTAATTTTGGACTTTATGTTTGTGATGACTTTTGTTCATCCTTTTTTTTTTTTTTTTTTAAGATTTTATTTATTTATCAGAGAGAGAGAAGGGGAGAGAGCAAGCACAGGCAGACAGAATGGCAGGCAGAGGCAGAAGGAGAAGCAGGCTCCCCGCTGAGCAAGGAGCCCAATGTGGGACTCGATCCCAGGACGCTGGGATCATGACCTGAGCCGAAGGCAGCTGCTTAACCAACTGAGCCACCCAGGCGTCCCGACTTTTGTTCATCTTTTTTTTTTTTTTTTTTAAGATTTTATTTATTTATTTGACAGAGAGATTACAAGTAGGCAGAGAGGCAGGCAGAGAGAGACAGGAGGAAGCAGGCTCCCTGCTGAGCAGAGAGCCCGATGCGAGACTCGATCCCAGGACCCTGAGATCATGACCTGAGCCGAAGGCAGCGGCTTAACCCACTGAGCCACCCAGGTGCCCCCCGACTTTTGTTCATCTTAATAGCAGTGTTAAGTAGGCAAAGCTGGATGCAGGGATCTCACAACCCTGAGATCATGACCTGAGCCGAAGTCAAGAGTCAGACACCTAACTGACTGAGCCGCCCAGATACCCCTTTGTTCCCTTTACTTTTAATGCTTTTCCTCCAGATATTTGCATGGCTTACCCATCAGTTTAAGGTCTCCATTCACTTATCACAGATGTCTTCATGACCATCTTATCTAAAATAGTGACTAAAAAATATTAATACCCACATTTTTATAGCGGTATACCCACATTTTTATTGTGGTATAATTTATATACCATAAAATGTACCCTTTAGATGTATATAATTCAATGATTTCTTTTAGTAAATGCATAGAATTGTATAATTATCCCCACAATCGAGTTCTTTAGAACATTTTCATGACCCCCAAATTTTCCATTTGCTACTTTACAGTCATTCCCCATTCCCAGACCCACCCACAGATAATGCCTAGTCTGGTTCCTGCTAGATAGATTTGCCTTTAATGGAGATTTCATGTAAATGGAATCATAGCCTAGGGAATCTTTTATATCTGATTTTTTTTTTCACATATCCTACTGTTTTTAAGCCCTGCCCATGTTCTATGTAAGTTGTAGTGTGTATCCAACAGTTGGCTGATTTTTTTTTTTATTGCTAAATACTTTCATTGTATGGATACACCATATTTTGTTTTTATCTGGCCACCAAATAATGGACATTTTGTCAGTTTACAGTTTTTAGTTATGAGTTCACATATAAATCTTTGTACATTTTAATTTAGCTTTTAGGGGAGATCAGGAAGTTCTAGAAGTTTTGATTCCTACAGGCCTTAATTTTCTAGAGATAAGGTATTAATTTATTTAAGTAAAGTGAAGTTAGGGTAGTGGCAAATGTTTTGAGCCAAGGAATAATGGTTTGGCTTCATATTCTAAGAAGAATGGTAAAGAGAACTGACCAAGAATGAGTAAAAGGAATGTTAAGTAGCATGCAAGTTCCTGCTGAAATTAGGGAATGTTGAGTCTGTACAGTTCTGAGATCTTCTCTGAAAGTATTCAGCTACCTGGTAGAAGAAGCAGAGAATAGTATCTGAGCTCAAAGACTTCGTTTAGTCAGAGTGAATGTGTGAGAACAAAAGAGATTGTGATCAGAGTATGTATGATATTGCAGTTTAGATTCTGATAGAGTATAATTTGGGGGTTGAAGATGCTATGAGTTTTCCACGTGGACATTTATATAACTGAGGCTTACAGGATATAGGGTAGAAAGTCAGGGGAATATCCAGAGCAAAAATAGGGTGTACAGTGGGGGAAATGACTACATGTCAGTTGTCAGGCAGATCAGGCCATTAGAGGACAAGTTAGAAGACAGGAAATATAGTAGTAGAACAGGGAAAATTAGAGAGTTATTAATTAATAAAACGTATTTAATTACTATAAAGAGTGAAAGAGGATTCTAAAGAAGGATTTGACATATTATGGCTTGTATGCTAAATCTGGCCTATTGCCTGTTTTTGTAAATAAAGTTTTATTGGAACACAGTATTAGTCATGTATTATCAGTATCTGTTTTCACACCATAATAGCAGAGTTGAGTTGTGACAGAGAAGATGTGGCCCTCCAAGCCTAAAACGTTTACTCTCTGGCCTTTTTAAAACTTTTTAAAGTTTGCCAATCATGCTTTGAGGGGTCCAACAGTAATAATAGGTGCGAAAAAGCAGCTGTTAGCTCTAGGTTGAGGAACAATGGATAGTGAAGGAATTCTAAGGACTTAGGATAGAACCTTCCCTCCAACCTCAGGCTAAAATTCAGCCCTTTTTTGGAAATCCAGCCTCTTCCAAGAGGGTTTGGCTATCTCATGGACACATGGGTTGCCTGTAGCAAAGAACCTTAATAGAGTTGTCAGATTGAGAGACCATGACCTGGGGTGGGGGTCAGCAGGTAGCAGCTGGAGCTGGTCTTTGGATCTGATGCTGGGCTGGAGCTGGAGCTGGAGCTGGTCTTGGATCTGATGCTGAAGTAAAAAACAGAGGACTAGACTGGGACGCCTGGGTGGCTCAGTTGGTTAAGCGTCTGCCTTCGGCTCAAGTCATAATCCCAGCGTCCTGGGATCAAGTCCCACATTAGGCTCCTTGCTCAGCCGGGAGCCTGCTTCTCTCTCTGTCTCTGCCTGCCACTCTGTCTGCGTGTGCTTGCTCTCTCTCTCTCTCTCTCTCTGACAAATAAATAAATTAAAAAAATATATATTTTAAAAAAATAGAGGACTAGAACCCTGATGAGAAGTGTCTTCATGCTGTTGTGTGAGTGTCCCTTCAGTGCCCTCTATTGACAAAACCTAAGATTGTGTCAGCTGGCAAAGGAAAAATGTTTATAGGTCTAGCTTCAGTATCACAAAGTAGAGCAAAGAAAGATGGATTTGAAATTGATAGACTATAAATTGATGACTGGCACATAAAAAATGATGGGGAGTAGTATAGGAGAATGACGTGGGCCTCAAAACTGGAAAGGTTTTTGCATGAAGGTATAGGAGTAGAAGCAGAAATAAAAGTTATCCAAGCCAAAATGGGGAGCTAGAAAACAGACTGTCAGGTCCTGAGGATTGGATGGTAATTGGGTGTTTGAGAGAATGAGGTGGTTTTATTTAAGCATGAATGTACAGGGGGCATTTAGTTTATGGTTGCCAAGTCTCAAGGGTGGGAAAGTTTAAATTTTTACAGGATGGTACAGTACTAAGTTTCAGCCCATTCTAATAGTACTTGGCCTATAAGGTTGGCTTAAATGTTTGAGGAGTTCATTCATTATGTAAAAATGTTTCTTAATGAGATATATACTTTAAAATGAGGATGGAGGAATGGGGAGGGAGTTTTAAATATTCTTATCAGATAAATGATTTTATAATATATTTGTACATGTATACTTTTGGATCATGGTGAAATCAACAGTGGTTGAATACGCTGGAGGGATAGTCCTCAAGGAAGTTTTTTCATGAGACAAAGTAAAAAGTGATGGTTGTACAGATGTAAACAATGCTTAAAAGTTGATTTAATGTTTCATAACTGTGGCCCAATGTTATTAATATGTGGCCAGCCTCTGAAGAACTTGGTTTCTGATACCAAATTTTTGGCAGGTAGGATTGGTGTTTTTAATATGGAACTTAATCCCAAACGAGAATGAAAAATAACTCCAGTTTTTTTTTAATGACTTAACAATTTGTTAATAATTTATTATTCTGATGAAATTAATGGCATTTGCGTATGAATAATTATCTCGTGCAAAGTGAAAAATCAGACCCAGTTTTTCCTATTCAAAATAAAATAGGTAATTGAAAAGATTATGTTGTATCTTTTTCATCACAAAGAGGAAAGGATATCTGTTCTTAAGCACATCTAAAATGTCTAGTTTCTGATGTTATCTTTTCTGAAACAGATCCTTTAAATTCTACATACTTATGTTTATTTTACTTTTTTATTTTTAAAGAACCAGCACCGAGCTGTAGATCAAGTAATTAAAGCTGTAAGAAAAATCTGTAGCGCTTTAGATGGTGTAGAGACTCTTGCCATTACAGAAGCAGTAAAGAAGCTAAAGAGAGCAGTTAATCTTCCGAGGAGTAAAAGTGCTGATGTGAGTATTCTTTTAGTAATTAGCCTTTTGTTAAATGCAAGTATGTATTTCAGTGAGTATCTGTCACTTAAACTGGGAGATTTTTGCTTCTTCTGGACAGTGTGTTACCACTTTAACCTTGGCTTTCACTTTTAAGTTGATTTGGTCACTTACTTGGTAAAGTTGGGAATTCCTGAGAGGAGATGGGCTGCTTTGGAAGGGCTTTGTGAGGGTTGATATTGAATACATGGATGTCAAACTATAAACTTTTAATGTGTGAAGGAGGAATTGTGGCATAAACAAGTTGGTTAGAGAGTTCAAGGTGTATACTGAGCTTCAGAACCTGGGTGGTTTTAGTTTCCATTTGTCCTTCTGGATGGAAACGTCCATGACTGCCCATGGGAAAAGTTCTACTTTGGCGATAACCTCTTCCTCTTGAAAATATCCAGAAACCTCACTAATAGTGACTTATTGCCTCAGAACAACCAACCAGCTTGGGAGTCCTTTCCTGATATCATACTGTTGCTTTTAGTAAAAGCTCTCCCTATGCTATTTCCATGGGGATTTAATTATCTCTGTTCATAGGGTTATTCATAGCTCTGATAAAAGGATGAGAGAAGGTGGATTCCAAGACACAATAAATTTAACAGAAGGAAAAGTTATATTGATGGTATATTGATGGTATGCCTTTCAGCATATCTAAGAGAAAGCTTTATCGATTCATTCTCACAGAGAGCCTATCTATAGGGTATATAGAAATTTGGGTCTCTTTTCTCTTCTCTCTCTCTCTCTGTCTCTCTCTTTTTTTTTTTTTTTTTTTTTTTTTAAGAGAGGGAGAGAGAGGCAGAGGAGGGACAGAAGGAGAGGGAGAAAGAGTCCTAAGCAGACTCTGCAGTGAGTGCAGAGCCCGACACAGTGTGACCTGAAGATCATGACCTGAGCCAAAACTGAGTCAGACAATCAACCAGCTGTGCCACCCAGGCGTCCCATTTTAAGATATTTATTTATTTATTTATTTATTTATTTTCAATTTGACAGCACAAGCAGGGGGAGCGGCAGGGAGAGGGAGAAGCAGTATCCCTGCTGAGCAGAGAGCCCGATGTGGGGCTCAGTCCCAGGACACTGGGATCATGACCAGAACCAAAGGCAAATGCTTAACCGTCTGAGCTACCCAGGCACCGCAAAGATACTCTTACTATACTAATAGTAAAGCAACTAATGGAATATCAAGCATCATATTAGTTTATTTATCACTTTTGGGTTTCAAATCTTAATTACTAGACTGATTGAATGAGGCAGATTTTGTTGAGTTTCTGTATCATGCACAATTTTCAGTTACTCTGATGTTCTTGATAACTAAAAATAATTTGTTTATTTGGGGGTTTTCACCCCTTTTTGCATTTTTGCTTTTTTTTATTCTGCAGGAACTTTTGGGAGGTTTGGGAGGTTTCCTGTAATTTAATTTTTACCTTTAATTTCAGTACATATGGGCAATTTTCTGACTAATTTATATGTGTGCATGCAGGTGACTTCACTGTCTGGAGAAGGAGATATTAGTAAGAGTTCATCTAGGGGTATGTCTTTAAGTTCTTTAAATTTTAACAACAATTGTTGGGTTTTTTGGAAATTATATTAACAATTTCTTTAAATCTAGGATCACTGAATTCTGAAAACCCTGTTCAAGTAAGCATCGACCAGTTAACTGCAGCAATTTATGATCTTCTCAGACTCCATGCAAATTGTGGTAGGAGTCCTACAAACTGTGCCCAAAGTAACAGGAATGTCAAGGAGGCTTGGACAACAACAGAACAGCTTCAGTTTACAATTTTTGCTGCACATGGAATTTCGAGTAATTGGGTATCAAAGTAAGTAAGTGTTTAAAATGGAATATGTACAGCTTTACCCAGAAGCTGTTCTAATTCTATAAAATGTCAGCCATGAACTGTTCTCTTAATATTTAAGTGGATGATATAGGAATTAACAGATACCTTTGTGGTTTTCATAAAAATTACAGGGATGTTTGAAGCTGTTGCAATAAAAAATACCACTCACTACATGCATAAAAAGGCAGGAAAATACATGTGTAAGTTTATAAAGACAAATACTAATAAACTAGTCAATTTATGACTGTTATTTTTCAGCCTTTCCTTTAGAAAAGGCAATTTACTGATTGCTAGGCTTTGAAGTCTATAAGAGCATATTCCTTCTACTGAATTTTTTTTTTTAAAGATTTTATTTATTTGACAGATCACAAGTAGGCAGAGAGGCAGGCATAGAGAGAGAGGAGGAAGCAGGCTCCCTGCTGAGCAGAGAGCAGATACAGGGCTCCATCCCAGGAGTCTGGGATCATGATCTGAGCCAAAGGCAGAGACTTTAACCCACTGAGCCACCCAAGCACCCCTCTTCTACTGAACTTTTAATATGGGCTTTTCCTTTTTATTTTATTTTTTTAAAGATTTTATGTATTTATTTGACAGAGATCACAAGTAGGCAGAGAGGCAGGCAGAGAGAGAGGAAGGGAAACAGGCTCCCTGCTGAGCAGATACAGGGCTCCATCCCAGGAGCCTGGGATCATAACCTGAGCCAAAGGCAGAAGGTTTAACCCACTGAGCCACCCCAGCACCCTGCCTTTTTTATTTTTTTGTCAGTGCTACAAAGTTTGCCAGCTTCAGCTTATGAAATGACTAATATAAACTGAAAAGTCTGAATTGAATATTTTTAATGAAATAGTTCCATAATAACTTAATGCTATAAAGTAAAATAAAGACTAGTGAATAGATACTGAACATACATTCTGCTTAAATTGAGCTTTAGATTAATAAACTAGAATACATAATTACTTGAAAGTGATATAATAACATTCAGTAAATATTTACTGAATACCATCTTTGGGCAGTGTTCTTCATACTAGGGATTCAACAGTAAACAAGGCAACAGAAGAATCTCTGCCCTCTTGGGACTTGCCTTTATATGGATACTACTGCCATGTGAAGGTGTTTGATTCTTTTAAATGTTACAGGTGTAATACCTTCCACATCCTCCATACAGATTCTTATATACACACAAATTTGGGGATACTAATGAGGAAAATAGATACTTGGTAGAAGACAATACAGAAAACTGCAATGATAATTAAGATGGAAGGAAAGTAAAATGGTGAAGAAAAGAGTGAGGTTGAAAAAGGTAGTCACATAGTTAGCTAGAGGAGTTTTGTGAACCAGTGAGATCAGATTTAAAATATATTCCAAATGATTAATAGATTGTATATATGAGCGAAATGGTTAATGTGTAAGCCTAGCAGTAAGTTAGAAATCTAGGAGAATACAGTTTTATTGAACCCAAGGCTCCTAGCCTGGAAGATTGCCTGACGGTATCCAACCAGCTCTGTATTTGTGGCAATTAGGGGCTAAATCATTGCTGTCTAATGAGAATACAATAGCATATATTCCATGGATGGAAGACTCCTAATAGATTAGAAGACTGGCTCAGTGCAAGTCAGGCCCATGCATTAGTATGCTTAACTGACTCTAGTTACTTAGCAAAGAAAATAGCACCTACAGAAGATAATGTTTCTACTTTCTCTTCTAAGAATTTACCTAGAAATAAATAATTATTCAGTGCCATTCAGCTAAAATCTAAAGTGAATAACTGATGACAAAGTTGTGAGGAGGTTTCTAGCGCAGCCGCCTTAGACTTGCACTTGGGCATACACGTTTCCTTCTGTATTCCAAATCCTCTGCTATACTCTTTCTTTATTTTTGTAGCATTTGCAGTAGTTGAATTTTAGATGTTTTCCAAAAATTCAGATGAATGGTGGCCAGATAATTTCAGATAATAATCACTTTTAGAGAAAAATGGCTAATGATATGAATTTGTATCAGTTAACAAATTTGTATTATCAAATTAAAAAATCTTTCTTTTCTCAGTTATGAAAAATACTACTTGATATGTTCCCTATCTCACAATGGAAAGGATCTTTTTAAGCCTATTCAGTCAAAGAAGGTTGGCACTTATAAGAATTTCTTCTATCTTATTAAATGGGATGAACTGTAAGTGAAAGTTTTGGCTTTTTATTTTTTCAGTATGCCCTCTTTTTTCCATGTATGCATCCTACTTTTCATTAATCACAATTTCCATTAAAGTCCACTAAATTCTTGTATCTTAAGGTCTCTCCTAGATGATATACTATAGAAGAGACAAATCTTCATTTAAAAATCTGAAATACTGTTCTGAAAAATGTGCATATTGTTAAATTACAGAACATGCCATTAATTGTTCTTAGACATTTGTCAAGCGAAAACTATAAATTTACATATAATTGTACACACATACCATAGAAATACGGTTTTCATAACATTGCTTAGTTTAGTATTTATTCTGTAATATTGTATATATGAAGCCTAGTTCTTGTTAACATTAGAAAACTAAATCCATGTACAAGATACTTTGCACTGTTAATATTTTTAAAATACTGTTTTTAAACTAAGGGGATGCTTTCACCATTTAGGGAGGTATGTAATTGCAGAACTTTTTATTCTGCATTTATTAAGTGTTTTCCTATTTTTACTTTTTTAAATTACAAAAATAACGCATCTTTGAAAATAATAATACAAAAATATGTATGGGTAAAAACGGTATCATTTTATTTCCAATATTTAACCATCTTATGACTCCTCAGAGTGACCACTTTTGACCCAATGTATCCTTTCAGACTTAAAAAATTTACAAAGGTAAACATACATGTCTGCCCTTGTTGTTTGTGTGTGTGTATATATCTATATTAATGTGTAAAATACATTTTATATATATGTATATCTGAATCAGAAATAATCATCTAGTTTTTCCTAAAGGCAATAAAAATGACTATTATTTTCCCTAGAAGTTGACAGTATCAAGTCTTGAGAAAATGCACTAAGAAATTTTTTAAGAACTATTACATATTTGAAATTTTAATGAAATTTATTTAAGACTTTTATAGTAGATATTGGCCAAACTTGCTGCTTAAGTAAAAGTTACGCAGGATTAAAGATTTTTTGATAAGTCAAATGAAATGCCTAAAATTGTCAGTCTCATTAAATGGTTAAATTTCATATTTGATCTAATTTGTCTTTTCTATTAATACATTTTTCCCCCCTTAGAATCATTTTTCCCATCCAGATATCACAATTGCCATTAGAATCACTTCTTCACCTTACTCTTTTTGGAATTTTAAATCAGAGCAGTGGAAGTTCCCCTGATTCTAATAAGCAGAGAAAGGGGCCAGAAGCCTTGGGCAAAGTTTCTTTACCTCTTTTTGATTTTAAACGGTAAGTTTTACTGAGTTATGAGTTACTATGGACACATCTGCAACATCAGAATTGGCTAGAGAGGGGCACCTGGGTGGCTCAGTGGGTTAAGCCCCTGCCTTTGGCTCTGGTCATGATCCCAGAGTCCTGGGATCAAGTCCTGCATCGGGCTCTCTGCTCAGCAGGGAGCCTACTTCCCTCTCTCTCTCTCTCTCTTCCTGCCTGCATCTCTGTCTCCTTGTGATCTCTGTCTGTCAAATTAACAAATAAAATCTTGAAAGAAAAAAAAAAGAATTGGCTAGAGAATAACGTCGGGAACAATGACATATATGAGATAATGAGCTACCTCAGTTTTTGCAGTATGAATAAAAGGAGGTTATTTCAGAGACACGGATCAGAAGAAATCACAAAGTAACTCTGCTATAATTTGAACATATCTACCTGGGTACTTAGAAGATTGTTTGCCTCTCGCTATTCCAGGAGAAAAGCAGCAGCCAGTTTATGCTCTGTCATTTATGCAGAGTACTATGTTTTTGACATAATAGACATGGTCTTAGAAGTTTCCCTGATACCAATAAAAAAACTCCCATTTTTGGGCGCCTGGGTGGCTCAGTGGGTTAAGCCGCTGCCTTCGGCTCAGGTCATGATCTCAGGGTCCTGGGATCGAGTCCCGCATCGGGCTCTCTGCTTAGCAGGGAGCCTGCTTCCATCTCTCTCTCTCTGCCTGCCTCTCCATCTACTTGTGATTTCTCTCTGTCAAATAAATAAATAAAATCTTTAAAAAAAAAAAAAATCCCATTTTTCCTCTTCTCATACTTTTCCCATTCTTCTCCAGAATTTCAGAGTCTACAGCTGCACATTATTTCCTTCTCTTTTCCTAACTGATCTACCCTTGCTGCTGTGGGCCCTGGCCTTTAACCTCCAAAAGTCTCCCATATGTTCAAAACCTTATTGATCCTTTGGGGTAAAGGAATTCCTTTTGAGCCTTGTATCTAATAGCCCTGCGGTAGTATAATTTATCTGGTCTTTCAACTATTTTAATTATGTTTTAAGTAGTATGTTCCATGAAACTATCAAGTATCTATCTAAATGAGGGAAAAAAAATTTGAATAAGCTCCAGATATTTTTCATACAGTACACAATAATATTTTGCCGAGTGATAACACATTAGCATATTGAAGTATCTCTATAAAGTTGTGCAGTCAAGAAACCTATTATGTTTACTAACAGTAGTACTGTAATGACAAACATACAGCATTTGTTATGCTAGGTATTAGTCTAAGTGCTGTATATGTATTACACCAACCCTAGGTGTAGGGTTACTGCCTAGGAAGGCAGGTGTTACTATCCCTTTTTACAGAGGGGAAATCAAAGTAGAGTGAGCTTAAGTGACTTGCCCTAGGGTACTTAGCTAATAAGTAGAATTGGGATTTGAATCTAAGCAGTCTGGCCTCAGGTTCTGTGTCCTTATTACCCTAAGTTGCTATTCTCAAATTTATTTGATACCATGGTACTTTTTTGTTGTTGTTCTGGAATATATGCTCTAAAACACTGTATTCTGTGGGACAGTTTGAGAAGTGATTTAATAACTTATCTGTTCTATAATAAAAATGAAGAATGAAAAAATTTTTGCTAATCTAGTTCTTTTTCCTCTTAAATGGCAAATACACTTTGGTTTTCTAGTAATCATTTATTAAAATCATATATTTGAAACATTGACTTCACAAATTTTGTTCTTTTTCTTTCCTTTTTTTTTTTAAATTTTAAAGATTTTCATTTATTTATTGAGAGAGAGGCAGTGAGAGAGAGCAGAGGGAGGAGAAGGTCAGAGGGAGAAGCAGACTCCCTGTGGAGCTGGGAGTCCAGTGTGGGACTTGATCCTAGGACTCCAGGATCGTGACCTGAGCCTAAGGCAGTCGTCCAACCAACTGAGCCACCCTGTCGTCCCCACAAATTTTGTTCTTAAAATGTTCTTTTCCTATGTACTTAAACATAGCATTTATTCCTTTATTTTTCTCTCTTTAGTTACTTTCCTCCCATTTGAGGAGGCAGTATTAGATTTTTTTATCTGCTACCTTTAGGTAAGCTCAAATTTTACTTGCTATCTGAAAGTAATTCTAAACCACCAAAGGCTAGAGAAAAGTAGTTGAAGTTATTATCACTAAGGATGAGTATTTAGATCTTTTGCTAAATATAATCCATAATTACTCTAAAACAGAATATTGGGGACGCCTGGGTGGCTCAGTTGGTTGGAAGACTGCCTTTGGCTCAGGTCATGATCCCGAAGGCCCCAGAATCGAGTCCAGCATGGGGCTCCCAGCTCCACAGGGAGTCTGCTTCTCTCTGACCTCCTCACTCAGCTCTCTCTCACTGTCTCTCTCTCAAATAAATAAATAAAATCTTTAAAAATAAATAAATAAAACAATATTGGCCATGTGGAGGAGGGAAATTGTGTTCTCAATTGTGGTGAATTAGTGTCAGGGAACAGTTATGTGAGAAAATTAAATAATTGCATCATTATTATTAATTTTTATGAATAAGTTAGTTCTGGGGCACCCGGTGGTTCAGTCATTTAAGCATCTACCTTCAGCTCAGGTCATGATCCCACGAGTCTGGGGATCAAGCCCTACCTACCTCTGGCTCCATGCTCATCAGGGGAGTCTGCTGCTCTCTCTCCCTCTGTGCCTCCCCTGCTTGCATGCTCGTCCGCTCACACGCATGCTTTCGCTCTCTCTCGCACGTGCATGCGCATGCTCACTTTCTCAAATAAATCTTTTTTCTTCTTAAGATTTTATTTATTTATTTGACAGACAGAGATCACAAGTAGGCAGAGAGGCAGGCAGAGAGAAAGGAGAAAGCAGGCCCTGCAGAGCAGAGAACCCGATGTGGGGCTTGATCCCAGGACCATGGGATCATGACCTGAGCGGAAGGCAGAGGCTTTAACCCACTGAGCCACCCAGGCAGTTGACTTTTGTTAGACAAATAGTCTGCATCCAGCACTCTGCTATTAAAACAATAAGCAGATGGCATTAAGCTTGAGATTTTGCCAAATAGTGCAATTGGTCTAGGTAGGTAATGTTGTTAGGTCCTAGCATTCAAGAAACATTCAAAGGGAAGATGGTTAAACATTAATTCAAAATGTTAATGATTTAATTCAGTTAACTTATTATAGTACAGTGATCAGAAATCTTGGTCTTGAAATTCTTTCTAAAAATAACTTATGTTGGGGTGCATGGGAGGCTCAGTCAGTTAGGTGTCTGTCTGTGGCTCAGGTCATGATCCCAGGGTATGGGATGGAGCCTCGCATGGAATTGGGCTCTCTGCTCAGCAGGGGAGCCTGCTTCTCCCTCTCCGTCTGCTTGTGTGCTCTCTCTCTTGCTCATTCTGTCTCTCAAATAAATAAATAAAATCTTAAAATAAAAATAATAATGTTTAAGGTGTAGCCTGCATACAACCTGATAAAGTCACTCTCAGAGGGAAGCCAAAAAACTTAGAGGCATTTCAGTCAGCTTCAATAACAGATGAGTTCTTAACTCATTTTTAAATGAAGAGAACCAAGCGTTTAACCTGCCTTTCCTTAGTAGTTGTAATTCAGGGTTACCAAATAATTGATGTGAGAAAGTTTATAAAAAAATTCCAGCTAATAGATGATTAAGAAATGATAGAATATCACAATTTTGTAACCCCTACTGAAATAATAGATTTAGGCCAGGGTTTCTCAGTCTTGGCACTATTGATATTTTGGGCCAGATCATTCTTTGCTGTGGGAGACTGTCCTGTGCATTGTAGGATGTTTGGCAGCATCCCTGTCTTCTGCCCACTGTTTGCCAATACTGTCCCCTAGTTACCAACCAATAGTGCCTCCAGACCTTGCCAAATATCCACGGGGTCGGCAGAATCACTCTTGGTTGAAAACCATTGATTTAAGGATTATCAGTGCTTGCTTAAAGCCATTAAGTGATTAACTTTTCTGGAACTCCATAATGGGTAGTTTAGACTGACTGGGCCCAAACAAACTGATGATCTTCACAGAAAGAGAGAGAAACCAAACAGTGTCTTTCTTTATTTGATGTAATAGGAAGTAGTATGCGATTTTACCTTTATTTAAGTATTCTTGCCAGATAACTAAACCTGAATCAGATCGAGCTTCTAGATCTAACTACTACTCTAAGAAAGTGTAGGAGATAAAGGGACATCCTAAATGACACTAGAGGAATGCAATCAGTTAAATCCAGGATATAGAAAATTCTTAGAACAAAAGACGTGGTTTTTTTCAACAGATGGCAAGGATTTAAAAAAAGAGAGGAAGAATGTAGAGATAAAAATAAAAATAAAGCAAACTTTTTCTGTAAAGAGGACCAGGTGGAAGTAGTTCAGTCTTTGCAGGTCATAATACACTTGACACTTGAATAACAGGGTGGGGGTTAGCAGCGCCTTTTTGCCCTGCACCCCCCCATGTGGTCAAAACCTGCAAATAACTTAGACTCCCCCAAAACTCAACTAGTAGCCTGCTGTTGATCAGAAGCCTTACTTATTTATTTGACAGAGATACAGCAAGAGAGGGAATACAAAGAAGGCGAGTGGGAGAGGGAGAAGCAGGCAGAGGCTTAAAGACTGATCCACCCAGGTGCCCCTTACATAGTATATTCTTAAAGTGAGATAGAGAAAAGAAGATGTTACTAAGGTCATAAGAGAAAATATATTTATAGTACTGTATTGAAAAAAATGAGTGGACCTGCACAGTTCAAGGGTGTTATTCAAGGGTTAATTGTATTCTCTGTCACAAATGCAAAATCAAAGGCAAAAAGCAACGGTAGTCAATAAATGAGTGTGGCTTCCTTCTGATAAAAGTTTATTTACAAAACCAGGTGACAGGCCTGGAGTTAGGCCCTTAAATTAAAATATACTTAAAAAGACATCATCCAAATGCAGTGTTGGAAGTTGCTTGGATCTTTATTCAAACAGCCAAATTTATTTATTTATTTTTTAAGATTTTATTTATTTATTTGACACAGAGAGAGAGGGATCACAAGTAGAGAGGCAGGCAGAGAGAGAGAGGGAAGCGGGCTCCCCGCCTAGCAGAGAGCCCGATGCGGGGCTCGATCCCATGACCCTGAGACCATGACCTGAGCCGAAGGCAGAGGCTTTAACCCACTGAGCCACCCAGGTGCCCCCAAACAGCCAACTTTAAATAAACTTTTGAGACAATGAAACTTGAATACTGATACTGACAGCTAATGATTTTAAGTAATTGTTAATTATTTTAGGAGTGATAATGGTGTACTTATTTTAAAATAAAACAGTGTTTATTGTTTAGAGAGATCTAAAAGTATTTACAGATGAAATAATATCAGAATTTGCATTAAAATCTAGTTGGGGGTGAGGGTGGATCTGAAAAAGAATATAATGTGTCGGAGATTTAAAGGCTGTTAACCTTCAAGAGAAAACACTAAGACTTGAGTCTAGTTTTGTAAAGGATATTTGCTGTTGGAATAAAAGGAATAAAGTTTGATGAAGTTCATAGTTTTCTTTATATATCTCATGATATTTTTCAGAAATTTATTCTGTGTAAAGATATATCAATGTCTTACTGATAAATGTTTTTAATTTAAATTGGTAGTTTAGGGTAAGGGTCAGCACACTCCCGTGTACTGCCTGTTTTTTGTAAATAACAGTTTTGTTAGATCACAGTATGCATTATTTATGTATTGTTCGTGGCTACTTTTGCAGTATAACAGCAAAGTTAAGTCTGCAACAGATCGTCTGACCCAAAAAGCCCCAAATGTTTGCCATCTGACCCTTTACCAAAAAGGCTTGCTGATTCCTGGTTTAGAGCACAGATACAACTTCTCTTTTGAGATGATTAGTGTTTGGTTGCAAAGTATACTGTATTGGTTTCCTTGGCATGTGGTTTGTTCTTAAGGTGAAAGGGAGCCGTTATGTAATCCAAATTATTACCTTGAGATGTATTCCATTGTAGATCTTTAAAGACTGTTCTTCACCTTTCTATTTATAAAAGTTGCTTTGGGTCGGGGATGGGGACCAAGGGTGGGGCACCTGCTAGCTCAGTCAGGAGACAGTTCAACTCTTGATCTCGTTTTAAAGTTGCTTTGGGAACAAGTGAATCTGAGTCTTTACCCTCTTGTGTTCTATCCTTAACCCCATTCTTCCCAAGATCCACTATTTCATTCTTCCCTCCCTTTGTCCCAGCCCCCACTCATCAATACATTTACTTGAAGTATTAATACTCTATGGAGAGTGACTCTGGTATGTTCTTAAAGATGATACTTTTATCTAATGGATGCTTAATAAATGTTTGGATAAATGTTTCAAATTCATTCCCATGTAATGTTAGTTTTTTGGGGTGTGTGTGTATGTGTGCGTGTGTGTGTGATGTGAATTTTGAAGCAGTTTTTAAAATGAAAACTACAAAAATAAAATGAAAGCTACAGTATTCTTCTGTCTACATTCATGAAGGTTTTTAACATGTGGAACTAAGCTTCTGTATCTCTGGACTTCGTCACATACAAATCCTGTTACTGGAACAGTACCCAGAAAAGGCTACGTGATGGAAAGAATAGTGTTACAGGTAATGGTACTTATTCATACATGGGGAGGTTGAGATTTCTTTTTAAGATATATATGTATTTCATGAATTAGATTGTTAACTAAAGAAGCCTAATTGGTCTTGTTTGATCTTAGGACCTGTCTTCAATTTAAATGTTAATAAACCATTTCCTGTTTCTGGAAACAGCAAAAAAAAAAGGGGGGGGGGACTTGTATTCATCCCATGTAATATATGTGCCTTTGAAAATTACCAGTGATGGTAATCACTTTCAGCAAAAGGACAGGAAGTATTAATTCAATATTTAATCTAATAGTCACCCTGATGGCTCAGAATCCATTTTCTCAAAGACAAATTAATGTGGCAGATATGTGGACTCTTTAGCTGCAGTCTGATAAACCTCTGTTAAATTTTTAAGGTTGATTTTCCTTCTCCTATGTTTGATGTCATCTATACTACTCCTCAAGTTGACAGAAGCATCATAGAGCAACACAACTTAGAAACACTGGAGAATGATATAAAAGGGAAACTTCTTGATATTATTCATAGAGACTCATCACTTGGGTATGCTCCTTCGATTTTTGTTTTGCCTGGGTATTTTCTTACATTGTAAATCTCAAGTTAATTGTTTGCTTGATTGTTTTAAGATTTTTATTTATTTATTTATTTGACAGGGAGGGATCACAAGTAGGCAGAGCAGCAGGCAGAGCAAGAGAGGGGAAGCAGGCTCCCTGCTGAGCAGAGAGCCCCAGGACCCTGAGATCATGACCTGAGCCAAAGGCAGAGGCTATAACCCACTAAGCCACCCAGGCGCCCCTCAAGTTAATAGTTTATTAAATGCCCTGATTTAGTTCATGATTTAGTAATCTTGGTATGGAAAGTTTTCTTGTTGTTTTTAATTCTATAAAAACCCATATAACTACATAAAACTTTTTTTTTAAAGATTTTATTTATTTATTTGTTAGAGAGAGTTCGAGCACAGGCAAACAGAGTGGTAGGCAGAGGGAGAAGCAGGCTCCCAGCTGAGCAAGGAGCCCAATGCAGGACTCAATCCCAGGATGCTGGGATCATGACCAGAGCCAAAGGCAGTCGCTCAACCAACTGAGCCACCCAGGCATCCCTAACTAGGTAAAACTGTAAAAATTTGTACAAGTCAGGGGCGCCTGGATGGCTCGGTGGGTTAAAGCCTCTGCCTTCTGCTCAGGTCATGATCCCAGGGTCCTAGGATCCAGCCCCGCATCGGGCTCTCTGCTCAGCAGGAGGCCTGCTTCCTCCTCTCTCTGCCTGCTTCTCTGCCTACTTGTGATCTCTGTCTGTCAAATAAATAAATAAAATCTTAAAAAAAAAAATTTGTACAAGTCAAACTTTTACATGATCAAAAGGCAAACAACATTGAGAACTAAATTAACAGTAAATATCAATAGATTTTAAAAATATATATATAAAGAACTTCAGTTTTTTAGAGAATAGACAAACCAACTTAGTAATAGGAAGAATGTGACTAGATAATTTTTTGGAAAAGAAATACAGTGCCTTTTGAAGCGCCTGGGTGGCTCAGTGGGTTAAAGCCTCTGCCTTCGGCTCAGGTCATGATCCCAGGGTCCTGGGATCGAGCCCCGCGTTGGCTCTCTGCTCAGCAGGGAGCCTGCTTCCTCCCTCTCTCTCTGCCTGTCTCTTTGCCTACTTGGTGATCTCTGTCTGTCAAATAAATAAATAAATAAAATCTTTATTAAAAAAAAAATACAGTGCCTTTTAAATATCTGAGAAGATGTTTGACCCCTCAGTAATCAAGAAAAGGAAAATTACTGCAATATAGTATTTTATACACATCTTAGATGAAAATTAAAATGTCTCATCATATAAAGTATTGATGAGGATACAGAAAAATGGGACTTAAACTGTTGGCTATGGCACTTTGGGAGATCAAAATCGATAAAGGTCACAGTGTACATAGTCTGTAACCTAGTGGTTATAGTTCCATTTAATTATGTCTTCAAGAAAACCTTTTATATTTGCTTATGGGGTAAAGAATATTCATTGAGGTATTTGGATTATTGTAAGTGACAGTGAGTGTCCATCAGTAAATGTTCAATTATTGTACCTTTATCCAGTGCAGTATTATATAACTATTAAGAATGAACTTATAGGGATGCCTAAGTGGCTCAGTTGGTTAGACCACTGCCTTCGGCTCAGGTCATGATCCTGGAATCCCAGGATCAAGTTCTGCATCAGGCTCCACGGGGAGTCTGCTTCTCCCTCTGACCTTCTCCTCACTCATGCTCTCTCTCACTGTCTCTCAAATAAATAAATAAAATCTTAAAAAAAAAAAACAAAACTTACAGCTAGCTGTGTATACTAATAGGTAAGATGTTAAATGAAGAAAGCAAGGAGCAGAATAGTTTATGTGGTATGTTACTATTTACGTAAAGAAAAAAGAATCTACACATACCTATGTATATGCTTTTATATCAATAGACTATCTCTGGAAGGATATGCAATCTTTGTGTTTTTTGTTTTTTGTTTAAGATTTTATTTATTTATTTGACAGAGATCACAAGTAGACAAAGAGGGAGAAGCAGGCTCCCTGTTGAGCAGAGAGGCTCAATCCCAGGACCCTGAGATCATGACCTGAGGCAAAGGCAGAGGCTTAACGCACTGAGCCACGCAGACGCACCAAGGATATACAGTCTAATAAGGCAGTTGTCACTGGGAGGGGAACTGGCGGGAGAGACTTTAACTGTGCACCTTTTTGGAATATTTGCATTTTTTCAGTTCTCCACATGACATGAATGCATCAGTACATGTATTTATACACAAAAGTAGATGGATGGAGGTAGTAAAATAGTGAATATTTCATCACATAAACATTTGTCATTAAGACTGAATTAGAGTTTTCCAAACAAATACTTCTCATTTTGAATGTTCCTCATTTGAGCTGAATAATCATCTTCTAAAATCATCTTCTAATATGTAATAGCTTTTTTTTTTTTTGCATGATATTTGATTTTACTTGTATAAAATGGATGATATCCTTGCTATCTTGTAGAGTGGGTTCTGCTTATTCAACTCTGATTTCTAGTGCTTGGCATCTGGTTAGAGCTCAATAAATTTTTATCATACTGAATTATCCTTCATTTTCATAACTAAGACTTTATCAAGGCAAAATGATTTCTTTCTATCCCCCAAATTAGAGTAAATTAGTAGTGTTTGCTGTATATTGCATTTTTCTATTCAAAATTAGTGTTAATGATTCTACCAAGAAGTGGCTGTCCTAAAATGAATAAATTTCTTTTTTGTATTTTTAAGCATTGAGATTATAACTGTCATTATGATATCATTGAGAAGTGATTTAATTTTGTCATATATGCAGACTTTCTAAAGAAGATAAAGCCTTTTTGTGGGAGAAACGCTATTATTGCCTCAAACACCCAAATTCTCTTCCTAAAGTACTAGCAAGTGCCCCAAACTGGAAATGGGTTAATCTTGCCAAAACTTACTCACTGCTTCAGCAATGGCCTCCCTTAAACCCACTGACTGCTTTGGAGCTACTTGACTCAAAGTAAGTTAACCATGAGTGAATGTACTTGCTCTATTTTATTGTTATCATTTTTTCCAATAGGGTATATTATGTTGCAGGAGTATTTCCCTTTGTTTTACCATGAACGCAATTCAGTACAATATAAATGTGTAAGTGTGTATTTTTATAAACATACTTTTTGTGCTGGGGTGTTTTTCTTGTTGTTTTTTTTTTTTTAAGATTTTATTTATTTGACAGGCAGAGAGGTGGGCAGAGAGAGAGAGAGGAAGGGACATAGGCTCCCTGCTGAGCAGAGAGCCTGATGCAGCCTCCATCCCAATCATGACCTGAGCTGAAGGCAGAGGCTGTTAACCTACTGAGCCACCCAGGCGCCCTGTGCTAGGGTTATTAAAAAGAGATGTCATGGGGAGCCTGGCTGCCTCCGTTGGTGGAACATGGGACTTTTGATCTTGGGTGGGGGGGCAGTTAGGAGTTCAAGCACCACACTGGGTGTAAAGTTCACTTTTAAAAATTAGGAAAAGAATAGAGTTGTCCTATCATTTTAAACTAACCCAGATCCAGCCTCACATCAGGCTCCCTGCTTAGTGGGGAGTCTGCTTCTCCCTTGGTCTCTCCTTCACCCTGTTCATGCTCTCTCACCCTGCTTGTCCTCTCCAGCTCTCACTCTCTCAGTCAATAAAAAAAACTTTAAAAAAAAAATAATAAAACTAGCCTAAAGAGGGATTTAGGTTCTAAATTTTGAATAATTTGTTACATTTTTTTATGATATGGGTCAAAATTTTCATAATTAAACAGTCCTGAACTTGAATTTGTATAGTACAGGAAGATTTTTCTTCCTTAAAAAAAAAAAAAGAAAGATGATTGCTTTTGAATAAAGAGCTATTTGAATATTCTTTATCACATATAGATTAAGATTGTGTTTTTAGGAAATACAGTTTCAGGGGCGCCTGAGTGGCTCAGTTGGTTAAGCATTTGCTTTTGGTTCAGGTCATGATTCCATGGTCCTGGGATTGAGCCCTGCATCAGGCTCCTTGCTCAGCAAGGGGCCTGCTTCTCCCTCTCCCTCTGCCCCTGCTCCTGTGTGCTCTCTATCTTACTTACTTTCCTCAAATAAATAAATAAAATCTTAAAAAAAAAAAAAAAAAGGAAATGCAGCTTCACTAGAAAGAAATCACCGTTAAATCTTGATTTTTGTGGTGCTTCTTTAGATTTGCAGATCAGGAAGTGAGGTCTATAGCTGTGACCTGGATTGAGGCTATAAGTGATGATGAACTAACTGATCTTCTTCCACAGTTTGTACAGGTATGTTTTTTACTGGTTTACCTGTTCACCTTACTCTCCACCCATTTTTTATGAGTAGAGAACTTGCTAAAGGATCTCCATTCTGTTGTGATTAAAAGTACTTTTGTGGGAATGTTTAGGTACCTTAGGTTTGGATGTAGTATGATTTTTTTTCCACTATTGTTAACTGCCCCACTTGAATATTTTATATACAAACACACACACCTAGATTTTTAATTCTTACGTTTTTAGATTCTCAGAACAAACCAGACTTGAACTTTTCTTTGATTTTTCTTTATTAGCCATTTAAACGTAACTAATGAATATTAAACCTACACCTTTCTTCTTGACTTTATAACATATATAGCCTAAGTTAATTCATCTATTTCATTTTTATCAGTGTTATCTTAAATCTTGCTTTATATAGTTTCTCTTTTGATAATTTTGTCCTAATAATATTGTATGGGTTTGACCACTAGTAATTCTTACTTTCCTTTATGTGTAGGCTTTGAAATATGAAATTTACTTGAACAGTTCATTAGTGCGCTTCCTTCTGTCCAGGGCATTGGGAAATATACACATAGCACACAATTTATATTGGTAAGAGTTAAACTTTTTTTAAGTAATTTATTTCTTATCTCTAGAGATGGTATACTCTGAAAGTCTAAACAGTATCCTCAGACTGCTAATGTCAATACCAGATGTTTTATTAAGGGCATTATTATAAAGAAGGCAGATTTTTATGTCCTTAGAAATAAAACCAAAAATGCTAAATCTCCTGGCAATAAAGAGCTAACAAAATGTTAAGAGCTCCATAATAATGAGTTTTTACTTACAGCTTAAAATAAATTCCTGGATACCAAAAAAATGAACCTACATTGATATTCAAGAGACATTCATCCAGTTTTCAGAAGTGGCTGACATAACTGTTTTGCTGTATTAGGCTCCTCAAGGATGCCCTGCATGATGCACAGTTTGGTGCCCGATACGAACATGTTTTGGGAGCTCTCCTCTCAGTAGGAGGAAAAGGACTCCGAGAAGAACTTTTGAAGCAGACTAAACTTGTGCAGCTTTTAGGAGGAGTAGCAGAAAAAGTAAGGCAGGCTAGTGGATCAGCCAGACAGGTATGTACCCAAAAGAGGGAATATGATTATTTTGATCTTGAAGGATCTCTATAGTGTTGATGAGTTGTTACTCTTTACCAGTTGATATCCAGTAGACTAACTATACCTATGCTGTTTTGAGCAGATGAATTCAGTTTAAAGCCATAGGAAAAGATTGTACAATTAACTCAAAAACAGTTTTTTAATTTCCATGCTTATGAATTCCTTCCTGATCACAATTCTTGAGTTTCTTTTTCATTATTTTGTTTTTATCTTTTTGTAACTATGAAAGTAATGCAAGTATGAGTTGATGCTAATGTTTAAAAAATCCAAGTAATAAATTTATAGGATAAAAATGTATTAAGATGTTAAATTAATGTAAAAATTAAAATTTTCCAGTTCATTTTCTCCCTGCTAGGTTTCTATTATTCATAGTTTGCTATATGTCCTTTCTGGTCTTTTATATGACTTTATACATATATGCACTTAAATATATACACAAATATTTGAACTTTAAAAACTTTATAGAAATAAACATACATACATATATACATACATATTGTTCTTGAGATAAAATTCACCTATTTCATTCATTCTGTTTTAGTACATTCACAATGTTATGCAGCCACTACCACTAATTCCAGAACATTTTCATCATAGCTAAAAGAAAGCCTGTACCCACTTATTTTTCATTCCTCATTCCCTCCTTACCAGGCCCTAGTAAGCATTAATCTGCTTTCTATTCTGTGGATGTATTTATTCTGGACATTTCATTTAAATGAAATTCTATAATATGTGGCCTTTGTGTCTGGTTTCTTCACTTTGCCTAGTATTTTCAAGGTTCATCCATATTCTAGCATGTATGAGTACTTCACTCCTTTTTATAGCTGAATAATGTTCCGTTCTATGGATATACCAAATTTTGTTTATCTATTCTTGTGCAAGTTTTTGTTAGGATACCTCTTTTAACTTTATCTAGGAGTAAAATTACTGGGCTATAAAGCAATTTTTATGTTTAACTTTTTGAGGAACCTTTATCCAAAGTAGGTTCATCATTTTATATTTCTACTAGCAGTGTATGAGGATTCCAACTTCTCCACATCCTCACCAACATTTGTTATTTTCTGCCTTAAAAAAAAAAACCCTAATCCTCAAATTTGAGAGGCAGGGCGGGAGGTTTGGGGGATAGGGAAGAAAAAATGAAACAAGATGGGATCAGGAGAGAGACAAACCCTAAGAGACTCTTAATCTCACAGAACAAACTGAGGGTTGCTGGGGGGTGGAAGGGTAGGGATGGGGTGGTTGGGTTATGGACACTGGGGAGGGTATGTGCTATGGTGAGTGCTGTGAAATGTGTAAGCCTGATGATTCACAGACCTGTACCTCTGGGGCAAATCATACATTATATGCTATTAAAAATAATTTTTAAAAATGATAGTCATCTTAGTGGGTATGAAATAGTACCTCCTTGTGGTTTTGATTTGCATTTTCCTAATTATCAGTGATTTTGAGCACATTTTTGTGTGTTTGTTGACCATTTGTATATATTTTTTGGAGAGTTTCTGTTTTCAGTTTTTGTTTTTGTTTTTAAATGGTTTGTCTTTTTGTTGTTGAATTGTTCTTTATGTATTTGGGATATTAGACCCTTGTCAGAGACACTGTAAATATTTTCTCTCAGGCGCCTGGGTGGCTAAGTTGGTTAAGTGATTGCCTTTGGCTCAGGTCATGATTGTGGAGTACCGGGATCAAGTCCTGCATTGGGCTCCCAGCTCCACGGGGAGTCTGCTTCTCCCTCCGATCTTCTCCCTCTCATACTCTCTCTCGCTGTCTCTCAAATAAATAAATAAAAATCTTTAAAATATATATATTTTCTCCCATTCTTTGAATTATCTTTTTATTTCCTTGGTAGTGTCCCTTAATGCACAAAAGTTACTAATTTTATGAAGTTGATTTTTCCTTTTGTTGCTTGTGCAATTGATAACTAAGAATTTGTGGTCAAGGGGCACCTGGGTGGCTCAGTGGGTTAAAGACTCTGCCTTCGGCTCAGGGCATGATCCCAGGGTCCTGGGATCAAGCCCCACATCGGGCTCTCTGCTCAGCAGGGAGCCTGCTTCCCCCTCTCTCTTTGCCTACCTCTCTGCCTACTTATGATCTCCATCTGTCAAATAAATAAATTAAATCTTTTAAAAAAAATTTGTGGTCAAATCTAGGGTCACAAAGATTATACAGTTATGTTCTAGGAGTTTTATTGTTTGCTCTTATGTAAGTCTTCAATCCATTTTGAGTATTTTTTAATATGCTTGGAAGTAAGGATTCAACTTTATTCTTTTACATGCAATTATTCAGTTGTTCTAGCACCATTTTTGTTTTTCCAGTTTTTTGTACAATTTTCTCCCTTCATAATGATATGATAGCCAGATTTTGTCCTAACTGGAGGGTCTGTAAATACTGGCCTATTCAACCCACTTAAAAGCAAGGTAAAAGCTGCCTTTTTTTTTTTTTTTAAGAATTTTATTTATTTATTTGACAGAGATCACAAGTAGGCAGAGAGGCAGGCAGAGAGAGAGGAGGAAGCAGGCTCCCCGCTGAGCAGAGAGCCTGATGTAGGGCTCGATCCCAGGACTCTGGGATCATGACCTGAGCCGAAGGCAGAGGCTTTAACCCACTGAGCCACCCAGGCGCCCCAAAATGCTGCTTTTTGAAGTGGTTCCACCATGGAACCTCTGGTCATCCAACCACATCACTTCATCTTCACTATAACGTGCAGCCACTTTATTTAATCTCATTCCAGATTTTAACTTTTCCATAGCTTCCATTATTTTCCCCATGTTTTTCTCATAGAATGTCTGCCACCACCTTTGGAGACTTCTTATCAGCACTGTCTCTCCTAGAGGCTGCTCACCACTCCCCCTCAGCACCCCGCCTTTTCCAGATCTGCTTTTTCCCTTGGGCAGCATCTTCAGAACTTCTCAGCACCATTTGTTGAAGAGACTGTTCTTTCCCATAAATGATCTTGGCACCTTTGATGAAAGTCAGTTGACCATAGACTTATGGGTCTGGATTCTAGTTCATTGATCTAAAAGATTAGCCTTATGCCATACTGTTTTCATTATTGTAGCTTTGTGGTAGTTTTTGAAATCAAGAAGTATGAGTTTTCTAACTTTTCTTTTTCAAGGTTTTGTTGTTGTTGTTGTTGTTTTGGTCTATTCAGAAGTCCTTGCAATTTTGTCTGAATTTTAGGACCATCTTGTACATTGCTACAAAAAGGAAGTTGGAATTTTGATAAGAATTGTGTTAAGTCTGTGGGGCGCCTGGGTGGCTCAGTGAGTTAAGTCTGCCTTCATCTCAGGTCATGATCCTGGGGTCCTGGAATTGAGCTCTGCATTGGGCTTCCCGTTTAGCGGGGATCCTGCTTCTTCCTCTCCATCTCCGCCCTTCGTGCTTATGCTCTCTCTCCCTAACCTCTCTCTCTCACTCTCTGTCAAATAAAATCTTAAAAAATGGAATTGTGTTGAGTTTGTAGATTAATTTGGAAAATACTGCAATCTTAATAATAATAAGTCTTCCAGTTCATGAACACAGGATGTCTTTTCATTCGTCTGGATCTTTAATTTCTTTCAGCAATTATGTGGGGGGTTTTTTGGTGAGGTTTTGTTTTGTTTTGCAACTTGCTCTTTTTTACTTCATCTTAGAGAATTTTATATGAAGACCTATAGTCACACCTCATGTTTCTTAATGGGTACATAGTATTACAAGGTATTGTAGCGTAATTTGTGAACTGTTACTTTTGTAAATCGTTTACACATTTTTCTTTCTCCATTCCTACAGTGAATATAGTGTATAAGTATTTGCCCCTTTGCTACTATTTCTGTATATGATATTCCTATAGGTGAAATAGCTGAGTCAGGGACTTTGTATATTTTTAGTTAAATCTTTTTCTCCACCAATAGATTATGAAAGTATCTTTTTCTGCCCTGTTGCTGGGACTGGGGTGTTAACCTTAAATTTTTAAACTGTCAGGAAAAATTGCATCTCATTTCTGCTTAATATCTACTTATTTGATTGTTAGAGACTTTTAATTAATATGTTAAATAAACCATATGTACCCCCCCCCCATGTTTATAAGCCTTTGCCCTTTCTAATTCTAAAATTAACACTTTAGCAATAGCTTGTTTTTGACAGTTGGGCATTTTAAAATTTAGGTTGGTCCACGACATAATTTATTTGTCTTAAAAATAGGTCTTCCTGGGGCATCTGGGTAGCCAAAGCGTCTGCCTTTGGCTTGGGTCATGATCCCAGGGTTCTGAGATCAAGCCCTACATCAGGCTCCCTATTCAGTGGGAAGCCTGCTTCTCCCTCTCCCACTCCCCCTGCTTGTGTTCTCTCTCTTGCTGTGTATCTCTCTGTCAAATAAATAAATAAAATCTTGTTAAAAAGTAGGTCTTCATTTTCAGTATGTACTTACAGAGTCATTCTCTTTTCCTAGGTTGTCCTTCAAAGGAGTATGGAACGAGTACAGTCCTTTTTTCTAAGAAATAAATGCCGTCTTCCTCTCAATCCAAGTCTTGTTGCAAAAGAATTAAATATTAAGGTGACATATAAAATACTAATAAGTTAATATTATATTTCATAATCTGTAGAGAAAAAATGTGTAGGAAGAAAGCAGATGGGCTGATATACTTAAGGCAAATAAGGATAATATCTGCATATAGGTTGGTTATTAGTATTTATGGATGTCTGTTTGTGTAAGAACCATATTTACCTCAGTATGTTTTACTTAACCACCATTCCTGAAAGAAAAAACAATATAAAATTATTTGCTATCTCAAAATAAATTATTTTTTACTATGATATAATAGCTGCCATGTAGGCATATGTTAAAATTCTAGTCACCGATAGCATTTCCTTTCCTCCCTTGTGAATGTTCAGAAAGACTCCCCTCAAGTTTATAGCACTTTTTAGAGCCATCAAAAAGTAGTTGAATCATCAGCATTGAGTGATTATATTTCAGAGTGGGCCAGTAGTTATGCAAATAGTGGATTTTCCCTTAATGAATTCAGCAAAAGCAATCAATTAATTCATCCATTAGAGTCTCTGGTTTGGAAAGGCCAAGGTACAAGTATTCATAAAAGCATCTCAGGTTTTATTTCTTTTTAAGTTGATACATGGCTTCTCTTTACTAAAATTTAACAGTGGGTCCCTGAGTTGTATGTTATTGGTGGGGGCGATGGGGTCACATTTTCTCCTTGTGTTTTGTTTGTTGTTTCTTTTAATTGGTCTTTCTTAAATTAGTTTTTTTTTAACCAGTTTCATTTTAAAATAAGATTTGGTCTTTGCTGATGGAATTTTTAAATTTAGTGTCACAATTTGATTATGTGGCTAATTATTAATTAGAAGAGTACCATAAATAGGAGAAGTAGAGATCTCATCCCAGATCATACTGCTTTAGAGAGAGATAAGAATATACAAAATTCTGAGCTCTGTTGAGGAATTAAGATACTTTTAAAGCTCAAACTTTTAATAATTTTGTCTCAAGTTTTAAGGTTTTTCTTCTCATCTAGAGAGTAGTAGATGATATTTTACTCATGCTGTGTTTAAGTTTCAAAATATTTTTAAATACCTCTTATCTGCTGGATGATCTAAAAAGCAGTTCACATGTGTTATTTCATTGGCTATACTTCAGAGGAATAGGTGGAGAGAGAAATGCTTAGGACAAAAAAATCTTAAACCCATTTTTATTCCAGTGTTACCCTTCTAATGCATAGCATGTTGTATTTGTAGTCATGTTCCTTCTTCAGTTCCAATGCTGTGCCCCTAAAAGTGACAATGCTGAATGCTGATCCAATGGGGGACGAAATTAATGTCATGTTTAAGGTGAGCAAAATCAGGTTACTTTGTTTTTCTTTTCTTTACTTTTTTTTAAAGATTTTATTTATTTGAGACAGAGAGAGAGCACAAGCCGAAGGGCGGGCAGAGGCAAAGGGAGAGGCAGACTCCCCACTGAGCAGGGAGTCCAGTGCAGGTCCATCCTAGGACCCTGGGATCATGACCTGAGCTAAAGGCAGACACTTAACCGACTAAGCCATCCAAGCACCCGAAGGTTACGCTGTTTTTAAGTGGCAATTGAAAAATTACTTTCTTAGGGCATCTGGGTGGCTCAGTGGGTTAAGCCTCTGCCTTCAGCTCGGGTCATGATCTCCAGGTCCTGGGGTCGGGCCTCTCATTGGGCTCCCTGCTTGGCAGGGAGCCTGCTTCCCCCTCCTCTGCCTGCCTCTCTGCCTACTTGTGATCTCTGTCAAATAAATAAAAAAACTTTATAAAATAAAAAATAATAAATAAAATAAATAAATAAAATAAATAAAATCTTTTTTAAAAAATTGAATAATTATGTGAAAAGTTATTGCTGATATAAACTGTTCTAAAACAGATTTGGGAATAAATGCAGCCCTCAGCTACAGCTGCTACCTATGGCCATAGCTTTAGCAGATAATGCCTTTCACACAGATAGGATGTGAATGGTACCCCCTAGAGTTGTGCAGCGTGACACTACAAAACCATGAGCAATGGCATTGGTTTTTGGAAACATAAAACTTACCTGTGGGAAGCAGCAGGAGTGGAATACTACAAGAGTAATCTATTACCAAAGTTCTGTGTGTTGTGGTCATAATTTGTATATTGTAAGGAAGAATGGAGAGTTGTAGTTAATTCAGTGAGTTCAGTTAGTGCAGGCTTATATATATAATGTATATATATGATGGTTCAAGAGAAGCTATCTTTATGAATATAAATGTATATATTTATATGTATGTATATTCTATATACATATATATATAGAGAGAGAGAGAGAGAGAGAGCAAGTTCTCTTAAATCTGGTTTTGGACTATATTTTACTAATATATTTGCCTTTTCCTAAAATAGTACCATCTGAGTACAGAAATTTTATATATTTTTAATATTTGTTAGGGCTAATCTCTAATTTTTTTTCATAATTTTCTTTTTTTGTTTCTTTTTAAGATATTATTTATTTATTTGATAGAGATTACAAGTAGTCAGAGAGGTGGGCAGAGAGAGAGCGCAGAGGAAGCAGGCTCCCTGCCAAGCAGAGAGCCCAATGCGGGGCTCCATCCCAGGACCCTGAGATCATGACCTGAGCCGAAGGCAGAGGCTTTAACCCACTGAGCCACCTAGGCGCCCCTTTCATAATTTTCTTAATTGGTCTCAAAAAATATATTCATTGTTATATGTTTTAAAGTTATCCAACTTAAAAAAGAAAATGATAAATTCATGTGGTTCCAGTTAGATTTCATTCATTTTGGGAGGGTTAACTCTTTCCATTTTTTTAAGTAAACTTCTGGTTTGAGATAATTACACATTCAGTCTGTTGTAAGAAATTATACAGAGATCCTAAGTATCCTTTACCCAGTTTCCCTCTGTATAACATCTTGCAAAACTATCCTACAATATCACAATGAGACTGTTGGCAATGATACAGTCAAGGTAAGGAATATTTTGATCATGACAAATATCCTCCATTTTGCCCTTTTAAAAATTTGAGTATGATTCACATACCACAAAATCTAACCTTTTAAAAAGTGTAGAGTTGGAAGAAACTGAGACGTGAAGAGGTTAAGTAATTTCCTCTGGAATACTAAAGAAAAATAAAAGGCAGTTCTGTTTTATCTCATTCTTCATTCTTTCCACCATTTTCCCCTCCCCCTGTCTTTTACAGCATGTAACGTAGTAAGTCTTTTGGAAAGGTACACGTTTCATTTTATCTCCTTGATTTCAAGGTTGGTGAAGATCTTCGGCAAGATATGTTAGCTTTACAGATGATAAAGATTATGGACAAGATCTGGCTTAAAGAAGGATTAGATCTGAGGATGGTAATTTTCAAATGTCTCTCAACTGGCAGAGATCGAGGTAAGTCTGTCAGCTCTGTCTTGGTGTCTTATTATTTCTTCTCTGTGAACTTAGCTCAGAGTATACTTGTCCTGTGGGAGTCCTGAGGCTGGTACACTATGATCTCAGTTGTTTCTTACTTTAATTCAGTGTTACTTTACTGATTTGTTTATAATTAAATAACTCCTGAGTAGCCCTAATAAATTTTTTTTTGCAGTGGTTTTTTGATTTTGCAGTAACCAGAGGTTCCCATTGATTGACTAAATGAGGACTTCATAGTCTTTAGCTTTTAACTTAAGATTAAGGTGTCTTAAGTTAAACCAATTTTGATTTAATTTCTGCAAAATAAAATAATGGTTTCAAAATTTTTTTTCTACTTTAGCACAGGCTTCATCTTACTATTTTATTGCATAAGTTTTCTTCCTTACCACATATGTTTAGTGTGAATAATAAAAGCATTACACCCAGAAATATTGTAATAATTAAAAGGTAATGAATGTGGAACACCCAGCATGTGACATGTATTAGGTTCTCAGTAATTGTAGCCATTGTCATTATTCTTATTCAACAAATGTTTGTGTTGATCTGCCAGCTACAAAATGCTAATAACATGAGGTGTTTATATTTAGAGGGAAGCAGTTTAAAGACCTACAAAGTAATTTGAAAATGCTTTAATAAGCTAAAAGCTCTAAGAGAATTTTTTAAAGATTTTATTTATTTATTTATCAGAGAGAGAGAGAGCACGGGCAGAGGGAGAAGCAGGCTCCTCGCTGAGCAAGGAGTCCAATGCAGGACTCTGTCCCAGGACCCTGGGATCTCATGACCTGAGCCAAAGGCAGAAACTTAACTGTCTGAGTCACCCAGGAATCCCGAAAATCTCTAAGAGAATTAACAGAGGCAGTGCTCTGGGGTTTTAAAGGAGGGAAAGATCATTTATAGTTGATGGAAATGAGAAATGCTTCTCAGATTCTAATCATAGACACTGGAAAGTCACCAGAATAACTATCTAGTCATCCTTATATTTGCCATTCACGTTATGCTTAAATGCCTATACTGAAGGAAATTTACTGCATTTCAATGTAGTCTGTCCTATCCTGGATAACTCTGATGGCTGTAGAGTTTTTTCTTACAGTCTAATGAATGGGAACTGACTCCTAATGTCTTCTACCCATCAGTTCCAGTTCTCTTTATAGACAGTCATATAATAAGTCTTTGTGATGATGAATATTGTGGCCTCAGATCCTGAGTTCCACATTCTTCAGCCATTTGTCATATATGACTTTAGATTACCTTATTTTCTGATGATTCCCATTGTAAAGGCTCAGGTGACCCAGTCTCTGAGAATGGCACCTGAGTTTTGTAGAATGCAAAATAGGCAAAGTATTGCACATGCAGAACTTACTCACAAATAAAACCATCATACTAGCTAGCTCCTGCTTAATCATGTCTTGGCCATTTTGTACTTGTACATTTTGTATCTTAGACCCAAGTATAGGACCTTACCTATTAACTTCCTTGTTATTATTGGATCCATTACTTTTCAGCCACTTGGATTCTTTTTAAAATCCGAGTTTTGTTATCTGTTGTCGAACCTCTTAATTTCTGTCATGAACTGATGTGAAGAATCTATATTCTGTAGCTTCTGCTAAGGCATTGAAAAAAGTGTTTACTAAGAGAGGACCAAGGACCAACCAATGTGTTGTATCGCTAGAGACATGAGATTTCCTGTCAGGTGATTGCTAAATCTTTAGGTACTGTGGGGTACCTTTGTGGCTCATTGGTTAAGCATCTGCCTTTAGCTGAGGTCATGATCCCAGATCCCTGGGATTGAGTCCCACATCAGGCTCCCTGCTCACTGGGGAGCCTGCTTCTCCGTCTTTCCGATGCTTCCTCTTCTTGTGCTTAGTTTCTCTCTCTGTCAAATAAATAAAATCTTTTAAAAAATATCTTTAGGTACTGTATTTTATTTGGATACTTGTCTACTTCATTGTGTTATCAACTGTTCTCCATTTTATCCATTAGGACAGTATGAGAGCCTTATCACTTTACTTTCTCAGTTTAGAATGTACAAGCTTTATTTATTTATTTGACAGAGAGAGACATAGTGAGAGAGGGAACACAGAAGAGGAAGTGGGCGAGGGCTCCGCAGAGAGCCTGATGCGTGCCTCAATCCCAGGACCCTGGGATCGTGACCTGAATCAAAGGTAGATGCTTAACGACTGAGCCACCCAGGCATCCCTACAAACTTTATCTTGTCAAAAAGAAAAGCAGGTCAATTTAAGAATTCTTGCTGGTTGGGGGTACCTGCATGGCTCAGTCGGTTGGGCCTTTGACTCTTAGTTTCAGCTCAGGTCATGATCTCAAGTTGTGGGATGGAGCCCCACATCGGGCTCTGCACTCAGCAGGAAGTCTGCTTGAACATTCTCTCTCTCTGCCCCTCTCCCCACTTACTTGCATGCAATCTCTTGCTCTTGCTTTCTAAAATAAATAAAACATTAAGAATTCTTGCTGCTTAAAAATATTCTTGTTTTTCATAAGTTGTAAATGGAAGTTATTTTACTAAGATTCCTCAATGAGAGCCTACCATTTCATTAAGTTGCCTTTCTGTCACCACACTTCATATAGTTGCAGTTTCTCTTTCTTCTTATGGAATTCCATGTAACTTGAGAGGCAATCAGATTCCTCTTGTTTTTTACATGTTGTTTCTAACTGATTATTGAGTACTTACTTTGTGTCTTACCCTGGTCTAAGCTTTTCATTTGTATTATCTCACAAGTACCTTTATTTTCCAAATGAAATCACATCCATATCCTCTGTGAACTTTTTACTAGTATTTCAGTGCTTCTAGTAATCCCTCACTTTTTCAGACTCAACAGTTGTCTTTAAATATTCATGAGACATTTACTGGTATATCTTCCCCACACACACACACCCCAATTGCTTGATTTTAAGTTCTCTCAGGGTAGGGACCATATCTTACATAGCGAGTAGTACATTGTATATTTTATGAACTTTGGTCCACTGTTTTAGCACGTAGTGATTTATATGTATGTATATATGATTATGAAATTAGAAATTTATATGTATATTAAAATTTGATTAAATATAGTCATAGAATCAAGGTGCAGGTACTCATTGAAAAAGTATCTCAGTGTGAACTATTAACTAGATGATACACTTCTTTTGGGATGGTCTGAAGACCTTGGCCAACTTGGTTTTTTCCAGTCCTTTGAAGCAGATCTCTGTGTCCATATCTTTTGATACCAGTGCATCTCCTTGATTTTGAAAATACATAAAACTGTTTTGTTTTTATTTAAAGATTTTACTTAATTTATTTTTTTGACAGGGAGATAGAGAGCACAAGTAGGCAGAGAGGCAGGTAGTGGGAAAGGGAGAAGTAGGCTCTCTGCTGAGCAGGAAGCCCGATTCAGGGTTTGATCCCAGGACCCTGGGATCATGACCTGAGCCGAAGGCAGCTGCTTAACTGACTGAGCCACTCAGGCACCCCAATAAAACTAATTTTTTAATTATAAGAATAATACATGCATATAGTAAATGTAGCAGGTAATAGAATTTATTTATTTGAAAGAGAGCACCAGTGTCGTGGGGAGGAGATAGGGGGCCAAGGGGCAGAGGGAGAGGGAGAAGCAGGCTCCCTGCTGAGTTCAATTTTAGGACCCCAAGATCTTGACCTGAGCCAAAAGCAGACACTTAACTGACTAAGCCACCCAGGTGCCCCAGTCTTTCTTTTAAGCGCAAAATGACAATTCTCTATCTGGATTTTTTTTTAAGATATTATTTATTTGACAGAAATCACAAGTAGGCATAGAGACAGGCAGAGAGAGGGGGAAGTGGGCTCCCTACCGAGCAGAGAGCCCAATAGCAGGGCTTGATCCCAGGACCCTGAGATTATTACCTTAGCC
The DNA here is from genome assembly GCF_011764305.1 of Mustela putorius furo. Taxonomy (NCBI): domain Eukaryota; kingdom Metazoa; phylum Chordata; class Mammalia; order Carnivora; family Mustelidae; genus Mustela; species Mustela putorius. The sequence goes on from NW_025422011.1 coordinate 25,981,791, forward strand.
AAAGGCAGAGGCTTTAACCCACTGAGCCACCCAGGCTCATAAGGACAATCTTAATCTATTCTTACCTTTGAAAGGGCTTATTATACTCTGAAACACTCCATCATTGCCCAAATATGTGATCAGAGAAACTTTATTAACTAAGTAACTTTATTAACTAGGTCAATATTATCTAGTTAGTAATTAAAATTATTATTCTTGGTGGAGGGTATAGCACACCCTGTATAGTACAGATTATGGAGCCTTAAATTCAAATTCAACTGTTATATTTTTGGTACTTCTGAAAATAAGAGATTATTTTGATTGCTCAGATTTTTTTTTGCATGGGCTGCCAGACTTGATTTTTTAGAAACAATTCCTGATACCTCATGTCAAAGATTGAAAGCTATAAATTTTTTAAAGGCTTTTGGGGAGGTATTTTTGCATAGCTTAATGTTTTGTTGTTAAAGGTATGGTGGAGCTTGTTCCTGCTTCAGATACCCTCAGGAAAATCCAAGTGGAATATGGTGTGACTGGATCCTTTAAAGATAAACCACTTGCAGAGTGGTTGAGGAAATACAATCCTTCTGAAGAGGAATATGAAAAGGTGATTGGCAAGTCTCTTTATTCCAGATAACTTTATCATAAGTGTATTACATAGGTTATAAGTGCTTTTCATTTTCCAGCTCTGGTGACTAGCCATGTAGTCTAAGTTGTGAAAGCAGTGTCTTTCTCTAAGTTTTTTAAAAAAAAAAAGTTATATACACATATGTTTCTATATGAACAGTTTATCTAATAGTAAGAATCTGAGTGAAACCAATGCTAAATTACCCCCAGAATATTCCAAGCATGCATTTAGAGGCCAGCAGAACAGGTCTTTTTATGACCCAGAATGTTCACATTTCACAAAGATCTTGGGACAAGTTATGAAAATGAGTAGAGTGGCTCCATGTGTGTAAGTGTGGAGTTGAGAGGAAAAATATGGGCCAGACTTTCTGAGCTTGAACTATGTTCTGAGTCATCAGGTATTGAGCCTTGGGCAAATTATTAACCTCCTCTGTTCTTCAGTAACCTGGGATATGAAGTAGTATATGTTACAATATTGTAGTACTTTTTTTTGGTAATATAGTACATATTATGGCTGTAAAAAATAATATTACAAGGCTATTGTGAGAGTTAGATGCGTTTATAACGAAAGCCCTACACAGAGTAAATTCTGTAGTTGATAGCTGTTAATATTAGAGGTGCCAATTTTTTGCTTTAGCGTACTTTTGAATTCTATAATAAGAAAGGAACTCTCAGAGCAGCTGAGTTGCTCATTCGGTAGTGTATGACATTTTTTTTATAGACAGAGTGCGTGTGATCACATCAGTGGCAGGAGGGGCAGAGGGAGGAGGAGAGAGAATCTTTAAGCAGACTCCCCACTTCATGGACCTGAATGCAGGGCTCAGTCCCACCACCCATGAGATCATGACCTAAGCTAAACCCAAGAGTTGGACACTTAACCGGCTGAACCAGACAGGTGCCCCATGACCTTCGTGTTGTGAGTTCAAGCCCCGTGTCGGTGAGGGCTAGGGGAAGTAGAGTTTACTTCAGAAAAAATAGAAATGGGGGGAAAAGGGAAAGGGAAATCTCTTAGGACATAAGGCCTCTAGTGATCCTAAACTGCCTAAGAAAGACTCAAGAACACTTTCTTTTTTAATTATTTGACAGACAGTCACAAGTAGGCAGAGAGATAGAGAGGAGGAAGCAGGCTCCCTGCTGAGCAGAGAGCCTGATGTGGGACTCGATCCCAGGACCCTGAGATCATGACCTGAGTCAAAGGCAGAGGGTTATTAACCCACTGAGCCACCCAGGCACCCTCAAGAACACTTTCAATGGCAATGTAAGGAGATCTCAGTTTTAATGTCATTTGCCTGCCTCCTTTATGTCATCAGGTCATTAACATATCACATTTACAGATAAATACCAATTCTATTTGTTGACCTAAGAAGGTAGAGGAATTTAGCTCTTTGTTTAAAATCACTTCCTTTTCTTATGATGTGGGGAAAGCAGTGCAACAGAAGCTGATACTTTATAGTAATGTTGGCTCTTTTGTGGTTCTGGGGAAGTGGTTTGACACAAAATAATTGTCAAATAGCATACACTGAGTGCCTTTTATGCATTTGCCTCTTAATGTACTTTACATAGAAGAGTCACACTGCTTGGGGTGAACCTTGGGTCTGCCACTTAAAAATTATGTGATCTTGGGCAAAGAACTTCTATGTTTCAGTTTCCCTCATCACAATGAGGGAAATGACAATCATAATCATACCTACGTCATATAGTGTGCATGTGTGTAGGTTTGTAGGTGTGTAGGAAGAGTAGTGTAGTGACTGGTTTGTGATAAGTGCTGTGTAAAGCTTGGCTCTTTACCATCATCATTTATGATTTCTGGGGAGTTATGAAATAACCAGATGGACATGTAGAGCCATATGACTGTGCTATTCAGAAATTTAGTTCCCTGAGGATAAACTAAATGCACATGCTTTAGATAAAAGTACTCATTGTATACATCTTGCTGCATCCTTCTGCATGATACTATGTTAATAATTTAATCCCCAGGGCGGGTAAGACTGAAGTGAGAGATCTCCAGCTTCAAAAAACTTGCAGATGACATAAGGAGTCAACAAAACATATTAATTATACTATTGTATGTTTAAAGATACAAGCTTTCTTCATACAAGCCCTTCCTATAAGCCAAAAAAAGGAAAAATATTCTTTTATTCAGATTAATCTTTGTCACAGTGTTACCACCACTTGTACTAAACAGTAGAGCCTGTGAGGAACAGAGTTGCACAAAGATGATTCTTAAAAGATGTTTAAAGGCAGCATGTAGCCCAAGTAGGGACTGGCAGTTTCTCTGCCTGTTAAAGGATAATAGATGGGAGAGATAGGGCAGTAACCACCTTTAGAAGGGTGTTTTTGTTTTTGAAATATGACAAGGCTGAATTTTGTTATCATAACCTAGTTTATAAGGTGTTGAAAAAGTGAGTCACGATAGTGTTTTCAAAGGGTGATGAATTACTTTAATCTTTATAACCTGCCTCCTTTAAAAATAATTTTTTTCTAAAATAATTCTCTATCTTTATTATAGGCTTCAGAAAATTTTATCTATTCTTGTGCTGGATGCTGTGTAGCCACCTATGTCCTAGGCATCTGTGATCGACACAATGATAATATAATGCTTCGAAGCACAGGACACATGTTTCACATTGACTTTGGCAAGTTTTTGGGCCATGCACAGATGTTTGGTAGCTTCAAAAGGTACTCACATTGTTGCTGCTGCTGAAGAAAAGAGGGGCCCTTTTTTTTTTTTTTTAAATCAAGTACCCTGAGGGGTGCCTGGCTGGCTCAGTAGGGCTTGCAACTCTTGGCCTCAGGGTTGTGAGTTCAAGCCCCACTTTGGGTGGAGCCTACCTTTAAAAAACAAAAACAAGAAAAATAAGTACTCCAGGTAATTCTGAAGCAGAATTTCCACATTGTGGATCACTTTTCAAAAGGTATTAATAAAATAATCTGTATCTGTCCACATGTGTACATATATCTGGAAGAGTTTCAATAATTTTACTTGAAAGAAAAAGAATTCAACTTTTCTTACCACACAGTGGTTAAGTTTTTGATGGTTTTAATGTCAACCACTTTAGAATCTAAGTATTCCTTTTCTGTCCACTTTCCTCTTCCCAAGAAAAGTGAAACTGTTGGTTTGCTTTCTTAGGTTAATTAAAGAGGCCGTTGACTTTGTTCTGTCATTTCAAGTAATGCTAAAATGACTTCAAGTTCTGTCATTTCAAGTAATCAAGATGTTTTCATTTTGATAGGATCAGAATTTTACTTAAGATTGATGTATTTGGATATTTTGAGGAACCTTTCTTTTGACACATTTAGCGAAACATTGATTTTAATTAGTAAACACAACTTATTTTATTTTACAGATTTTATTTATTTATTTGACAGAGACCACAAACAGGGTAGAGCTGGGGAGCAGCAGGAAGAGAGAGAAGCAGATTCTATGCGAAGCAGGGGGCCCGATGTAGGGCTCAATCCCAGGACCCTGGGATCATGACCAAAGCCAAGGGCAGACTCTTTAACTGACTGAGCCACCCAGGTCCCCCTGGACACAGCTTATTTTAAAAGAAAGGGATTTTTCCACAAATTAATGTCCCCAAATTTGCCTCTTTTCTTGTTATTGTCTTATAGCTCTCATTGAGTATGACTAGGTGTTAAAAAAAGATCCTAACAAATGACTTGACCTTGTAGTAGATAAGAATGAGTCTGTCTCTCTCCCTGTGTGTGTGCGTGTTTAGTAACATTTGTTGGAATGAATTAAGATATATTTAACTACTTAGTGGTACCTATTAGGAATGTTCCCATTTGTATGATGGCAATGAGTGCCGAACTTTTCTCTCTGTACTGTTCTCTATTTGAGTGTGTGATTTTACAAATACCATCTTGGAAAAAATTCATATATGTGTTCTATCTAAATAATGAGATTGATTATATGATGGTTTTTCTGAAAAATGCAAATTTATAAGTTTTAATGCAGATTCAAACCTGCCTGATTCTTAATTTCCCAGTTGGAAATTGCTCTGGCTCAGGTAGCTTAGTTCAATAACCATGTGGTAACAAAAGCACTATTTGAATATATTCTGTAAATATTACTTTGTGTTGTGTACTTTCTTTTTAAATAGGGATCGGGCTCCTTTTGTGCTTACCTCTGATATGGCATATGTCATTAATGGGGGTGAAAAGCCTACCATTCGTTTCCAGTTGTTTGTGGACCTCTGCTGTCAAGCCTACAACTTAATAAGAAAGCAGACAAACCTCTTTCTTAACCTTCTTTCACTGGTAACTGTTTTCTTTTATAAGCCCTTAATTAATTTACATTAATGCTCTGTTTCAATAGCTAAAGAAGGATATTTTGGAATAAAATTTACCATAGTTTCAAATGTCAGAAATAGTGTTACCAAATATTCAAAAATTGCCAGACATCATTTATATAAAATATAAAATGTAAGTCACATCTACCTTGGAGGTGTGGAGTAAAAGTAACTGACTAAAAGGGACCCTGAGAGCCATCTCGGATGCTGGAACATATTTTGTTTCTTAATTTTGGTGTTCAGATTTCTGTACTTTTCTGGGTGTGTATTAAGTTAAACCTCTGCTGTGATTATTGAGACTGAACCTGATTTTTTAAAAAATGAAGAGGACTAGACTAAAAGGTCCGAATTTTACAGGTTTTTAAACTGGCTTTGTGACTTCCAACAATTATATGATCTCAGTTTTTCCCATTTATAACTGAATCACTTAGGTGCCTATAAGACTAATATAAGTTCCTCAAAACTGTGATTATTTGGTTTGCTTTAGTTCTAATTACTTGGCCAGCTTTTAAGGGATGGGTGGGGAACAGACTTTTAAAAAGTAACTCACAAACTCTTTTTCCCTTTCTTTAGATGATTCCTTCAGGGTTACCAGAACTTACAAGTATTCAAGACTTGAAATATGTTAGAGATGCACTTCAGCCACAAACTACCGATGCAGAAGCTACAATTTTCTTTACTAGGTAAGGCATATTTAAATATGTTAGAGAAGGCACAGAGCTTTGATTTGTTTTCCTTAGTTTAAACAAATGCTATATATCAGAATCTGATTTTTAGGAAATAATTGTGATTCACAGTATTAGCAAAGAGTAGGTTTATCCAAAGTATATTTTATGTCAGAAGTTTATTTACTGAATAAATATAAAGGATTTGTAATAACACTAAAAAATTTATTTTTCAAAATGACTCAGGTTTTATTTAGTATATGACTTGAATTATAAACATCCTATTTATGACCTATTTCTGCAAAGCATATTTTCTATAGTGCCAAGTACAAGGATGTGTGTGTGTGTGTGTGTGTGTGTGTGTGTGTGTGTGTTGGATTTTCCCCTAAAATAATACCTGTACTAATCTGTTTTTCAGGATTTTGCCATAACCATTTTCATGGATACCATAAATAATTAAAACTGCAAACTCTGGGACACTGCTATAATAAATTGTTACTATAAGATGTAGTACTTAAAATACATATATTAAGTACTGGCATTTGAACTTGTCATTTTTGCTTTAAAAGCAGATTTTCCTGGCAAGTATGTTCTAAAAGTCTGGTGACCAGGTTGGTCACTATCTAGGGATACCACCTCATTATTATGCCACAGAAGGGAGGGACCTAAGAGCTCATGTTCTTTTTTCTCTTTTCTCTTGCCTTCTTCCTCTCAGTGGAAAAGAGATAGAAAACTGGACTGGACTTCTCTAGTCTCAAGAGTCTGGGCTGAATTGAATTGAATTGAAGGAAGCTGACTTTTGTATAGCCTTCTAAACTAATCCTGATAATTTAGGTATTGATGGGTTTTGTTTTGTTTTTCAAAAGAGATTCACTTGGCTTCTCTAGGCAAAACTATAAAGCAGGCAGGTATTGGTCTGCTTGAGCTGCCATAACAAAATAATCATAAATGACATGGCTTAAACAATAGACTTAATTTCTCTTACTTCTGGAGGCTGGGAAGTCCTAGAATCAAGGTGCCAGCTTATTCACTTTCTGGTGAACTTATTCACTTTCTGGTGCCTACTTGTTTCCTCACAGGAAAGGAGGAGATAAAGAGCAAGAAAGCATAAGCTTTCTTGTCTCTTAAGAACACTAATTCTTTTGGATCATTTTTATCCTTAAGACTGCATCTAATATTGATTACTGACTCCATAAAGGCCCTGTGGGGTTGGGGCTCAACATAGGAATTTTGGAGGATACAAATATTCAGTCCATAGCAAAGCAAGAACCTTTGTGTGAAGTTCTAGACTTTTATTTTTTGAATCTCTTTCCTCTTTCTGGATTTCTTTATTCTGCTTCTGAGACAGTATTTGTTTTATCCAAGCCTGCTTTCCAAATTTGTTACTATGAAACTCCCAATTCTGTCAAAACTTCTTTTTCCAACTGAGGGAAATTAATGATTATTTGAAGAAGTCTGATACCAGATTCTACTACTATTTGATAGAAAAGATTTTATTAAATTTGGATAACTTGTTTTTCCCAAGATTTTACTTATTTGACAGAGAGAGATACAGCGAGAGAGGGAACACAAGCAAGGGGAGTGGGAGAGAGAGAAGCAGGCTTCCCGCTGAGCAGGGAGCCCAACATGGGGCTCGATCTCAGGACCCTGGGATCATGACCTGAGCCGGAGGCAGATGCTTAACGACTGAGCCACCTAGGCACCCCTGGATTACTTTCAGTGCTTCCTTCTATACCTGTTTTCAACTTCCCTATTTATTAAAAGGGAATTAAATAATGATCATCTTTTTTGGCATTATACCAATCATCTTCTATCCCTAATAGTTTTTAAGTTAATGTTAGATCCCACAGAGCTCAAGAAATACAGCATCATTTCTTGGGAGACAGTGGGATGGGATGGAATAGAGATTTTCTTGTGCTAAAATATTTTGTTGGGATGGACTATCTTTTAATAGGTTTTTGGCCGCCTAAAGAACAAGGGAAAATCCTGGCAAAGTGAGAATATGCTTAATATTTTAAAAGGAATGGAAAGGGGGCGCCCGACTGGCTCAGTCAGTAGAGCATGTGACTCTTGATCTTAGGATCGTGAGTTCAAGCTCCATGTTTGGCCTAGAGTTCACTTACACGGGGTAGGAGAGGGACAGATGTAGAGGCGGAGAGAGAGAAGTTTAAGGAGGCTCCCTGCAGCCAGAGATAGGGCTCAGTCTTAAAACCCTGAGATCACGACCTGAACAGAAATCAATAGTCGACCTGAACAGAAATCAATAGTCGGTACTTTACCAACTGAGCCACCCAGGCGGCCCAAGGGCCTAGAGCTTATTTTAAAAAGAGATTTACATATCTTGGTTGATAGACAGGTAGATAGATTAAACAAAAAAGAATTTAATGGGCTCCTGGCTGGCTCAGTTGATGGAATGTGAGATTCTTGATCTCAGGGTTGTAAATTCGAGCCCCACATTGGGTGTAGAGTTTTAAAATCTTAACTTTTTTTAAAAAGGTATGAAAATGTCTTTATCCTTTATTATGCTCAAAGAACTGAACATGTTTTCTCATGAATATTTACTATTAACATATTTTCTGATTTTTTGTAGGCTTATTGAATCAAGTTTGGGAAGCATTGCCACAAAGTTTAACTTCTTCATTCACAATCTTGCTCAGTTGCGTTTTTCTGGTCTTCCTTCCAATGATGAGCCCATCCTTTCATTTTCGCCCAAAACGTACTCATTTAGACAAGATGGTCGAATCAAGGAAGTCTCTGTTTTCACTTATCATAAGAAATACAACCCAGATAAACATTATGTAAGTATGGTTTTGGTATTTGTAGAGACTCATGCATGCATACATGTTTTTCTTTTCATACTTCTTTCCTCCATGGATGGTCCAAAAATAAACAAATATTTGAGGAATCCCTAATTGTTTTTTGGTATTTATTTATTAGTAAATTTGCTCCCAAACTATGGGGGACAAACAGTATTCTTTATTCCAGAGACAAGACTTAAAAGGTGGTATTTTGCTTTTTCTCCTTTCTTCAATTTGTTCTTAATTTTAAGGTAAAGCTTGCTCACTGTAACAAAATCCACCTATGTAAAAACACATAAAATCTTCAGTTCTCATTCCACTTTTTAGGGCTGAAGTATCATTAAACACACACACATATAAAATTCAAGTTTGAACAAAAGCAAGATCTTCAATATGCTTACCACCACCCCATGAATAGCATTATCATCATTGTGCTCATAATTTAATTGGAAAATACTTTACAGCAGTCTATTTTTTTTTTAAACATTGTATTTATTTATTTGAAAGAGAGAATGAGAGAGAGTGCGCATGAGAAGGGGAGGGTCAGAGGGAGAAGCAGACTCCCCACTGAGCAGGGAGCTGGATTCGGTACTCAATCCTGGGACTCCCGGTTCATGACCTGAAAACAGTCGCTTAACCAACTGAGCCACCCAGGCACCCTGCAGCAGTCTTTAAATCCTTGACAAACTGATATTTTAGAAAGCCACTTTATTATTTTAATTTTCACCTATTTTATTGTTAGTAAATTTTTGTAAGTTTAGTATTTTATCCTAACACCATTTCATTGAATATTCCATTTTTTGCCCCAATGATTTATAACAGTATATTATGTTATGTTATAGATATTATAATGTTAGCATATTTTAAATGTACTAAATTTCTATATATCCCTGAATTTATTTCTGGTCTTCCGTAGAAATAGTTTTTTCTACACCAGTATTTTATTCTGTAAAGTACTCTGACTTTATAAATACTTTATAAATATCCAGTTAAACAAGTCTTTTCTCATCCTGTCACCATAAATTTTGCCTTTCTCATTTATGCTCTTAAAGGAGCTTATTAATGTGTTCATTGGAAATGTCCTAAATTTATAAATTTCAGGAAGTACATTTATTATATATAATCCTGAAAGTAAATGATTTTCACTTTCCAGTTCTTGTTTATATATCTTATAGTTAATATCACTCTTAGATTTAGTTAGATGTCTATAAATACAATGACTTTCATGTATGCTCTTTCCTCTCAGTGACATATATATTACTAAGTTAAAAGCACTTGACCAAGCTGTAAATTTTCTTTCCAGAAAGGTTTTTTGTTTTGTTTTGTTTGTCTTAATCTGTTTGGGGTGTGGTTTCTTTTCAGATTTATGTAGTCCGAATTTTGAGGGAAGGACAGTTAGAGCCATCATTTGTGTTCCGGACTTTCGATGAATTTCAGGAACTTCACAATAAGCTCAGTATTATTTTTCCACTTTGGAAGTTACCAGGGTATGTTCCCATTTTTGTACATTAATCCTTTTTTTATAGGAAACAGTTTCTTACCATGTGTCACTCAAAAGCTTTGTGTAAACATTTAGTAAGATACAATGGACCATGTGTGACTGACTTTTCTCTGTATCTCAAGGCCTGATAATAGTACTATCCATAGACAGGGAACTGTAAGATCCTGTTGAGTGAATAAACTGAATAAATGGGATCCTAAACTTAAATTTGGGGATTTTCTAGTTTTCTAATTTCAGCTGAAGCTTTTTCTTTGTTTGTTTGTTTGTTTGTTTGAAGTCATACTGGGTTAGGTAAATTGTTACTGCAACTACCTTTACAGTGAGGTCAAGGAATTTAGTAGAATCTTTTGTTTGTTTGTTTGTTTGTTCATCTATCTATTTTTAAAATTTTATTTATTAGAGAGAGCGCGCACAAGAAGGGGGTGGGGGAGTGGGAAGGTGGGAGAGAAGGAGAAGCAGGTTCCCTGACGGGCAGGGAGCCTGATATAGGACTCTGTTCCCAGGACCCTGGGATCATGACCTGAGCTGAAGGTAGATGTTTAACCAACTGAACCACCCAAGCTCTCCTAATTATAGAATCTTTTAATTTTTGTCTCTACCATAGTCTGTAACATAACACAATAATTTGGAATCTTGGTTTTAGCAAAATCGGATTTTAAATCACTGCAAAAATAATTATGGCCATACCGAGCACCTCTAAAAAAGAATAAGCTGGGACGCCTGGGTGTCTGAGTTGGTTGGGCAGCTGCCTTCAGCTCAGGTCATGATTTCAGCGTCCTGGGATCGAGTCCCATATCGGGCTCCTTGCTTGGCAGGGATCCTGCTTCTCCCTCTGCCTCTGCCTGCCACTCTGTCTGCCTATGCTCCCTCTTGCTCCTCTCTCTCTCTGACAAATAAATAAATAAAATAAAATAAGCTGAGGCAGTGAGATTGTTGGTCAAAATCTTAGTACTTAGTTTTCTATCTGTTAACCCTTTTAAAGCCCTCATTTTTTTTTAAAGATTTTATTTATTTATTTGAGAGAGAGAGCATGAGAAGGGAGAGGTCAGAGGGAGAAGCAGACTCCCTGTTGAGCAGGGAGCCTGATGTGGGACTCGATCCCGGAACTCCAGGATCATGACCTGAGGCCACCCAGGCGCCCTAAAGCCCTCATTTTTAATGTAGCTAATGACCAACAGATTTCTGGTGTCGGGCTGCTCATACTCTTCTTAGACTAGATTTCAGAAATGAAGAGTCAACAAAGTGTGGGTATCAGTTTATTTCCACATGCGGTATCATTTTTCATTGTTAGCAAAATAAGCAAAGTTAAGATTATTCTTGATTTGTCCCCTGTGTTACTTGTGGACAAAGTGTTGACAAGGGTATGAGACTGATATCAACAGGAACTGTGGCTGATTGAGTAATGATGATTTTGGAGGATAAGATATGCGTAAAATATATGTAAACAGATTAATCTTTAGGGAAAAAACAGTAGAAAGTAAGTAATAAAATAGCAAAATAGTGTCTCTTTTGTACCAAGGTTTATAAAAGGCTAACAAGTACTTGAACTATTTCATCTCCAGTACTTGAAAAGAAATTACAGAAATTTACTTTCTAGAAGATTAAAATTCCACTTTGTATTTAAGTATATATATTTTTAAAATATATATATTTCTAAATAAGTATTGTGCTTAATTCTATAAATACTTCCAAGTGAAATAATTTAAATCCCCCTTGTGTTTTCTTTTGTAGCTTTCCTAATAGGATGGTTCTAGGAAGAACACACATAAAAGATGTAGCAGCCAAAAGGAAAATTGAGTTAAACAGTTATTTACAGAGTTTGATGAGTGCTTCAACGGATGTAGCAGAGGTGACTGTCTTAATTAAAAAAGAATATTCTATTCTTGGTGCTACATGATATTTAAATTAATACATTTTTTTTTCTCTTCTTAGTGTGATCTTGTTTGTACTTTTTTCCATCCTTTACTTCGTGATGAAAAAGCTGAAGGAATAGCTAGGTCTGCAGGTGAGATTATTTTTTCTCTTTATTGATAATTGATGGCTTCCCTATGACTTGCAAGTTAATAATTTCTCAGTTAATGTGGTAGAGTGACAGTGGGGTTACTGGCTCTACTCCAGTGAGAATGAGAGGAGGATAGTCCTTCTAAGCCCGTCAATTTCTGGATAAACATAATTTTCCTAATAGAATGTGATTATTAAAGAACTACAAATCAGTAGCCTACTGGGTTATTTACCTTTTCCTTTCCCCACATAGGATGATCCTGGAATTAAAGCAAAATTTTTTTGACGTAGTTTGTACCACTATAAGCAAGATAAAATAAAGATGATTGTATTTTTTTTTTCAGATGCAGGTCCATTCAGTCCTACTCCAGGCCAAATTGGAGGAGCAGTGAAATTATCTATCTCTTACCGAAATGGTACTCTTTTCATCATGGTGATGCACATCAAAGACCTTGTGAGTGATTATAAATAATGATTGTAGAGAAGACCTATACCTTGGTAGGAAGCATTACTATTAAGGGAAAACTTTTCTTTATAGGTTACTGAGGATGGAGCTGACCCAAATCCATACGTCAAAACATACCTACTTCCAGATACCCACAAAACATCCAAACGTAAAACCAAAATTTCACGAAAAACCAGGAATCCAACATTCAATGAGATGGTAAGTTAAAGTCATTTCTAAAAATGTCTTAGATCTGTTCTTTAAATTTTAAACAGTTTAAATTAAAAATTTTTAGGTACCAGATTCAGAACTATTTATTGTACTAGTAAAGCCAATCAGTAGCAATCTAGTGATACTTATCAAATGTGGCAGAATTAAACCATCATTGAGCCTTAGGTTTTAAAAAGATCTTAGGAGTTATCTTCAACCACCTTTCCAGTGACTGAACTCCCTCTACAACATTTTCAAGAAGTTGTTATCCAGTCTATGCTGAAATACTTCTAGTCCATCCACTTTGTTTTGGGCAGTTACAGCGTGTGTGTGTGTAATTTTTATTTTATTTTTTTAAATACTGGGCTGAATCTTCACTGCCTGTAGTTTGCACCTGTGGGTCTCAGGTGTATGACTTGGAACTATACAGAATTTAGTCTTTCTCTCCTCTGTGGCAGCCCCTCAGATAATTGAAGTTCTCCAAAGCCCTTCCTGTTTATCCTTTTAAAACATCTTTACCTTTACCTAAAACTAACTTTACCTTTGTTTGATAGGATATAGTTTCAAAATTATCCTCCTAATTCATTTCAGGCTGTCAGCAAGCCACTTCAGATAGAGTGCTCTATGCTAAAAGCAGTAAGCAAAGCATTAGCTGAACAGGATAGAGCAAAACTGTGACTTTGCTGAGCTATTCATGGTCACCTTATGAACTTACTCATCTATTAAAATCTGCTAACCTTTAGTCAGATACTTTTTAGGATAAACACCACACTATTTGTGCACATTAACATCACATCCACACAAAAATGTCTGGAAATAAATGTGGATTTTCATCAGGTTTTAAGTTTGTTAAAACTGCAGAATAGCCTTGTAGCTCTTGAAAAGCATATACAATGTTTGGTGAAGACAAGTTGGTGTTATTCTCAAAAAGAAGTATTAGGGGCACCTGGGTGGCTCAGTGGGTTAAAGCCTCTGCCTTCGGCTCAGGTCATGATCCCAGGGTCCTGGGATCGAGCCCCACATCTGGCTCTCAGCTCAACAGGGAGCCTGCTTCCTCCTCTCTCACTCTCTGCCAGCCTCTCTGCCTACTTGTGATCTCGCTCTCTGTCAAATAAATAAATAAAATCTTGAAAAAAAATTAAAAAATAAAAGAAGTATTAGTTTGTTTCCTAGTTAGTATACTTTCAAGAAATGAAATGTGATCAGTTTTTAATTTTTATTAGTCAAACAATAAGAAGGACTAGATTAAGAGATCTCTCTCAGAAGTTAGGGTGAGGCCTTGCTGAAAATAGTTCTAAGTGCTGAATGTGGTGTGTCAGAGAGCTAATTTTTAGCATTCTAGATTTGCTGTAAGCTGTATTGGTAGTTGGTGAATTTGCATTGAAATATGCAAAATATGAAAATACTTCTTTTATTTATTATTCCTTGGCATATAAAATCTAGCAGAAAAAAAGACAACAAAAAGAAATTCTAATCCTTCATTTTTGTAAAATAGCTGTGTTATCGCCACTTGCTACCTTCCGTTCTCTTTCCCAGGTGTCAGACCATCTCAAGGCATGCCACCTTGTAATTGCATTTCCCTTCCCCATAACTCCAGCTCAGGAAATCCATGTTGTCAGTGTTTAGACAATAATAATTTTCTACTCTGTGCATTTCTATGTCAGACACTCAGAGGAATGATAATAAAATCTAAGACTCCTGAAATATAAAATGTGCATCTAAATATGAGGCAAATTCTACCAAACGTGTCATAATCAGTGTTATTAATTGTTGTCTTTTTAACTACTAATCTCACTTCTGTTTTTACTTAAAATAATCCAAGAAACCAAGCAAACAAAAAAATATGTAACTTACTGTTTTCTTTTTGCCTTTGCTTTAGCTTGTGTACAGTGGATATAGCAAGGAAACCCTAAGACAGAGAGAACTTCAACTCAGTGTTCTCAGTGCAGAGTCTCTGCGGGAGAACTTTTTCCTCGGTGGAGTGACCCTGCCTTTAAAAGATTTCAACTTGAGCAAAGAGACAGTTAAGTGGTATCAACTAACTGCTGCAGCAACCTATTTGTAAGCTAGTGAATTTCTGAACTTTGAAAGCAAGAATAGTTATAAATACTTACACACACACACACACACACACACACACTTGGGAACTTTGTATAATATTTTTAAACTTAGAAATTATAAAGTAAATGTACTTACTGCATTTCAACACATCTGTTGGACCAACAGTCACATAATTAACTTTTATGAACTAGTTGAAGCCATTGCTGTTTTCAAGTCATATAGAAACCTATAAACCCTAAACTTAATATACAGTAAGTCCTGAAAAAGACTCTTGAGTTGGTGAAGGATGTAATCCTTTCAGAGTAATAGCTTTAGTTTGGTCTGATAGTACAGTACGGTGTCAATTCAGCCATCTGTTTTACATTGTTTCTTACACAGACACAGCATGTTTTCCTGTTTTGCACCTTTTACAGCCTTTACCACTGTGTGTGTTCACTAACACCAAAGGAAAGGGAAGGTGCAGGATGTTACCAGAAAATGCAGCTGCTATTCACAGGGCCGAAAGCAAAGCACAAATAATAGTTATGTTCAGAACTACTATGTAGTTTATAGAAGTAGGGGAAAATAATACTGCTTTTTATCACTCATGTCTTTAAAACCTTTTTCAGAATGAGTGCCAATCACTGAAGTTGTAAATAATGGTGCCTTAACTTCATATGCTTCCCTGGCACTTCATTCTGATTTTTTTCTGACTTGATAATTAGTAAGTTTTCACTCACTTTCAACTTACTAAAGAATTATCTACATTTACTAGTGTTTTTCCCACAGAAAGATTTTATTTCTTCTCATGTGACTTAGACACGTGATTTATGTTTTTGTTGCCCCATAACTGAATGAGATTCATCAACGTAACTGTATAGTAAATGCCATCATTCCATTATAATACTACATTTACTCCCAGGAGTGTGAACTGAACTTTGGTAATCCACCTCCCATGTATCTATACTCCACTTACTCATTAAGCAAGTGAAAATTGTTCACTCACATACCCATTCCTGTTTGGTAGAACTCAATGAATAGGGCAGACTCTTCACAGGAGGCCCAGGACAAGAATTCTAGGGTCCAGGCTGAATTTTAATGTAGACTTTTATAGCAAAGTTTGTCTTGTAAGGTATCTTACTTATATTTGCAAACATTATACATTCACATGAATTACTTATTACAGTGGGATTCAGAATCATAAGGGACATGATTGAAATTATTCTACAATAACCATTAAGGATAAAATGCATTTTTATTATTCACTCAGCTACACACATAATTTTATATTTAGTTTGAGTAAATATGTTGATAAATTAATTCTCATGGCTCAATGGAATTTCAGACACTTTTTAAATGGTAATAGAGATTGTAGTAATCTAGTTGCTGTGAGATAACTGGTAAAATACGCAATGAAGAATACCAATAGAGAAAGGACAATCTCCAGTTCAGTTGCCCATAACAATTTTTATGAACTGTGCAGGTGTTTAATGTAAGTGGTGAAACCTGTAGAGCAGAAATAGAACAGTTGAGGATGTATCAGTGAGATAGGTTTTAAAAAACAAAAAACAAAAAAAAAACTTGAAATTTTTGGTGCCTAACACTAATGGTCCATTTGTAGGAAACCCCATTAGTATGATAGATGAATGTCTTTTTTCTTAATGTTAAAATATGTTGTCTATTTAATAATTTAATTAAAATGCAAATCAAAGCACCACCATTTATTTACTTTTTCCACATCCAGTTAACATTTCCTTAAAGTTTGTAAGTACTTTTGCAGATATAAAGAAGTGTTAGATATTTTCACTTAAGCTTTGGAAACATAATTCCATTCCATGAATTGTCACATAGCCACTGTAAAAAAAAAAAAAAAGAAAAAGAAAAAAAAACATTAAAAAAAAAACTAAACCTGTCTTGGTAAAAGGTCATTGTTAATGGGATGCAGTATGTACTGCTTATTTGCAGTCTGTTACAGCCGTGTCTTTTAGCACAAATAATAGAGGTAGACAATGTGGTGTCACTTTTCAATTACAAGAAATCTGGATTTCTTACCTAAAAATGTATATTATGATTAATACTGTACAGTTTAACCAGAGTTCAGGACAAGTGGTAATGTTTTTCTTAATTTAACTCATTTTGTGCCTTCTTTGGTCATTAAAAAAATACACATATTTTATATATATTTTAATATAAGTTATTTCTTTGTAAAACGCTAATCTTCAGCCCTTACCAAAAAAAAAAGGGACAGAGGCGCCTCTTTGCACTACTACTTTAAGTAGATTTTAAATCAGTTTTTTTTTTAGACATTTTTTTTAAAGCTTGCATTAAAGTAAATCTGAAGCAAAAGTTTAAACAAACTGGCCAAGACACTAATTTTTATGTATAATCACAATGTTTTATACCTATCTTTACTGAATAAAAATAATGCTACATGTAAGTCCTGCACCAGAATTCTCTCCTCTTGCAGTGTTTTGGGATTCGAAAATAATGGAGTACTCCAAGAACCTATTATTTTCTCTACTGAGGAACCCAAGGTAGAACTTGCACTGACATTTTTATTACTGCCTTTATAAAAATCTATAGGTAGCTAGCTGTTAAGGCATGTATGATCTTTGGTAAAGTATTCATCTTTTCAAATTAAAGTTGTAAAAACTTTGAATATCTTGCCTTAAATTGGTTGACTATTCTTTCTAGGATTCAAGTATTGTGGCATTTTAAAAAAATATATTCAGTTTTGATACTTAGACTTCAGATCAGAAAGCACTAAAAGCCCCACTACCATAATCTATGGATTTACTTACATGCTGCAGTGCAGATATGAACGAATATGGCAAGTAGTCTCATCTATAAGAACCAAATACTTTAATTATATTAAGGTAGTGAGTAAAGATGTATAATATTTTTATTAATACCTTGAATATATTCAGTGGATTGAATGTGACTTCATAACTGTACTACGATTGTATTAAACTATTTCTGGAATAAAGGAACTCTGCCGTCATTTCTTTCCTCATCAACATATTAACATTTTGGTTCTAAACTTCGATGGAGCTTGGGGAGCCTGGCTGGCTCAGTTGGTAGAGCATGCAAATGTTGATCTTAGGGTTGGTAAATTCAAGCCCCTCATTGGGCATAGAATTTACTTAAATTTTAAAAATTTAATAAACTTTAATATGAACTCACTGGATATATTCTTCATATCTCACCCAGGAGTTTATTAGGTTCCAATCTTGTGAATTTCAAACCTGGCCTGTTGGTTGCCCTTACAAATGACAAATCTGACTTCTACCTACAGTTCTTTGAAATCAAACCATGGTTCTCGATTGCCACTTAGCCCCATCACCATTTCATATCATTGGAATGATGAAATATGCAATATTTACAGATTTCTATAAGTATGATCCCTGGCCTTTTGTGGTTTACTTAAATATTAAATAGTATAGTAAGAACATGTCCTTTTTTTTTTTTTTTAAAAGATTTTATTTATTTATTTGACAGAGATCACAAGCAGGCAGAGAAGCAGGCAGAGAGAGATAGGGAAGCAGGCTCCCAGCTGAGCACAGAGCCTGATGCGGGGTCTATATCCCAGGACCCTGGGATCATGACCTGAGCTGAAGGCAGAGGTTTTTACCCACTGAGCCACCCAGGCGCCCCAGAACATGTCTTATACCTATCTATAGAACATAGAAATGTAGCGGTTTTTTTGTTTGTTTGTTTTTTTAAGATTTTACTCATTTGTCAGAGGGAGCACAAGCAGAGGGAGCAGCAGACAAGAGGGAGAAGCTGAGCAGGGTGCCCAATGCAGGACTCGATCCCAGAACCCTGGGATCATGACCTAAGCCAAAAGCAGGTGTTTTAACAGCTAAGGCACCAGGCATCCTGAAATGTAGATTCTTCTAATATCTTACCTCCGTCATTCCAGAATGATACCAATGTGAGGCTATGGTTTTCTGACCCTAAAGAGATCATGTAAAAGGGCCCAAAGACCATGAAAGAATAATAACTTAAACAATTAGAGCTAGTTTCTTAGGGGGGTTTATCACCTCCATCAGAAGCTGGGTTTCTGTCAGGAAGAAGAAAAAAAATTTTTTTTATTTCATCCTCTTTTAAAATACTTTATCATGCAAATTTTAGACATATACAAAATTAGACACCAGTGTAATCAATTTCACTGAATGAATCCATCACATAACTTCAATAGTTTCTACCTTAGGGCTAATCTTGTCTTATCCATATTAGCTAAGATGGGCTTAGGTATAAAAATATTTTATTAGGATTCAATCTATTCTTAAATTTTTCTTCAGTTCTGAATAATTTATTATGACTTCTTTTCCAGTTAACTACTTCTTTCTTCAACTGTTTAACTCATCCATTGAGTTTTTAATTTTGGTTGTTGTATTTTTATTTTCTAGAACAACTTTGGTTGTATTTGGTTGTTTTTGTTTGCATCATGACCCATGAAAGACACCAGACTGCCACCACCGATGGGGAAAGAGGTTTTTCAACAAATGGTGCTGGGGCAGTTAGCTAACCACATGCAAAAGAATGAAGTGTAGGACTATAAACAGCATATACAAAGATTAAAAATACATCAAAGACCTAAACATAGCTAAAATAAACTCTTAGAAGAAAGCATAGGTGTACATCTTTGTAACCCCGGATTAGATGAGTTTTATAAGGATGACACAAGAAGCCCAACCAACAAAAGAAAATAGAATAAATTGGCTCATCAAAATTAAAAAGTTTTGTGCACCAAAGGACACCATTCAGATAAAAAGACATTTTACCAAATGAGAGAGAATACTTGCAAATCATATCTAATAAGACCCTAGTACTATCTAGAGTATTTAAAGAACTCTAAAACTTGGGAGCTGGGCGCCTGGGTGGCTCAGTCCTTAAGCGTCTGCTTGGGCTCAGGTCATGATCTCAGGATCCTGGGATAGAGCCCTGCATTAGGTAAAATGTCTTTTTACCTGAATGGTGTCCTTTGGTGCAAAAAACTTTTTAATCAAAACTACTATGAGGGAAATTTGGGTGGCTCAGTTGGTTAAGTATCTGCCCTCTGCTCAGGTCATGATCACAGGGTCCTGGGACGGAGTCCCATATCCAGCTCTTAGCTCAGCTTGTGGAGCCTGCTTCACCCTCTTTCCCTCCCCCCTCATTTTGTTTCTCTCGCTCTCTCTCTGACAAATAAAATCTGAAAAGAAAACAGACCCAAAAAAACCTGAGATACAAATTCATAACCACTGGGATAGTTGAATTTTTTAAAAAGTGGGGCTTTTAAAAAAAAAACAGCTAAGGCACCAGGCATCCTGAAATGTAGATTCTTCTAATATCTTACCTCCGTCATTCCTGGGTGCCTGGGTGGCTCAGTGGGTTAAGCTGCTGCCTTCGGCTCAGGTCATGATCTCAGGGTCCTGGGATCGAGTCCCGCATCGGGCTCTCTGCTCAGCAGGGAGCCTGCTTCCCTCTCTCTCTCTCTGCCTGCCTCTCCATCTACTTGTGATTTCTCTCTGTCAAATAAATAAATAAAATCTTTAAAAAAAAAAATAAATTGTTTAAAAAAAAAAAAGTGGGGAAACTGGAGGGGCGCCTGGGTGGCTCAGTGGGTTAAGCTGCTGCCTTCGGCTCAGGTCATGGTCTCAGGGTCCTGGGATCGAGTCCCACATCGGGCTCTCTGCTCAGCAGGGAGCCTGCTTCTCTCTCTCTCTCTCTCTCTCTCTCTCTCTGCCTGCCTCTCCATCTACTTGTGATCTCTCTCTGTCAAATAAATAAATAAAATCTTTAAAAAAAAGTGGGGAAACTGGAGCCCTCATACATTTGTGTAGGAATGAAAAGTGGTGCAGGTCATCTACAAAACATTTGGCAATTTTCAAAAAAGTTAAACAGTTAACCCTCTGACCTGACAATTCATAATATAATTTCCAAGAGAATTGGAAACATGTACTCAAATACTTGTACATGAACTTTCATAGCATTATTCATGATGGCCAAATAGTAGAAATAGCCCAAATGTCCATGAACTGATGGATGGGTAAGTAATATGTGGTATATCCATGCAGTGGAATACTAATTGGCCATAAAAAGTAATGAAGAACTGGGGCACATGGTTGGCTCAGTCACTGGAGCATGTGACTCCTGATCTCAGGGTCCTGAGTTCAAGTCCCACAGTGGACATGGAGGCTACTTAAAAAAAAAAAAGTAATGGAGCACGGATAGATACTACAACATGGATAAACCTTGAAAACCTGATAATGAAGAAACCACAAACAAAAGGCCACATACTATATGATTCTGTTTATATAAGATATTCAGAACAGGCAAATCCATAGAGACAAAACAGATTAGTGGTTGCCAGGGTCTGTGGGAGGCTGGAGAGTTAACTGCTTAAAGAGTACAAGGCTTCTTTCAGGGTGATGCAGATTCCTGGAATTAGTGGTGCCCAATGCAGGACTTGATCCCAGAACCCTGGGATCATGACCTAAGCCAAAAGCAGGTGTTTTAACAGCTAAGGCACCAGGCATCCTGAAATGTAGATTCTTCTAACATCTTACCTCCGTCATTCCAGAATGATACCAATGTGAGTCTATGGTTTTCTGACCCTAAAGAGATCATGTAAAAGGGCCCAAAGACCATGAAAGAATAATAACTTAAACAATTAGAGCTAGTTTCTTAGGGGGGTTTATCACATACTGTGAAAATACTAAAAGGCACTCAACTGTACACTTTAAAATGGTTAAAACAGCAAATTCTATAGTATGTGAATTTTACCTCAAAAAATAGTATCTAAAAGTTCAATCCTGGGGGGCCTGGATGGTTCAGTTGATTGAACATCTGACTCTCTTTCGGCTCGGTCGTGGAATTGAGCTCTGTGTCAGCCCTGCACTCAGCAACAAGACCTCTGCTTGAGATTCTCTCTCTCTCTGCCCCTCCCCCCCTTGCTTGAGCCCTGTCCCTGAAATAATAAAATAGTTTTTCAAGATTTTATGTATTTTATTTTATTTACTTGAGAGAGAGAGAGTAAGAGAGTCCATGAGAGGGGAGAAGGTCGGAGAGAGAAGCAAACTCCCTGTGGGACTCCAGGATCCTAACCTGAGCTGAAGGCAGTGGCTTAACCAACTGAGCCACCCAGGCGCCCAATAAAATCTTATTTAAAAAAAAGTTCAGGGGTGCCTGGATGTCTCAGTGGGTCAAAGGCTCTGCAGTGTCCTGGGATCGAGCCTCGAGTTGGCTCTCTGCTCAGCAGGGAGCCTGCTTCCTCCTCTCTCTCTGCCTGCCTCTCTGCTTATTTGTGATCTCTGTCAAATAAATAAATAAAATCTTTAAAAAAAAATTTTTTTTTTTAAGTTAAATCCCTATGGGTGCATAGATGGCTCCGTCGGTTGTGTCTGGTATCAGGTCAGGTCATCATCTCAGAGTCCTGAGATAAAGCCCACCTTGGGCTTCTCGCTTAGCAGGGTTTCTGTTTCTCCTTTTCCCTCTGCATCCCCCACATGCACATGCATGCGCTCTCTCCCTCTCAAATAAAATTCTCGAAAGTTCAATCCTTAAGAACTATTTAATCACTGAATCTCTTTTTATTAATTGTGTTAACAGGGGTGCCTGGGTGGCTCAGTGGGTTAAAGTCTCTGCCTTCAGCTCAGGTCATGATCCCAGGGTCCTGGGATCGAGTCCCACATCCGGCTCCTTGCTCGGCAGGGAGCCTGCTTCTCCCTCTGCCTCTGCCTGCCTCTTTGTCTGCCTGTGCTCGCTCGCTCTCCCTCTGTCTCTGGCAAATAAATAAATAAAATCTTAAAAAAAAAAATTGTTAAGCAGTAACCTTTACAGATAGAATTATTTTCTTTTTTAAAAAATCAGGTTTGATTTACAAAAGATCTCAAAGGGGCACCTGGGTAACTCAGTCCTTAAGCGTCTGCCTGCCTTTGGCTCACGTTATGATCCCGGGGTCTTCAGATCCAGCCTGGCATCGGGCTGCTTGCTCAGTGGGAGGCCTGCTTCTCCCTCAGCCTGCCACTTACTCCACTTTAGCTCACTGTCTCTCTCTGATTAGAAAAAAACAAAAAACAAAACTAGTGGAAGTCTTAAAGGTGACTAAAACAAACAAAAAGCCTCCTGAAATAATAGTTATAATTCCTATTCCATGAATATTCGATTGAACATTCCTACTTAGAAAAGTTCTATGGGGTCTTTATAGCAACCAATTCTAGTGATTTTTTTTTTTTTTAACCAGAGTGCCATTCTCAAAAAACAATCTAGCATTAATGTTGGTTATATCCTATTCCCTCAGTCAATTCCACTAAAGGACATAATTGTGATGACAAGTCAGGGGGCTCAAGGTAAATCATTCCAGCAATGCTTGAGGGCTTAAACGTCCAAGTAACTAAGTAACTGACCCGATCCAAATTACATACAGATGTATTGTGATCCGGTCTAGTTTGCCAAATCTTATTCTTTTCACTATCTCCTGCCTTCTGAAATAAAGTTAGTAGTCTAGACATCTTCAAATGGGAGGAAAAAATATTTAGGTTCATTCAAATAATTATTGAGTGATTAACTTCCTGTCTGCCAGGCACTGTTCTGGTTGCTGGAGGCAATGAAAAAAGCAGACAACCAAACAAGCAAGTAGAAAAGAAAATGTTAGAGATTTGTGCACTATGTTGGAAGGGAGGACTTATTTAGATGGTCTTCTTCAGGGAAGGCTGTCTTTGAGATGACCTGAAGGTCAGGATCTAAAAGACAGACCTGAGAAAACCTTGCGGAAAAGCAGTTTAAGTAGTGGCAATCACAAGAGTGAAGGAACACCCCTGTTACCTCAAAGAGTCAGAAAGGGGTAAGTGTGGCTGGAGTGTTTAGAACCAAGGGTGTGGCAAGATCAAGGGTTTGGATTTTATTCTAAATGCACTGAGAACACAGAAGGGATTTACTCAAAAGAGTAATAGATTATCCAATTTATTTTTTTATCTTTTTATATTTACTTGCTAGAGAGAACATGCCTGAGCACAAGCAGGGGGAGGGGCAGTGAGAGGGGCAGGCTCCCCGCTGAGCAAGGAGCCTCCTGTGGGACTCCATCTAGGGACTCTTCCACCTGAGTGGAAGGCAGGCGCTTAACCTACTGAGCTACCCAGGCGAACGACAATTTCTGTTTTTAAAAGATCACTGTGGGGACACCTGGGTGGTTCAGTTGGTTAAGCAGCTGCCTTCGGCTCAGGTCATGATCCCAGTGTCCTGGGATCGAGTCCCACATCGGGCTCCTTGCTCGACAGGGAGCCTGCTTCTCCCTCTGCCTCTGCCTGCCATTCTGTCTGCCTGTACTCGCTCTCTCTCCCTCTCTCTCTCTGACAAATGAATAAAATCTTTAAAAATAAATAAATAAATAAATAAAAGATCAATGTGCTTGGGGTGCCTGGGTGGTTCTCTTGGTTAAGCATCTTCTGCCTTTGGCTCAGGTCATGATCTTGGGGTCCTGGATGGAGTCCTGCCCCGGCTCCCTGCTCAGTGGAAAGCCTGCTTCTCCCTCTGCAACACTCCCCCACCCCCGTTCATGCTAGCTCTCGCTCCCTCTCTCAAAAACATACATTCTTTAAAAAAAAAAAAAAAAAAACTTTTCTTTTTTTTTTCAAAGATCACTGTTAGGTGGAGAACGGGTTGCATGTGTTGGAGGTGGAGACATGAGTGGAAGCACAAACATCTGGGATACCACTGAGTTGCCCAAATGAAGGATGATAGTGGCTCGGCTTGGAGTAACAGCAGCAGGAATAGAGAAGTGCGCACATATTCATGATATATTTGTTGTAAACCTGAGATGACTCTTAGTGGTAACAAAAAGAAAAAAACGAGATTCCAAGGTTTGTGGTTTGAGCAAATGGGTAGTGTTTAACTGAAATTAAGGGGTTTGGAGTAGGTGGCTAGGTAAGGGGCCTAGGAACTGGAGCCTTGTTAATTTTGAGATATCTATTCCATATCTGCACTAAAGATGTAAATTTGGCTAACGGTAAGAATGCATCTTTGCTAGGAGAAAATAGATTAGTCAATTTGAATGGAGTTCCTAATGCTTTAGAAGAAAATTACTCATCAGGCAGTGATAGGATGAAAAAGTGGAGGTGGATGTTCTCGTACTTTAGTTTCTAAGTCTTACCAGTTTCTTAAACATTGACCGATGTTTCCTGATTTGACCTTCCACCTTCCCAGAGCCATGCTGCTTTTGAACAAGCCCCTTCATTTGTCCATTCTTTGAACTCATTCCTATGTACCAGCACTGAAGTCAGTCTTAAAAGTTTCAGTGGCAGCTCCCTTTCGCCAGAAGTTCAATACGTGTTTTTCTTTCTCATCCTCCACACTTGCATCTCCACACCCATCTTCAGTCTCTGCTATCTTGTTTTCCAAACTCTTCCCTGTTGGCCAGTTTCTCTCGCTGGGGCACGCAGCTCAATGAGGATCCACCCAAAACGCCTCTCCGCCCAGCCAAGAGCCCTACAGCGCCTTGTAGGGGAAGGAGGAAGTTTACCAGGTGGAGGGGTTGGTAGTGGGTAGGGGGTCCGTCCTGGCCTAGTTCAGATCCTGGGTTCTTCTCTGTGGTCAGTAATCTCTCCCCCAGAGGTTAAATTAGGATTAAAAATAAGAAGGGGGGGGCGTCTGGATGGTTCAGTCGGTTGAGCGTCTGCTCAGGTCAAGATCCCAGGGTCCTGGGATGGGGCCTCTAGTCCTGCTCCCTGCTCAGCGGCGAGTCTGCCCCTCCCTCCCCTTTGCCCACCCTCCCTGTCCTGAGCGTGCTCTCTCTCAAATCTAAAAAAAAAAAAAAAAAAGAAAGAGAGAAAGAAATGGTAGGGGTGGCTGGGCGGTAACTACCGTGACTTTCAGTGTAGCACTTATTAGCATGGTATTTTACCAGCGAATTTATTACGGGCCGGGGCAGACTTTGAGGTAGCTAGTCCCAGTACAAGACCTGGCGCTGGCGAATGAATGGACGATTGTCTATGGCTGAACTTCACTGAGCGCGGTGTCGCACATCAACGGCCTTTCTAGGACAGGGACCAAATCCACCAACCCCTCAGCTCTGCGCTCTCTCCCAGGCCGGGATTCGAACCTGCACGACTTCAGCGCAGACAGCTCCGCCGCAGAGGTCTTCATTTCCTGCTCCGGCCAAGAGCCTCCTCAAACCCTGACGGATGCTGGGAATTGTAGTCCTGTCGATTGAGGAATCTGGCAGTACCGCGCTGAAGTGCATTTCGGGATAGGCAGCCTGCGGCCGCCGGGGACCCACGCAGCGTAGTCCCGCCTCCTGCACGCAAGAAACGGGGACGTGTGTGAGGTCACTTCCTGTGTGCTGGGTGGCTTCCTGCGGCGTTTCTACCCTCGCTCTCTTTTTCGCTGCCTGACCGCCGCCATCATGGGTCGCATGCATGCTCCCGGGTGAGCTCGGGTTTCTGAGCGGGTTGCAGGGCTGGGCCGCGGGGCTGGGGGAATGGAGAGCGCGTGGGCAGCGAGTCGAGAGGATGATTTTCTAGACCGTTGTGGCACTGACCACCACCTCATCCGGAGACTGTTTCTCTCCCCAGGAAGGGCCTGTCCCAGTCGGCTCTGCCTTACCGCCGCAGCGTTCCCACCGTAAGTAGCTTGCGGGGACGCGGGGGAAGGCGGGAAGGGTGAGGGGGCTGCCTTCCATCCCGAGTCTCCCGGGAGACTCGGTGCCGGCCGGGGGCCATGTGTGCATGCTGAGGAGCGCCGCTGAGGGTGGTGAGGACGGCCGAGCTTCGGTCCCCTCCCTGGTTTCTCGCCCTAAGGCCAGTTTCTTTTCGTAAACAGTGGCTGAAGTTGACGTCTGACGACGTGAAGGAGCAGATCTACAAACTGGCCAAGAAGGGCCTGACTCCCTCGCAGATCGGTGGGTGTTCCTGGGTAACGTAGCGCCTTCCGCCTGCCCGCATGTAACTTGATGGGAAAATCGCTGGGGGTAAATGGGCCGCATAGATGCTTCGAGAACCTTTTGTTCCTTTTCCTGGCTTTGCTACCGATGACCGGGGCCTAGTGTTCATTCGTCGGACTCTCAGGTTCTTATTTGGAAGAGGAGGAGACCATCTAAAATGGTCTCCAAAATTTAATGTATTTACTGTGGGCTTGGTGCTCTCCCTAGTTTGAATGATGCTAAACACTTTATCCTCACCGACCTCATTTCGTTCTGACCGCTGTCCCTTCAAATGCGAAGTTTTTCCTCCATCCTTCAGTTGAGGAAACCGGCACTGGGCAGCTACACAACTCGCCCAGATCACTCATCTGTTAAATGGAGGAGTTGGGATTGGCAACACAAGAGCACTTGTCACACTTCTTACGTTGTGGTTTGAGCCTCGGTTGTGTGTAACTTTGTGCAGGTGGTTTCATTCGGCAGATGTTCACCTGCTTTGTGGGTCTGGACTCTGAGAATACAGTAGTCTAGGAAAGGACAAAATAGCTGCCTTCTTGGAGCTTATGTAGTCTAACAGAGGTGCTACACACTATAGGAAATAGGTAATAGACGGTCAAGTATTCAGATGGTGCTGTTTTGAGAATTAAAAAAAAACGTGTGTAAAGTTTTTACAAGGATGTGTGATACAGGGGCGCCTGGGTGGCTCGGTCGGTTACGTGTCTGCCTCCAGCTGGGGTCATGAGGGTCATGAGGGTCATGATCTGGGTACTGGGATCAAGTCCTGCGTGGGGCTCCCTGCTGAGCAGGGAGCCTGCTTCTCCCTCTGTTTTCCACTCTCCCTGCTTGTGCTCTCTCCCTCTCTCTCTGACAAATAAAATCTGAAAAAAAGTTAAAAGTCCAACACAATTAATAAATGTTGGGTTTTAATTACTGAGGAAATGTACATAGCTGGAATCTCATTGATTTCTTTGGTGGCGTATAATCCAGCAAGTTTGCTCTGATGATGGTCTTTAAACATTTGCAGTTTCCTCCAGAAGGTTGGGTGTTGGGTAAACCAACCTTGGATGTCTCAGGTTTGCAATCATTCTCATGTTGGTTTCTGTCATAGATAAGTAACCCTGTTTTACAGAGGAAAACTTGGAAAATTACTTGATCTCAGAGCTTTGACATCACATGCTTCAGCTGCGTGTTTGGTGGGGGAATTTATGTTACTTCTTTTTCAGGTGTGATTCTGAGAGACTCCCATGGTGTGGCACAAGTACGTTTTGTGACAGGCAATAAAATCTTGAGAATTCTTAAGTCCAAAGGACTCGCTCCTGATCTTCCTGAGGATCTCTACCATTTGATCAAGAAAGCTGTTGCTGTTCGAAAGCATCTTGAGAGGAACAGAAAGGTGAGAGAATAGAATTGCTTATATGAACTTAATTTCAGTAAAGTATTAGGCATCTGATGTGAATTACCTAAAGAGGCTTAAAGCACAAACTTGTCACACTCCAGTTGCTTTGAAATGTACCAGAAGAAATTGTGGGGGCATGACTTTTGCTCTAGTAGCTACAGTATATTCAGTTGGTTGAAAATGTTGAGGTGTTTATTTGCAAAGTTTTATTGCTTCATTATTTTTTTTTAGTTACAGAGTGTTGCAAATCATTCATGTTAAGATTTCTGGAAACCTTAAATTCCCTTAAGGAGTTTTTTTGTTTTGTTTTGTTTTTAAGATTATATTTTTTTATTTATTTAACAGACGGAGATCACAAGTAGGCAGAGAGGTAGGCAGAGAGAGAGGAGGAAGCAGGCTCCCTTCTGAGCAGAGACCCCGATGCGGGGCTCAATCCCAGGGCCCTGGGATCATAACCTGAGCCGAAGGCAGAGGCTTAACCCACTGAGCCACCCAGGCGCCCCCCCTTAAGGACTTAATTTGAGCCCCAATTTGAGCCCCATGAACCCTAGTCTATGAATCTGTTACAGGGCGTTGGGTAACTTCATTAGACTGCATGGTGTCTGTCCATTCTTATGTTAAAATAAAGTTTGATAATGTTTTGAGTGTTTTTCTTGAATTCTGTCTATTTTTAGGACAAGGATGCTAAATTCCGACTGATTCTGATAGAGAGCCGTATTCACCGGTTGGCTCGATACTATAAGACCAAACGAGTCCTCCCCCCCAATTGGAAATAGTAAGTATTAACGTTTTTGGTTAATAAGAGCAGACGTTAGCCATACAGTAAATACAGTAGCAACTCTAGTAAAAGCTGTTTTAGGCCATGGCTACGTGGTCAGGTACCCTTCAACTCTGCCATTATTAGGAGGAATACAGCCATAGACAATATGTAAAAAAAAAAAAAATGGGCATGGCTGTGGTCCACTGAAACTTTATTTCCAAAGACAAGCAAAGGGATGTGGTTTGCAGATCCCTGATTTTTTAAAACATTAATAAGCCCTTTAAATTGCTTCTAGATAGTGGGTATAGTTTCACTTCATACCTTTGCTCCCTGTGTTTATGTTCAGGTTTGCATAGATTGCTCACTATACTAATTAATTTCCAGACATTGTCAGTTTTCCACCAGAAGGTCTTTTCCTTATGTTGGCTGGTTCTTCATTAGCTGAGTGAGCATCTTTGTTCCTTATGCTTGGGCACAATGAACTAATTCAGGAACTTGGCATTATAGTGCATTTTATATATTTGTGGTTTATTTTTAGCTGTTTAGAAGTAGCTCCATTAGGTGTGAGAGTCTGAATGCATATGGAGGACCTCTTTTAATGAGCTCTTCTTCCCCCCTTTTTCCTTTTCAGCGAGTCATCCACAGCCTCTGCACTGGTCGCGTAAATTTGACTATGTACTCAAGCAATAAAATCATTGTCTAACTAGAAGCATATTTTGTATTTCTTTTCCTAAAAATAACAAGTTGATTCATATATGTTGATCTTTTTAGATGTGAGCGTGTGTTAGCACAGTGAGAAGTGTGGGATTCCACGCAGGGGGCAACAAGATAGCACCTATCTTTTTCATCCTTTCACTGTTAACTAGTGGAGCAGTTCATAACTTCATGAAGGGTTGTTAAATGGAGGGTGGGGTAGTAGGACTGGAAGAAACAAGGAAGTCATCACTTAATTTTTTTGATGTCATGACAAAAATCTTAAGCTTTTGTTTTTGTTTTTAAGATTTATTTACTGACAAAGAGGGCAAGGGACAGGCAGACTGAACACAGAGCCTGACTCGGGGCTGCACTGAGCCAAAATTAGACATTGAGCTACCCAGGTGCCGTGTTTCTTAAGTGTTCTCCGTACGTTCAGTGTTAATCCTGAGCTGGACCAGTGATAAAGACCATCCAGATAGTGTATGTAGTGGTATAGTCTAGTCGGGAATGTGTAAGAAAGTTCCTCTGCAGTATGGAGAAGGCTTCGGGAAGACCTGGTATTGGATCCCAGTCTTGGTGGTAAGGCTTAAAGATAAGGAAGAAGGAATTCGGCTAACAGCAAGCACAGTTCCATCTGGAGCAGAGGGAACCAAAAGAACAGTCTGTGAGAGGAACTCAGGTGACTGAGCCTGGCAACTTTGGATGGGTTAAAATAAAATGTACTCACCTGGGTCTTTTCAGAATATTCTTTTTTTTTTTTTTTAAAGATTTTATTTATTTATTTGACAGAGATCACAAGTAGGCAGAGAGGGAGGAAGGGAAGCAGGCCCCCCGCTGAGCAGAGAGCCCAATGTGGGACTTGATCCCAGGACCCTGAGATCATGACCTGAGCCGAAGGCAGCAGCTTAACCCACTGAGCCACCCAGGCGCCCCTTTTTAGAATATTCTTAACCCAGTGAGGTAAGTGGGTATCCATGTTTAAAAGAGGCACCTGGCTGGTTCAGTTGAGCATCTGCCTTCACCTCAGGTCCTGATTCCTGGGATCCAGCCCCGCCAGGGAGGCTACTGCTCTCTCTCTTCCCCCAATCCCCCATCCCTCATGCTTGTGCTCTCTCTGAAATAAAATCTTATTTTTTTTTTTCCTAAAAGAGGCAAGTTGGTGAGTTGGAGACTGTAAGACAGTAAACTAATCAGCTTTTTTTTTTTTTAAGATTTTATTTATTTGTTTTACATCCAGAGATCACAAGTAGGCAGAGAGGCAGGCAGAGAGAGAGGAGGAAGCAGGCTCCCTGCTGAGCCTAGAGCTGGATAAGGGGCTCGATCCCAGGACTCTGGGATCATGAGCTGAGCTGAAGGCCGAGACTTTAACCCACTGAGCCACCCAGGTACCCCAATAAGCTGGTTTTTTTCCCAAAGATTTTTCTTTATTTGACAGATCACAGGCAGAGAGAGAGGGGGAAGAAGGCTCCCCACTGAGCAGAGAGCCTGATGCGGGGCTTGGTCCCAGGACCCTAAGATCAACTTAAGTTTTACCCTAAGTAATCTAAGTTGTGTTTGAAATCACACTGTTGGGCAAAGTCCATTTTTTAGAGACCAGTATTGGCTATCATTGATGACCTTTTGAGTGCTGTGCTCTGAGGGTACAGGCACCAAGTGACTTACGTTGTTCCTTAGGGCACTTCTTTACTCACCTGCCCAGTACTGTGTTCTGTGCTGGGTATGCAAGCTGACTCAGTCCCCCTTACTAATAGGCTCACAAATAATGGGAAACAGTCCATTTTTAAATCTCTTGTGTTTGTGTTCATGTCTTAAAAGTGGTTAAACATTGGGGTGCCGGGTGGCTCAGTGGGTTAAGCCTCTGCCTTCG
Source organism: Mustela putorius furo (assembly GCF_011764305.1). Lineage (NCBI taxonomy): Eukaryota > Metazoa > Chordata > Mammalia > Carnivora > Mustelidae > Mustela > Mustela putorius. Next base: position 26,012,964 of record NW_025422011.1, read on the forward strand.
GCTCAGGTCCTGATCCCGGGGTTCTGGGATCGAGTTCCACATCAGGCTTTCTGCTCAGCAGGGAGTCTGCTTCCCCTGCTCTCTCTCTGCTTGCCTCTCTGTCTACTTGTGATCTGTCAAATAAATCAATAAAATCTTAAAAAAAAAAAAAGTGGTTAAACATTATAAACCAGGAATTAAACTGACTAATAGGGCACCTGGGTGGCTCACCCAGTGGGTTAAGCCTCTGCTCAGATCATGATCTCAAGGTCCTGGGATGGAGCCCCGCATTGGGCTCTCTACTCAGCGGGGCGCCTGCTTCTACCTCTCTGTCTCTGCCTGCTTCTCTACCTATTTGTGATCTCTGTCAAATAAATAAAACCTTTAAAAAAAATAAATAAAGATAAACTGACCAATAAGGCGCAAACAGAGTGATGAATAAGTCAAAACACCTGGCACAGTCCTTTGTAATCCCTCAGTAGCTATGCAGATGTTGGGTATTGATGGTTCTGGACCAAAAAGTTAATAGTTGGCAGAACATTTCAAAGCATATCTAGTTCAAGGTTTCATATTCAAAGTTTCAAAGCATATCTAGGTTTATTTTTAATTAAAGGAAATATCTCGGGGGCGCCTGGGTGGTTCAGTCAGTTGAGTCCCGACTTGATCTCTGCTCAGTCTTGATTCAGGGTCATGAGTTTAAGCAAGCCCTGCTTCCGGCTCCACACTAGGCATGGAGCCTACTTTAAAAAGCATTTGTGTATTTGTGATTCTTGCCATCAAGCCAAGAGAATTACTGCAAATATTAAATATGACTACAGGTGGGAGGTGTTTTAGTGCCTTAAAAGTTTTAGTATACTTGGGGCGCCTGGGTGGCTCAGTGGGTTAAGCCTCTGCTTTTGGCTCAGGTCATGATCTCGGGGTCCTGGGATCAAGTCCCACATTGGGCTCTGCTCAGCAGGGAGTCTGCTTCCCCACTGCCCTGCCTGCCTCTCTGCCTACTTGTGATCTCTGCCTGTCAAATAAAATCTTAAAAATAGTTTTTTTTTAAGTATACTTGATAGTAAATAAAATGCCAAAACATGCAGTCCTTGTAAATGGTGGGCAGAGGGGGTCAAATGGGTTTTTAGCAACAGCCACTTGTAGGTTGTGGGGGTGAAATCTCAAGAATCTAAATTATCTTGAGGATTGCATGAGGTGCTTCTCATGGGGTAGTTGTCAGTCATCCAGAGAGAAACTTAACTTATTTGGTGAACATTCTTCCAGATAATACCTGTTCAGATAATCACAAAGACACTTGGTACATGGGCATCATACTATACACATCATCCCATTATTTTTTACTGGTTATGTTCTGGTTTTGGCATTCCATAGGTGTCACCTACTGTAACTTGCCTTGTAGTTGTCTCAGGATAAAACTCAATGGGAACTTTGGCATGTGTCTTTTATATTTTGTATATTTTGCAAAACTGCATTTCAGAAGTCTGGTAAAGTGCTCAAAAAGTGCATGAGAATGTCATTTCACCTCCTTTCAAAATTGGTTTTGAAGGAATGAGAATGATACTTGTTTATACCTTATTCCGTTTTACTCATTAGATTAATGAGTATCTTACGTCTCCTTTTTGGGAACTGCCTGTTCATGCCTTATTCTAGTTTGTCTCTTTTGGAACATTGTAATTCCTAACGCTTTATCATGTGCTACAAATATTTTTCCCTCTTGTCTTTTCATCTTGTTTAGAAGTTTAGGAATTTTATTGGTACTGTGCCTAATGATTTTTCTTATTTTTTTAAAAATGGATCAGTCTAATTAAATTGTTTTTTTCCTGCTTCTCTTTCTCTTTGGTCTTCATCTGTCTTTCAGACTTAGACATTTATTCTTCCTTTTTAAACAGAAATTTCCATATGTTGTTTCTTTGTAACATCTTCTCTGACACAGTTGGAATCAGCATGTGCATACTATTTGTCCAAATCTACCCATATGTGAGCAGCTAGGGTTTGAAGGCTTCCTTCAACAACTGTTCTCTTCATCTAAAAATCTTTTTTTGGGGATGCTTGGCTGGT